>NW_026622897.1:15472500-16085000 GCF_023065955.2 Ursus arctos
CTCCGTACCCTCCACAGCACACCAAGGAGACAGCATACACACGCATGTGCACCAGCCACCGCTGCCCTGCCACCCACACAGCCAACCACACGCACGTCATCACCACCACACACACACACACCATCACCACAAACCCAACCACACACACGTCATCACCACCACACACACACGGCATCACCACACATACACATACACACACACACATGCCATCACCACACACAGACTCCATCACCACCCACACACATACACACACACGCCATCACCACACACACACACACCATCACCACATAGACACACACACACACACATGCCATCACCACACACACACACCATCACCACATAGACACACACACACACACATGCCATCACCACACACACACACACCCACCATCACCACATAGACACACACACACATGCCATCACCACACACACACATGCACACACACCATCACCCACACCCAACCACACATGCGGCATCACCACACACATACATGCCATCATCACACACACACACACACACACCATCACCCACACCCAACCACACACGCGGCATCACCACACACATACATGCCATCATCACACACACACATACACGCCATCACCACATACAGCATCACCACACACACACATACACACACACCGTCACCACACACACATCATCACACACACACACGCTATCACCACATGCACACGCACACACCATCACCACACACACACAAGAGCACACATGCCATCACCGCACACACACACACACACACACACACACACACCCCCTATGCCGATACTTCAGACACAGCCACAGATACCACACAAACACTCCCACTGCACACAGACTCAACAATATACTCTGGCAAAGTGCCCCCCCACCCCCACCACGCAGTGGTCCCACACACCCAGCCCCTACTCTTCATCAAAGTATATAAACCAGGAGAAAATTTCCCCCACTCCATGCATAGTTCCAGACGTTTCCAAGCCAAGGAATAGGCATGATACTCTTCTTAGGCTCCTTGTCAAAGCAAACTATTTAAAAGTTTAAAAGAATTTGACTTGTTCCTTTCGGAAAATTACCTGGATCGGTTTAAATCCCCCACCCCCAGGGATGAAATTTCCCATTTAACTATGCCCCTTCCTCCTCCCTCTCCAGGGGACAGAAGTGGCTCTCTTCTCAGCCAGTGACCGGGGGCTGGGCCCCATGTGCTCTAGGCTGTAGGGTCGGAGAGATCCTTGCACACGTTCCCAGCAGTTCCTCTGCGCCTGGCACGCACTGGGCAAGTGAGAGGCACGGAGCTGGAAGAGACGATGTCCCTACCCTTGGGGAGCTCAGAGCTCAGCTGCCTGATGGGACTCGACTGTCTGAAAGCCACCGTGTGCCCGGCCAGAAGGCAGATACAGTCTGGAGGTGGATGGGGGCGGGCTTTCTGGGCCACACTCGCCTGTGCAGGTCTTGGGGGTAGGGTGAAGAACTGGGCCTCACTCCCACCCCACATCACCCTTTCCACTGTCCTCACAGTGCTTACCTGAACCTACCTTGCTTATTTGAATATCTGCTTGTACCCAGTTCCACCCCTGTCACGTAAGCTAAGTGAAAGCAAGTCCACTGCACTTAGCACAGGGTCTGGAGCTCTTTCAATAGTGGAAGGAACGAAGGTAGAAAGGAAGGGAGAGAGCCTCATGTGCCAGGGCGTGGGGACGCGGAGGTCAGCCTGGCAGGAGGAAGATGGGGCCGAGCTTCGCGGGCCAGGTGGAGGAAGGGGGACTCCAAGCACAGCCCTAATGGGGAACCACGGGGTTTGCGAGCAGGGCACTGATGTGAACAGACCAGCGGCCCCCTGGGCCAGCTACGGGAAGTGCAAAATTCCTCTGACTGTGGGGCATGCGGGTTTCGGAGGTGGCTCATTGGTAGGCAAGCTAGATAGTAACAGGATTCAAGGATGTGACCTTTAGCATTAGTTTACACACAAAACTATTATAGCAGGATGGCTGCCATTATAGGGGTGGGCCAGACGGAAACCGATCCCCAATAAACAAGACAAACTCAGATAATCTTCTCTCCTTAAGCTTCACCCTGAGACCAGCCAACAAAAACCAATCTTAGATGGAGGCGAGTTAGGAGGCAAAGTCTTATCTTGGAGAAAACACATTTCTACGGAGCAGTCACATGGGTGCCTTTATCTAGGGCTCATGAGGAGTGTGGGTGCAACGTGCTCAAAAGGGAAGTGTCTTAATCACTCACCCTGTCCTGGGAGCCCCCCTGCCCCCCGTTTTGAGTGTGGACTAAGCCAGTGCCCAGGGCTCACTGCTGCTAGGGAACAGCTTGCTCGAGTTCAGGGCCCAAGGGTAGGTGGGAGCAGAAAGAGAAGCCTTTTGCCAGCCAGCCACCTGCCCGCTTTCCCGAGGTAGGATGCTGGGGGGAGGTTTCCTTTTGAAACTTCGTCCCATTGGAGGGAGGCTTGATCTCAGCGAACACACCCGAGAAGGCACCGAGCCCGTCAGCCTGCTGTGTGGTGTGTGCTGAGCTCCCTGAGACACCCACCACGCCCGCTGGAGCCATCTGAAGGCTCCCGGTCTCAGAGCAGGAAGCTCCAGGACCGCCTAGAGAGGCTGCGGGGAAGCGGGGGCAGAGCCCTTTGTTTCCAGGGACTCCCTACTGGAGCAGAGCATCTTTCACGTCCCTTGGAGGCAGGTTGAGTCAGATGCCTCGGGGCTCCGGGAGGGAAGGATAGAGCAGCAGAAGGGACCGGATCAGAGCGGAGGTGGGGGCACACGCTCTGGACCGAGGACCGAATGTTAGCCCCGCCTCTGCCACCGGCCAGCTCTGCTTCCTCGGGGAGGTCACTCTCACTCTCTGCACTGGTCTGCTCCTCTGTAAAATGGAGACAGCCATCGCCACCAGTCTGCCTGCTTCGGAGGGAAGCCACCAGGGACCAAATAAGGCGGGAAACAGGTGCGTGCTGCACACTGGGAAAGAGGCCACTCCCTTCTCCCCGGCAAGAAGGGGCAGCAGGAGGGACTAGAAAGGCCCTACACTCAGGATTAATTAGGAGGCTCTTGTTCCTCCCTACTGCTGGGCCCGAGTGCCAGCTCCATCACTCCCCAGCTCCGTAGCCTTGAACTAGACATCTCAGCTCACTGGGCCTTAAGTGCCTAAACCGGGAGAGTAGGAGAGAAGCAGCTGATGCTAAGTGATCGCTAAGCTCTGCACTTGCTCCCCAGTCCCTCCATCTCCAGACTCCAGGGTCTGAATTCTTCCTTCTGCCCTATCTGAACTCTCCGCCGAAAAGAGGCTGGGGAAGGGGAGACGTATCTGGGCTCCCCGTGATCCCTCCGCCTGCCTGGCCACTGAGAAAGCCTGCAGATGGGCACAGAGCATGGGACTCACCAAGTGCCAGGAAGAGCAAAGTACCCAAATGGAACCGACAACTGTCTCTTATACAGAGGGGCAAGAGATGGGTGCTGGGGGTGCCCCAGGGGAGGCTCATGTGTGACCCTGGCCCCTTGTCCTTATTCTGCACCACCTTCCACATCATTCATACACCTGCTGTGGCAGCAAACCTTCGTAGAGCCGCTACTACGTGCCCGGCCCCTTCCTGGGGAATCCAGGAGCGTGTTCCCAGCTTCACGGGGGACAAGAGAGGTAAACAGATGGAGAACAGCCCGCGCTGGGCACTGTGGGGCACAGAGAAGGATCCGCACCCAGCCTAGTGGGACAGCTCTCTCCTCCGACATGGCAGTCCGCTTGCAGAGATGATGGGAAATACATTGGTTGGTGCCCCACAGCTTCAGGGGTGGTAAAGAAAAAATGCCTGAGAGAAAGGTTACCGGGTAGGATAATTAATGTTTTGCTAAAGACGAAAATATTAGTGTGTGTTGCTCAGCGTGCGAACACCTCAACTAACAAGCCACTCAGAGAAAACAAGTGGAACCACAGGATTTTTCTCACAACGACTTTTTTTAAAAAAAGAAAAGAAAAAGACAGCAGTCATGGACATACCTCCTTCGGGGCTGAAAGAATATTCCCCACCAGGTGAGGAAAGCAGGTCCTTGCTCCTGGTCCTTTCCGGGTGAAGGCCTCCTGCATGCAAACCCCGCTGCCCCGCTCCTGAGCTGGGTTACCATTTCATGTCAAGGCACTCCATCTTGGTTACTGAGGTGAGGGAGTTTCTGGCTGAGTGTGTTAAGAAACAGAGATTTCTGATTCCTGAGGCTGTATTCAGCAGGTGTTACTGAGGCGAGGGGAGTTTCTGGCTGAGTGTGTTAAGAAACAGAGATTTCTGATTCCTGAGGCTGTATTCAGCAGGTGCTACTTTCAGACACCTGCCTCTTAACCTTCGTGGGTAAGGTTGCATGGTCTACAGTTCATGTTCACAGTGGAAGGACCTGTTTAATAGAAGATAGAAGAGTTGTTTTTGTTTCTACTTATATGAACCATAGATATGTATTCAGAATCTTCAGGGGACAAAGTGGGTTCAAATGAGCCACTTTGCAAAGTGATGCCAAAGTTTGACAGGGGATGCCATTCATGCTAAGAAAACCCACCAGAACCAGGGTGGTGTCTGCTGCTCTTCCCCACGTGCCATTCCAGGTGACCACCCCTCGGGGGGACAGCTCTAGCATTAGGCTTCCCTCTAGAACTGGATCCGGGCCTCAAGAGACAAAAGCTCAAGAAGAGTCCTCTTTCCATTGGCATCTCCAGAATGTTCAGAGCGTTGGGGCCCAATAACGGAAAATCTGTAAGATGGGGTTGTTGCTTCGGCCGTGAACTGTCCTTGAACTCCCCTTCCCTCCCTGACTACAACCAGATCAGGCCCCAGAGTCCGGGCAGGGGAGAGATGCCTCAGGCTCCCTTTCCCTTCCCTGGGACAGAGTCAGGCCTGGGTCTTGCCAACCAGCAGGAGCATGGGTGAGCCTTCTTCGTGTGGCCAGGGGAGCCGCAGAGCCAGCAGTCTCCACCCCACAGGCCTGTAGGGAGAAGTTTCGGGCTTTGCTGCCATGGCTGCCACTGGTCGGGGCTGGAGGTGTTTGCGGCTCTGGCTCCAGGACCTGTGGTCAGCCTGAGGTCTCCCTCCACCAGAGCTGCCCGCTGTCCCCTGGGCCGTCACAGACTGCGGCAGGGGGCTGCTGTGCTCCCCTCTCTGCTCCCCCCACCTGCATCTGAGCTATGAGTGCCTCTCTCAGGGGGGTTCGCATCCTACCTGAACACGGTCTTTGGCCAGTCAGCTCTTTTCCACTATAGACCCCACAGCTCAGGGTCAAGGGTCTCTTCCACGTTCCATCCAGGGGGCAGAGAGTGTCCTCCAGGTCACCATGGATCTGGACGAGAGTCCCAGCTTTGCCAGATACTATTCGGTCTTGATAACTTCTTTAACCTTTCCTCAACAATAAAATAATGAAAATATTTATTTCATAGATTTATTATATTCAATGAAACAATCTTAAAAAAAAAAAAAAAAGCATCCTGCTGATGTTAGCTCCCTTCTCCTTCTACCTGAAGTCCCCAGGAAACACACTCTCAGAGATTGGCATGACTTACTGGGGTGCTGTTGGGACGACCCCCTGTGAGGGGGCAGAAGGAGGCAGGATTGGGCAGTGGCGGCCAAGGCCTGGGCCGAGCCCATGGGGAACTCTGGAGCTGGGAGGCCTGCAGAGATGTCCCACCCTGTGGCAAGGGGGCCAGCCTTGTACCCCATGTCAACCCATCGTTGGATGGAAACTATCCCACCCCCCCACCTCAGACGGGGCCATAACTTTGGGCAAAACAACTCCCTCCCTCCAGCTGAAGTGGTTCGGCAGGCACAGAGCTGTGAGCCTCCCAGTGAGGGCCTCCAGCCTGAAGGGGGCTCTGGGTCCTGCGCCCCATCACCCACTACTACAACCTCCCATCTCTCTCCTCCTGCCCCAAACCTAATGCCAGTTTCCAAGAGGGAATTGAATTCCCTGACAGCAGAGAGGCCGACTGGGAATGAGGAGGCTGCCATTTCTATTTGGGCCCAAATCTTACTCAGATGGGTTGCTTTGAACAAGTTCTTTAAATTCTTTTACCCTCATTTTTCTCATTTTTATTTTTATTTTATTCATAGATTTATTTATTTATGGGGGGGAGGGGCAGAGGCAGAGGGAGAGGGAGAAAATCTCCTGCAGACTCCCCGCTGAGCACAGAGTCCAACATGGGACTCAATCCCACAACCCCGAGGTCATGAGTCAGACGCTCAACTGGCTGAGCCACCCAGGCGCCCCGTACCCTCATATTTCTCATTTTTAAATTGGATCTAGTAACCTCTCTGCCTTCCTCATGGGGTTGTGGGGAGCACAAAATGCCATAATGCTAACTGTGGAGCGCTGGGCACCCCACAACACTAGGCTAGCACTGTGAGCACACATACCATAAATTCAGTCAGTCCTCATTCCATTGATTCTTTCTTGTGCCCCCGTAAGCTCATCCCTTCCTGCAGTGGGCTGTGTGTCATTTTGTGAGGTGAGGGAAGTGGATCGCCATAGCCGTGGCGCCCCCTAGAGGGCCTGGAACGCTCTGGTATAGGCCGAGTGACAAAGCCGCTAATTACAGGATGGGAAGTGGGTTTGGTGTGCGGGCAGCAGGCCCTGAGCCCCGGGGCACTGTCCTTGGAGGAGGGGGGTTTGGACTCAGGCCTGGCTTTCTCGAGAGGTTGAAGAACAGTAGTGGGGGTGCCCGGAAAGGCGACGGCAGATGGGGTGCACTGGGGTGCTTCCCGTGAGCGCCTTGTGTGTTGGTGAGCCTTGTCCTGCTGGTGAAGCCGGTGGCCCTCCTGGCCCACTCCCCACGCCACCCCTGCTCCTGACCCTCAGGAAGTCTCAGTGGCCACATTCACCCACCATCAGCCTCCCTCCCTGGGACTGAGATGTGCCCCAGAAGCGCCCTTTAAATCAGCAGGCTGCCTGTACCCGCTCCATGTCTGTCTGGCCCTCCGCAGACATGAATCACCCTTCCTTTCCCGAGCCCAGCGTCATTTCTGGGTGTTTCGGAAGCCTGGTTGTCCTGCTTTTCTTTTCGACTCATTGACCCGAACTGCTCGTCTAGACCATTTCACCCAGTTTAATTTCTGCTTTTTCTCTCCTCATCCCCTTTTCCACTAACCCTTTTTGGTGGGAGGGAGTAGGGGAGGCCCTCCAAGGAAAGTGGACTTGCAACAGCAGAGCCCTCTATGGCCGGGAAGCTCGCGGAAGGTTCAGAACCAGTGTTCCACTAAGGCCCCAGGCCAGCCCCTTGTGCACCTGTGGAGGCTGGCCTCTGAGGCTCCCGGGTGACTTGGAAGTGTGTGCACTCGCATCTGAGAGTTGGCCTCAACCTCCCATTTGCCTGAGCTGCTGTCACGGAGGAAAGGGAGCCTGAATTCTGGCAAGACCCCTCTGGCCAGCAGGGTCAGCACCACCTGAGAACTGATTACCAGTGCACTTTTTCTTGGGCCCCACCTCAGACCTGCTGAAACAGAACTCTAGCGGGAGCCCCCCACCCCCTCTGTAATGTAATGGGCCCTCCAGGTCATTCTGACGTCCGTGAAAGCAGAGCACGCAAGAATTCCTCCAGCCCACACTTTCTCCTACATTCCACCTACAGGCCGAGCATGGTGGCCTTGCCCCTTCCTCAGAATAGATTAGCCTCTAGCACCACTGCCAAGGGGTCTTAGAGAGCAGAGGTGGGTGTGGCCTCCCTGCAGAGTGTCCTGGTGTGGGTGGTGAGGAGGGAGTCCAGAGGGATTCCAGAGGAAGGTTCTAGAATGAAGCCCATTATTCCTAAGGACCTTGAGACCTGAGCTGTTCCACAGACCCCAAGGCAATGGGGTCGTTTGACTGTATACAATACCATCCACCCCAGAGTCGACCTCCTACACCTGCTTCATATCCCAGGGAAAAAAGCCTAAAGCCCCGAGGGAAAAAAAAAAAAAAAGAACCAAAGTTAGTCACTTGCCCAAGGGGTCTCAGCAAATTGCTGGCACAACCAGACTCAGGCAGAAGGGAATGGATGTGAAAGAAATCCCCAGAGGCTGGAGTTACAGGGACTTCTCCACTCATTAGTCATTCAACAAACAGCACCTTCAGGCTGCCACGCACGGCCACTTGCTGACCTCTACCAAGCCTGTGTGGCATGGTGACCGTTCCCATTGTTCTGATGAAAGGAATATGCTTCCAAAGGTGCCCTCGCCCTCCCAAGACCTACGGCAAGTAGCTGGGTCAGGATTTCTCCTATGAAATAATTTTAATGGCCAAGGCCAGCTGCTCCTCTTCCCCTTGAGAAAGCCCATGAACAATGATCGTCCCCAACGCCCCCCCCACCCCGCCCCATGCAGGGACATAAGCCAGCTCTGCTCCCAGCGCCAGGCCCAGCCCAAGAATGTGCAGAAAGAGCAGAGGAGAATCAAGCAGAGGGAAGGCTTGGGCTGCGCCCTTGCCCTGCGCCAGACTCCAGCCTGCCTAAGACCTCCACCCCACTCCCTGAGCCTGCAGTGCCCCCCCCACCCCCGATTCGGAGGCCTCGGGCCGGGCCCCACCATTAGTTCCAGACACCACGTCTCCTCTATTTATGGGTTTTTTTTCTTTGCTTCTGTGGTTCTCCCTGGATGAATGCCCCCTTTCCCTGGGTTTCCAGCATCCTCCTGCGTGGTGGGGTTCATAGCACTTTAATGAGAGTTACAGCCGCCTTCGACTGTGACTGCCACATTCCAAGTTACTGCCTGGCCTCCAGGCGCCCAGCAGGGCTTCTCTGGTGGGGAGGGGTGGGCTCGCTCCCTGGCCTGGGATTGGGGTGGAGGCTGGGGGCCCTGACGTCTCCTCCTGGTGCCTGCAGCCTGCCAGCCCCAGCTCTGAACTAGGGCTCCCGGCTCCTTGGTGAACCCTGAGCCCCAAGGAATGGTTGGAATCGGGACCACAGGGAGGGATAGGGGCCTGGTGCTGGTTTTACTCCAACGCTGGAGGTTTGGGAGAAGAGTTCTCTCGGCTCTCTCGGGGACCCCTTCTCCCCACATCCACCCCCCCCCCCCCCCCCGCCGTGAGAACCAAAGTTCTGAACTGGAAAACGGGAGGGCAGAAGAAGGTGGAGGCCTTCACAGAAAGCCTGTTGTTCGCTAGTTGAATCCAGATGTGGGGGGGGGAGCGGGAGGTGCTGGAGGCAGGGCTGAGGGAGAAGCGGGAAGAGGAGGGGAACTGGGAAAGCAGAACTCCTCGCAGGGGTGCCCGAGATGCCCTGGAATTATTTCTTTCATTCCTCTGATTGGGGTCTACAAGTGTCACACCAAATTGGCCTCCATTGGCCCTAATTAATAAATATAGGGCAACGTTGCCAGTGGCTCAAGCCCCTACGGAAAATCTGCCACCACTTGTATGGCCTTTACCAGGTCCGTCTTCCTGTGCTGCCAAGACCTCCCGCTCTGTGGACTTTTCCCTCTGCCCTGCACCTCTGCCCCAGGCCCGGCTGTGGAGGCGAATGTCCGGCCCGACCAGGAGGCAGGGGTGTGGGTTGGGCGCCCAGGGCACTGAATGCAGTACTTTTAACTCTCGCGTCAACCTGATGATATAGGAATTATTACACCCATTTTCCTGATGAAGAACTGGGGCGCTAAGTCTTAGCGGTTGGTCACTTATCCAAGGCCACCAAGCCAGAAAGGGGCGGAGCCACAGTTTAGACTCGGAGCTGCTTCTACTGTCCCTGCTGTGCTACCCATTCGGGGGCATGGCATTTGCCCACCGTTAAGCAAGCCAGAAATCTGGGGGAGGGAGGATGACCGATACTGTCAACTACCCAGAGACCCCCAGTTTCTAGAAATCTGAAGTCAGCTCTAAGTTGCGCCAGAGTCATGCCAAAGACAGGCTCCCTGGGCAAGCCCTTGGCCATGTGGCGTGTGTATGATGCCCCCGCCAGCTTAACCCACCCCCACGCTCTTCCGGGAGGTGGGAGACGTCTCCCCAGTAGGGAGGCCCGCGCTGGCCCGGAGGGTGCAGGGTGCTGATTCTCCTATAGGCTCTTGACCCTGAGGAGGGGAAGGGCCTGTCCCTGCCCTATGCCACCCGCCTGTGGCATTGCCCTTTGCAGGAACAGGAAGTCTATGATCAGGTCCAAAGTCACAGCTAAGAGAAGGATCCAAGGGCTGTAGCCACATGGACATCTTCCTTTGCCAGTCCCTCTGTGGGACCCAACAGACAATGAACACCTGGCCCTGGGCAAGAGGCCTCGGCTGGGGTGGGGACCGAGGGACGTGTGAGTGCAGAAGGCCCCGGAGAGCGGGAGCAGGTGCTCAGACTTTGGAAAGAGATAGCCTGGGGTTTAGCCCTATTCTGCCACACTAGCTGCATGACCTTGGACAGAACACTGTATCTCACTGTGCCCCTCTGTAAAGTGGGTAAGACATAGCCCTACCTCCCGGAGTGCAAGTGGGTATGGAGTGGGATGCCATATTTAAAGCATCTGGGCCAGTGCCTGCCAGGTAGAGTGCTCAAAAGTTAGCTGTTACTGTTCTCGATCCCATTTCCCTTGCCACCACCAGAGCCAGCCCCAGTCTCCGTATGCTTCCTTGGGAAGAAAGATCCTTTTGGATGAAACCATTCGGTTTCTCCAGGACTCCCCAAACCTCTCATTCCAGGGACCCAAGGGACCGTAGAGGTATTAATTAGCAAAGCCTCAGGACAGGCCCAGGCGGCGAGGGAGACTTGTTGACGTTAATTGGTACTATCAGATCTTTGCCCAGTGAGGACGGAGCAGTGCAGGCTGAGACAGGGTCTCTGCCGCTGGGGTTCACAATCTGCCCGAGACTGCATCCTCTGGTGCCGCGGCTGTGGTGGGCGGAAAGGGCGGGCAGCTCCTCCTTCCCTCTCCCTCACAGGGCCCAGCAAGGGAAGAAGGGCAAGGGGAAGGAAGGAAGAGGGAGCATTGGGACCACATCCTCGGGCCACCCGACAGCCTCTGAGTGCAGCCACGGTGCAGGGACCTCATGCACACCAATGCCGAGGGCTATGAAAGACGCCAGGCTCTAGCAATGGCTCTTGACTTGTTTAATGAGCCCAGGAAGCCTGTTTAAAATGCACAGTCCCAGGCAATGCCCTCAGTGGCTGAGGGGCAAGGGTCTGGATTTTTAACAAGCACCCACAGGATTCTAACGAGGCTGGTCTAAAGGACCACACTTTAAAGAACAGTGGTCTGCTGCCTATATGTCCAGTATTAGTGCAAAGCCAAGCACATAGCAGATAACAGTAAATGCTGACTGATGGAAGAAGGAATGAATGAAGGAATGAATGAATGAGCAAGCCAAATAGAGGCTAGAAATGGTTCTATAGTGTCTAAGCCAAAAGTCTGACTTCCCCTAGGAATTCCCTCCCTCATGGAAGAGGTGGGCCCTTCATCTCTGGTTCACTCCCTTTTGTGGTTGGGACCAGACTTTTCCTACTCAAGTTGGCAAGTTCCTAAATTCAAATAGAAGTTCTAGAACACGCAGAAGAAACCCCATTGAGTCCCTCTCCCACCGCAAATCTATCTAGAGAGGTCAGGGATCCCTGAGGATTCTAATTCCAGAAAAATACACACAAAGGTTTGTCTCTGATTTCCAGAGTTCCGGACCCTGAAGTTATCCATGGTTAAGGATCCCTGCTGGGGTGTCCTTTGATCTGTGAGTCATTGCTAACAGCAGGGAGCTGGACAAAGAGGAGGGGAGGACCAGGAGGAGGGTCTGGGCAGAAACGGGGAGTGGCCAGGGCTCTGCTCCTGGAAGCCAGGGTTTGGTTTGGGTTTCTTGGCTCCCTTGTCCTTCTCCAGGAGAGCTCAGGGGCATTCAGGGGCAATAGGTTGGAGCTGGGGGTCTGAGGGATGGGAAGGGGACAGGAAGCAGCTGAGGTGACCCAAGAGTGTTACAAGGTGACACTCCACACACGCTCTAGGACCAGAGGACAGGGAAGGCAGCAAAAGAAGGGGAGAGGAAAAGGTTTTACTGGACTCCATTTGGGGCAGGCACTGCGCTAATGGTACAGCACATTCCATTTCGGCCCTGTTATAACCCACTGCCGTAGGAATTAATATCCCATAAGCTTAATGCTTATGTCCAAGGGCTCGACCTTTGCAAAAAAGCATTGTTTTTTATTCATATTATATTGATGCATATACGAATCATATTCTGATCTCCTTCTAAATCTTTTCTGCAAGATCATACAGTAGAAAAATAATAACAAATAACTAGAGCGAGCTCTCAACTGTTTACACCGTGGCATGTTCTGGAACTATCAGAGGTAACATGTGAACACAGTCAATATACGGAAATCCACGGATGAAGTCATGCTGAGAAAAACAGAATAGGAAATAGCATGAAGTGCTAACTTTATAAAAGCCACAAACTCAGAAGGACAGTTGGAATAAATATCGATCAGGTTTTATTTTCTCTCAAGTAGCCTAAGGCCATCATAGGCACCTTAAATATATATATCTATAATGGGACGATAGGTGAGTTTACGGTGGTGGAAATACTCTCTAATAGTAATGGTGGACACATGGCATACATTTGTCAAAACCCATGGAATGTACAACACGAGGCATAAACCGTAACGTGAACCATAGTCTCCGGTGATAACGATGTGTCAGTGCAGGCTCGTGATCGTCTCGAAGGCACCATTCTGGTGGGAGATGTAGATAATGCGGGAAGCTGTGTGTGTCCTGGAGCAAAGGGTATATGGGGGTGTTCTATTTTCTTTTTTTTAAGTGGGCTTCCCCCCCAGCCTGGAGCCCAACACAGGGCCTGAACTCATGACTGTGAGATCGAGACCTGAGCTGGTGGGGTGGGTGGATGGCTCAGTCAAAGTGTCCAACACTTGATCTCGGCTCAGGTCTCGATCTCAGGGTTGTGAGTTCAAGCCCTGTGTTGGGCTCCATGCTGGGCACATGGAGCGTACTTTAAAAAAAAAAAAGACCCGAGCTGAGATCAAGAGTCAGATGCTTAGCCGACTGAGCCACCCAGGTGCCCCAAGGGAGTGCTCCATTTTCTACACAATTTTGCTGTGAAGCTGAAATTGCTCAAAAGAGCAAAATCTATTAAAACAATGCAAAGCTCTGTTGGGATATGAATTGATAATGCACTAAATGTATATATTCTCATAATATTTCCCCATCAATAAACATAGGATCTTTCCATTTGTTCAGAAACATAAACATGAATCTTAGAACAACAGTGATGGAGGTTCTGAGTTTCTCATTGGGAGAAAGGGTGACCCTTTTCCATCAGATAAGGAAGAGATAGGAGCCCCACTTTTGGCCCCTACTGGGACCTGACCCTCCCTCTCTGGGTAACCCTAGGCCCTTCCTAGGCCATCCTGTCAAAGCCCCGATGATACCATTAGCCAGGTGGGAGCCAGAACCCACGCAGATGCTACAGGGACCCAGCAGCCGCCGGGACAGGCAAAGCCTATGGCTCTGGTCCGAATGGCCCCCGTCCAGGCCCAACCTGCTCATACCCAGCTTCCCGATGCGCAGGCAGGAATTCTCATCCCAAGCCATGATGTGTTCACGCACTTCCTAAGAGTAGTAAGAAGCTGGGCTAACAATCCAACCGATTTTTTTTGTTAGTAATAAATTTTCCTCAGGGCTTTGCATAAAGGAAAGAATATTTAGCCATGAAAGGTTTCATAAATACAAGGCACACAACCCTGCCTGGCCCCCTGCTCTTGCTGCAAGCATCTAAGATCTCTGCCGGAGCTGAGGGTATGGTTCCACAGAGCAGGAGCAAGGCCTTTCTTCTTTAAGGTCTCTAAGTACACACCCTGGTGATGGAATCATCAGGGCATGAGGAGACAGGATGCCCTCAGGGACACACATAAGTGTCTGCTGTGATCTGTAGTATACTCCATATTTTCTGTGGTTTCCAGGGGTGGGGAGCATTACCAGCATGTGCAAATGGCCTGAGGTCTTCTGTTTTGATGAGGAGGCCCAGCCTGTTACCTGGAGGGCCCTTTTCTCCATGGACCACACACCACTAAGATTGTTGAGGGCAGGGACCTGGGGCCCAGATTCTCTTCCCCACGGCAGAGTGCCAGGTACACAGGGCTGAAGAAGACCTCGTTTTTGAGCATCCTCTGTGTACCAGGCTCAAGAGCTCGAGGTGGTTACAAAGATGGGCCAGATCCAGCAATGAAATGGAAACCCCATGTGGGGTCACAGAAGGAGGCTAGGCCTGGCTTCAGAATGCTAGACTTCTAATCTGAGCAGTGCCACTAATAGCCGGCCTCGGTTCTTTTGTATCTTTGGTTCAAGCACAAATACTGTGAAATCATTACAACAAAAGGCAGGGAATGCAGAGCTACCAAAAAAGGAATCTGAGGGCTCCTCCCCCAGCTTCCCAATCTCAGTTCGCGGTGCCACCCAGCTGCCCAAGCCAAATCCAGGAAGTCATCCTTGACCCCTCTTCTCCCTCACCCCCAAGTACAAAGAAGTATCAAACCCTATTTCCAAATTCTACTTCCAAATCGCAGCTCAAGTCCGACACGTCTTTCCATTTCTGCTGCCATCACCGTGGTGCAAGCCACCATTATCGTTCATCTGGACAGCTGTAATCCACTTCCAGAACATTCTTTTTAAAATGCACATCCGATCACAGTGACTGCCTACTGCTCTTAGGAAAACAAAGCCCACATCCTAGCATTGCCCACAGCACCTGGCCTCTGCCAAACTCTCCCGGATTACTCAGAGCTGCTCTCCACCCTCATCACTCCTGGTATTGGCAAAGTTGCCAGGGAGCCCACCAGACTCAGACCCCATACACAAGCTGTTCCCTGTGCCTGGAACCTCGTCCCTGCTGAGCCATCCTGATTCATCATTTAAGTCAGCCTAGACATTGCTGCCTTCCCAGGCCTCCTGGACTACGGTTGAGTCCCCGCTAATTCTTCAAGGTACCAGCTACAACAATTATAATCGAAATATTTGCTTTCACACTTATTTTGTGAATGCCCACTCCCCTTGCAGCTGTAGGTTCCAGCCCAGGGTAAGGAATTGCTGCATCTGTCTTATCCCATTGTGTAACTATAGCAACGAGCACAGTAGTGCCTGACCCTGGATGGATGGATGGATGGATGGATGGATGGATGGATGAACAAACCAGTGAGCATCCAGGTGGGGAAACAGGAAAGGCCTCCTGGAAGAACTAGCATGGAGAAGAAGATGGTTATGTTCCAGAATTCCTAGAATCACAGGCCTGGAATCAGAGTAAGACGTACCTTGTCTTGCAGCTCTGATTATTCAAGCTTCCTTTTCCTTTCCTGAAAGTCACTGATTCAGGCCAACTCCATCTCAACTTCCCCTCTGCTGGGCTTTCTGCCTGGGGAGAATGACTGCTCACCCAGCTGTCCTGGCCTCTCTTTCTTTGCCACTCTCTACCCCAGCCCGCTGCCTCTCCAGTCCACTTTCCCACCACACCCTTGGATGTATGTAACTGAGTAATTGTGCAATGCTGTAAAGCTCATTTGCACTTCTGCTGGGCAATGAAGTCACGCGCTTTGCGGCCTCGGGAGGCAAAGGAGAGCCAGCAGCCCACCGCACCCCCAGTTCCTTCTCAGACTGATGCGCAGGTGGCCAGCCCTATCTGCAAGGGCCCAGTGACTGGGAGCCATACCGTGACCCACGCCAAACGCCAGCCACAAAAAGAAATTGAAAGAAAAATCTTTCTACTGCCGCAAAGACAAGCTCCTTATCATGCTCTTCCCTTCTCTGGGTAGAGGTGATCAGTTCAGCTTCCCTTTCAACCTTCTACAGGATCCTGGCAGCACCTGTTTTCGCCATCACAGACTGGGAGATGGCATGGCATTTCTCTTCCTACCGAACTAAGGCACGCTAAGACCAAACAGCAAAGGGGAGACTCCTCCCACCCACCCCACCCCCCCATGTTTGGCGGCCCAGTTTGAGAGGACATCAGCGATATAAAATGGAAAGCCTAAAGGGGATACAGAGAAAAAAGTGTTCTTGAATGAGTGTGTGTGTGTATGTGTGTATGTATGTGTGTCTGGAGGGTGAGCCAAGGGAGGAGAGGGTTGTGTGCAGGCCACACAGGGATTTAATATTCGATACAATGGGAGAGAAGAAACAGTATTAAGTAATAATAGCCACCCTGTATTGGGCCTTTACTATACATCAAACGTATTATAAAGTGTGTTGTATACAATCTTTCATTTAATTGTCAAAACAATCCAGGGAGGTAAGCATTGATATGCCCATTTTACAGATGAAGAAAAGGCTCACTGAATCACACAGCTCGTGAGTGGCCAAGCTCCAGGCCTGAGATCCTGAGGTCCCTGGCTTTGAACCACTACTCACAACTGCTCTCCCAGGGCGACAGATCAGAGAGGAAAGGAAATTGGTTTATGGTGGGGCAGAGGGCTTGAGATTAGACATAAAGAATGTTCTGACAATGAGGGCTCTTTGGTTGTAGTCAGGGTAATTAGGCTCGTTAGAGCTCTTCATCTGAGGGCCTTTACAGTTACAAAGAATGGATGCTTCTATGCCTGGCTGGTTTAAGGGACGCACTCCGTGTTCCAAGAACGGGGGCTGGCCTGTTTGAATGAACAGACAGCCTGGCTGGGGTGCCAGACTACCACACATGAAACCGTTAGATTACAGGGGAAGACAGCACAGGATGTGTGCCTGAAGGGGCTGTGGCAAGCAAGGGCCACTGGCAGGCACACACTGTTGTGGTTACAAGCAAGGGTGCTCTGTGGTCAGGCAGGCCTGTGTTTGAGTCCCTGCTGGCCCCCCTCCTCGTGTGACCTTGGGTATACATGACTTAACCTCTGTAAGCCACTGTTTCCTAGTCAGTAAAAGAGAGGCTAAGAATAGAACCTACTTGGAGATTTGCCATGAAAATTAGCTAAGATAATACACGTAAAGTGCTTGGCACAGAACTTGGACATAACAAGGGTACAATGAATGGGAGGCGCTATCATAATTGTTGTTGTGGGAGTCCAGAGGCCAGAGAGAGAAGGAGAGGAGCTGCAGGTCAGCAGTGGAGAGAAAGTCTTTCTGGGAAACTCCAGTTTTGTCCTGGATCTGGAAGCGTGGGTTGGGTAAAATCAAAAGGAAGGACTAGGGACAGAGACGGGGGCTCACATGGTGGACTGAGACTTCAGATACTTTATCTTAAAAGAAAAATCTAATTTGGTCTGTGGTTAAACTAAAGGAGGAAGCTGATTACTGCAAAGGGGTGATAGGGGAGATGAGGTCTTCTGCCTTTGTTTCCAAACCCACAATTTGAACAGAGGTAAAGACAGCCCCCAGAGACTTAAAAAAAGAAGCCAGACACACAGGGCTTCTCTGCTTACTTCCGGGATCTCACTGGGGTGAAGGGGAAGGGGCCTGGGAACATGGCTTGGGGCAGAGCTGATGATGGATAGGGGACAGGTCCAGAAACGGGGGAAGTTAGGAAATGTGGGTGAGGCCCTAATGACCGCGTGCACTGACTCCTGTGAGAAGACCCGGCTCTAAGGCTAGGTGGAGATGAGTAGCCTAGCAGGCAGGAAGCCAGTTTTGAGACCCTGGGCATCTCTTCTTCAGTCCGGCCAGCTCAGGGTGGGAGGGCCCACGAGAGCAGTCTTTGTGCTAATCCGTTATTCTCTGACAGCCTGCCTTATCTCCCTGACAGGAAGATAAACTCCTTAGGGGCCAGGGTAGTTCCCCAGGAAAGACCTTGTTTGTTTTAGATCCTCTCTGCTCAACCCTCTGTCAAGCACCTACTGTCAGACCCCTTAGATCAAGCATCACCTAGGCCTTTGTTAAAAATGCAAATTCTCAGCTCTTTTCTCTAGGGAGTCTGTTTGGCTAGATTTAGGGACCCAGGTGTTTGTTTTTTTAACAAGCACCCAGATGATTCTTTTGATAAAGCAAGTTTGGAAGACACTGAGTTAGATAATCTCTTGAATCCCTTTCAGTCCTAGCAATGTAAGCAGCAGAGTGCAGTAGGAAGAGCAGGGGTGGGCAGTAGGGAGACAGGTTCGAGGCTCAACGTTGCAGTTCACAGGGTCGGGGCAGGGGGCTCTGCTATGGGTGCCCTCACAGTACCTGGCGGTCTGGATAGCTGTTGTCATCTTTGGTACTAATAAGAACATTGTGCTGGGGTGAACCTGGAAGGGAAGGAGGCCACAGAGCTGAGGAGAGTATTCACCACCTACGATCAAGATCTCGGAACAGGGGGACCTAGACTAAACGGAAGTGAAAGGGACGTCAGGGAACAATAGGTTCTGAGGATCTCCCAGGGGCTTTCTCTTCCAGGGAAATGACAGGACATCGTAGGTCTCAGCAACTCCCAGTACACACAGGGGAACGCTTGGGCCCAAAGAATTTTTTAAACGTTCCCAAAGCACACAGCTCCTCAGAGGAAGCAGGAATCCATATCCCTCTGCCATCACCCAGGTCACTGTTGGGGTGCAAGGCAGGGCAGTCATATGTTCTTGGGACTGTGGGTCAAATGCCAGTGTCCTAAGTCCCTAGTCATTCTCCTGAATTTCCCTGGATTTGCTGGGAGAGAGCATGGGGGTCTTGGGAGGTGGGCAGGACTGAGGACAGGCCATGAATCCCTCAAGTGAGGGAGATCGGACTAAAAAGAAAAGCTTCCCTGGGGCTCACAAAATGTGGGCAAGTCGAGGGCCCCGTTCAGAGAGGAGGCCTGACTTACAAACTATCTCACTGGAGGGACTACGGGCAAAGCGGGGCGAGAACCTCAGCTTATCTCTCCAGACCCAGGGCAGTCAGAGGGCTAAAGGAGAGGTGAGGTCTGATTTTGCAGAAACTGTCTAGAAATTCGCTGTGTCAGAGAAACTAAAAGACCAGACAAAACCCCTAAAGCACCAAGCCCGATTATTTCGTCCACGTGGCACAAGAACAAGCCAAAAGGCGGGGGGGAGAGTCACCCGTCCCGCCCCCGCCCGCGCTGGGAGGAAGGGATTTGCCGGGACAGCCAACTCCTGACACAGCCAGGTCGCACGGGGCGCGGCAGGGAGGGAGGGAGATTGAGAAAGCCCTTTTCCCACAAAGCCGCTGTGCGGCGGTCCCCGGTCCCCGCCCCCTCCCCCGGGCCACCGCCGGAGTGCGGGGAGCCGCCGCGAGCCCTTTAAGGGCCGAGAGGTGCGCGGTCTCTTTAAGGCAGGTCCTGGTGGTTTCTGTTTTCCGAAGGAAGTGACGGGGGGTGGGATTGAATGAAAAGTGCAAAACAGAGTCTCGCAGCTCCGTAGTCGGGGGCCGCGGCAGTCGCGGCGCTGGGCGGGTGGGTGAGCGGGGGGCCCCGGGAGCGCCGCGTCCGCCTTCGAGCCGCCGGGGGGCGCGCGGCGGAGCGCAGCCCACGTGCGTCCGCGCCACGTCGCGGGCCCCCCGCGCCCGAGGCCCCCCTCCCCCGAGGAGCCGCTGCCGCGCGCCCCGAACTAGCCGATAACTTCGCGCGAAGTTTGGCAGCGCCCGTCGCCGCGCACTCGCGGCGGGCCGGGACCCCGGGGATGCGCCCGCCGGGCCGCCGCGGGGTCCCCACGGCGTCCCCCGCGCTACTGCTGCTGCCGCTGCTCGTGCCGCTGCTGGGGGCGCCGCGCGGTGTGGGCGCGGGGCCGGGCGCGCCGGCCGAGCTGCGGGTCCGCGTGCGGCTGCCAGACGGCCAGGTCACCGAGGAGAGCCTGCAGGCGGACAGCGACGCCGACAGCATCAGCCTCGAGCTGCGCAAGCCCGATGGCACCCTCGTCTCCTTCACCGCCGACTTCAAGAAGGTGAGGCACCTTCGCTTGCCCAGCGGGACTTGGGGACCTGGGAGGCCGAGCGCCCCCGGGTCCCGGTCGCACTGAGGCCTGCAGGAGGAAGGAGGGCCGGGGAGAAGCAGGCGACTTAGCCAGGGTCACGTCGTCGGGCTCTTCTCTACACCTCTGTGCGCGCTCCCCAGTGCCTGGTCCCTTCATTCTGTCCCGGGAATTCCGCCGCCGCCCGCTCCAGCCTTACACCACTTTGCTCTGGGTTCCCAGGCCCCTTCTCACTCCCGGACCAGCCCTTTGCCCACTTCTCTTCCTGCTCTCCCAGGGCCCTCCAGGTGCTGACTCTCCAAAAATGTTGGCTCCCTTCTTGGGCTAATTTCCCTGTGCTCCAGAGGAGAAAGTGCGGGGCTAGCAATCAGAGATCCCTGGTTCTTGCCCTGTGATCTTGGGCAAGTCCCTTTCCTTCTCTGGACCTCCTTTTTCACCTCTGTACAGGTCAGTGAGGTGGCTCCAGGCAATCCCAGCCCTGACATTTTGGAGACTAGAAACCAGCTCTCCTGTTTCACTTTCCTAGACTGGAGACATGGAGGGGGGTGGGGCGTGGGATAACAGCAGATTGTCCTCTGTCCCTCCCGAGCCGAGGAGAAGCTACCTCTCCTATTTGGTCTGGAAGGCTGGAAAGCTTGCAGAAGGAGCACCTGGGGAGAGGCCCCATGTGAGGTCCCCACTCTCTGGGAGAGCTGCCACTCGTTACCCTGCCTGGCAGGACAGCTGGCCAACCTCCATGTTGTGGCCCAGATTGCAGGAAGGGGGACAGAAACCAGCCTCCACTCAGTGTGTGTGTAAGGAACCAGAAGGAACCTTGTGGAGGGACTGGAAGGTGAACCTGGTCCCCAAGGTTGTTGGGGTTGGGGCAGGGGGCAGTGGACAAACTGGGGAGGGGGGTATCAGCAAATGGGCCTGAAAGGGTAGCAAGGGACTAACGGTGACCCAGCAGCAGGAATTCTGGAAGGAAAGAGGGTGGGTGAGGTGTAGGTACTCAAAGGGAATCTCCTTATCTACACACACACACACACACACACACACACACACACACCAGCCCCCTTTCTACTAAAAAAGAGGCCCTGTCTCTGGGGGACTGGAGAGGTGGGGACAGCTAGATAACCGGACAGCTGGAGAGGCTCAGGGTTATAGAGCCTTCCCCAAGCCACCTCTCCCTCCTCCCTCTTAAAGAGTGGGAGCTTGAGAGGAGAGGGAGCAGAATTTGGGGGGTCAGCTAGGGACACAGCAAAACTGCCCTAGATAGCATGCGCCAGGGCAGGGGATGGGACGGGGGCATCCAGTGGACGGTGGAGGTAGGGTTTGACTGCTGATCTGTCGCCAAACTACTGAGTTATCACCAACATGGGACATAAGTGGACCGTGGGAGTGTGGGGGGTGGTCACAGGTGGGAAGACTTTATAGCCCTTCCTTACTGGGCAGGGCCAAGCTAGGTTCTCCCATTCAGGTAGGGGCCTGGAAGGGCAGTGAGTATGGAGAGAGGGAAGCTGACAGGGCCAGAACACCTCCTGCCTTCCCACACCCATACTCCAGGGGAATTTTTTCTCTTGTGTTCTTTTCCTGGGAAATCCCAATAGTGGCTGGACCCCTCAGGACACATTGGTCTAATCCCCTCTAACCCTCCATTGAAACCCTTTGTCTTTGAGAGTGAGCCAAGAGTCTCCTACTTTCCTGCCCATTGCCCATTGTTCTGTGGCATCTGCAACTCTGAAGACAGACTTCCCTATTCTGGGACCTCTCCTAGGCTGTGGCTAGGGCACAGCAGGTAGGGCTGAGCTTTTATAACCCCTAGCTGCAGCATGAACGATTTTATTGCTCTACCTTGCAGGCAAGGAGAGGGGAGAGCCCCGTGGGGTGGAGGACTAGGGCCTGGAGCTGAGAGTATAGTTGGGGGGCAGACAGCCCAGTTAGACGATCCCTTTGGAGCTGATTGCCAGAGGCCCGTTTTAATCTCCGCAGTGGTTCAAACCTGCACCCAGGTTTCCAAAGTCTGCTTTTTGGGTTAGCCTCTGACCCAGAAGCTGGCATTTCACACCCTCCCTGGCATCTCCAATTTCACCAGCAAGGGCAGGAATCGGGGGTGGAAGGTGCAGAAAGGGAAGCCACCCTCCCGAGTCTCTCTGGCTCCAGTTGCTCAGCTAGCCTGGGGCTGAGCAGAACAGCCTTCACCCCTGCCCCTGGCCACTGTCTGCACTGACAGCAGCTTTTATACGCAGATCCTTCTGGGGTGGCTCACCTCTCCTGTGGCCCACTTAGCTCCCAAGGCCGCCTCATGGCCCACGGTCTTCGGTCTTCGGCAGATTCACTGAAGGTTCAATCTGGAAGGAACGATCTTTCCTGTGGGGAAAAAGTCTTGGGCGTTGTATTTCTTTTATATACCAAACACATTTGGGGTGCTTTGGGAAAAGTCTCTAGTCCACTTAGGAATAGTGATGGTTGCCCTTTTCTCACCTTTGGGAGACAGTCCAGGCTGAAGTACACAGACCTGGTTTAACCTGGGCAAGGTACTTGATCTCTGCAGGCCTTCCTTTCTTCATCTGTAAAATGGGGGCAATGATGGTACCAACCCCGTGTCTGTCAAGAGAACTCATAGGTATGTCTGAAATACTCACTAGGCATTGGCTGCTGTGCTAAGTGCTTAAGAAATAGAAGGCTGCTGACTTTCATAATCATTGTCCACATCACATTTCATTGTGGGTCCTCCCTGCTGAGCTTGGACTCAGAGAGGTTGAAGAATGGACCCAGAGTCACACACAGTCCGCGCTGAACCTGGAGGTGCCTTGAGCCCCTCACCGGAACCTTCTCCTTGAAGCGCCGTGCATTGGAACAGAGAGAAGCAGAAACAATAGGACACAGAGCAAGAGATAGAGAAAGAAATTGATTGCAAGAGATTGGCTCACATGATTCTGGAGGCTCAGAAGTCCTACGAGCTGCCATTTGCAAGCTGAAGGCCCAGGAAGGCTGGCGGTGGTTCCAGCCTGAGTCAGAAGGCCTGAGAGCCAGGTGTGCCTGTGTCTGAGGGCAGAGTGTGGACGTCCCAGCTCAGGCAGACAGTGCATTCGCCTTTCCTCTGCTTTCTGTTCTACCCACACCCTCGCAGACTGGGTGATGCCATGCACACCGGTGAGGGCCATCTTTTTTACTCATTCTGCCAATTGAAATGTTCATCTTTTCTGGAAACACCTTCACAGATACACCCAGCAGTAATGCTTTAGCAGCTCTCTGGACATCCCTTCACCCAGCCAAGTTGACACATAAAATTAACTGTCACACTCCACAATTGGTGGCCAGCCCCTCCGAGCCCGGAGCCATCATTCTTGTCCTGCCAAAATATGCAGGGCTGCGGGGAGTGTTCCTGGGCTGGAGGCATCACAGCCCTGGGTCTGGCCCATCCTAGCACCCATCCCCCATCTGTTTGTCTCCTCCAAGAGGGAGGGTCCTAGCACCATCTCTCCCCCGCCACTGCCACGTTGGACCGGACCCATAGGCAGTGAAGCAGTAAGAGCCGTGAGAGTAATCCGCTCACTGTAGGACACGGAGCCCAGAGCGCAGGCAAGGATTATGAGCTCCGCAAGTAGCTCGGAGCTATCAAATGGCCATCCTGTGTCACTGCACACCCTGCCCAAAGGCTGCTGACCATCAGGCAGACCGAGCTGAGGCTTTAAAAAGAAGTGCCATCGCTCAGTGGCTCCCAAACTTTGAGGCCCATTAGAATCACCTGGGCTGCTCTGGAAACTTCCGATGCCTTGGCTGCCCTCCATAGCAATGAAATCTGATCTCTGAGGGCAACAGTATTTTTAAAGAGGCCCCAGCGATTCCAGTGGACAGCGAGTTTGGGAACCACTGGCGTGGCTGCCCCAGGGAAGGGGAGGGAACTTGGAGGAGGGCCCAGGTTAGGCTGTTAAATGAAGGTAGAGCCCACATTCACTCACCTCTTTGCAACCTGTCATTCGACCCACAATAACCCTAATGTGTTTGAAGCGGCGGATAGGCGTTAGGCCTAATTCCACATGCCCTCCGTACACAAACTGTAATTCACGGTACACACCCAATAGGCAATACGCTCTTTTATAATCCGAATCCTGTGTATGTAATTATACCCGTATGTGCATACTCACTGGGCATTTCTAACACCAGGCACATCGCCACCCCCAGGCTCTAACCTGGCTTTTTGTCTTTCAGCCCTCTTGGTCCCCCTCCCCCAAGCTGGTGTCCCTGTCCAAGTTCTCTTTCCCCTTTGTCCCCCAGTCTGAATGTCCAAAAGCTGGGGGAGGGGATGAGTCATGTTCTAGGCAGTGTGGTTTGGTGCTGACCGGATGGGTAGGGTGGGGCTGAAAGATAGGAGAAAGTCACGCGCAACTGTTTCGGGGTGGTGGGGACAAGGGGGTGGGGGAGGAAGGAACCACAGACTCCAAAGTGCAGCGGGAGGGATCCTGAGGGGCTGTGGGCTGGAGCCAAGATAAGGGGAGACATATGGTGGTGTGGGTCAGCCCAAGGTCACTCTGAAGGACCCAGGAGGTGTGGAAACATGAGCCCTCAACGCCCTGGCCTGAGCACCAGTGGGTGAGTGGGAGTCAGAGGAAGAAACAGTCCAGAGAGCGCCAGAGCCCCTGCCTTGGGGGCTCCTGGTTGGGGTGGGGGAGCAGCGTGGGAAGCTGCATGCCGTCAGAAGTAGTCTGGAAGATATGGAATGTGCAAATGACTACGCCAGGGCCAGAGGCTGTTTATTATAATGGGATTGTCACATCCCACAGAGGTCAGACAGGAGAAGCTTTTAGACACCAGTCTCCCCCTCTCCCGTCTATGCGAGTTCCCTGAAACGCAGCAGCTTGGAACACGGGCGTGTGATGGATGGGTTGTCTTCTTGGGGAACAGAGGGCAGCAGAAACGCTTCCAGGAGAGGCCCAGACATTTCTGGAGACCAGAGCGCTTCCTCATAGGAGTTTGTGAGACGTCCCCAGCTGGAATGGCCTGGCTCGTGTCCGTGGGGCCCTCGGATCTAACAGCAATCCCTCTGCCATGTCTGACGAATTCCTCCGTGGATCAGGGATCAGCGGGCCTGCCCGAAGGTTCAGACGTGCTCCCTGGAGTTTGGCAAGCATCTGCCACCCTTGAATGCCAATGTCCAGGGGGAGTCCTGGCAGAAGATTGTGGATTAGGCAGTGAAGACTGCCCCTTGGACCACGGGAGGAGTGGCCAACTAGAAATAACATGGGGAGAGGTAGCGTGGGGCTCTTCCCCACCAGGCTGCCCAGCTACAGAGAAGCGGTGGTGGTAGTGGTTGTAGAAGAACTCGGGACAGACTTCTGTTTCCAGGAAGACAGGTGCAGCCTCGAGATGGGAAATGCACGTCCCCGGATCTCACACACTGAGTGGTCGCTCCAGTCACTTGCGGGCGGTTGCTTTGACACACAGCCTCATCTGATTCTCCCTACTACATCGTGGGACAGGTGTTGCCCCCATTTTGCAGATCTGCAAACAGGCTCAGAGCTACAAAATGACTTTGACAAGATCAAGTAGCTAATGATCCAGGATTAGGACCCAGGGATCCTTCCACTGTATCGCGATCGATTGTGTGTGCCGTACCATAAGTAGGCTCCTTCCAGAAGGATGAAGAAACCCGAATAGAGGAGGGGAGAGGGAAAGGGAAAGAGCTTGACAGAAAATCTTAATGCAGAGGAACAAACCCTCCTCCGTCCAGACTTGGGCTGGATCCCTCCCCGCCCCCCCCCCCCCGAGCCCATAACCCCCCAGTGGATATGGTGACTACTGACCCCTTGGCACCTTTGTGCCTGAGACTCTTCCCCTGGAGAGGCCGGGGAGCAGGGACCGCTTTCAAGAGATCTCACAGACTCCTGAGCGCCGCTGTGGACATTTGTCAGCCCTTCACCAGTCATGCGACTTGACAAGCCACTCGCCCTCTCGGAGCCCCAGGCTCAGACGCGGCACAGGAGGGGCAGAGACAACAGTATGGTGCTCACAGGCGGGTGAGAAGGGAATTCTAAGAGGCTGTTGCAAAGCGGAGGCCAGCGGAGCACGTGAGGAGGCAAGTAGCCATGCCAGCCAGGGCCCAGGCAGGTGCCCCTGGCCCAGCTGTCCTTCCTGGCTCGAAGCGCATTGTTCCAGCACCTTCATTTCTGCTCTAGGGCCAGACAGCAGCATTAGGAGCTCCCATCCCTTAGGCTGGCAAGTGTTGAAGCGGCTGCCACTTGTGCATTCTGATAAAGGGCCGGGAGCAAGGGAGGCGTTGGGGCTGGGAATCTGGGTGAGAGAGAAGTCGGAGCCCCATCTTCGGAGCCCTGAGTCAGCAGGACAGTGGGGCGCAGTTGATCCACATAAAGCCTCACATTGTTCCCTGGGGCAGTTGGAACAGTAGTGACCTTTGGGATTTGGCTGACGGAGAACCGGGGGCTCAGGGGGCTGGGAGAGGGCAGGGGGCCACTGCTCATGGCTGGTGGCTGTGCTGATCCCCTTAACAAGAAGCTTTTGTCCCAGAACCAGCCCTGAGGGTCTACCGGCCTCCCGTAATGGGGGCAGCCTAAGTCTGGGAACGGGCCTGGCCTGGCTTTGGGTTGACGCCATTCACCGCTGCTCCTGCTCAGGGAGACTGGGCGGGGTCGCCAAGGTGCTCCCGAGTCTGCCACCAGGCAGCCAGCATGGGGTTAGGAAGGTGCTGGCTCCTGGCCGCCTTCCTCACCTCCGCGGCCCCACGAAACCGGCCCCTCTCAAGCCACAAAGCAGCCGCAGCCAGGAGTAGAGGGATAAATGTTTGGGTTGGCTCAGCCTGGGCTGCAGAAGCATGCGCTGTGCTGTGATGGAAAGGAGACAAAGATGGTAGAGCACGCTCCCGAGGGCAAGCAGCAGTGGGGGGGACAGGGTGAGAACCCTGGAGAGAAGGCCCCCAGCCTGGGTGTCCGGGAGGGCAGCGGGAGCGACGGGGTGGCTCCCCACCCTGGCCCCCTTCGTTTTCAGCTCCCCATGGTGGAGGGCTGGGCTGAGAGAGCAGGCGGGCTCTCTGGAGGAGGGCCCTGAGTGAGACAGCAGTGTGAGGACCTTGTTCGACGTGGGTGAGAGGATGTATGAGGGAGTGCGTGAGGCCATGTGCGAGATGCCGCACTGGCTCAGAGAAGGGGGTGAGTTGGAGGCTCCGTGGGGGACACTGAGGGTGGCAGTGTGCTCCTGTGAGCAACCAGGGGCCGGGGAGAGACGGGAGCAGCTGTGTGTGAAAGAGATTGTTCGAGAAGCAGCAAGTACGCGAGGAAGATTACAGGCATGTGGCCTGTGAATGGGGGAAAGCAGGTGGGCATCCGCATGTATCAGTTAGGATTCCGCTGGGCTGTAACATAAAACCCCCAACAGCAGGTCAAAGCAAGGGAAGTTCGTTTCCCTCTCCCGCATCTTCTCTGAGGCTGGAAGTCGGCAGCGGAGGGCAGTGTGACAGCCCCACAGTCATCCCCACTGAGCTCCCAGGGGCTCTGTGTGCAGCGTTGCTTCCCCTCCCAGCATTAAGCTTCCCCTGGGGCCTCTCCCCCGGAGGGCGGCACCTGGGCCCGGCGCAGGGTGTCTGCCGGTCCAGTGCAGAGGGCTGGGGCCCTGCTATTCCCAGGCAGCTGTCTGCTGTCTTCCTAGGTGTTCGCCCGGAGCCCCAGCACAGCTGGGCCTGCGCAGCCTTCTCGCGGTGGATCTCAGAAGTGCTGCCTGGCAGGGAGTGAACAGAGAAGAACAATGTGTGGATAGGGGCTGATGGGGGCAGCTCCGAAGAGCATAAGGATCACTGGACTGTGAGTCAGGAGGTCCGGGCTGCTGGTCCTGGCTCCGCAGCTGCATGACTTGTGAAGGTCCCGTCCCCAGCTGGAACCTCACTGGGTCACGAATTCAATGATCCCCTGAACCTGCTAAAAGCCAAAATAGCAACGGTGGGACTACCAGCCTGTAGGACTACCCGTCTTCTTGTGGGAGGCAAGGGAGCCGGCCGATCGAGGCCCCAGAGCATATGCATGCAGGCGGGCGTTCACTCAGCTGCTAAGTGTTGCGCTCGGGCTTTGTGCCAGACCCTGAGGTTACTGCCTCTGCCCTTGAACCAGGGGCAGATCTTATGCGGGGCCTGGATGACTTGTTGTTGGGGCAGAAGATGCCACATGAGGATGGGGTCCTCTGGGAAGGCATTAAATCAGGTGCACACTGGACCAGCACAAGTCAAGTTGGAGCCAGCTCCGAACCCACCAGGGACTGCCGGTGATCTGCTAGCTAAAGGTCAGACTCCTTGCTGGACTGTCAGACCCGCTGCCCTGCCCCTCGTACCCGCCTCTTCCTTTGACCACTCTGCCCTCCCTCGCCCCACCCTGTCCCTAGTGGTCGGCTCAGGATGCTTCCACGCTCTTGTTTGTGGGCTCCTTCCTTCGTTTATTCATTACCAGGCACTTACGGAGCACCTGCTGTGTTCTAGGGGGCGGGGAGTCACTGCAAATAAGTTATTTTCCCAGCCCCAAGGAGCTGAGTCTGGAAGGTAAGGCAAGAGATGGTTGCAGACTCAGTGGGATTCGTGCTGTAGAGGTTAGGAGTTGGGGCCGGCTGAGTCTGCTGGCGGGTTGGTGGGGGCAGTGTTGGGAGGACAGGCCAGAGGAGGGGATGCATTTGAACTGGGCCCTGAGAGATGGCAGGCAGAAGGGGGCCGAGCATCCCCAGTAGAGGAGTCAGCTCGGGGACAGGCACAAGGCCTCATCGAGCTCATTCTGGGAACTGGAGGCTCTTTAGTTCAATGCTCAGGGAGTGTGAGAGGAGCTGTCGGTGGGGGCGGATGCCAGCCCCGGGAGGGTACACTTTAGGGCAAGGGCAAAAGGAGCTTCCGAAGGGCATTAGGCAGATCAGTGACAACGTGGAGGGATTGGGTGGGGGTGTTATGAGAGCCTCACATTTCCGTCTTCTGTAAATTCCTCTCTCTCTCTCTTTGCTAGAAAGCCCCCCCCACACACACACACATCCTTTGACTGTTAAGGACCACTGAAATGTCCCTTGCTCTGGAGAAGTCTTCCCTCCCACCCTGCCTCCCAGTCTCATCCTTCATCCATCCTTTGCTCCATAGCACTTGTCATAAACCTCAACCCCAGGCCTTATGCGGTGTACTGATTCTGTTGTAGGAGGTCAGTCTCCCCATGAGCCCCTTGAAGACAGGGGCCTCTGCCTTGGTCTTGGCCATTTTCCCACCCAGCCTGGTGCCTGTGAGGGCCGTGCCCCAGGAAATGCTGACCAAAGCTCTCCCACAGATTTGCTGATTCCCTGTAAGCCCCAGAGGAGTGCCCTGACCTCTCTGGGCCTAAGGTGCATCTGGAGGAGAACAATCTGCTCCTGCTTCTACAGGTCGGGAGTAGGTCGGAGCTGGAGCTAGGCCTGAGATTGCAGCAATAACAGACAAAGGATTCAGCCCACTATGTTCTGAGACCTTTGGCTCATTTTTTCCTCACAGTAATCCCTGGAGGTGTAGGTATTGTTAGTTTAACTCATTTAACAGATGTGGGAACTAAGGTATGGGGAGGTGAATTCCCCAGTTTCACGGCTAGTATGAGCAAAGCCAGCATTGGAACGTAGGTAGTGCGGACGCCAGAGCCTTTGCTCGTAACTACCGTGCTGTCCGACTACCTATCTACTCCTGAGCTTTACTTAAAACCACAGAGGACTTCAGCCAAGTGCTCGCGATCCCCATGGTGCACGTGCCACACCCTGACGCCCAGGTGTCAGCCCTGGTACTGGACGGTCTGCGTCTTCCAGGTGGCCCGCTCCTAGTGGGCTGGAGGTTCCCGGGAGCTCATGCGAGCAGGAGCCTTACAGAAACTTCCATCTTGGGAGTCCCAGCCTGAGTCCTGGACCTGAGAAACCTTCCTCCGCACCCTGACATCTCCAGCTGTGCCATCTGCCTTGGGCATTAGGCCACATCCGGGTGACTCATCTCAGGGCAGTCTCGGGCAAGGAGGAAGCTTGGGAGCCAGGCTTCCCTTTGGCCTGGGCCTAGCATCTGGCCAGATGTTTGCTGAAGCAGGGAGACCTCTCCCCCTACCCTTTCCTCTGTGCTGGAGGGAAAGGAGCCCCTGGAACCTTGGCAGTGAGTCTGAGGTGTAGAGAGTGGAAGGGAGGAGGGACACTGGTCAGGATGATGGAGGCAAGTAGGTCCAGAAGCTAGGGGTGCCCACCCCCTCCCAGGGGTCAGCAAGTGCAAGATGGTCTTTCTGGAGAAATAGGACCAGACAGACTGGAGAATGTAGGGTCCACAGAGGTTCTAAGCAGGCAGGCAGGTGGATCAGAAGGGTGACCCGGCCTCATGTCGCCCTCCTATCTATGTCAGACGCTGGCTCTTGTTAGTCATGCAGAACCCTGAATGCCAGCTGCCACACTCCCAGGGCAGGTCTACACAGGACTTCCAGGCATGGCTGGAAGAGGGAGCTGAGTTCTGATCCTGGCTCTACCACTTGCCAGCTGTATGGCCAAGGGCAGACTACCCTGCCTCTCTGGGCCTGGGCTTCAGTTTCTTTCTTTTTTTTTTTTTTTTTTAAAGATTTTATTTATTTATTTGACAGAGAGAGCCAGCGAGAGAGGGAACACAAGCAGGGGGAATGGAGAGGAAGAAGCAGGCTCATAGCGGAGGAGCCCGATGTGGGGCTCGATCCCATAACGCCGGGATCACGCCCTGAGCCGAGGGCAGACGCTTAACCGCTGTGCCACCCAGGCGCCCCAAGGGCTTCAGTTTCTTGAACCAGGCACCAAGGACATCTGGGAGGCAGTGGTGCCTGGGGGTTGAGAGAGCGCAGGCTTTCAAGTCAGACTGCCCAGGGTTAAAATTCCAGCCACATTTCCTCCTAGTCCCGTGACCTTGAGCAAGTAACCCATTCCCAACTAAGTAATAATCATCCTCCCTACCTCCTATTGTTGTAAAGATTTTAAACAGGACAATGCATCCTTTTTGACTCATAATAACAGTGACTTGTCCCTTCCAGTTATAGACTTCAATAAATCTTTGCCCTCCCCAAGTAAATCTTCTATCTCAACGAGAAATCCTCAGTCCCTCTCTTCACCAGCAGATTCCCATTTTGCTATCATTTTGCTGTTGTCTCCAACATTGTTGTTTAATATAATAGAGTGAGGGAAAGACTCAGAACAGGTGTTTTTTTTAATCCTCTGGTCTGGTCCAAGAGTTCAAATGCTTTCTCTTAACGGTGGGCAGGTGATCTCCCCGAGCAAAGAGCCCACACTGCAGCTCTTGGACCCCAGAGTGTGGCACGTGGCTCTGGTTTTGGAGAAGAGGCTGTGACTATTCCAGATAAGGTTCTTTTAAAAAGACATTGCTGGAAAATCCCCAGGAAGTAGATGTTGGCTCCTGCCCCGGGGTCCTGCCAGGGACCCAAGCCCTCGGAGGGGAAGTCTGGTATCTGGTCTCCCCTGGCAGGAAGTGAGCCCTAAGTGGAAAATACACTAGTGGACCAGCCTCCAGTCTCCCCTCAGCCAACCCGAGCGGATGGAAGATCGGGTGGCCCAGGCTGGCGGGGCGAGGAGATTCCAGCCTCATGGCCCAAGAACGGATTTCCTGTTGAGAGGAAGCTGGGGTTAACCCGAGCTCTGATTCACCTTCCCTGCAAGACTGGCATCAGCCAAACCCTCACGGGGCCATTGTCACCAGCTGGGCCCCAGTTTCCCTTTCGGCACTATTGATGGAAAACCTTCCCGTATATGCCCATACCTCCTTGTCCTAGAGATCATGTATAGTAAGAGGAAGCAAGAGAAACGTCCCCGTAGAGGCCAGGGATGGCGGTGCTCACTGGCTCCGATCGCAGCGAGCGCCTACTGAGCACGGAGTCGGGGTGGGCATTCTTCTGTGCCCTGTACCCTAACTCACTCAGTTTTCACCACAACCCAGCTGCCTAAATGCCGCAGTGTCCCCGTCTTACAGGTGAGGCTTATAGAAGCTCGAAGCTGTGGCTGGGCCCTGGCTAATCCATTGCAGAGTTGGGCTGCAACTCCCCCTCACTGCCTTACAGGAACCCGAGGGGGGGCCTCAGCCCCTGTCTCAGAGCACTTGAAGCCAGCAGGCGCTCAGGAAGCCCTCCGTGAATGCGGGCTTTCCTGGTGGGCGAAGCCAGGGCACGTACATTGACGTGTACGTCGATAGCTCCGCGGCGCTGCATGTGCTTGGTGCCACAGCCGGGCCATACGGGTTCTGGAGGACGATGGTCATTATGGCCAGGGTGCCTCCCTGGCAGGGAGGGTCTTGATAGATTGAGACCACTTCTGATGGGGACTTGCTGACTTCTCACTGGGAACAGTTAAGCCAAGGCACAGGGTTGGGTGAGAGCAGGTGGGTCAGAGCACAGGGTTCCAGCAGCCGGCTTGGGAGGGGGACTCCATCCTTCCCTGCGGCCGCCTCTCTCTTCTCCCTCTGCTCCCCTCCAGCCTCCCCCATTCATGCAATGAGTGAGTAACAGGAAGGAGCCATTGGCCGGCTGGTAATGCCATTAGTAACCCCGTGGGGAAAGGGGAAGTGATGAGAGGAGGGGAAAGGTGAGCCATCCCAGCTCCCTCAGGCCAGAATCTGGCAACAGCTGCAGCCAGCCTGTGCTGCGTCTGCCCTGAACGCTGTCCTATGCGCGCCACCTCCCTCGGAGGTGGGGGTGGCCGGGAGCCGGGCTGACCGGAAGCACAGATCAGAGGCATTTTGAGGAGCACCAGTTTCTGGGCCTCCCCCCAACACCTCCCGAATGAGAATGTCTCCGAGAGAAACTCTGGAATCTATGCTTGTAAAAAGTTCAGGCCCTCCCCTATTATGCCCTGGTCAGGTAGTTTATAGGGGTTGTGACCCACCCTCATCCGGGTGCCACAGGGGTGCCCCCGAGGGGCCACATCAGCTGTGAATGAACCAGACACCGACCAGAGGTGCTCGCTCTTTTAAGTTGAAGTTCTGTACTTGTAAACAGCTGTGTTTTGAAAAGCTTTTTAGTGGTTCACTATGTGAATTTTCCAGGAGGTTTTGGAACATCTGGGCTGTGTTCTTTCTTTTCAGTTATGGGTCTAAATGGGAAAGATAAAAATTCCTAGACCAGCAGGAGGGAAATGTCCCTGTCCGTTGTAGGGCAGGGTCCAGGCGTGCGTCCTGTCCGAGGCCTGAGCTGAGCCCTGGGTGGGCTGGGAGTGGGGCCCCACCCACTCCAGCTGGTCCCCATCCTCCTGCCCTTTCCCATCAGGATGTGAAGATCTTCCGAGCCCTGATCCTGGGGGAACTGGAGAAGGGGCAGAGTCAGTTCCAGGCGCTCTGCTTTGTCACCAGGCTGCACCACAATGAGATCATCCCCAGTGAGGCCATGGCCAAGCTTCGACAGGTGAGTGCTCGCCTCGGGCCTGCCCCGGCCCGGCTCCTACCCGGAGCCCCCAGTCCTGCAGCCAGCCTGGCCCCAAGCTTGGACGCTACCGCAACCTCAGTCTCCCACCCAGCACTTGACCCACCCTGGCCCTCATCCCTGGCACCCCACTCTCACCCTGTCGTCCTCATCCCCCTGATTTTGCCCCAGGCCAAAGCTAACCCCATCACCCCAGATCGCTAATCTGCACAGACCCCCAACTGCCAGATCCCTCCAGTCCCCTAACCTCAGCTCCTGCCCCTTGATGGTGGAGGCTGGGGGTTTGGACTCTGAGGTCAGATCTGCCTTCGCCCCAGTGCCACCACTCGTCATCCAGGTGACATTGCAGGAGTGACCTCGCCTGCAGAGCCTCTATTTTCTCATTGAGAAATGAATTCTGAGAATTAAATGAGCTAACACATGCGGTGTTCAGAACGCTTCAGTCTGTTGGCCTGCGCCCCGTCCCTTCCTGGACCCTGGGCCTCTCCCCAACCTCACCTAAGTTCCCTAAACTCTTCAGGGGGTTCTGCTCTAGGCGCTTCCCAGAGACCCTGCTCCCTGCATGTTGGAAAGTCTAGGACCCCAGAGGTCATTGGCCTGGGACAGCTTGCCTGGCTGCCCACCACCGCCACCCCCCAGCCACTGCCAGAATTCCCCATCAGCCCCAGACGTCAGCCAGTGGCTGGCTGGGAAGGCTTGGCTGTGCCCCGAGCATTGGTTTTTCCACCAGTTGGAGGGGATGCTAGGATTCCCGTTGACAGCCAGCCTGCCCCAGGGTTCTAAAGGCGACCAGCCGCAGCTTGTCTGACACTCAGGCATCAGGCGAGGGGTAGGCAGAGAGAGCATTCGGAGGCCAGGTGGGAGTGGCTCCTCTTCTCCATACAGAAGAATCCACGGGCGGTGCGGCAGGCCGAGGAGGTGCGGGGCCTGGAGCACCTGCACATGGACGTCGCCGTCAACTTCAGCCAGGGGGGCCTGCTGAGCCCCCACATCCACAACGTGTGTGCTGAGGCCGCGGATAGCATCTACGCCCGCCAGGAGGACGTCCGGTTCTGGCTGGAACAAGGTCAGCAGGGCGCTGCCCATGGTGGTGGCGCGTCACCCGCCATAGAGAGTCACGAGATACAGGAGTTCAGAGGAGGGACCCCTAAACCGGGATGGGATTGGTCAGGGCGGGCTTCCTGGAGGAAGGGGTGCCTATGTGGCTCTTGAGTGAGAGGAGTCAGCCTTTCCAGGTAGGGATGCACAGAACTGTGACTTGCTAGGCCCCGTGGAGGGAGACACCCAGGCAGCACCTACCTCGCTCCTTCCCTTAGTGAGGACACAGGTGGACTGTCGTCGGATGGGGCCCAAAGACACCCGTTCCTACCCGCCCACCTCTGCTGCCACCCTCCAAAGTCAGCGCCTCTCCTTTCTTTTGTGCTCCCCCACGATCCTTGAGGGCCCCCATCTCTGTGTGCTCCCTGCCTTGCAGCCCCTGCGCTTTTACCGTGGGTGCCTCTCCTGACACCACGCCCAGGACCGTCCTCGGGTCCTCCGTGTAGGGGGCACAGGGAGATGGCGTAGTTACAGATCCAGGTCCCTGGTCCTTCTGCCCAGCCGGCTGAGCACTAGACAAGTGCCTGCCCCTCCCAGGGCACCCCTGGATTTCGAAACGCCCGACAGAGCTGTGGCCATGCCCTCCACACACAGCCCTCCCCGGTGAGCTGTGCCCCACACTGCAGTGCAAGTGCAAGTCTGATACTGCACCCCCCCCCCCGAGGCCGGTCCCTCCCATGGCCACTGAGCCGAGCCAGGGGCCAGGTCACTGCCATCTCCCTCCAGCACCCCCGCACGTGCCCTGGCCACGCTGACGTCCCAGCACATCCGCGCTGGCCCTCCTTAGACGCCACCACCTTCTTGAAGCAGCTCTCCTTGATTTTCTCCTCATTCCGCCACATTCTAGTACAGCGACGTTTCCAGGCATAGGGCGCAGGTGGCCACGTGGAGGCCTTGGCGTCAGACCGCCCTGGGTTCCATCCTCACTCCACTCCTTACTCTGTGACCTCAGGGAGATCATTAAACCCCTCTGGGCCGGGTTTCTCACCTATGGAACAGGAACCATAACACTTAGCTCCCAGGGGTGCCGGGAGGCCCGAAGGGCCACGTGGGGCAGGGGCAGGGGTGGGCGGGCTCCCTCTCTTTCCCCGAGGCTGACCCCTGCCTCTCTCCCCCAGGGGTGGACAGCTCCGTGTTTGAGGCTCTGCCCGAGGCCTCGGAGCAGCAGCTGCTGCCGCGCTGTGGGCAGCTGGGGGACGGCGGGAGGCCCTGCGTCTGCCGCTACAGCCTGAGCCTGGCCTGGTACCCCTGCCTGCTCAAATACTGCCACAGCCGCGACCGGCCGGCGCCCTACAAGTGCGGCATCCGCAGCTGCCAGAAGAGCTACAGTTTCGACTTCTATGTACCCCAGAGGCAGCTGTGTCTCTGGGACGAGGAGCCCTAGCGGGGCAGGCCTGCAGGCGGTGGTCCCTGCGGGAGCTGCTCTGGGTCCGCCGCTCTTCGCCCAGCCACCGGGGGAGGGGGAGGCAACCCCCCCCCCCCAACTGAGGCCTTATTTCCCTTCTCCCTTGATCCCAGGAGCCTCTGGCCCCATCATGCAAGACTGTGAAAAGGGGTGTGGCATGGCAGGGGTTAACTCATGAAGGCAGCCCCCGCTCCCACCCTGTGCCTCCCTTGGGGACCGAGAGAAGGGGGCTCTCCAGATTTGTCCCCTTCCCCTTAACCTCCCCTGAAGTGTTCTCTTTCAAGCAACCAAAATGTGATGGCTCATGATTCTATTTAACTCTTTGAAGGTTTAGACCCTAGAAGGTGTCTGTCAATGCCTGTGACACCGACCTCCCCACACATACATCCCCCCACCCCCTGACTCGCCCATCTCGAAGGAGCTGGGCCCTCTGCACCATTGAATGCCCAACAAGGAGGGGATCCCTGCCCCAGAGAGGGGGCTGTCGGGGACCCTCGCCATAGCCCTACACCAGATCACAGCACGTTCTTGTCATCGCTGGCCTCCAACGCTGGGGCAGGTGAGGACCTCCCAGCCCTGAGACACGTGCCTCCCCCCACCCCCAGACTCTGTTGGGACAGCAGGCACCAGCCTTCCCCCTCTAAATGGAAATATTTTTGTAGGTTCTGGGGCAGGGAGGGAGCATGAAGTATGAGGAAAACTTGAATTCCAGATTTTTAATGCAAAGTATTTATCATTTGTACCAGAAATAAAAGTTTAAATTTTTATTTGACTGCCAGCCCGCGACACCGAGTTCTGAGAGAACTCTTGGCCGATGCTGCCACCTGGTGTCAGGAGAAGTGTTCCGTTGCTCTCCCGGTGATCCGGCTAGGGACACCTTCTAAAGCACCTGCTGGGTGCTTGGCCATTGTGGGTCCAGGGGGCGGTCTGGGGTGGGGGGTGCATATCAGGGAAGGATGAGACAAGACTGCACTTAAGAGAAAGACACATACAGAGATGAGCAAGTCAGACAGTAACCAGCACAAGCTAGATGAAGGCAAGAAGTAAGGGCATAAACTCCAGAACCAGACTTCCAGGGTTCAAACCCTGGCCTTGCTGCTTATTTCCTGTGCAGTCTTGGGTCAAGTTACTTGCCCTCACTGTGCCTCAGCTCTCTCAGCTATAGAATGAGCTTAATAGTGAGACTGATGGAGGTTCACACGTGTGAAGGGCCCAGCACATAGTGCTCACTGTATTCGCCATTATTAATATCGTTAGTATTAGTGAAAAGCGCAGGCATTTCCTCACCTGTACACCTGAGACAGCTAAACCAAGCCTCTTCGCATCAAGAGTACCTTCTGGTATAAAAAGGCTGTAATACAAAGCGTCAAGCTGGGTGCTGGAGGGCTTCCGCGAAGAGGGGACGTGCAGGCTGAATTTATGGGGGGAAGTCTCCTGGAGCAGGTGGGCCCTGGGTGAAGCTAAAGGGTGGCAGGCATTCGGCGCGGTGGGGGAAGCTGAGCACAGGGCGGGCGGGGCCTGGAGCGGGGCCAGGAGCGCTCCAAGTTGGGGAAAGCCCCAAGGGTCCCACAGGGGTCTCCTTAGGAAGGAGGAGACGGGGGAGTCAGCTTCTCCCTCATCAGCCTTGGAGAGGGAAACAGGCTTTCAGGACCCCCCCCCCTTACTCTGCTCCCCAGAACAGGCTGCCGTTGCCCAGGGGGTTGTGGTGGGAGCCAAGCTTGCTTGGCCATGTCAAGTTAGAGATGGTGGGGAAACATCCTTTTCAGGTAGGTATGCCTCTTTCTGAACCCGTTTCCGAGGACCAGCTTTAGCTATGCTGGGCGGCCAGGGAGGGAGGTTCCTCCGGAGTGGGGGGGGGGGTGCTTTCCTCCCTTCCCTGCTGCCCACTCCCAGCCCTCAGGCCTGCTCTGGGTGGAGGAGGGGGTTGCTTGGAGAATGCACCTCCCACCCCCTATGTGCCTTATTTTCTGGGGTGGGGTCCCCAGGTCATATACTTTTTCTACTCACTTTCAAATAGTCAAAAATAAGGCTGTTTTTCAAAGAGTGCTTTTCTAATCTTCCTTGGGAGTGACGAGCACCTCCCAGCCTGCCTGTCCCCGGCCATGCGGGGGCTTCTGGACCCTGTCACCACACACTACCCTGCCTGGTCTTAGGGCATGGGGATGAGAATTAAGATTCCCTGAGACTTCGGGCGGACACCACACTCGGGCAAAGCCCACACTCCCCCTCATTCCAAGCGACCCCCCCATCCCTCCCCACCCCCTCACTGTCAGTACCTCCCAAGCCAACAGTACAGTCACTTCTCTGGCCAGGTTCTCAGGGTTCCGTGTACATCAGGATCACTCGGGAGCTCAGCTCATTAAACAGATGTCCAGGGTCAGCTCTTTGAGAAACACCCAGATAAGACTTGACTTTTCTCAAGAGGCCTTTGTGCACCTGCGAAATCCCTCGGGGGAGGTAACGTGTACAACAAAAGCTCGTTTCTCCAGTGCTTCAGAGTGGACGAAGCGCCTTCCCCTCCCTTAGCTCATCGGCTCATTTTAGCAATTCTGTGACACTTTCTGGATGTGGCTCACCGGTAAAATGATGCGACTTGCCCGAGGTCAGACAGCTAGTTAGCGCGCCCTGGGATCCAGGCCTCAGCCTTCTTCCTCTGCACATAACTGCTAACCCAGATGGGTTTATCAGACTGGCCCCCAGGAACCTCAGAGAGTGCGGCTCACCTACAGGGCGGTGAGAGGGGGAGCAGTACGGGGTGTGCAGCCCCCCCTGGGGCCAGTCCTGCAGGAGCAAGCACTGAATATATGGGGGAGCACACACCAGTCCCCTGCGACTGGAGTTGGCAGGAGCAGGCCCCTGCTTGGTTCCGTTTGCCAAGGTAAGCAGGGCTCCGGGAGGGAGGCCAGGAACCTGGGCCTCATCGGAGCCTCTTCAAACCAGACAAGCCGCAAAGGGTGCCAGGCAGCCCCTGGCAGGGTCACCCCAACCTGGGCCAGCCCTTGCTCCATGTTCTGTGGGTTTTCTTCAGGCTCCTTTCTCTGCACTCTGCGTCAATGAAAGTCCTGTCCTAGAACCTGGATGTGGTGGGTTGAGCCACCGAGGAGTCTGGCAAGAAATAGGGCAAGAAGCAAAGCTGGAGAGTAACAATGCCCAAGAGGAATGCGGCTACCAGCCCCGTCCGAGCCGTGTGCAATCTGGGGTGAGTCACCCCCACTGCAAGCCTCTAGTTTCTCATCTGCGGAGACGCGGCCGCCTCGAAGGGCTTCCAGACCCAGCGGTCAGTGTGTCCTTGCTGGCTGGCATTCAACCTCAGATTGTTAGGCAGGTGGCTACCAGTGGACAGTTGAATTGACCATGACTTGCTCTTCCCAAGTCCTGCTGTAGAGAAATGCTGAAAATGGAGCGCTGCAAAACCCAGTATTTGGTAGAGACTGATAGAACCCTGTCCTCCAGATGGGGGGCTGTCCAAACTTACACCCTCACCAGCAAGGGCATGAGAGGCCCGTTTCCCCCCATTCCTGCTGCATCAGTCAAGGTTCTCTAGAGAAAGAGAACCAATAAGATACACAGAGAGTGAGAGAGCAAGAGAGAGAGATTTATAGTAAGGAATTAGCTCATATGATTGTGGGGTCTAGAAAGTCCAAAATGCCGACAGCTGGCAGCTTAGGCAAAAGTGGTTGTTGTCATCTTGAGTCTGAAATCTGCAGGGCAGGTCAGCTGTCTGGAAATTCAGACAGGATTTCTGTTACAGTCTTGAAGCAGAATTCCTTCTTGGGGAAACCTCACTTTTTGCTGTTAAGGCCTTCAACTGATTGGATGAGGCCCACCCACATTATCCAGGGCAATCTCTCTAAAGCCAATGGATTGTAGATCCGTTCATCGCATCCACAAAAATACCTTCCCAGCAGCATCTAGACTTGTGTTAGACCAAACAACCAGGCACCATGGCCTAGCCAAGCTGACATGGAAAATTCCCCATCACACCTGCTATCACTTGATCTTATGATACGCTGTTGGCCATTTTGACCTTGAGAAACATTAAATAAAGCATTCTGGGGTTTCCTCTCAGATCTCAACTATTGACTGTAGCCAGGTAGTAGGTAACGGCCCTGCTAGTTGTTCCTGTTTGCCCCCCTTACCCCCACCTCATTCATTCCCTGCCCTCCTCTTCTCTGCGCCCCAGGACACTAACCTGTGGATCGGCCCCACCTGGGCCCCTTTACCACGGGCTCGGCCAGTGAAAAGCACCAGAGATCAGAGGGCAGGACAAGAGGGATTTCCAGGCATATATCCCTATGTTCCAGGCTCCTTGCTGCTTCCGGACCCCATCTCTGCGCTGGCTTCCTTCCTCCAAGCTCCAGCGCTCCTTGGGCTCCCAGGCTACAATTTCCAACTCCTGCCTCTTCAGCCCCAGCCTCTTGGCGTCCCAACTCCCTGGTTCCCTTAATCCTGCTCGAGTCTCCTTGAATAAGCAGTACCTTAAAGGCATTCCTCTGTGTTGCATTGATTCGGTTTCTCCACAGAGACCCTGACTGCTAACCGCTGCAGTCCCGGCTGGGGACCCAGCAGAGTGGACAGTGGGAAGGAAGAAAGCAAAAGGGACGTGGGAAACGCAGACTCACGTGGCAGGGACTCGGGGCATCCCTTCTCCTTGGAGAAGAGCCCGGCCTCAGGGGCTGCAGGTGGAGCAGGGAAGGCAGGCGGGTCACAAGCGACCTCAGGCCCCAGGCCCGGCGGGTGTGGTGCCCACCTCTCCTGCAGTGACCAGCTGCCCACCTTGGCCCTGGCTCCGGCTGTGGGTCGTGCTGAGGGTCTGTCCTGACTCTCGAGCAGGGAGAGGTGGGATGAGGGGACACTCCACTCATGGCTCCCCCCTCTCCTATGCCACGGGAAGCAGGCACAGACCTCCACATCTCTGCTGGGCCTGCATGCCCACAGGCCTTTCCAGATCCCCTCCTGCTGTGAGGGTGTGGGAGGTGCCTCCCTCTCTCCAGACCCAGGGCTCTGAATCCCAGCCCTCCCTCCCTTTGCCCCGGAGAAACTGTCCCCCGCCTTCCCTTTCCTGCCTTCTTCCTATCGGCCCTGAGAGTATTGAAATCTTTCCCACCTCAAACACAAAAGAACAAACCCTTCCTACCAGGGCCCTCTCCACCTCTGCCCTATTTCTCCCCAAGTCTTCAGTCATGCTTCCTGCCACAGTCCTCCTCCTCCTTCGCAATTCCCAACCTCACTGCCGCGACTCAAGGCTCTGCTGCAGTCTGCAGTAGCGAGCTGTGTGTTACCGACACCGTGGACCACTCCCACCTCAGTCAGGCCCTCCCTTGCCCATGTGTTCCTGCATCATGTTCTGTGATGCCGCCAGCCTCTACTGCTTGAGGGACTCCGGTGTTCCATGCACCTGCCGGCCTTCCCTTCGCTGGTACTGCTGACGCCCCTCCTAGCTCCTTCCCCTCTGCTGGGGGTCCCAGCTCAGATGTCTATTCCTCTAAGGCCCCCATTGCACCCCTCCATTTTTCAGTTAGAGGACATGCTCCAGTATCAGGGACTTGCCTTCCTGTTCCCCGCCCCACAAACATCACCAGACTGTGAGCTTCCTGAGGACAGGGGACAGTGTCTGGTGTCCGTTCTGTTTCCAGCCCCTAGCTTAACACACAGTGCCAGTGGGTACTCAGTACAGCTCTGAACGGATGAATGAGCGAACGGCCACTGACCTTCTATGTGTCGGGGTGTACGACTGCATGTAGCTCAGAAGCCCCAGAGGCCATGTGGGAGGTAGGACATTTTAACCAGCAGAGCTGTCCAGCAACAGATGGCCACCAGACAAGGCCAGAACTCCTGTCACTGCATGGATTGGGCTAAGGCTGGCTGACTCAAACTGCGGTTCCATGCTTAAGTCTGGCCTTTGATGGGGAGTGCGGACCAAAGACCCAACAGCACTCTGAAACCAAGATTCAGTATTTCTGACTTGCCTGGAACTGGGACCCTCACCCGTAAGTCCCCCAGCCACGGAGGGGCACTCAGGGCACCACAGGGGTGAGATCTCTCCAGTCTTGCAAGCTAAGGATGCTCAAGCCGAGGTCCCACATCCCCCATCACCGCAAGAGGGCGCGCTGGCCTTAGACTTGCTCCTTGCGTGCCGGTGGACTTGGAAGCTTACTTACCTGGTCTGAAGAAGACCTGGAGAGTCGGGAAAGGACTGAGGCAGGGTTCTGCTGAAGGTGTCATCAGAGTGGCCAGACCCAGGCCCAATGCAGTCCCCAAGACCAAAAAAGCTCTGTGGAAGACAGTTGCTATGCTGTTTTAAAAGCAAGTTCATGGGGTGCCTGGGTAGTGCAGTCGTTAAGCGTCTGCCTTCGGCTCAGGGCGTGATCCCGCTGTTCCGGGATCGAGTCCCGGATTGGGCTCCTCCGGTGGGAGCCTGCTTCTTCCTCTCCCACTCTGCCTGCTGTGTTCCCTCTCTCACTGGCTGTCTCTCTGTCACATAAATAAATAAAATCTTTAACAAAACAAATAAAATAAAATCAAGTTCATATCATTACTATCTATTTTTCAGAACCTTCAAGTGCAAGTGGGCAGTGACTTTGTGTGTACTACTCCCGTTAGAGGTGAGCGAAGGCTAGGTATGGGGTGGGGAGAGTGCGTGCCTGGGACTGGGGACTCGGCATTAGGGATATCAGGGGCAGAGAATAGCTCAGTGTCCTGACTCCCTTGTCCTCTCTGGTCCACTCCCCAGAAACAGTGACTTTATCCTGGTTCCCAGAGCACCTCTCACTTTGTCACCTGACACTAACCCCCTCCACCCCCATTCTACAATAGTCCTCCTGGCAATGAAGCCATCAGATTGCCTCTGAGGTGTGATTTTAGAAGAGGCCTGCAAGTTCTTCTTGGCCTCTACTTTCCTTCCATCTGCTCTTTTGGGAAGCCTGAGCTGGGATCCATTCCATTCCCCATGGTTGCCCCAAGGCAGGGAGCTGACCCCCACCCCGTACCCCCACGTTCCGGGCCCTACAGCCCATCTGGCAGACAGAAGGAGCTAGAAGGGACTTGTTGTTTGGTGGCCTTCCAGGATGCCTCGCTCTCCACCCTTCTCCCAGCCCTGACAACTCAATCCAGCTGACATGACAGGAAATGAGAGTGAGCAACAGGGCCCACAGCCAAGAAGGCCACTTTGCCGAGGCAGAGAACAGGGCCAGGGGGCCCACCTCCCTCCCCCAAGCACCTTCTCTCAACGGAAGATAGTGCATCCAGCAATGTGTCTGAAAGGGAAGGCTGGCTCCTGGAGCCTTCTATCCTTGAAGCAAAAGGAGCTGAGGGCATGCTCAAGTAGAAATGGGCCTCCGGAGATAGTGACTTCCAAGGGGATCAGATGTCACCCCAGGAAGACCAGGCGGACCTGGGGTTGTGTCAGAGTTGATCACAGTTTGGGGAGTATCCTGGAGTAAGGTTTTGGCTACTCTCTGAAAAAGTCCTCCAGCTGTTGAGAAAGGGTGGGGGTAAGGGAAGCCGGGAGTGCTCGTTTGCATTTCGTTTGCATTTCATTTGCATATGCCTCTTTTGATGTCCAAAGGCAATGAAATTTCCTGTCCTTGCTTCTTTTTCCCTTTCTTTCCTCTGTTCCTTTTCTAACCTCCAGGCAACCTCCTATCTCTCTTCTCTTCCCCACAGCTTTTCCTCTCCCAGGCCGAACAGAGAATGCGGAGTATTAGGCCCGGGAGTATTAGGCCCAGGGGGTTAGCACCTTCCCCGGGATCTCCCATCTGCCCAGAACTCAAAAAACTGGTTTCATGGAGCTTCTGAGTTCTGGGAAAGAGGGAGGGATAAGGAGGTCTTTTTTGCACTCCCATTAAGTTCGTCTAACTGAAACGATCATCAGGCAAGGCAGAGAGGGAAGGAATAGAGATTGTCCAGCTTTGCCCATTGCCCCATGTTTGCATGCTGCAAACCCACCCAACCTGCTAAGACTCTGGAAGAGCCTATGAAGGAGGAGCAGGGAGAATGGAAGGGTCTCTGCTCTGCTGCGACTTGTCCACTTGCCCCGTGACCTTGGGCGAGCTCCTCCCCCTGTGGACCTGGGTTCCTCATATAAATGACAGTCTAGATTCCTTCCACCTCGAGGACATGATCACAGAAGAGAAGGGGAGGCTCCAGCACAGACACGGAGGGTAGGGTTAAAAGCCCCGGCTTTAGGGACACCTGGGTGGTTCCGTGGGTTAAGCGGTTAAAGTTAAGCATCTGCCTTGGGCTCAGGTCATGCTCAGCGGGGAGCCTCCTTCTCCCTCTCCTCCCAGCTTGAGCTCTCTCTTGCTCTTTCTGTCGCTATCTCTGTCTCTCTCTCTCTCTCTCAAATAAATACACAGAATCTTTAAAAATAAAAATAAATAAATAAAAGCGCCAGCCTCGGAGTCACGCAGACCTGCTCTAAACCCTAACTCTGCCATCGACCAGCTGTATGAACCTCCCTGAACCTTGTCTATAAAAGGAGTCTCCAAAATTGTATCTTCCTTCTAAAGGCGCGCTGAGTAAGACCGTACATGGCCGGCGTGTGGCACCTGTCTTGGCAGATAGGAAGCACTCAATATTTATTGAACGAATGAGTCCAGGGATGAAGGTGAGGTAATGTCTGTCGCCCTCTCCCCACCCCCACCCCCTCACCCTCCCATCCTCCCACCCCCTGTCTGGAATCCAGAGCTGGGCTTCCAACGGTGAGCCTTCCAGGTTTCACCTCTGCCTCAACGGTTCACCTCATCCCCAGAGCCCCAGAATCCTAGCCTGCAGGTGCTGGAAGGCCCTTGGAAGCCGTTAGTCACATGCCACCCCCACCTCCCACCCCGGGCTTCTGGAAAAGCAAAGGCCAGAGAACAAAGGTAACTCCGCACATGAAAAGAGAAACAGCGGGTCCCAAACGTGGTGGTCAGAGAATCAGACCCCCGTTGTATGCAGCCACGCAGACGCTATGCAAATGGGCGTATGGAGATCGCCAGCACACGGGGTATATAAAGGGGTATATAAACTACGCGGGCATTTTGCTAGCATGGTGGTAGATGAAATACCGTTGTAGATAAGAGAGGGACCTCAGGGAAGGAGCCAGACCTGGAGTGGAGGAGGGAGGGAAAGGAGGGAAGGAAGGAGGGACAGGTTAGAGGTGTCCTGAGAGGGGTCCCTGGGTTCAGGAGGCGCCTGAGGAGGCTTTCCTGATCTCTTCCCCCAGCCAAAGGATCAGGAAGAAAGTCCTCTTCCGTCTTGCCAAGAGTGGGAAGAATGGAAGATGATGTGACTGGGGGAGAGGGGTTTGTAGGAAACAGGTGCTTACTGGGCACTTCCTGCTCCTCCAGGGCCTCTGTGGCACCTACAGAGCCCTCCGCCCCCACCCCCCAAGCCTGTGTGTCCCGGCCTTGTGCTCACCGCCCTGGGGGCAGCCAATTAGTTAAGGACCCGGAGGTAGGATAAAAAAAAGTCCCACAGAAGCCGCCACCTGGGCTATGAAGCGCACTGAAGTGTTATGCTAATTTAGTAAAAGATCATTTCACTTCCAGCTTCAGAAAGGAGGTGGCATATGAACTGTGCAGAGGGAGTAGCGTGCCTTGTATCAGAACAGGAGCCCTGGTTCTTACTGGCTGTGCAACCCTGGGCGAGTTCCACTCTCTGAGCCTCATTTTACCCACCTGTTAAATGGAAATAATAAGAGTCCCATTTACGAGTTGTTATGAGGACGAGACAAGATCGGAAGCCTTTAAAGTGTTGGTTAGCACAGTGCCTGGCATGCAGCGGGGAGCTCAATAAATGCTGGATATTATAATAGGGGATCATTGGGGGGGGGTAACATACCAGATGGAAAGAACACCATAAACAAGGCAGAGAGGCAGAAAAGCTCAGGACCTGTTCTGTGAGCAGGAAATAGTCCTTGAGACTAAGATGAAGGTAGGTTGGTAAGGACACCTGTCTGGAAAGGAGGGCAAAGTCCTGTGCTTGGGTCAGCCCATGGCTCTCTGGGTTTACAGACAGGTGGTCCCTTGGCCTTGGCACCACTTTCTGGGAGCTAAGGAATGGAGGAGAAGAGTGGGGGGAATTTAGATGATGAGTCTATAATGGGTGCTACAAAGAGCACTGGAGCAGGAGTCCAGAGAACTGATTGAGTCAGACTCTATCACTAGGGAATTGTATACCTTTGGCGAGTCCCTTCCCAGCTCTGTAGATGAGGCAGGCGGCTGTTCCCATAATCCCTGACCCTGGTAAATAATTTTCACATCATCTTCTCATAGAAACTCAGAGCCACCTGGGACCTGGAGGACAGGGAGGGGTCAATGTCTTCACCCAGAAAATGGGATAATAAGCTGGGCCCCATCTAGCTCCCGGGATGTTGTGAGCACGTATGGGGGGCTGAGTTTGGCCACCTGCTAAACTGCGTATAGATAGATGCCAGTTATGATGAGCACCTGCCCCGTTTTACAGATGAGTAAACTGAGTGCGAGAAGGTGAAAAGCCTTGGCTCTTGTCACCCAGCTGGCAAACGGTGGAGAGAGAGGATTCCAAAGCCAGATTCTTTCCAGAACACCCCCACGGCTTTTCTAAACGCTCTAGACTCCTTGCAGCCCTTACCCTTTGGGAGTCTGTCCAGACAGCAGCTCAGGCCCCGGCAGGATAATCCATCAGGGGTTCCTAAAAAGGGCCAGCTGGACCAGGAGTCTGGGTCTCTGTGGGCGCGGTAGGGAGAGGCTGCCAGGCCAGGTTAGGGCAGACAGGTGTTCCTCGGGGTCGGGACCCGCCCCGGCAGCAGCCTCTGTCCCCCTCCCCAGGTCCCCAGCTCCCCGTATGCAAATGACTGGTTTGCATGGGCCCGGGGCCAGGCGCGGGGGCCCTGCCAGGGGGCGTGGCCGGCGGCCCCCGCCCCGCGCCGCGCCGCGTGCTCACCTGGGGAGTGTAGCAATCCTGGCGGTGCAGAGTGCTGCCCGGGCGGGAGCAGCGGAGCGCGCGACAGCGGCGGCGACGGCCCGGCAGCGGCTTCCACGGCGGCGGCGGCGGCCGGGGGCGGGAGGAGGCAGACCCTGGCTTCCCAGGGGGCCCGGCTGGGGCACTCGCGAGGGGCCTGGGGGGGCCCTGGCTTTGGCCCCGCCTGGGGCAGGATGGTGAATCTGGAACCCATGCACACAGGTGAGGGGTGGAGGGAGTGAGCGCTGACAGGTGTCAGAGAAGGGGCGAAGGGGTCGAAGGAGAGGGGCACCGTTCTTGGGGGGGGGTCTTCTTCCGCAGCAACCAGGAGAGGGCAGTGTGGATAGCGGGTCATCCAGGGGCGGGCGGCGTGGGTAGGTGGATGTCGGGGGACCCTGGAAAAGAATGGAGGTGGGGACTAGGGGGGTGAGGGGTGGGAGGGCTTCGGAAGCCTCCAATCTGGAGAGTGGCAGATGTGTGGGACTTGGGTATGCTAAGCTGTTGTAGTCTGGCTGAAGTTGCTCTGTTCTCTGATCGCAGAAGGGTGGCTCACTCCCTCAGCCAGGGGTGTGGACCTGGGAGTGCATAAGTGAAGAAAATACTTGTATCCACATGTTACGTGTTTTGTGTCTCCGTCCTTTATGTGAAGTAGAGGCAGAGTGGGCATTTGCAAGGTGTGGGGGGGGCGCTAGGAGAAGCGAGTGGTGCTTGGCAATGACAGAGGCACACCTGGGGCAGGTGCAATGTATTGATTAGGGCTTGTGGAAACATGTGTCCCTGTGTGTCAGAGGTGAGTCTATTGTCCTCGTGTGGGGGGGGGGGGAAGGTGGAGCAGACCCCATGTGTGAAGGGGTGCCTACCCACATGCTTTGTGGATACTGGCGATACTCTAGGCTCTGTGCTGGGGAATCCGCGTGCAGGTGTGGGTCAGGAGCTCTGCGGGACCCTGAAGGAGGAGCAGCCAGCCACACGGACCTATAGGATAGGTGCTTCCATTTCTGTGTCTCAGAGGGGGTGGTGAGAGGTACACCCTCTGTGTCCCATGTCCCATGGATTCAGATACCAAGCCCCCCCTTTCCTCTGGGAAGGAAGTTAGGAGATGCAAATGCTTTTCCAGGAGTCAGTTTCCCCTATGTGAATGACATGTGGGCATGGTGCAAACCGAGGCCCCTCTGTTCACCCTGCTGCTCCAGCCTCCCACAGATGGGCTAGGGCAGGAGCTCCTAATCCCTAATGGTCGTGCTTGGCGCTAGGGTGGGCCTTCTAAAGGTCTGAGGGTTTGAGTGGAGAACAGACTCGAGGTGTAGGAGGCTAAAACGGATTTGGCCATTTCAAACCAGCAATTTGCCTCTCAGAGAGGGAGGGCAGCACCCCGTGACTTTTAGTTAGGATTTCAGGGCTGTTGATGGGAATTCCGTACCTGGTCTCCTTTCTGGAGGAGTAGGGAGGAAGAGTGAGGAGAGGCAATTTTCCTGACCCACCCCAAGGAGCAGAGCAGTCTGGAGGCTTTGGCCCTTCCTAGGGCCCACCAATCCTGAGAACAGGCAGGAGCGGGTGCACGAGGGGACCGAGGGTCCACAGTTCCCCAAACAGTGAATGAAAGTCAGGCTCATGGAGAGATGTGGATCCCCAGGTGCCAGGACATGCCAGAAAGGGCCAGGTGAGGCCAAAGGAAGCATCTAACTGAGTGTCATCCAATATCTGGAGAAAGTCTGTTTCCAGACCCCGTGGCACCAATATGGAGCTGGGCATTCCTGGGGCCATTCCCCTGCTCTCCCCACTTCACTTCCCAACAAGAAGGCCTTGGCTGGAATGGGTGCAAGACCTCAGAAATGTGGGCCCTCAGCGGGAAGTTCTTCAGGGACAAGATCAGAGACTTCCTAGGGGTTTTCCACCTCATTGTCTGCTGGAGGCTCACGCTCTGGGGGAAGTGGGAGGAGGTGGGACAGCTGGGACCCAGCAGGGAAATGCCTAGGGGCTAAGAGGATCTGGCAGAGAGGAGAGCATTGAGAAGGCCAAGCCCCCCACACCCTGGCCTTGGAGGCAGCTCCAGGCTGAGGCCTCCCTCGCCCTCTCCTGGAGGCAGGGGTTCCCAACACAAAAGGGGAGATTGAGCGCAATCCAAGGTAGGGCTCCCGTCTACGCTGGGTGGGTTACCTGACTGGCTTGTCTGCATTTACCTGCTGCCCCTCCCCAGCCCACTTCTTTAGTCTGCCTGCACCACCCTGAGAGCTCTGGCAGGCTGGCCCCTCAGTGGTGTCTGCTTCCCCTTTAGTGGCACCTCAAAGGGATCCCTCAGCTTGGGACTTTCTGTGGATCTCTCGCTAACTGGGTCTCCATTTGATGGCTCTCCTTGCTGGGTCTTCTTGAGCTTTTCAGTCTGAGGTCATCCAGTGGGGTCTTTCAGTGTGGGACCTGCCGTGGGGTCTGTGAGGGAGGGTCCCTCTGTGGAGTGTCTCATTATGGGTCCCTCTGTAGGGTCTCTCAGTCCAGGATCCTCTTGGTGGAAATTTGGTCTCTTCTGAGTCTTATTCTCAACCCCCACCCTGTAATTCTGTGTCCTGTCTTTTCTTCACAAACAGCACTTTCCCTGTGAATTTCCAGTCCTGGGCCCTTGGGGACTCCTCCTCAATTGATTTTATGGGAAGAGTTTGAGTGAGGGAAAGAGGGGGAGCAAGAGCACACAAAATAGGGCACAGGCTCACACCGGGTCCCACAAGCAGGTCCAGGAGCTCTGTGGTCCCCGAGTCTGCCCATCTTTCCACTCTGATGACCTGGGTGCAAGCCATGATTCAGGTCGGCCTGGGGTCTGGGCGCTTTGTACTTTACAGAGCATCTCTCCCCAGGAATGAGGTCACCAGACATGGGGGTACCCCAGCCAAGGTGTGGGGAGGCCTCCCTACTCCAGGGTCAAAAACAGGGAGAGGGGTAGACAAGAGTCAGACAGACAGCCGTGGAGGGAGAGAAGAAACAGGAAAACAGTGGGAATTTGTCTGGAGAGGAACACCTGGTTGGCCCCAGGCTTGTCTTTTTCTTTCTCTTCACTGTGAGCTGTTGCCCGTCAAGGTTGGGATCAAGGCTCACAGACGATACCAGTTACAGCTCAGGGTTACCATTCAGGTTGGAAGGCCTTGTTGTGAGAAGAACTGGCTTCATCTTGAAGAAGAAGTGACAGAAGTCTTTTTTTTTTTTTTAAGATTTTATTTATTTATTGACAGAGAGAGAGACAGCCAGCTAGAGAGGGAACACAAGCAGGGGGAGTGGGAGAGGAAGAAGCAGGCTCCCAGCGGAGGAGCCTGATGCGGGGCTCAATCCCAGAACGCTGGGATCAACCCTGAGCCAAAGGCAAATGCTCAACGACTGAACCACCCAGGCGCCCCGAAGTGACAGAAGTCTATTCCAGGAAACAGCTGGAGTCATGGCTAGCTCAGAAGTAGGACTGGTGGGCCCTTGATTTTCTTCTGGTAGAAGTGCCCCCATTGGTGAGCATGTGAGGAAGAAGTCAGGAGGGAGCTCCAGTCCCTTCGGAGAGATGGAGCTGGACAGTAGGAGAGAGAAGGATAGGTGCTCTGCTTCTCCCCGGCAGAGCCTGGACGTGGGGGTTCAGTACATTGTAGACACTCAGCCTGCAGCCTGGGGGAGATGCCAGCCCTTGGCTTTGTTCCTTCAGGCTCACACACGCATTCTGGTTCACAGGTGGATGAGGAGGGGCTGCTCATGGGTCATGCCAAGGCACAAGGAGGGCAAGGCCAGCAGCCAATGTCTTGCCCCAGCTTCAGAGCATGATGGTGCCAGTGAGGCAGAAGAGGGTCTGTGTCTGGTATCTGGGATCTTACACAGAGCAGCTGAGCCTCCCCAGGGAAGGGAGTGATGGCAGGGAGCCTACTCAGTCGCCTGCCTGCCGAGATAAGAGCCGAGAAGACTAGCCCCACCCCACGGCTCCCTCGCTCACCCCCGGCAAGTGCTGTCGGACAGGCAAAGGGCTATGGCTTCTTGGGGAGTTTCGGTGTTGGCCCATTTTTAGGCTGAGACCCAAGAGTTCGTCCCACCCATCAGCCTCAGCCTCCCACCCACAAGAACTGGTTTCCCGGACCTTAGCATCCTGTGGGACTTACAAAGAGCTTCTATGGATCATCTCAGCTTGCCCCTCCATTCAGGCTCCAATCCCTGTCCAGTCCCAAAGTGTCACCATGTCGCTCCCATAATGGGTCCATCAAAGGAGAAGCTGTCCTGGCAGAGTGTGGGCCTTCACCTCCTTCCAAAGTCATTTTAAGACATGATTAGGAGTACCTTTTAAGCTAATTCAAAGGCTGAGTGAGGGATGGCTTTTGGCTATATTTAAAGGCGATGCAGGGAAAGGGTGTCAGAAGGGAGTCTGGGTTACAGGCATGAAATTGTGGTTTAGCTAAACAGTTACCCTTCTTAAATGTCAGGAATTTGAAATAAGTTGATTTGAGAATCTGGTCATCATCCCAGCCTTACTGCCTCTTAAACCCATCCTGTCCCCATGAGCTCTTGCCCCGTGAAGTCAGAATCTGGAGAACGTCTGTGGCTTCCCAGGTAAAAGACAAATTATGATAGCGCTGAGACAGAAAACCAAAGCTATTTCTTGTTATGGGAGAAGGGGACTAACAGAGAAGCCTAAGTATCTGTTTAGTTCATTATTTGATCGCGAGCTTACTTTGTGCCAGAACTGTGCCAGGCAGTTTTCATTCAGTATTCTGTTTGCTCCTTTAAAGAACTCTGGGAAGTTATCATTAGTCCCAATTTTTAGATGAGAAAATGAAGGTTCAAATATGTGGCCAGCGTTCCCCTTAGTTAGTCATGGCGCTGGGATTAAATCTAGGTCTCTGGGCCACCAAAACCGATGCTCTGAGGCCACTCGAGGCCCTCTGAGGCAGTTTAGAGAACCGAGGGGCCAGTCTCTGATGTTTTCCTCAGCACCACTGAAGAATCCCTATGGAGGAAGCGAATGCTGAGCAGCTTTGTGTTAGGCTAAGCAAAGCCCCTTTCTCTATTGGAGCGAAGGTGAGCAGCAGCCCTTTGCAGATGTGTCCAGGTGACCCACTCTAGTTCTGCATATTCACGCATGACTGACTCTACAGAAAGTTTCGAACTACAGCAGGAAGGACTTAGGTTAGGCTCAAGAAGTGCCTTCCTAAATGTAGCACAGTGGGACAGGTGGTGAGGTGTGCTTGCAAGGTCTCCCCTAGAGGTCTGCGACTGTGCGGGACATGGAGCTCCAAGTATTTACCTGGGAGTCATCACAAAAATATTCCTCCAACCACAGTGGCTCCCCAAGTTGCTTATCCCGTCCTCTGCTTCTGGGGTGTTCTAAGAGCTGGAGAGCCTCTGAACCTCCGTCTCTGTCTTGCTTGGCACGGCAGTCACCCCTCCTGCACTGCAGTCACTACACCCCCAGGGGCCATAACTTAAATCTCTGCCAGAGCCACACACAACATTGCCCTAAAAAAAAAAAAAAAAGGTTTCTCCCCGCTTTTCCCGGGGCGGAGGTCCACCCTTTCCCTCATCCTGATCATCTCCAGACCTCGGGCGTCCAGACTGCCAACTGCCTGATTACCTGATGCAAATTAAGACTGCATGCTTAACTGGGATTGGCTGGGGAGCCGGGTATGCAAATTGTCTCACCAAGACTTTATCTGGTTTGAAAGAGTTAAAGTGCTGCCCCAGAGAAGGGGGTGGGGGTGGTGGGGGGGGTCAACACGATTTGAATAAAATATTCTTCTGTCTTTAACGGCCTCAGTATTTGGGTGGTTTAATAAGGAGAGGAGCTGAGAGAGTGAGTTAGTTCAAAGTTGCCTCTTTGCCTCTCTCTGCTGATCCTGGAGGAGACTTTAGGGGCCTCTTAGGTGGTGGCAGCTGTCTGTTATGGGTAAATGTTTAATTTATTGAAATGAAGCAGGGCAGCGAGGCCGGACCAGCAGCGCTAGGGGGCTGAGACCGGGCCTGGTGTAGGTATTCTCTCTCTGCGGGGCACTGACCCGCCCACCATCCTTTTCTCCCCGAGCACGTTGAAGGAGTAGGAAAGAAGGTAAGGATCCCCAGAGGAGAAGGATCTCCGGAGGGCCACACAGGAGCTAGGATTTGATCCCCAGACAGTGGGCTGACCTCTGAGAACCAGACAGAGAACAGGGGGCAGGAATTGGTCAAGAAAGGTGAGAAGGGCAAGCCTGGGTTCAAGGGTACTCTTACCTCCCTAGGTAGGGTTATTACAGGGCGGGGAGGTGGGGAGGGGAGAAGGGTATTTCTTATGCTACTTTAAAAAAATAAAATAAATCCCCCAAATCCCAAAGGCAATGAGGATTGAAAATGGGAAGCATTCTCCCCCACCCCCCACCTCGCCGTACCCCTCCCCTTGTTAAATTTTTACCAACTGAGCCTGGTGATTGAAGGAAGTGACAATGAATGATGCAAAAGGTGAGAGATCCCACAGTAGCAGCAGCGAAGGGGGAAAGAAAGGCCAGGGAAAGGGGGCGCGCCTGGGGGGAGGGGATTGGTGCCCTGAGCTTATGAATATTCTAATGGTTGTATGTTCGGGAATCAGGAATTTGAAAGTCTGATGGTTGTTGTAATTACACATTCATCTTTGCTGTTTCGTTAAAGCCACATATGTCATAGCAAGAAAAATTGTGACCTGTTATTAAAATCAGTTGTGTTTTCCCTGCAGATATCAAGATGAGTGGGGATGTAGCAGATTCCACGGATGCTCGCAGTGCCCTCAGCCAGGTGGAGACAGGTAAGGGTCTTCTCTTCCGGGGAATGAAACAAGAAAGCACGGGTGGGAGCGAGTTGTTGCAAATCATCATGGAACAATGCGGTATCTTTTCTCGCTCAGTCTTTCAGCCAATCGGACCCCAAAGCTGGGTCTTAGGAAATGAAGGGATTCCTTTAGAGACGTAGGATGTGACCCTGGAGACTTCAAACAGTACATAGTGGTCTAGAGGGGGACAAAATCTCTGGAACTAGGCTAGGAAAGGGCCAGATCCTGAAAAACAAAATGGAAACAGGAAAGTTAGGGAGATCAACTTCTCGATGTGCCGTTCCAACACGGTGGAAGCGGCAGGCTGTGGTCCTAGCCGCTGCTGACTGATGGAAAGCACTGTGTGTCTTCAGGAGATGGGCACCAAGGCCTTTTCACCCCAGATTTCTCAACAGGCCTACTCAAGGAACTAGCCAAAGAGGCCCGTGCCCAAGTGTTCCTCTTCCAAATTGCATGCACGTGGGTGGTAAAGAGACCCAGAAAGAAAGGCTCGGTGCCTGGAAGATGACTTTGCTTTGTGAAGAAGAGAAAGAGGGCAGGAAAAAATTGGGAAGAAAGTTTCATAGCTCTCTGCTTTTAACTCCACAGTCCAAGCTTTGCTTTGAAAGCTCCATATAATTAAAAAGAACTTAAAGAAACATGAGTATAAATTGTAACACCACCAAATAACTTTAATAGCCTTCCAACAAGACCTCAATTAGTCTTTCATCTGGATCATTAGAGACGTAGAAATTAGAAGTGGAAGAGAATCAATGTCCCCCAGAGCTAAACTCTTTTCCCAAGTCTTCAGGTGCAGTCTAATCCCATTCTTGAAGCTTGGGTCAGGGGCAAGATAATTGGGGGGCTTGGGGGGGCATCTGCAGGGTACACTTACCATAAACTTTTCCGCCTCCCCAATCTAACATTTAAACAACCCTACTGCACAGGTGGGGCTCTAGGTTCTCTGGTTTTCTTTGTGAGTAGGGATCGCTGGGCTAGGAGAGTGTGGGCTGGTTGCACTCATTTTTCAATTGATTTAATTGCTGAGTGGGTTTTCCTAAGGGTCTGTGGAGGGGGGCTCTTGTTCTCCCCAGTTGAGAAGCAAATTTCCTCCAACCTGAAAAACTGGAGCAAGGCTTTAAAATCAGTTCAGCTGGGGGCACCTGGGTGGCTCAGTCGGTGAGGCATCCGACCCTTGATTTCAGCTCAGGTCATGACCTCAGGGTCATGGGATCGAGCTCTGCGTGGAGTCTGCTTGGGATTCTCTCTCCCCCTTTGCCTCTGCCCCTCCCCCTGCTCACTCCATCTCTGTCTCTCCATCTCAAAATAAATAAATAAAATCGTTAAAAAATAAATAAAATAAAATCAGTTCAGCTGGAGAGTGATAGGTAGTCTCGGCTGTAACACTCCTCCCTGGAGAAGAGTCAGACTCTAGAATCCACTGTCCAGGAGAAGCTGGGTTGCCCTTTCCTGGTGGCAGGCTGGCTGGAGCCAGTTCGGCTCACCTGGGCCAGGTATACTACCCCAGGTGCGTGGGGACACAGCTAAGAGAGTGTCCATGCGGGAAGAAGACCGCACTTAGCAGGCTGGCTGGCACTGGTGTTCTGTTCCTAGTTAAGCGACCAAGTCAGGGTAACCGTGTTGGGAGTGGAAAGGAGCTACATGGAACTCTAAAAGGTGAGCCAGGAGAGAGAGGGGGTTCAGATCCTGGGTGGGGGTTAGGAAGGCGAAGGTGTTAGAGATGATGTGAGCATGTTTTCACCTCCTATCTGAAACTCTGGGAGCTACATACACACTAAATTGAAGGAGAAGGAATCCAGACATAAGCTGGCGCTTTGGGAATCTGTTTGTCAGGGTTACTCCCAGTTCCGTATGTGACCTTATCCCAGCCACTTTGCCTCCTTAGGAGGCAGGAACAGATGATCTTCGAAGGGTATGGGTTTAAAATCACAGCTTAGCTGCTCACCAGTTGTATGATCTGATAAGTTGGTTTAGCCTCGTCTCTTCCGATTAATGTCGCTGCGATGATGTTTAAAGCCCGTAGCACGGTGCTTGACGCATGGCGGCTGTGATCGTCATTACGTCTAATGGCGTCATCATGATCCTGCGATTCTGTAGGTCACAGAAGGGGCATCACTGCTCCGCACCTTGGGGCCCCAGGTAGCTGAGATGCCCTTCTCCCGTTCACTCAGGCCAAGTGGGTCATCCCTGGAGGCTGGTTTTTCTCGTTTCACATTCAAGAAAGGGTTCAGTGTGGGTCTTCCTCAACTCCAAGGAGACCAAGAAGTCCATGCTCTGTGCTGTCCGCAACTTCTCCACCCCTAGATTCTTCGCTTCCAGGGACTCCGCGCCGTGGCCGGTAGCACCCATACTTAGGTGATCATCAAATTACTGTATGTTTTTAAGGGCAAGAAAAAAGAGGTAGCTAATTAAAGTAACCAAACTTCCTGGAAAGTCATTCTGACTCATTTTTTTTTACAGAGAAAAGCTTATTATGAGTCACAATGGTTACCAACTTGGTTAAATGGCTTCCTTTGGATTTTTAAAAGGCAGATTCCCCTTCCCAGCAGTGCGTGAATTAGGGGGTGGTTTGTCTCTGAGTTTTAAAGGAACTACAAACAAAAGGTGACCTAGAAACCCCCAGCTCACTGAGAGCACCTTCTGTGTTGTGTGAAATCCCCAAGGGGCACAAGGGTTGGGAGGTGGGAAAGGGAAGTCATTTCCCCATCCACACAGGCTAAGACTGCAAAGGAGAGCGTTCTCAGGTCCAGACACAGACCTCCTAGCTGGCAGAGACCTGGCAGGCAGCTCGCTTCCCTTTCCTCCCGCTTATAAGGAGCCGAGGCATGGACAGAGGGTGGACTAAGTCCCCAAGGCCCCCGAGTAGCTTTGTGGCAGCACTAGAGACCAGAAAATCTCCTGATCCCCTGTTCAGTCCTCCTCCCCGACCCTTCCCCCCCACCCCCAGAGGACTGGAGCCAAGATTCTAGATTTCTGAATCATCAGCTTTTCTATCTTTTCTTTAATTTCCCTGACTGTTATTTTTCCTTCATTCTTAAGGCTGACAACATTTTCTTTTCCTGTTCTCAACTGAGCGGTTGATAGGAATATGCAGGCTTACCCACATTTCGAAAGCCCCCGGGGTCTGTAACTGACGAACTCCCAGCTAACCCTGTGACTTTTGACCACACTGGTCGCAGAGCAGCCTCAAACACAGGGGAGGACAGAGACACTGGACATGGGAAAAAGGAGAGAAAGTCCAGCCACGTTCACGTAGCCTTTCCCCATAACTGGGCACATGGACGTGTGCCTAGGATTTCACATGCATCATCTCATTTCATTCTTACGATTCCCGTTTTTATCAAGGAGGAAATTGTGGCTAAAGAATGAGAAACTGACTTGTCTAGGACTGTACAGCTTCTAACGACGAATCAAACTTGGGCCTGTCTGACTCCATTAGATTCTCATCTTGGCTCTGCCATTAACTCCCTGCAGGTTATTGGGCAAGTGTTTTCCCCACCGGGACCTTTCTTTTCCTCCCATAAAGGAAGGATTTGGGCTGGATAATCTCTAGGAGCTGAATCTTGAAAACAGTGTACACGTTCTGCTTTTCCCAATTCTGCCATCACTTTCCACGTCCTGCATTTGTGTAACAGAGCGGAGCCCTCCCTCTCCAGGGCATCTCCCTCAGCCCCTCCCTAGTCCCTCCTTTCCAGTTACCTTCTCTGTGTCCCCTTGGACACCGCCAACCTCCTTGTTCCATTTACCTCTGATCCTCCTCTCCGACCTAGCTGGTAGTCCCGTAACCAACATCCAAGGAGCACACTAGTGTAGACCCTGGACTCAGAAAGGTGAAGAAGCAGTCCATGTCCTCAAGGGGCTTTCCTTCCATCCCAGGAGTTCATGGCAGAAGGGATGATAATGTCAACTTGTGTCTAAAAGAGCACAGACACCTAGTGCATTTGGCCTTTACGACAGTTCTGTGAGGGTCGATCTCATCCTCCCACTTTGAAGATGAGGGATTTGAGGTGGATTTTTCCCAAGATCCCATACCTAGCAAATGACAGAGTTAAACCTGGGTCTTTCTAGTGACTTTCTACCCAAAGATGGTGGTGGGAAGACCGAGGACCAACAGAGGAGCCAGTGGCAGAGGACACAGGAGACTGGTAGCATCAGGAGAGGTGCCAGGATTATGGAGGGGGGCACCGGCCAACGGGGCAGGAGGGAAGCCAAACCCCTGGAAGGTGGGTTGATACAGTCCAAGGGGCAGAAGCCCTGTCTGGGGCCAAAACCTGCTTGCTGGGGGAGAGCGGGAACTCTGGTGAGCTGGGGAGGGTGAGCATCTAGCCTCAGAGAGAATTTTCTCCTTCCCTTCTCTCATTCTGAGACAGCCTCACTAAGGCACCAGTCTTCCCCACCCAACCCTTTGACGGGACACTAGGGTGGGGTTGCAAACCCAGGTGATAGTGGAGCAAATTCCTTAGCATCCTTGTCCCGCTCGGAGATATGGGAAGGAAGAACTCTGTGAGGGGAGCCAGGGGAGGCCAGGGAGCTAGAGATGAGGGAGGGACTGAGCTTTGTCAGTTGTCCATGCCTGCCAGTCTTCTCCACCTTCAGCTGTCCTGTCGGTGAGGCAGAATGGCTAACACCTGCCCCACCCTCCAGAAGGATTGCCAAGACATCGTAGCTGTTTGGGGACCCTTTTGCCCTGCACCCTGAGAAGTTCCAACATGGTTTTAGGAAGGAATGGGCATGACCACGTAGGGGAGTACAGAGAGGCTAGTGCCTCTCGTAAGATCCCACGGGAAGAGTGAGTAACTGACCCAAGACTAGAAAGTCCTTCTCAACCAATTCATTCCTCACCATCTCCACCCTACTGAGTCCCCAGGAAGAGAATGAGGGTAAAGAAATTATGTCTCATCACAACCAAGAGGTGAGGCTCTAGGCAGAAACAAGCAGAAGCCTTTTAGAGATGTGTATGGCTTTCAGTCCAAATATTTATGGAATAAAACTATTCTTTCCATGACAGAGAGGACAGCAGAAATCCAGGAAGTCCTGGGGGCGGGGGAGGTGAGGAAGAGTCTCCTATTGACAGCCCTTTCTGAATGAGGTACACGTGCACACACCGCCCTTTTCATGATTAAATGACAGAGTGGGTATGAACGTGCTCCGCAAAGGGGGCAGCACTATACAAATACAATCCATCATTAGGTTGATAATTATCAGAAACATTCCGGAGACAAGACAACACTCTGTCACTGAGCGATGTGGGACAAGTCTACCTGTGCTTTAGACTTGAGTTTCCTCATTGTAATAGAGGGAGGAGGGTGCTGGAAGAGTAAAAGGAAGGGGATGGACAAGTGGTCTCTAGGATTCGTACCTGCTGACCCTGGTCCTGCGCCTCCCTCTGTACCTGCCCTGCCCCTCCTCTCTCTTGAAGAGGAAAATGAAGCCACAGCCCTTCCACGTGTCAGGTGGGGGGCACTGATATGAATTCTTGAGGATATAGGGATTCTTGTCCATGCCTCTCTCTTCCTTTGGAGACATTTCAAAACCATCCCTGGAAAATGAAGGTATCTTCTGGTCTTAGAGATATTTTCCTTAAGGAAAGCTAAGCCCACGATTTCTCTTGGCCACCTAGTCTTGTAGGATATAGTCCTCAGTGCCTAGAAGTCCATTCTCATCTCTTGCCTGAGACCCGCACACTGCAGCATAAGCCTGTTGCCTCTGGTGATGGCCTTCTAAACCAGAGCGCTTCCAGTTTCGGTGAGAGGGAGATGAGAAGGTACCCACTCAGTACCCAGGCTTCATACCGTGGCTCCGTGTGCCGGAAATCCTGGGAAAGCAGCCTGTGGTGTCGGAAATTGCTTGTGTGCGCCTAGCAATCAGAGAACCCTTGCAAACAAGACAGCTACTACGACTGCTCTCACCTGTACCAGCCTTAACCACTCACAGCCTCTCGCTCCCCCACCATTCCCAAACCTAAGCCCCCAGGGCAACCAAGGCAGCTCCGTGCTGCCCAAATGAGCCATGGGTGACCGGGCCAGTCCTGCCTGGCACCAGTCCTTCTGACTTTGGGAGGTCTCTTGAAGGAAGTGTCTCCCCACCACCCTTGCCTCCATCTTTGCAGCCCCCAGAACGTGGACCTCCTTTCTCTTCTGCCTAAGAGGGGACAAAGAGAGGGAGCCCAGTGGGGGGCATCCCTGCGCTTTTACCATCCCAGTGGTTTCATCGGTGGGCATTCCTTAGGGGGCACTGCCTCTGCCTCTCGAACAAGCTGGGGTACAGGACTGGTTGTTCCACTTCCGGTCTGTCACAGACCAGCACGCGGTCCTACCACACAGGACAGTAGGTCATACCCACCACACGTGTTCCAGCGAGTCCCTACCTGCCATCAACAGGTAGCGCCCACTCGTCACAGGCTTGGGGCTCTATTAACATTTCTCAGCTCACTCTCTGTGTTTGTACTATCTGCTCTCGGACTCTCACACACAGTTCCCAGAGCAGCCCCGGCTGGTGGAGCACCTTGAGGGGCCCTGCCTTCCAGGAGTTGGCATTGTGTGTCAGAATCGCCCTGTCCTTTGGCATGGATATGGCCGCCCTTGGGTATCTCTTATGATCTTCTTCACCTTCCTCCCCTCCCACTGTGGGTCTCGTCGGTGTGATGCTGGGGGCTCCAGCAGAAGAGGTGGGTCCCAGGCTGTCCTCTGCGGGCAGGGGAGCGTGACCCCCCCCCCGCCCCACGGACACAGAGTGGGAGGCTCAGACCACTGCCGCTTGCTGGGCCTCAGCCCTTCATTAAGGCACCCCACTTTTATAGCCCACCCCCACCCTCCCAGGTGTGAGTAAATGCTTTTGGTCTCTTGGGTCCACCCTCTTCCTCAAGAAACAATTAGGGCAAAGAACACCTGGTGTGGAAAAGTGCTGACCAAGTGGAAAAAGAATTTAAAGAGAAAGGAGCTACCAAAGTAGCCTGCGTTTTAGGGGCTTGAAGAGCAGCCCAAGTCCAGGTAACCGAAATGCAGTCCCACCCAGCGCCTCCATCCCCTGCCCCCCGCATCCCCTGCCCCCGCCCACAGCCCACAGACAGACCCACTTACACACTCACACTCACACTCACAAAATCTGCGCCTCCAAGCCCTCCGGCCCACGGGGGTGCGCCCCCTGGCAGTCTTCCCTCCTGGCAAAGGCTGCTCTTTCAAAAGGCAGCCTGGGGTTCCTGGGGGGGGGGTCTGTGAACCTCTGCTGGAGGCGCTAGGGAGACCCGATATCAGAGTGTCAGGCCAGCATTTGCTAGTGGGTCCCCCATGTTGAAACCACCTCCCCTAGGAAGGGCTTTGCCTGGAATCACCCGTCCTTAGGAAGAGTTGTCGAAAGGGAGAAGCAGCTTTGGGAGGAGAGGGAGGGGAGCAGAGCTGAGTGTCCTTACAAGGGAAGCTGCCTGAGGTCACCCCAACTAGGGCTGGTCCCCCCTCACTGGAGCCCCGGGGGATCTGGCTGGGCAGGGCAGGCTCAGAGAATGAGGAGAGCCCACCCCGGTGGTAAATTTCATTTCCAGGGACTTCAGCCACTGACATTGCTGTCCGCTCCTGCCTCCTCCGTGGGCTGATACTCATGGGGGGGGGGCACTTCTGGGGTAGCAGGAGGGCCCTGGAAGACTCAGGGAGGGCAGGCCTTTGTGCCAAGCCAGGAGCATGGGAAACTGAGCTACAGGCATCTCCCAAAAAGGACCAGTGCTGTTGACTCAAAAAATAATAGGTGTTCATTTGCATGGCATTTGACATACAGGTTCCATGCTGGGCTTTTCATCTCCTACCATCGCACCGTGGAAGCCCTCTAGATCTCCCCTCTCCCGCCACCTCCTTTGGGGGCCTGTGTCCTCCAGACTCCAGAACGTCCCCCCCACCACCACCTAGCCCATCCTTGGATTAGCCCCGGCCCGGCGAAAGCACAGCGGCGGGCCTCGCTTGGGTAGGCTTGGTCCAGATTTGCGGGAGGAAAGCAGGCAGGTGGGCTGGCAGGTCTGGGCAACCCCCCCCCGCTGGCCACCTATGTTAGGGGTACCCCACCTGCCTGCTATGGGCCGCAGCAAAGCCCCTGGCAGGGGGCTTGCCCACCCCACTCGCCCACCTGCTCAGGCTGGGAAGAGGAACAAAAAATCTAAGCCAGAGAGCCCAGAGAGGTGCCGAAAGGAGAGGAAACCCAGTGGTTGCTATGACGATGGGGTCTTGGTGCCCAATTTGCATAGGGCGATGATTTCCATACTGCAGGGTGAATTTCCATATCCCTGCCTCAAAGCCTGTTGGGGCGGGGAGGGGGAGAGGGGAGAGGTCATTTGAAATTCAAATGAGGATGATTAAGGTTTTCTTGAGGAGGGAAGCTCGGACAAAGGGGGTGAAGCCGGCTGGCACATGTCTGCCCCAGGCTCAAAGTTATCAAAGGGAGGCGGCACTTGGCTGACTCCCTCCCACCCCGCCTCCACAGGCCGCAGGAGGGCTGACAGAGGTCAGGCTGGGCTGGATGCTTGTGGCCTTTGCCTCCTGGTAGAACCGGGTAGGTCCCCCTCCCGCCCCTGGACTCAGTTTACCCCTCCACGTCCTGAGGACGCTTGAGCTCAGAGCCAACCACTGAGTGTGTTCTGCTTCTGGACTCGAGCCTCCCTCCCTCTGGTGACCACAGACTGGTCATCTCAGTTTTTCTACCCATGACATTGGAAAAACAATCTGTCATTTCTTGTTTGTCTAAGGAGATGTGAGGACAGACGGATTCTAGCCTCTACCACCTACCTGTGCTCTCAGACAATCACTTGCCATCCTTGGGCCCGAGTGTGTGCATTGGATGACGGGGTGACCTTGAGGGTCTCTAAAATCACTTCTAGCTCAACGATACTGTGGTGTGAGAGCGCTCCGATCCTCTGCACCCTCCGCTTATTATTTGTAAGACGCTTGGAATGATGCGAACTGCTGCACCCCTGCCCCAGCTCCCCAAGGTGCCGCCATGAGGAGTGTAGACTTTGGAGCCAGAGTCTGTAGGAGAATCCCAGCTTCCCTGCTTACTGGTTTTATGACCTTGGGCTAGTTACTTAATGGTTCCTTGCTCAGTTCCCTAGTCTGTAAAATGGGGGTAATGATCGTACCTATCTCACGAGGGTGCTGGAAGTGTTGAACGCGTCAATATTTAACTTAAACACGTTTACCTTGGTGCCTGCCACAGAGTGATGCTGTTTGCTAGTGTTAGTATGAGAAGCAGCAAGTGTCCACGCAGTGGGGCAGGGACTCAACAGCCAATCCAGGGAACCTCTATGAACAATATAGACGGTCTCCCGAGTAGAGCTTCCTATGAATTCATTCCCTTTGGCCAACTCGCTGTTGTAGCCACTTGTATTTGGGAGTGAGAAGCCTGCGTCAGGGAAGGGCCCAGGAGCAGCCCTCGATAAGGGGTCACCCCACGGAGCGCCTCCCTGGCTAGAGGGGCCAGTCACCTCCATCCCTGTGGGCTCCTTGTACAGATCCTGACTCAAGCTTGTCTTTACTTCTTAGAAAATAGAGAAATGACAGGAAGAAGGGGAGGGAGCAGGTAGAGAGACCCCCTCCTCCCAGGACCCAGTGCTAAGGGACAGGCCAGGTTTAATGAGATTAGGTGACACTGCTAGTTCTGGAAAATCTAAAGGTCCTTTACTTCCTTCGAGTTTCTACAGCCTTGCCTGGTGGATGGACGTGGGCTTGAGTTTCTGCTCAGTGATTTGCTAATCAGGAACCTTGGGCAGGTCGATGAAGCCCTCTGAGCCTCCTTTCCTCATCTGTGAAATGGGGATAATAAGAGCACATACTCATAGGCGGTTGTAAGGATTAAATGCTGCATGTGTATAAAATGTTTACTACAGAGCTTGGTGCGTAGTAAATGCTCAATAAATGTCAGCTACTAATTATTCCTTATTATTTGAAAACAGTGTTCTGCTGCCAGAATGTTTGAAAATTCTCTGATCTCGTCCTATTCTCCCGTTTTATGGGGGGAGAGACTGGGGTCAGAGAAGGGGAATGACTTTCCCAAGGTCACGGTGGGGATGTGAGAGGGAGGTTTCTTCAGGAACACCTTCCCCCACCCCAGAGGCAGTATCCTCTGTCCTTTGTTTTTGTTTTGTCCTTTCCTGGGATTAAGCCTCCCCCCCCCCCACCCTTCTCTCAGAAGCGGCCCCTCCAGCCCCAGAGGGGAGAAAGACCTTACTCTACAAGGGGGAAAGCAGAGAGCAAGGTGGTGGGGTCTGGGCCCAGCGGTGGGCTGTGTGACCTAGGACAAGCTCCACCGTCTCTGAGCCTCTAGTCACTGGTGAAACAGGAGTCCTGTCGACCTCCCAGGCAGGTGGGGTGGGAATCAAATTCGAACTGGGGATGGCAATGAGCAGCACAGCAGAGGGGCGAAGCCGGTGTGTGTCGCCGTGATCAACGTGTGTTGGCAAGGGTGCTGGCCCTGCAGCCAGAGCTCTGAGGGCCAAGTTCCTTTCCGCTCCCCCCATGCTCCCCGCCCTCAGTGCTGGCACTGGGACCCAGCCTCAGTTTCCTGGTCTGGAGAACAAGGTGTGAGGAAGGAATGAGACGAGAGTCTATCGGTGGCAGCTTTTGGACACATGAGTGGTTGCACAAGTGTGAGATAGGAGCTCCGTCCGAGCTTTCTTCCTACGCACGGGCCCCTCTGAGCCGCACAAGGACACCTGCGTGCCCACAGGAGAGCCGGAGCCCAACCGTGTGGCCCTCTCCGCCGGCTCCAACTGCCCTTCTCACCCCACCTCTCTCTGCTCCGGGAAGAGGGCTAGGAGAGAGCTGCTCAGTCTCCGACTGACCTTACGCCTCTGAACCTCTTCCTTCCCAAGGCTGGGCCAAGGGCAGAACGGTGCTGGGCTGGAGTCAGCCTGTGAAGAACCCCCACGGGTGTCGTGCGGACTCAAGTCTGGGCATTGAGCTGCAGGGAGTAGTTCCTGCTGTGCCGTTTATTACCTCTATGACCTTGGGCTCATCACTTGTCCTCTCTGGGACTCAGTTTCCTTACCTGTAAATGGCGGGGATAGCATTAGGAAGGAGTCTCTAGTCCTCCATGAAATACTCCTGATAGAAAAATCGTAGGCGGGGGGCTCGTTAGTGCAGCCAGGACCCTGGGCTTACGAACAGAGCTCTTCCCTTGGAGTGGGATGTTTCTTGTTTTCCAGGCTCAGGGGACTCTGAGTTGAGACTCTGGCAGGGCCCTGGCTCTTCTGGCCACATTCCTTGCCGCAGGGACCTGAGTCCCTGGCCTGTTTTTCTGGAACTTGGCGCATCCGCCCGAATGCTCCTTCAGCATAGCTGCTGACGGCGCTGCCCGCGTTGGGCCAGCAGGAGGTGAGGGGGTACCGTAGGGGAGCCCCGGGGAGTCCCAGCTACAGCTCAGGCTGAGAAGCAATGGGGATTGTAGGGCCTAAAAAATGAGAAGACCATGTGAGGACCCTTTCGTTTGTCAAAGAACATCATGACAGTTGGCAGAGGGAGCTGGGGACGGTGGGCTTCCCGTCCAGCCAAGGGGGGCCACGGAGCCTCTTGTGTCCACTGCGGCTCGGCCCCAGGCTCCCGATCCGTGGAAAGGGACCGGAGAGCAAGACTTCAGGGGTCAATGTCACCAGCATGTGTGTGTGGAGGAAAGACGTCGCTCACATGGGCCATGTCACGAGGAATCCCTGGTGAGGTTTGCTCTGCTGCTCTCTCTTGGGGTAGAGAGCAAGAAGCTTTAAATCATGAACATTCCCAACTCCACAGGTGGTTGGAGGTCAAGGAACCTGAGAGGTCATCCTGTCCTGGGGTAGCAAATGGGTCTCTTCAGGACAGCTCATTCTGACCGTCGGTGGTAGTCGCTGAGCAGGGATGTTAGGACAAGGAAGAGGGTGCAGTGACGTATTTGTGGTACGTCCCTGGGCATGGCCTGCACCCACATGCATGTCTGCATTTGCCGTGTACACCCCCAGAGGTCAGGTGACTTGACTGAGGTCACTGAGCTAGTGGAGACCTGGGGGCCAGATAGCCCCTGACCCCTAAGCTAGGACGTGTCCTCCTCTCCATCCCAGGTCCTGCGTCCCGTTCTTCAGGGGGTCCTCCTCGGCATTTCCTTGCCCCTATGAAGGAGGTGGCAGGAATGCAGACAGAAACTTTTTTGTTTTAATATTTAAGGGAAATTGAAGGCTACGGAGATTAAGCCACTTGCCCCAAGTCCAGCGTAAAACAGCCTTTGAAGTAACCCTCGAGCTCAGTTTCCCGTGTGTTCTCTGTACAGAACTCTGACCATTAGGCAACACTGCCAGTTCCTTGGAGGAATCTCAAGTATCAGAAAAGGTAGGCATGGTGTCTGTGGGGTCCTGGAAAAACACTGCGTTGACTGGTTTAAATGACTGTGCCGGGAAGTGTCTCCTGCTCTGCTCTGGTAGCCGGCCGCGCGGCAGCATTTCCCAGGTCCTGGGAGCTTTCATCACGGCTCTCCCGGGAAGAGCCCGCCAGCTGCCAAGTGGTTCTAAAGTGGCCCTGGAAGTCTTACTGGGTTATACTGGGTGCGGAGAAGCAGCCCAGAATTGGGAGAGGTTCAGCCCCACTGCTGAGCACTCTGCACTGTTTACCAGGCAGAAGTGAAAAATCCTGCTTGGACAGTTCTCCATTCTTGTGCTTCCACCTCCCTCCCCAGAGAATTGCTCCCCAGGCAAACTCACATCCCGGTGCTGCCAAAGCTATGTAAATCAGCAGCTCTGCCACTCCACAGAGGGCCTGTCCTACCATCTACTGTCCTACCCTCTTGTCTCTTGTCGGCCCCGGGGTCCTGATAGGTTGTACGCATGACTTGACCTGCCTGAGACTCGGTCTCCTCATCTGTGAAATGGGGTGAATAATAATGCTTCATCTTCCCGAAGGCAGGGAACTTGCCCCGATGATCTCCTGAGGTCTCCCCCAGGCGCACGAGCCAGGGTTTCCAGGTGTTGGCTCTCTCCCTGCTTTCTTGCTGGAAGCCTCATGGCCCAGAGATTGCCAGGGGGCCATGAGACCCCAAAGAAGCTGGGAGAGACCCCAGTGGGTGGCCCTTCCAGCATAGATCTTACTCATTTACCCCCAAGACCTCCAAATGGGGGATTCTAAAGCTTCCTCCTCGAGCACTGTCTTCCCTCCCTCTTCCCTTCTGTGTGCTTACCTTTTGTCTGTGTGCAGAGCAAACAGGACAGAGGGAAATGATAAGAAGAGCTCTTTGGTCCTTCCCATGCCTCCTTCTGCCTATGCTGCAGACAGGGACCAGTTTCTGGGAGGAGAGAAAAAAGCCCTGGGGCATTTCAATCAGCTGCATTAAGTAGAAAGACTTCAGACTTGGTAGGAATTTTAGAGGTTCCCTGAAATCCCCCTCTCGATGCCATCAAATTGTCCCTTGATTCAAGAACCACTTCTGTAGCACCCCTGGTTGAGTATCCCTAGCAATGGGGAGCCTGTCGATGTGTCACTGCTGAACCGATCCACTTTTCACAAAATTCTTCCTCCTGCTGCGATGAAGCCTGTTTTCCAGCAGCCTCGCCAGTGGCCCTGCTCTGCTCTTTGCTGCTGTGGGCTAAGCCAGGTTCACTTCCATGCCAATATTTGGAGAGGAAGGAAAAGTCCTCTGATATTTATTTAAGCACTTACTATGCACCAGGCACCGTGCCAAGTGCTTTCCAATGTTCCCTCATTGAATTGTTTTTAATTTTTTTTTTTTATTTTGCGAAACCTCAGATGTAGGGAAAAGATAGAACACAGCTAATGCACAGCCATACACCCATCACCTGGATTTAATAACTGTCAACATCTCACCATATTCCCTTTATCCATTTGTTTCTGAAGTCCTCTTTTTTTTCCCCCCCTTTTCAACTTTTCCTTGTGGACATTTTCAAACACACATGACAAGAGAGACGAATACAATGAGCCCCCCCCCCCCCATCCTCATTGCCTACCCTCAACACACATCATGTTTCTGCCCTTCCTGCTGCTGGAATATTTTCTTATAAATTCTTGACATTGCAACATTTCCATCCTAAATACGGCAAGGATGCGTCTGCAAGACCGAAAGACCTATTCCTTCTTAACTACCATACCGTTATTACGCTGAAAATGAATTTCTCATTTAATTCTCATGGCAACGTCACAAAGAAGGTTTTATGTAAAAGCAAGTGTTCTCTAGGTTAAATCTCCTGTCCTCATCTGGCGCAACATCTGGGCCCCTGACCATCTCGGTCCTTGTGCTCCGCAGCCCAGTTCATCCAGCCGATGCCCTGCACTGGGCACGATGCTCTGGGTCGGGCAGCTGCCTTGGTCTGCACGTCCACGAACGCACGGGGCCGCCTTAGCTTTTTAAGCAGCTACACCACACACACACACACAACACACTTTGGGCTCATCCTGAGCTTCGGTCGGTTCAAAAATCTCCTTTTCTGTGGTTTCTTTTCCACGTGGGATACTCTAACGTCAGCCTCCCCTCGCGTCCCCGCCTCGCGAGGAGCCGCGATTGGTTTATTTCCAAATAATGTCTGCCAACAAACAGACATGAGAATTCTTTCTTCATTTTTGGTTTTCTTTTTCGGCAGGGGAGGCATATCGGATTTCTTTAGGACAGTCAGCCTCTCTCAAAATGTAACATGCAGAGGACAGACATTTCAGTGGCCGAATGGCTTACACTCTGCACGCTTGAATGTCTAGTCACCATGCGTATCAGCTATGATTATTGTTATTGTAGTTTGAAGTTGGTTATTGGTATTGTTGAAAAAGTTTTTTATGAGGCTTCCCATCGTAGCATGGAGTGTTGTATTTTTTCAGCTTTATTGACGTGCAAGTGATAAAATTGTAAGATATTCACATCGTATGTCATGGTGATTTGGGAATGTGTATCCACTGGGAAATGATCCCCTCATTCTGGTTAATTATCACACCCATCACCTCACCTATTTACCTTTTTTTGTACGTGAGAGAACCTTTCAGTTCTACTCTTAGCAAATTCCATGATACAGTAGCGTGCTATCAACTATAGTCACCGTGCTTTCTATGATATCCTCAGACTTTATTCATCTTACAGCTGAAAGTTTGTACCGTTTTACCAACTTCTCCCTATGCCCCCACCCCCTCAGCCTCGGGCAACCACTTTTCTACTCTCTCCTGCTCTGTTCCTATGAGTGTGACTTTTTTTTTTTTAAGATTTTATTTATTTATTTGACAGAGATAGAGACAGCCAGCGAGAGAGGGAACACAGGCAGGGGGAGTGGGAGAGGAAGAAGCAGGCTCCCAGCGGAGGAACCTGATGTGGGACTCGATCCCAGAATGCTAGGATCACACCCTGAGCCGAAGGCAGACGCTTAACGACTGCACCACCCAGGCGCCTCTATGAGTGTCGGGCAGTTCTGTTACATTTTACCTTGTTGGTTTTGGCTTCCTGTTAGAACATAACAAAATATTTTCTAATCCTGATTCTATCATCCAGTTTTCTGCATTAATCTCCCTTTCTGCTTTCTGCTTTTTTTTTTTTTGAGATTCCACATGTAAGTGATACCATGCAGTATTTGTGTTTTTCTGTCTTATTTCACTTAGCATAATGCCCACAAGTTCCATCCATGTTGTCACGAATGGCAGGATTTCCTTTTTTCTCGTGGCTGAATAATATTCCTCTGTGTGTGTGTTTATTTTTTCTAAAGATTTTATTTATTTATTTATTTGTTTGTTTATTTGAGGGAGAGGGAGAGAGAGAGAGCATGAGTGTTGGGGGGGGGAGGGACAGAGGGAGAAGAGAAGCAGACTCCCCACTGAACAGAGAGTCTGACATGGGGCTGGATCCCAGGACCCTGGGATCATGACCTGAGCTGAAGGCAGGTGCTTAACCTACTGAGACACGCAGGCGCCCCTGTGTGTGTGTTTAAATAAACAACATCTTCCTTATTTGTCCATTGACAGACACTTAGGTTGTGTCCATATCTTGGCTATTGTGAATATTGCCACAGTGAACGTGGGGGTGCAGATATCTCCTTAATAGCATTGTTTTCATTTCCTTTGGAGATATGCCCAGGAGTGGGATTGCTGGGTCATACGTAGCCGACCGTCTTCCAGCTGGGTAGCACTTTGTGCAACTTGACTACTTTAGTGGACTACCCAACATAAAGCAGGAGAGCAGATTTCTGGGCTAGCATATTCGTTAAAACAGAATTCCCTAATTGAAAAAAGAATCTCTAGTTTACTTTTTTCGCTTTCATTTTTGTTGAGGTTAAAAAAAAATAACATAAAAATTAAACAAAAAACATAACATTTAAACATGAAATGTACCATCTTAACCATTTCTAAGTGTACAGCTCAGCCTCCCTGTCTTTCGCATATACCGTTGGTTTTGTTTAACCTAAGTGCAGGGCTTTACATTTAGTCCTGTTACATTTTACCTTGTTGGTTTTGGCTCCCTGTTAGAACATAACAAAATATTTTCTAATCCTGATTCTATCATCCAGTTTTCTGCATTAATCTCCCTTTCTGCTTTGAATCACTTCCAAGTTCGATCAGCATTTATTTACCTAAGCTGTTGATCAAAGTCAAACCCTTGGTTTCTCTGTATCAGCCACCGGATGCAGTGCCTTTTTTTTTTTTTTTTTAATGTAAGCTCTAGGCCCAACGTGGGGCTGGACCTCAAAACCCCAAGATCAAGAGTCACATGCTCTGCTGACTGAGCCAGCCAGGCGTCCCATGCAGTGCCTTTATTGGGAAAACTGTATGAGTGTAGGAGTTGAGAAATCAAGCTTTGGTCTTGATTCAAGTTCTCTGAGGCTGTATGTCCTCTGCAAGGTGCTTCCCCTCTGAGTTTGGACTTCAGTGTCCTTCCAACTCTTCCTTCTGTGTGTCTTCCTGCTTTGTTTTTCCTGCAAGCAGCTGCCACCTTCCAAAGAGGGAGCCAGGGCTTGGAAATGCGATGTGTTCGACGTTTCTGCACATGGTCGCACCTGGTACTTTCTCAGGTCAGAACCAAAGATCTGTTTTTGGAGCAGTTCCTTAGTAATTTGGATCAAACACATGGTCATTCAGCACCTGCTGAGTATTGGACACCTTTAGACACTTGAGGTACAAAGATGAATAAGATATAATAATGCTGGCCTTTAGGAGCTCATGATTTCATGAGAGAAACAAACACATGAACCACTGGGTCTTAAAAAAATGGGATATGTGCAATAAGAGATAAAAATAAGAGGTGTGGAAACACAGAGAAAATCCCTTATTTTGCTTTGGGTAAGTTCATGGAGGCTGTGACATTTGAGTTTCGTATTAGAGGACGAGTGTGTATTTTCTAGGGAGAGAAGGGCACAGGAGATGCAAAGTCCCTAACATAAGACCAGGCTTGGCCTGGATAGAGGAGTGGCCCAGGATGTCTGGAGCCTGGCTCTGTGACTGGGTAGCGCCTCCCAGCTCACAAACATGCTCACCAGCTTTCTTTCATCTGAGCTTTACTATATTCCTGGAAAGGGGGTGGGGGGGAATTATGACCTTATTTTGCCGCTGAGAAGCCTGAAGCTCTGGAGCTGCCTGCCTTGACCCAACTCACACCGCCTGGGAGTGATGCAGTCAAGGCTTGAACCTCCGTTCTCTGACTTCAAGTCCAAGACTGTTTCCAAGTACGCCCTGCTGCTCCTCCACAGAGCATTGCAAAGGGGTAGAAAATACGTTTCTGATGATCATGGACCACTAGTTCACCTAATATGATCACTGCATGCTCTCCTTTCTCTGAGAAAGAGGAACACCTTCCTCGCTGTGTCAAAGACGAATACATTGAGTCCTGGGAACGGCTCGCCAGTCGTCTCTCAATCTAGAGTGTTAGCAGTGGAATCAGAACCAGAACAGGAATTGCTCTGGGGAGCTGAGCCCTCCCTACGTGCCCAGCCCTGAGCTAGAGAGCACTCTCAGCTCTGTTGGAGCATCAGGGGCCGGTCTCCTTGTGAGGTCCTGGCCAACTCCGGTACCTCATTCACTTAGCCTGGGATTCAAGGAGGATTAGGTGCAGATACCATGCGGGTAAGAGTAAATGTGATGAGAAGGAGAAATGTCCTCACTAGGCTCCAAGGGCGGCAGGTGCATCCTCATGAAAAGGGGCCTCTTGAGAAGGGCCATGGGAAAACTTCTAGGCAAGAGAGATGGTTCATTTTGTTGGCTGGCGAGTTTTAAAATTAAACTCCGAATTCTGCTTGCTCATCATTTCCTATTTTGTGGATCTCATAAATAACGTGATAATTCCATTCATAGAAATCAAAAGCAAAGATCTTCTTTAATTGTCCACAAAGCTGATGAGCTCCTCAAAGTCAAACTTGGCCCTCCACCGTTTCTCTCACTGTAGTATCACCTCCTTCTGGAAACATCTTCTCCTCTTACCTCCCAGTCACCATACTCCTTGCCTGGTCTTCCTCTTACTCAAGGGTGCACTCTTTCTCAGTCTCCTTTGCTGGCTCTTTATCATCATCCCAGCCATGATCCTTCTTTCTTCTTCATCTGGACTCAGTTCCTTTGTAACCTCACTGAGCCCTGTGGCTTTAAATGCCACCTCTAAGCAGGTAATCAGGTTATACTTCTGACCTCACAGCTCTCCTGAGTCCAAACTCACTTTCCCGCCTCTCCTGGGATATCTCATTGGCATCTCAAACTTAACACACTCACAAACATAGCTCTCAATGTTCTACCACCAGCCTGCCCTTCCCGGAGTCAGCCCCATCTCCAGGAATGGCAACACCAATTATTCCATCGAGAAAGCCCAAATCCTAGAAATCATCCATGATTCCGCTTCTTCCTTGCACCGCACCTCCCATCCATCAGCCAGTCCCGTCAGCTATCGATTCAAAATTCATTCTAAATCCAGGCTTTTCTCACCACCTCCATGGTTACTGTCCCTCCCGCTCCACTGCCCTTTCTCATCTGGGCCACAGCAATACCTCTCAACTGGTCTACCTTCCTGCTCTCTAACCCCCTACCACCTCATCACCGCAGGTTTAAACACTGAAGGCAGATCACGTGACTCCTCTGCTTGAACCCTCTATCACTTCCTGTCGTCCTTCAGCTTTCACCACAACCCGTCTGCCAGACCCACGTCATCTTGCCCCCGATGACCCCATTCTTCTGCCATACTAGCCTCATTACTATGCCTCAGTACACAAGCCTGCTCTTGCCTTAGGTCCTCTACTTCTGTTTGGAATGATCTTCCTCAGACCTTCGAAAGGTTGCATCCTCACTTCACGGGGTGAAAACGTCACCTCCCCTGAGTGGCCTTCCCAGACCACCTGCTTATGAACAGCCTCTGACACGCTCTTCCCCTGACAAAGCATTACTGCTCTTCACAGTAATTATCACTAAATGAAATTCTATATTTATTTTCTTACTCATTTTATGTCTCCTCAGCTCAAAAAAGAAGTCAGGGACTTCTGCCGTCTTCTCCAGGATTGTATTCCCAGTGTCTAGTACCTAGAGTAGGCTGTGGAAATGCGTGTTGAATGAATGAATTTGCTCTTTTGTCAGGTTTTAAAATTACTCCTGTCTGGCCAACTTTACAATGTCATGGAAGGATTTTTTTTAAAGATTAAAGCTCCTCAAAAATTAAACTCTAGAACTACCAAATTATCTAGCAATTCCCCTTCTGGGTATTTATCCAAAGAAAACAAAGACGCTAACTCAAAAAGATATCTCCCCTCTCCAAGTTCAATGCAGTATTATTTAATCATATCCAAGACATAGAAACAATCAAAGTGTCCACTGGTGGAGGTATAAGTAAAGAAAATATGCCATGTGTGGGTATATATGCACACATAACATGGGCTATGAAACATTATTCAGCCATGAAAAAGAATGGAATCTTGCCATTTGTAACAACATGGACAGAACTTGAGGGCATTATGTTATGTGAAATAAATCAGACAGAGAAAGACAAATACCATATGATCTCACTTATATGTGAAATCTAAAAAGCAAGCAAACAAACAAAAAACAAACAAACAAAGACCAAGCTCGTAGATATAGAGAACAGATTGGTGGTCGCCAGAGGTGGGGGATGGGGATAGATGAAATGGGTAAAGGGCGTCAAAACTTCCAATTATAAAATACAATAAGTCTTGGGGATGTAATGAACAGCATGGTGACTATAGTTAATAAAGCTGGATTGCATATTTGAAAGTTGCTAAGTAAAAATTCTCATCAGAAGAAAAAAATGGGTAACTGTATGGTGATGAGTGTTCGCTAGACTTACGGCAGTGATCAGTTAGTTCACAATGTATGAAGAGGTTGAATCATGTTGTACACCTGAAACTAATATAATGTTATATGTCAGTTACACCTCAATTAAAAGAAAAGATAAAAAGCAATTTTACCTATGAGTCTATCTCTCTGTGCAACTGCTTTCAGTGTGTGGGCCCTTCCTACCTTTAGCTCCCCTTGCGGATTTTATATATTATCTTAATTGACCTCAAAATTAGGCTGCTATCCAGAGGTCACTCCGTATATGCCTGCCTCAGGACTCCATCCCTCTTCATCCTCTGCTCTCGTCTTGCTGGCCAGTTGCTGGAGCAGATGTCCTCACAACCATACAGGAAAGGGCACACTTCCCCATCCTCAGTTAGAACAGAGCAGGGCAAGGGGGCTTAAGTTAAAACTCCAGAGGATTCTCTTAGATCCCATTCATTCTTCTACCATGCATTTCTTGAGACCCTGGGCGGGGTTAGGAACGGTGGTAGCCATTGAGAATGGATGTCATGTCCCCATTTTCACGGAACTCGTAGACTCCTGGGAGAGAGAAGCCCACAGAAAAGGAATGGCGTGATGTGCCATGCGGTGGTAGTGAGGGCTCCTGGGGCCCAGAGCAGAGCAGGACTAACACACTCTGTGAGAGGGCGTGGTGCGTGAAAGTACGGAAATGGGAGAGGCTTGGTGTGTTTGCACATGAGCTCAGGATACCTGGGACGGAGCAAGCTGGGATCCTGAGGGACAGTCATAGGGGGAATTGTGGGTTGTGCTAAGAAACAGAGACTTTATCCCAAAGTTATTGACGAGCCAATGAAAAGCAGAAGAATTTCCTGATTGAAAGTTCTGAATTCATTCACTTGTCCATTTATTCTTTCACTCAACCAGTGTATTTTGAACCCCTGTTATGTACGAAGCCCAGAGCTAGGCTCGGAGCGTACGGTATTTAGTGAGTAGTCATTGTCCTCGCTCTTACAGAGCCAGCCAGCCGTGGTGCACAAAGGCAGCTCGTTTGGTGGCTCTCGCCAAAGAGAGTTGTTGTGGTTTTTTTTTAAAGGTTTTATTTATTTATTTGACAGAGTGGGGGGGGAGAGCACAGGCAGAGGGAGCAGCAGACAGAGGGAGAGGGAGAAGCAGACTCCCTACTGAGCAGGGAGCCCGATGCAGGGCTCGATCCCAGGACCCTGGAATCATGACCTGAGCTGAAGGCAGATGCTTAATGGACTGAGTCACCCAGGCTCCCCCACTGCCATAGAGAGTTATAGGAAAAGGAAACTTTATTGCAGCTAACAATGGAAGCAAATCCCCTAACAATAGGTGTATATTTAAGCAAATTACGGTCCCCAGAATAGAATATTAAGGAACCATTAAAAACGGTGTTTGCAAGCATAGGAGAAAAAAAAGACGGATGGTGCCCCTTAACAGTATAGGGGAAATATTAACGATGTTCACTGGAAAAAGCAGGGTAAAATTTATACAGAGCGGTGAATATCAATGAGGAAAAACAAGCATAAAAAAAGACCATAACATATACAAAAATATGAATTACAGTTGCCCCTCAGCAGAGTGATTTTTCTGCTAGGTTATACTTTTTCTGTACTAAATATTTTTTCTCTATTAAGCGCACATTTACTTGTCCCACCATAACTTGTTCTGTTATAAAAGGAAAGAGATGAAGAGACAAGAAATGAGAGCCAGAGGGGAGAAAGCAAGGACAGACACCTGTCTACCTGACATGACTTAAGGGTCATCTCTCCAGGAGGGCTGGGATGGGGCAACTGCGTTAGGACCCGCGGCTGGTCATTCCTTGCTTAGCCACGACAGCCTGCGCTCTGCGATGTCAAGTTCCATCCCTGGTGACTCCGTGTGACCTCAGACAAGCCAGTCTTCCTGGTTCGAGGAGGTATTCCAAAGACCTCTCCAGGAAACAGGATAAGTAGGAGGATCTTTGGCCGCAGGGGGAGCGGGTGTTCCTTTTCGAAATCTAGACAAGCTCCTCCCCGCATCTCCATTTCCCTCTAACCTTCAGTCTGTTCGAATCCTGCTAGCAACTCATATTTTCATTTTTATCTCTTACAGGAAATGATCGAAATGGCCTAGATTTCAACAGGCAGGTAAGGTCTTTCAGAAAGAAAACCTTTATTCTATTGATGTTGGGGTGGGAGGGGTGGCCACTTAGACCACGTCAGGTGCGGGAGATATAAAGAAGATCATGTCAAGTTTGAGGGTGTTTATTCATAGGCTCGGTAGCTTTCAGGCTTGGGGGTCCCCCCCGCCCCAGTCCACAATCCAGTGTTGGGTCTCCACTATCCCCTCAAAAGAGTGCTGACCAATGGAGCACTTATGTAGGATTACGTGCTTGGCTGATATGGTGCAGAATTTAAGACCACAGCTCTCTTCCCATCACGGCGTTTAGTCTGAGTTGCCTCTTGGGTGAGTCGGTCTGTGTGGACCGACTATATGGAGAGGAATGTATGAAGGTACCAAGGAAGGAGGGCCTGGGACCCTCAGGGAACTCCTGATGGAAAGGGGAAGATAGGGGACAAAAGAGGAGGAACAGAACACGAGAGCCCAGGACAAAGTATATAGCCTGGCTCAGTGGGACAGTGTAGACACAAGCTTGGCGCCTTTGGAGAAGGCCGAGTCATGTGAGGTTCGAGTTAGTCTGGGAGGGCTTCGGGTGGAGGCAGGTGGTATTGGACAGACTGCGGGTTGGCCGGATGTGAAGGGAAGGTTGGAGCAGAAGGAAAGGACTTTTCCCCTTGATATCGGGCTGGCGGGAAGCCTGGGGGAGAGGGTTTGGACAGAGCATGATGCCAGAGCCAATGTGGAAGGGTAACTTGCGGGGAGGAAAGCTAAGGGGGTCTGAGTTTTCTCAGCTGAAAGATTAATGGATTCCCTAAATTTGGCCGGAGGCGTGGGGCATGTATACAATGCCGGGTGTGGGAATGCAAAGAATTTTGAGACATGATCTCTGCCCTGGAGGAGCTTATAGTCTAGCATGGGGAGAGAGAGAGAGACAGAGAGAGAGAGAAGGAGAGGGAGAGGGAGGAGAGAGAGACTCCTCAGGGAATAACCCTAATACGCTCACATCTCCGCTTCACTGGAGGTATGTAGAAAGCGTGGTGTCAAACAGAAATGGAAAGAGTTCATTCTTCCTGGGAGCTCAGGGCAGACTTCATGGAGGAGGTAATCTTTGAATCTAGCTCTAAAGGGTGAGTAGGAATCTCTCAGGCAGAGAAAAGCGGGGTGGAAGGGCAGAAAATCCCGATGTGGGGGTGCACCAGATAATCACGGGTTCCTTCTCGCTCTGATATTCTGCATCCAGGTTTAGGTGACGGTCTGAGGTGGGACTGGAGATCAGACTCCTTCATCTATACCGTGATTTGAAGTCACTACTAATGGTTCCTAAAGGGCTGGGTGCTTCGTGGGCCTATCCTTCGTGGTCAGAGAGCAATAATCTGGAGTCCAAAGCCAAAACCTCTTAGGCAAGCACTTTCTGCATTTTGTTCACTGTGGAAGTTGGCTAATGAGTGGAGGCCAACTTCTCTCTCTGTACTCGAGGCCTGAAGCAGAGAGAGGCTTCAGACTTAGCTACGAGGAGGGACTTGCCGCCAACATGGTTTATTAAACACCAGAACAGCCACCAAGGGAAAGAGACGGTCTTTGAATATGAGACCGATTCTTCTCTCGGGGATAGTTTTGCCAGGTTTGCTTTAAGGGCGGGAGGATGGAGGAGATTCCCAAGGGTTCTATGATCCTGAAGGAAAGTCCGAAGCAGGTTGGGATGGGGCCTGTGCCCTGTGCTTTCCACCCCGAGGAGGCAGGCTGGCAGCCTGGGCGCCGCCTCTCACTGTCCCCGGCCCTTGGAGAGGATGCACGGGGAGGAGCCCATTCCACACCAAGATGTGACCACACCAGCCCAGTCCGGAGGTGGCCTGCTCCACAGGCCTGGTGGGTTTAACTGCCTATGTGATCTTTTGGAAATTTGAGAAACCCTCGTGCTTGGGACAAGGCTGGGGGCAGCCCCTGTGGCCCTAGGCAGCCTCCAGAGAGGCCCTGGGCCCTTTGAACGTCTTTTGGGGTGTGGTTTGTCCAACAGTCAGGAGAAAGTATGCTGGTTTCTGCCAGGAGCGGGCCTCGCTTGAGTTTGCTTCACTTAGCCGAGCCCCATGGGGTGGGTTGTTCCCTCCTCCCTCCCCTGGAAAGGGTTTTTGGATTTCTCATTACTGACAAGAACAGACATGACAGATCTTTCCTTTCAAGAAGGGGGAATTTTGGAGAAAGAGGCTCAGCCAGGTCACACTCCTTTACACTCTTACGCCGGAGCGCTCCTCTGCTCACGCGCATACACACCCATGCCCCCCCCCCCACGACTCCCCCCTGCTACCTGTCACTCTGTCCCTCAGTGCCATCCGACACGGACACCCACAGGTCCACGTTCACACCAGCTCTCCTGCAGACCCGGGATCTCTCAAGGCACTGCATTGACGGTCATACCTCCACACTTCAGGGAAGGAGGAAAGTAAACCAACATTCACTGCCTGCCAAGCTCTGTGCAAGGGGCTGTGGGCACTTTATCTCATTGAATTCTCACTACAAACCAAGGGTGACTATCCCCATTCGACAGGCGAGGAAGGCGCCTCCCAGGCAGCCCCACCTTTTTTTGGCAAAGGATTTGGAAGATTGGCTAATGTGCCGAAGGTCACATGATGGGCCAACCGGCAGAGTCAGGATTCGAACCCACATCTCTTGGACTCCAGAGCCTATCTTTCCCATGAAGCCCGGCTGCATCCTCCTCTCTACTCCCTCCACTCTCTGCTCCCGGCACACACACCATCCTCAGGGAGAGGCCTGGGAGCCAGAGGCTGAGTGTGACCTCACTGTGACTAACTGGGAGGAAATGGGAGGCAGAGGGTGTGGGGAAGGGAAGCAAGCGTGGTTGTGTAGGAGAAGCCTGGTATGGTACGGAGAAGGGGTTGGCAGACACCAGAGAGCACAGAATGAGCGGCTGCCCTTCGTCGAAGCCCCAGTTGGAAAGCCTCAGCCAGTTGGTGCAATTGGAAGTCGCAGCAGATCTTGGCTCAAGAGTCCTACAGTTGCATGAGCAAGGGCCACTGGCTCTTCAGGATGTTTCACACTGAGCCTGTTAACTTCCGGGTCCCAGGAAAGCAGCCTGAGCCTATGTGGAGGAGGACTGTGGGAAGACCCAGGGCCCAGAGGCAGTGTTACCCTGCCGTCCCTGGGAAGGATAAGAAAGTGGAGAGGCAGCAGGATAAGACCAGATCCCCGGATGGGGAGGAGGACGTCCTGGTGCCAATGCTGTTTCTCTACCTTTCACTAGTCGTTGCCCTTAGACAGACATCTTCATCTTCCTGGGCCTCAGTTTCCTCTCGGATAGAATGAAGACGCTTGTATGGGGTGATCTCCAAGCTCCTACAATCTGTCTCTTACGTTTCCTTGTTCTTTCTTGCCCTATTCTGACTAGCTGGTTTGACTCCCACTCTCCTTTCATTTCTTTCTCTAAAGAGAAATAGGAAAGAGAGTGTCCATTTCTTTACCCTGAGCTGGAGAGAGTGGGGGGGAAAAGTCCCATGAAATCTTTCCAGTCTTTATGATTTCATGTAATCCAGTGAAAAGAATCATTTGAAATGTAGGGGCAGAGGCAGAAGGATCCAGCAGGCTGGATGTGGGGCCCATCATTCATTCTTTGAATGTTTAGTCATTCTGAAGCGCTGGAGAGCGGGTGTCATGAGTAAGAAGATAAATTACAAAACAGCACAGTGAATTCCGTACGAGATGGGTAACGCTGAGCTCCTGGATACCTGCCTGAGGACATCACCACAGAAATGGTGTCTGAAGTGGGGACAGGGAAAGAGCAAGGGATCTGACTGGTGGAGAGGGCAGCAAGAATTTTCCAGGCATAGCAGCCAGTGAGTGTGAGGGCTCACTTGAGAAAGGGCATGGCTTCAGGGGAAGTGTGAGAAGATGAACATGGGGGGAGTTGAGGCAGGAGAACCCGGAGCTGTGAGTCGGGCCAAGTTGTGAAGAACTTTGAATGCACAGCAAGGAATTTTCTCCTGTGGGCAGTAGGGAGCCACTAGGTGTTTTCCAGCATGACTCGTTTCATTTAATGGAAGGACATGAGAGGGGGTGTGGGTGAGGAGGGAAGGGAGGTTGAAGGAGAGGCCTGACGGAATGCTGTTGGGGTAGGAGAAGTGGGCAAAGTTCAGGAGACGGATTACAGCAAAGAGGTCAAGCACAGGAACATAGTCAGACTGCCTGGGCTGCAATCGTGGCCGTGTGGCCGTGTGGCCTTGGGAAAATGCCTCACCTTCTATGTTCCTCAATCTCCTCATCTGGAAAATGGGGAGAACAATGGTACCTATCTCACAGAGTGGTTGCAAAGGTCAAATGAGAGCGCGTGTGCCTTTCAGATAAGCGTCTAGAGCATATAAGCTGTATGGGTATTTGCTATTTTTATGACCGTGTCAGTATGCATGGACAGACTCAGATTTGAGAGAGAGCTCTGGTAGAAGAAAAAGAGGATTTGGACAACAGCTTGGACTAGACGGCAAAGGAACGGGAAGGGTTCAGCGTGATTCTTAGATTTCTAAGCTTGGGATGCTAAGCATGGGAGGGACTGCAAGCAGAGCTCAAGAGGCCAGGAGGTGGGACAAGTATGTCCGGATGATGGAGGAGCTGGAAGGCAGAGAATGGGCTCTAGGTACCAATACACAGTGAGAAACTGGGATCTGGACCCGGGGGAGAGGTCAGGATGCATATCAGGGAGTCACCATTGAATCGTGTTAACTGAAATGGTGGGAGAGAGGAAGGCCCCCTAGAGATGGTGTGCAGAGTAGGATGGGGACCCTGGGAAGACCGGCAGAAGTATCACGTGTGGGACAGGCTGAGGAGTGGGTGCCTACAGATGAGACGAAGGAGGGCTGGTCAAAGGGACGGGGAGGAGAGCTGCACCCACAAAGGAGAGATGTTCATGGCAGTGGGGATAGCTGCAGCGTCAAGGGCTACAGAGGTACCGTAGCGCCCGAAGCCTGAAGACGGGTTCTGGGTTGGCAGTGAGACGAGCAGCGATGTCCTCATTGTGGTGTCTGTGCTAAGCACGGATGCCTGATTGCTGCAGGTGGGGGGCAAGTCAGAGTTCAGGAAATGAGGGAGAGACATGCTCATGAGGTGACAAAGCGGGGGGGGCGGGGTATTGGCCTAAAGTGGAGACAGTGTGAAAGGAAGGCTTTGGAAGATGAGGGAGACTTTGGTGGGTGTGGGTCTGGGGAAGGATAGGAAATACCATCAGCATAGGAGACAGAAAAGAGAGAATGTGGACAGAGGACAGAGCCACTGGAAGGGGTAGCCTAGGAGAAGAGAAGGACTCGTCTGAGATGGTGGCATGGCTGGTTGCCCTGTCAGTGAGGTCAGGAGCCCAGGGGACATCTCTCCGCCTCCATTCCCTGCTCTTTGGACCAACAGCTGTCTTCAGAAGGACGTCGGATGATCGAACTGGCTTCAGGCAGCCTTAGAGAGTCCGCAGGGACAGGGTCCCCCACCGGGGAGCCTCAAGCTGTTCTGTCCCGGTGACTTCTGAATCCCTCGCTCCCCACGGGCCACGAGGTTCCACCAGACAGATCAGAGCAATGTTTCCACGTATGTTGTTGAGTGCCATCTTGCTAGAAGACTCCAAAAGTTCTCTGAGGCCAGGAGGATATCTGATGCAAGTTGGCAGGTGTCCTTGTCCCTAAGCTTCGTGCCACCAAAGCTGAGAATCTGTGACCTGGGGTTTTCTCTCCGTCCTAGGCTTGACAGCTTTCTCAGCTCGCCTGCACCAGTAGGTGTCTCTCCCATGCCAGCCAGCCACGAGCAGTTACCCCGGCATGCCCCCATATAGCATTACGCTTTAAATTGGATGGGATTTCCCTTCATTGTTTTCTTGAGCGTGAACCACCGTGGTTCTCTGGCTGCTCCCAGGATGTGTTGATTTGTAGTATGTAATTAGCTCAGTGGGGCATCTTCTCTAAAATCAACAAAATTCAGCCTAAGGGAAGAAGGTCTCTGAGGGTCCAGAATGATGGAGCGGCTTCTCCAGGGAGGCCCATAACGGGAACGCAGGCCAGGCCAGACCAGGCTCTCAAGCTGGCAAGGGAGGGTCTGCAGGGATGGCATAGTCAGCGCTCTCCCCTGGCCGCTCAGGGGGCAGCCTCGGGAGAGCCAGCGCCAGAGCAGCCGAGCCCCAGACGGCAAGGGAAGGAACTGGTCAACCAAGTTCGACCGTTTCGTACCACCGACCTGTACGTCCTGGGTAGTGAGGAGTCAGAGGGGACTAGAACATGGGTCCTGCCCGCAGGAGCTCCCAGCCAGTGGGGAAGAAAACACAGTGGAGGAGGCAGCGGGGGAGAGGGAGGTCCCCTGCACTGTGATATTAATGCCAAGCGGGCTGGTTCTGCAAGTTTCAGAAAGCCGGGCAGGCACCCATTGTCAGGCACAGGTCAGGGTCATGAGCTGGAGGAAGGCTCTGAGATCTCCCTACAAGATCTCGGGGCGGGTGGGAGTGGGGATGGAAATTAAGTTTGGCCAGACTATCGGTCCTCTGAGGCTTGTTTCCCTCTGCGGGGCACCCAGCTCCTGCTTCCGTGCTTCCGAGTAGAGACAGGATTACAGGGGTGCGGGGGCAGGCTAAGAGGCAGAAGAAGACGAGGAGCCAGCAAGCTGCATTTTGCCCAACTTCAAGTGTTTGTACGTAAGATCCTTCATTTTCTTTCCCCTCTGAGGTGCCAAAGCGATTGAAAATCAGATACAGGAGGCTGACAGAACTGTGTTGGAGACACGGTTTTGATGCAAGGCCACAGTGGGCTTCCAAAGACCGTACTTAAGAATGAAACACGGCCACCAGACACAGGTAGAGCTGGGGAAGGACAGACCTTAAAGTCCCTGCTAGCCAACAGGCAGGTCTGAACAGAGGGACCAGAAGGGACCAACCCCCACACACCCACTTCCTTCTAAAACGGTGGTTCTCAGCCTTATCAGACCCAATGTCCCTTGGAACAAGGATTCTAGAAAGCCCCCTTAGTCTCCTAGAATGGAATTTATAGAAAACACAAATAAACATTCACAGGACGCTCTGATTTGAATAAAAGAATGAAAAAGAATTTAAACTAAAATAATAGATATTTCAGCAAGCAAATCCTTGGGCATACTCCCTGGGAAGGTTCAACGAGCCAATAGCATGCTAGTGTCCAGACGACAGACACAAATATAGACTGATAATGGTATGTTCTAGCGGCAAAATGTGAATTCTCCATAAAGGTCCAAACAAAATTAGATAAAAATCTTTCCTCAATTTACACAGAAAATGGCATCCCCGGAAAAAAGCCAGTGCCTATTAAAAGTATGCAAAAGATACTTGGTGCTCCTATAAAAAAAAAATGAATTGGGTTCTAGGCTCCCATGATCACAGGCAGGCAGGCTGCTCACGGACACAGATGTCAGGTGCAGCATTTGGAAGTTGAATGAAAGGTGCCTGGAACAGAAACGCTTCTTGTTCGGTGTCCCCTTCTGCACTAGCAGATCTAGAATGCCTACCCTCTGCCCGGTAAATGCAAACCGAGTCCCCCCCCCCCCATTAGCCAGAAAGATCACCCCACAGTTTTCAGAAAACGATTTCCAGGTTGGCAGTCATCCCCAGTGAGGACAGCTGACCCAGACCCACCAGGGACACAGGTCCCTTCCACCAGGGAAGCAGGATTTACTTGCTGTGAAGGCTGTGGTCCTTCTACACACACAGCCCCTGCCCTCGGAGAATGTACTTGCTATCCAGTGAGGGAGACGGGTCCGAGACATTCCTAAAAATATCGGGACGAGCGCTGTGTCAGCCAGGGCTGCCGGAACAGGGGATGAGCTGGGCTCGAGGAATGGCTTAGATAGATGAGCCGCAGGATTAATTTTCAGGCAAGAGGTGACGGGTAAGATTAAATGACTCCTTCCTCCAGGGGGATTTCCCCACAATGGTCAAGGTAATAGAACAATAATCATATTTACTGGCTCCTGCCTGTGTGCAGGCACGGAGCGCAAAATGCATTATTAGCTCTTATCATGATGTCAAATATCCATTATTCCATTTAAAACTTCTGGCAACCCTGTGAGGCAGTTGGGATCATTCCAGGTCTATAGATAAGGAAACCGAGACGCTGAGCGGTGAAGGCATTTTCCCACCATCACGCCATCCAGAGGCGAGTTGAAAGCCAGGCCCGCTAGATTCCAGACAACCCGGCCTCGCCCCCCTCCATGGCCCTGCTTGTCTTGGGGGAGGCATCAGACAGCAGGCTTGCGCCAATTGTACTGTGCCTCCTATCCCTCATCCGAAGCTGAGAGCAGTGAGAGTGTCTCCTTCCTAGGCATGTCGTAAGGATTAATTACAGCCGAGATATATAACTCAGAATAGTCTCTGACATACGGTAATCGACCAATAAACATTAGCTCCTATTACTTTCTGATGAACGAGAACCCATAATTTTCTTGTCCTCTCCTCTTCCTGTGTGGCTGCGGAGCTGGGCTCGCACCAGTTTAGATGAGCTGCTGATGCCACCAGAATGGTAATTTTTCCTGCAATCCCTGAGCTCTCAAGCTAAGCCCCCCACCCACCCCAAGCTTGGGTGGGAAGCCTTTGATCAGTGTCTTTGCTTTTGGAGAGCTGGGCATGGCTCTTCCTTTGCCAGCCATGCGAGGCTCAGATGTCAGCTGTTCGGCGTTTGTGGCCCCCGGGCCTCAGCCCCAGTATCGGATGGTCCGAGCCTTGCTGAGAGCAGGGCAGTGAGGAGCAGACAGGCGCAGGAGCAGCTGTGGAATCTCGGGAAGACTGTCCCTAGCATACTCACCAGAGTGTGCCAACACCACCGTGGAGCCCGTCTGGGGCCCCTACTCCAGCACTGGCGTAAGTGCATGGAAGCATCTAGACAGGGCATGGAGATGGACTGTTTTCCCTCTCCGCGCGGGGGGTGGGGGGATGGAGAGCAGCGAGGTTGCCAGGCGAAGAGGCCAGCCTCTTAACCCTCGCCCTGATTCTGCAGGGATACAGAGGGGGACTTCCCTTGGAGATTTCAGTGAGTTGCCTTTGGTGGAGGCAGACTCTGGTGAAGGGCCAGCCCTTCCCCCTCTCACGCAGGAGTCTTTTTGGAGCAGCTGTGTTGAAAGGGAAACCGGATTTGGCCCCAGTCATGGAAGAAGCTAATACCATTTATGGAGCCCTCAGCTTAATAAGCACCCTGGGTTGGGTCCTTCATAAGTAGTATCTCATTTAAACCTGCCAGCAACCCAGTGCAGTAGCTTTTATGCTCTTCATTTCACAGATGGGGCAATGGGGTCTCAGAAAGGTCAGGGAACTTGCTTAGAGCCAGGATTCAAACCGAGGAGGATGGAATGTGCGGGCACTTGCGTGGAGTTAGATCTTACTCGCTATCACTTAATTCTTACGACAGCCTGGTGAGTGAGCATTATTATGCCCATTAGATAGCTGGGGAGACTGTAACTCAGAGCTTAAGGAAGTTACCCAAGGTGGAGCTCAGATACACAATAGGTCTGTCTGACTGTACCCGGCTGCAAGAGAGAGAGAGAAAGAGCGAGCTCCTGCGGGTGAGACGTGACCTCACGTTGCCCAGAGCCCCTCGTTTGACACCCGTACAGTACTTTTCCACATTTCCAGAGCCTTCTCACTCATACCGGCTGCCGCAGACCTCTCACAGCCACAGCTTGCCAGCTAGGATGGCAGAGATAACATCTGCAGGCTCGGGGAAGGGTGCCAGGTAAAGGGTGGGGTGAAGAAGGGTTCCCACCCAGAGGGTTCCCCTGGCCCCACGAGAAGCACCCCCTCCCTGGGCCTGTGCGTGAGAAGGGTGCAAGGAGAGGAGTGTTTGCCTGTGTACGTGCCTGCAGGGCCGCGGGTGGGACCTGGCTTTCTCTCTGCCCCCGAGGCAGAGGGCTGTCAAGGCAGCTCTAGGAACCAGGAGATTACTTCTCCCAGACTCACAGCTGCAGTTGAAAATATACTTTTTCCGTCTCAAATTTCCTTCTCCTGGTCCAGCCCCGAGAATGGCTTTGAAGGCTACTCCCAGGGCTCAGGAGCTGTTCCTACCTCTGTGCCCGTTCGGTTCCCTAAAATAGCAAACTAACTTGCAGGTAAGTGGTCGAGCCAGGGCGTATTCAGTTTACCTTGATGCAGGGTCTCCTTGCTAACAGGCACTGTGTTCGGTGCCGGTCCGCTGTCTCCAAATCCAGATCTTCCTGCTAATCGCAGCTGCCGTCCCATAGCCCCCCCTGGACCTCTGCTGCTTGGGTTCACATCAAGCGTCAAGACTCCCCCCGCCTCCGCCCTGTGTGTCTACTAAACTCCCCTTGGCTCGCAAGCCCCAAGGATCCTTGGTTCACATCCTGTTTTGCTTTTGTTTCTTGGCGGCTCCTCTCCTGCGCTGGCACCCGGATTTCTTTGGCATGGACTGCTGCAGGGTGTCCCTGGTTTGAGGCTCACAGATGACAGACAGCGTGCTGGTCAGAGGTCCAGCTCTGGCACCACACTGACCTGGGTTCGAATCTTGGCTCTACCCACAGGCCCTGTGTCATCTGGTCACTTCACTCTCAGCCTCAGTTTCTGCCTCTGTAAAATGGGGGGAAATAATAGCATGAACCTTAGAGCATTGTTAGGAGATGGGTTTAAATGAGATTTTGAATGGAAAGTACCCAGGACAAGGTAAACACTCGATAGACGGGAGTTATTGGTGCTGTCACAGTAACATTGGTTGGGAGGCCTGGGGTTTACCTTTTTCCAGATGATAGTTCTGCTCAGATACCCCAGACCGCTGGCTTTCCTCTGAGGGTTCTTCCCTGTGCCCTGGGACCTGACTCAGCCCGTTACTAGAACAATAATAAAAATATGCCAGACTTGGTGTGTGCCAGGCAAACACAGGCCTGTCTCACTATCTCACTATACCTAAGGGAGCAGTTCCCGATATGTACGTTAAGTCGAAGTTTTGTAAACTAAATCTGACTTTCTTCACCAAGAGAGCCTGCTATTTAAAGGACTATTACATTGATTCTTTTCTTTTTTTTTTTTTTTTACTTAAAGATTGTATTTATTTATTTGAGGGAGAGAGAGCACTAGCACGGGGAGGGGCAGAGGGAGAAGCAGACTCCCCGCTGAGCAGAGAGCCCGCACATGGGGCTGGATCCCAGGACCCAAAGGTCATGACCTGAGCCGAAGTCAGACTCTGCACCAACCGAGTCACCCGGGGCCCCAGACTGAATCTTTGCAATAATGAAAAATACCCTTTTACAGTCAGAACTAAACATGATCCATTGCACTTATTTGCTTAAAGTGAGTTGTACGTTAATCTCGCTCCCCCCCACCCCCATCCCCCCACTCCCTCCCCCACCCCCCTAGTGATATCTCTCAGAGAATGAGTGTAATCCTAACAAGAACAATGTTTCAGCTTTGCCCCATCTCCCTGGATAGGCTCATCTGAGGACTGGGAAGTGGGTTTTGTAGACGGCTTGTTTGCTGGTAAATGAGGCCTGGAAAGATTTGGACACCCCGTCACTGGGGGTAAACGTGGATTCCTGCAACGGGCAGGGGTGGGACGCCTCTGCGCCCCCTAGCTCTGGGCTGGGACCCTCAAAGAGAGGAGCGATCGAGTTGCTAGGGCGAGAGCCAGCAGGCCAGAACAGGTTAAGAGCACTCCGTCTGCAGCGAGAAACAAGGCCACTGCCCAAAGGCAAGTTCTCTTCCTCTCTGACATGAACCAGAACCAACTTCCTTTCTGAGGACTTGGTGCTTCCCCTTTGCACTCAGCCTGGCAGCACCGAGGGCAGCTTCCCGACTAGCAGGGTACTTCCCAGAGCATGGCCTTGCCCAGGGGCCCGGGAACAGCAGCGGGACCTGGGGGTCAGCCTTTGCCTGGGATCTGGCAACTCAGCAAGGGCCCAGCGTTCTCAGGGAATGCTCAGGCAGGCCTCCGAGGGAGCAGGATCTGGAGAGGCCAACTTCACAAGAGGCCGTCAGGTGCCCTCTTTCCCAGATCGCAAGGACATCTAAGTGCTGGCTGGGTGCTCCGGAGAAGCAAGAGAACTGTCTTTGAGGTGTTGCAGGTGTCCTGCAGGTAGAGAGGAACGGGAATTACACAGGACTCTGTTTGGAGGGAGCCCTGGCGCTGGCGTTTACCCCCACTCTCACCCTCCTGTCAGGCTCTCATTCATCTTTCCAGACCCAGCTCAAAGGTCTCCTTCTCCAGGCAGCCCCCCAGGACCATCCCCTCCACCTTCTGTATCTCAACAGGCTTCTACCGTGAGTGGGTCTGCCTCCCGGACCAGACTGTGAACGACTTGAGGAAAGGGTCTGCATTTTAATTATTCCAGTAGAGCAGTGCCTGGCACAGAGTGGACATTCTGCAAGTGTTTCCTAAATAAATGGGTTGAGGGATAATTGGCATGAAACTGTCCGCCTGCCCATCCATCCCTCGGTCTTGGGTGCCGTGAACTCCCATCTCTCTGCTTATCACGGCCTTCCATTCTTCACACTGCTCTGCTCCCTGTCATCTTTTTCTCAGCAAGTGATCCACAAAAACTCACCCCTCTCCCCAGGCAGGTGAGCTTGTTGGGATTATGCAAATAGAGTATGTCATGGGCTCCATCCAGTCGGCTCTGGGTAAATATTTCCCAACTCCTCCTCCGCTTGCTGGCTGGCCGGGCCGGGAGCGGTTGGCTGAGGCTCAGGGTTGCTTGGTGCTAGGGCCCCCTGTCTAGGGAATCCAGGGTCTGCCTAGAGGACACTGACCAGCCTAGTGCTTTAAACTCTTTGAGGTGGGCTTCAGCACCAAGCCACGTAGCCCAAGCCAGAGCAGACCCCTTAACAAATGCTTCTTAGGGTAATGTGGCTCTCCTGGGACTGCCCTCTCCTGGCCAGTTCCTGGAAACAGTGGGGGCAGGGTTCTCCAATGACACCTGATATCACTGTGACTATTTTTCATCAGCAAATTTGGGGTTCATCTCTAACTCTAGACTGAGTCAAAGACACACAGAGCCACAGGACCAAAGGATCCCATAGGTCAGAGGTGCCGTGTTCCCAGAAGGGCTTCCCAGACCTCTGCTGTCCCCCACAAAGGCTTTTTCTTTCTCCCTTCTACCTTGTATGTCAATATACTTATTATAACTTGACATCTTACAACTAAGCTTTCACTATCTGCAGTGACATTTTAAAAGAAGAAAATAGAGCAAATTTTTATGAGGCTAAATATATTCAGTTTTTACCATCTGGGATTTTGCTTCTTTTGGGGGGGGTTGTTAAAATATTAACTGTATGTAATGAAATGATCTCACACCTTGCCCTAGATGGCCCTTGCCCCCATGTCTCTTCAGAAGCTCACCCGGGATTTCAGTCTCACCACCCAAAGTGCAGCCCACTCCAGAGTTGAGCCGATGGCGCTGTTAGGCCATTTTTTCTCCTGTTAGACCCCGATCAACCTCCCTGTGGTCACGACCTCTGGCGTTGTCACTCTGTTTGCCTTAGCTTCAGGCCCCGAGTCCTTCCCCTCCACCTGACAGCCGTTCCATGTTTGAGAAGAGCTATGACCCCGAAATCTTGCCCTTGACATGCTGATATCCACAAGTCCCCAGATGATTCCACACATCAGGTTTCTGACTGCTTTACTGAAAGCAATTGCACACATAACACACGCACACAGCACACATGATAATACTACACACAATAATACAGGCCTACCTTCTGGGTGTAAACAAATTAATAATAGAGATAAAAAGGAAGACTTTTGATCCCTGTCCCATCTCAGCCCTCTTCCCAGAGGTAACGCCTGTTCTCGGTGTGGCGTGGATACGTCTAGAAGACTTTTCTTTCTGCCCCTGCACTATGCACATAGGTACAAATGGAAATGTATAAATGCTTGTGGGTTTTTAAAAGTGCATATATACGTACATATATGTGTATACATTATACTGTGTGTATTCTTCTGCAACTTTCTTTTTAAACTTAAAGATGGGATTTATAGATCGTTGCATGGCAATACATATCGTTATATGATCTTCGTGACCACGTAACATTCTATGGTTCCAGTGTAATTTTACTTTTTTATTACCCTATTGATGGGCAGTGGGCTGTTTTAAGTTTATTTGGGGTTTTTTTGTTTTGTTTTTTTTTACAGGGCTCTGATGAGCTCCTATGTGCCTTGATGCCTTTATCTGCATATATTTTGGTCTACCAATCACCCTCTTTAAGGGTGATATCCACAGGTGTGCAACATTCAATTGTCACATGACATCTGGTTATAGGCCAGAGCATAGTGGGGTCCCTTGTTCATTTGCTCATCCATTTCCTCGTTCAACAAACTTCTATTGAGCAGTACTCTACCTGTGTTATGCCCTGATTACAGTCATCCCAAGCACAGACCAGCCTATAGTCGGCCTGTCTTCATGGAACTTACGTGGTCAAACAGGCGAGCCTCCCTCGATCCTCTGCTTCCGTTAGTACAGCCTAGCCTACGGATTGTTTTAAAAGATATTTATATCACACTGTCAACTTACATGCTCTTGGAATTCGTTAATGTCTCTCAAGTATTTTTAAATATTAACTGTTGCCTCAACTTGTACAGCTAATTTTCATATTCTAAGTAGAGGATTCTTACATTTGCTCCAACATTTTTATCTTATTACTTTCTTCCCATCCTTCCCTTTGTATTTTCAAGATTTTTTTTTTTTAAACTTGATATCTTGGGGCAAAGTACTAGGTAGCCCTGTTCCTCATACGGAGATTTATGAAGTATGCAAGCTACAGCTTCATCCAATTTACTGATCGCATTCTTAGCAAGACTGGACCACGCACAGAGTCCTACGGCATGCCATGGGAGACGTCGCTCCTAGATGATAGCGACTTGTTAATTAGTCCTGTCTTGACCATATGACCCCATCTTGACCTCCAGGGGTAATACATACATGCGTATATACGTGAATACATGTGTACGTACAATAATTACAGCATTCTCCAGGTCTTCATTTCAAGGAACCCTATAGGAAAGGAAATCAGCCTAGTTTGGTATGACTTTTTAAGTCAGTGTGATACGGTGGAAAGAGGGTTGATTCTAGATCCCTTCAGACCCAGGTTCACATTCCACCTCTGCCACTTCCTGGCTGTAGGACTTTGGGAAGGCATTTGACTCCTCTGAGACCCAGTTTCCTGTATTCTAGGATTGTCCGAAGCATTTATGCATTAATCCCCCACGGATCCAATAAACAGCTACTAAGTAAGTAACAGGCATCGTGCTCTGCTGGGCAGGCCGTAGCAAACAAGACAGACCTCCCAGGTAATAAACGTGCACCATCGTTATCTTCATGTTGTTTTGGGGGCAAAAGCAAGGAACACCTTCCTTGGAATATATTTTACAGACACTTAGCCCGAAGTCCTTGAGACCTGGGTAAGAATCTGAGATTATTTCCCTTTCTAGGCAGGGAAACAGACAGATGGTTAGAGAATCCTTTGACGCAAGCTCACTCAACCTTTCTATAACAAACTTGGTAACTGCTCCCCAGCCTTCGAGAATTTAGCTCACACTGTCAGTTGTGGGGGTTCAACCAACCCTTGTCCCGGGAACCCTATCCCAGGCTAATAGGGGTAGCAGGATAGATACGTACTCAATAAAAATTGAACCAAAGGGGGAGCCCGATGTTAAAGAGAGCTGCGTCGAGCTACTATAGTGGCTCGCTTATCCAGAGAGCCCGAAGCTTCACCTGTTTAGAGCCACACTAAGAATAAGAAGGGAGCAAACCAAGTCCTTTCTCAGAGCCTTAAATTTTCATTTCAGAAACAGATGTAATGAGCTTAATGACCTGGTTTTTCCAGCCCTTAGCAAATAAAAGCTGCAAATGTGAGCTGGAATAGGGGCTGCTAGAAGCAAACATACCAACAGTAGCAGATAAAAATCTGGTGCGAGAAAGGAGTTTAAGGAGCAGAGCTAAAGAAAAAAAACTATTGGGGGCCGTTCAGTGCCTCGGCCAACAGAGGCCAAACGCTTTGTCCCCCCGAGGGCATGACTGCTTTTAAAAGGAGTTCACAATTATGACTTGAGTCATTCACTAAATTATCTTTCAGCTACTCTTCAAGGGAAAGTAGAGATGTATATATCACCTTTTAGCAAGATCTCTGTTCAAAATGAAACCAATCAATACCTATCCCAGATTGAAATAAAAGTCTTTGGAGCTGCAAGGGGATAGATTTCGGGACTGGAAATCTGCTTATGTGGGAGGGGTGGGGGGAATCCTAAGGATTCGAAAGATATGCTGGATTTTAAATCAAAGACTTGGGTTCAGATCCTAGTTCTGCTGCCAGCCAGCCATGTACTTCGGATAAATCTCTTACCTTCCATCACCTTTGTTTTCCTCGACTGTCAAATGGGAATAACATCACCGCCTTTCCAATCTCGTGGGAATATGCTGAAAATCAACCAAAATTGTATGTTTGAAAGTGCTTTGTAAACCGTGGAACATCATGGAAAGGTCTAAGGGAGGTCTGTAGGCCACATCCCAGGCAGTGCCTGTTGGTAGACGTTGACTTAAGATGGGAGAAGAGAGGATTTGGGTTATTACTTATTGCTAAACACACACGCACACACAGGAATATCCGTGTGTGTGTGTGTGTGTGTGTGTGTGTGTGTGTGCACTGACATCACGTGCCCCTAAACCTCTCAAGCATTTCCTCTCCCCAGGCAAAAGAAGAAAATCTGCAACTAACTTTAACACCTCGTAAACTAAAAAGATCTACACGGCTACATGACATTTGGAGTGCTTCCTGTTTCTAATCTTTTTCTTCTCATTTAAAATTAATAATTAGCTTTTGAAAATTAAACATTGCAGAACTGTGTGACCTCCCAAGTGCACGCTTTCTGGAACCCCAACAGCCCTCCACCCCATCATCCAGCAGTTGGCTTGGCCGTGGCCTTTCAGACTGGTGTCTGGGTTGGTTCTTTCGGTCCTGCGGGCACCCAACAGGGAATTCCCGAAATAGACAGTCGTTTGTTACAAAGGATAAAGCTTCAGAGGCACAAACATATTTTCCGTCCCCAGATCTCTCCGTGGTGTCTCCTCTGCTGCGTTCCTGCCGTTTGGGCCTTGGGTGCCTCCTCACTGGTTCTTAGCTGGACGGTTATACTCAACACCCTTTTACCAGTTCCCTGCTTGGGATGTATCCTCTTCCAGCCCGAGCTCCACACCGCTGTCGGCATAACAGAGCGGAGCAACAGTCTCTCCATGCTATTCCCCTCTACTCCTGTTACACTTTGCCCCCAGAGTCCAGTCTGAGCTCCTCTGTAGGGCACACAGGGCTTCCAGGGGCCCTGGCTGCCCGTCTAGGCCTCCCTCTCCCCGACCCCACGCAGGGGCAGCAGCAGCTGAACTGCTTGTCGCTCTCGCCCTCTGCAACTTTGGACAAGCTCTTCCCGCTGCCTGGCATGCCCTTCTTGCCTTCTCCTGGTGAGCCCCCTTCACCGTTCAGGGCTGCTCAGAAGGACTTTTCTTCCGTGGGGCCTCCCTTACCTCATTCCGCTTTCTCTAGCTGTGGTCTGCCCTGCCACGGTGAGTGACAACCTCTCCACGCGACCACCGTGCACACTTCTGATTGCTGCAAGCATCGTGTGGTAGCTGGTTCCTTCCTGCAAGCTGTGTCCTAATTCACCTGGGAGGCCCCTGTTCACCTTTGTGCCGCTAGTTCCCTGGAGTATACAGTAGGCACATACTAAATGCTTGTTGCATTAAACTGAACTGGGAAGTGAAACTTTATGGGATAGGAAACCTGTGTTTCAAGCATGCCAAATGGGAGACCAGTTTTTGCCACTGCTATTGGAGCAGACCCAGTGTCAGAGGGCCACGAGGGGTGCCTCACTTTATTTGAGGGTGCCACAGGAGTACAAGAGACAAGGACCTCAGCCTTACTAGAAAACTGTTCTCAAAGACAAAAATTATCAGGGAAAACCGTTTACTTTCATTGATAACCAATGCTCTGACTCTCAGGGGCAGGCTTCCCGGTCCCAGGCAGCTACCCAGGAAACGCCGAAGAGAATCCCATTCAGACCTGTGGCGGGCCTTACTGTCCTTAACCGCGGAGACCCCACGTCCATGTAGAAGTCAGGCTCCCCTCGTGGAAATGTCTACACCAACCGTGTACCACGTGTGGAAGCAATGTGGCACACAGAGGAGGCAGGGCTCCACAGGCATATTTTTGGGTGGGAAATTCTTGTGGAGGGGGAAGCCCAATGGGGTTGCCTCACAGAGTGGTACGGACAGAAGAGGGGGAGGGTCTGGAGGTGAACAATCCTAGTAGAAAGTCAGGCTCTGCTCTTCTTGACTGCGTGACGGTGGGCACGTTACGTACATTCTCCTAATTGTGTCTACATCTGGAAAAACATTTGATAAGATCATTTCCCTCATTGAATTATCATGAAGAATAAATGATCATATATTTGAAAGGGCTTTTTATCTCTAAAGTGCTTAAAAAATATTATGTTCTCTCTTTCTGGAACTGATGCTCTCGGAACTAATCTGTGGAGTGCTTTGCAGCCACAAGCTGGTGCTGTGTGTGCATGTGCATGCATGTATCGTGTGTGCACATGTGTGTGTATATGTGTGTGCATACGCACGCACGTGTGTGCATCTGTGTGCACGTGTGTATGTGTGCATGTGTGTACGCGCACGTGTGTGCACGCGTGTATGTGTGCGCATGTGTGCGCACGTGTGCACACACGTGTGTGTGTGCGTGTGTGTCCAGGGCAAGCAGGACCTCTGCCCTTCCTTATGTTACTTTTTTTTTTTTTTAAGATTTTATTTATTTGACAGAGAGAGACAGCCAGCGAGAGAGGGAACACAAGCAGGGGGAGTGGGAGAGGAAGAAGCAGGCTCCCAGCAGAGGAGCCTGATGTGGGACTCGATCCCAGCACGCCGGGATCACGCCCTGAGCTGAAGGCAGACGCTTAACGACTGCGCCACCCAGGCGCCCCCCCTATGTTACTTTCCTTTGGAACGCACTGTAAAATATACACTGGGATGGGGATTTCATGGCGTGGCTGAACCTTCTCTTTCCCCTCCCCACTTACCTTCCTCATAATGAGGGAGGGAGGGAAAGAGCAAATATCAGACCCCTGGAGTAAATTCCTATATGCCAGGGAAAGACAGAATTCTGGTTTCCAAGCCAAGTACGTTATCATCTCTAGTAGATGTGTGCTTTATCTGGACATAAACCTCACCCCGTGCAGTAATCGAGAACTTGGAGTGGGGCATTTTCTTTTGATGTAATTTCATTAGAATAGTGGGATTAAAGTTACTGCTGGTTACGGCAGGAGCCAGGGTAGACAAGGACCATCGGAGTGATAGGAATAGAAGAATGAGCCACGCCGCAGTGCAATGGAATGAACTGGTACTGAGTGGGGGGTTAGGAGACCCGTCCTAATGGGCCCTGGCTTGCTTGCAACTCTAGCCGCATTGCCCCAAGCAACTTATTAACCCCCTCTGGGCTTCAGGAGTCAGAGCTGTAAAATGAACTGTCTGGACCAGGTGATAGCTACATTTCCTTCCAGTTCTTTCTTTTCTTTTTTCTTTTTTCTTTTCTTTTCTTCTCTTTTCTTTTCTTTTCTTTTCTTTTCTATTTAGGGTGCCTGGGTGGCTCAGTCAGTTAGCATCTACCTTCAGCTCAGGTCATGATCCCAGAGTCCTGGGATCGAGTCCCACATCGGGCTCCCTGCTCAGCGGGGAGCCTGCTTCTCCCCCTCCCTCTGCTGTTGCCCCTGCTTGTGCTCTCTCTCTGTCAAATAAATAAATAAAATCTATAATTAAAAAAAGATTTTATTTATTTGAGAGAGAGTGAGCACACGAGCAGGGGCAGGGGGAGCCCGATGCAAGGGCTCCATCCCAGGGCTCCAGGTCATGACCTGAGCCGAAGGCAGACATTCAACCGACTGAGCCACACAGGCGCCCCTCCTTCCAGTTCTAATGGGGAAGGAAGGGAATCAACACTGTTGAATGTCTGCCTTGCACCTGGCACGGCCTGCTTTACGCACACAGGTGAGAGTTATGTTTATAAAGAACTGTGGAGTCAAATCGACTTGGGTTGAAATCTCAGCTCTATTATTCACCAGCAGTGTGACTTTAAGCAAGTTTCTTAATGTCTCCAAGCCTCGATCTTTTCATCTGTGAAATGGGTCTGGTGACAAGCATACTCTATGCTCCCAAGTGTGCTCCCACTCTCTTTTATACATAATGAATTTCTTAAGTAGATTCCATCTAGTTTCCTTCCCTCCTTTTGTGCAGAAACAGCCTAGGCCTAGAGAACCAAACGAAGTCACTGAATATCAGATCACGCAACTAGTTAGAATCAGGGTTGGAACCCCAAGGCGGGACTCCTGGTTGATCCTGAGCCTTGTGATTGCTTTCTGGATGTCTTTTTTTTCTTTCTTTCTTTTAAAAAAATCATCCCCTGCCCTGGGAAGGACAGCAAAGTCCGTCTGGGATCATCAGTGCAGGTACGTGCAGAAGCTCTCGGTGTGATGGCGAACAGCATTCACTCACCAGACACCTCCCAAGAACAGCCGCTGGGCTCAGGAACCGCTTTCAGGGTTTGATTTGGAGACCATGCTCCGTGTCTCTTCCCCCACCGCACCTCCTACCTCCTGCACTCCCATTTATTTGGGGGCAGAACAGCTCTCTGTGTGGGCAAGTCAACCGTTCCGTGAACTCCTCCCTAGACAGTCGTAGCTCTGGGCTCTTCTCCACCAGGTGGGCTCCCATGAGAACCAGAAAAGTCTGATTCAAAGGGGATCTGGGTCAAAAAAGAGAGGTCCTGTCAACCCACGGGAAGGGAACACCATAGGCATCTCGGGAGGGCTCTGAAGGAACGCAGTATGAAGTTGCTCAAGTCCTGGGCACCAAGAAACATTCGTGAGGATGTGTCCTCCGTGACGGCACAGCCCCTTCCCAGAGTTATTAAACTTGAATGCACGGACTTCTGTGCCAGAGGGAGAAGAAAACTTTTATGGGTTTAAAATGATGGGGTTTTTCACGCATGTGTCAGCACTAGCAACGCTAGGTCTTAAGAACTGAAGCCAAAGCATTAAATAACATGACTGATAAGCTCGTTGCATTTCCAGAGTTGGCGCAAGCCAGAAAAACAAGGATGCCTCTTTGAAAAGTTTCTTTCCAGGAGCTGGCAACTCCAAGTGGCCCAGGCTTCCTAAGAAGCTCCTAATTTATTCAAGGGCCCCTGTCTCTTCTTTTCCTTTGTCTAGAAGTTTGATGTAGTCAGGAAGAAGATCCCAGCGTCCATGGGCAAAGGTGCGTCTAGGCTGGTCTGTCGTAGGTCTGACCAGAGACCAGGCAATGGGTGAGGCCGTCTCCCCAGGCTCTTCTCAGGGGTGTCTGAAGAGGCCGGGAGTCTTGGCCTCCCAGGGAACAACCAAGAACCAAGAGGCGAGTCCCCCAAGCAAAGGTACAGCCAACATCTCCTGGGGGACTCTCAGCCTTGTTCACTGAGATGCGCTACCTGTCTGCCCCCTTCCACCGCTTGAAATATATTTTTAGGATATTTTCATGAGCAACGTGTTCGCTGCCAACCCTTTATAGATCAGTTACAAAACAGAAACTCTTCCTTACTGCTCGGGAGAAGCGTAGAAGGGGGGAAAGAAAAAAAAAGTCTTGCCTGTAATTGAAGGCAGGTTGGGAGATGTTCACGCTTTGAAATTCTCCTTCTTGTGAAATGTTTATGAAACACTTTCCACAAACGAGTTATGCAACCAGAACAACAGCTTTGATCGTCTTCATCGCCAGTGATGTGTTCATTAGCGTTGGGCTGTTTCCCCCAGAGAGAACCATGTGAAACTGTCATGGGAGGGGCTAAGGAGGCGTACCCCAGCACCCCCCTGCCCTATCACATGACCCCAGAACAGACGGTACATAAGGAGGTCCACCGGTATGTCTGGGCCAGAACACCACCTTTGCCATCACCCATAGTCTACGCCATCTCCTATCCCTGCGAAGTCTGTAGTACTGTTTTGTAAAAAGAGCACCAGGAGAAAGTCAGAGGAGCATTCCCTTAAGGGACTTTTGCCAGTGTCTTGTTATGTAACTTCATACCCATCTCTGAAGCTCCCTGGGCCTCCGTGAGATGGGAAGGTAAATACTCGTCCCCACACACCACCCCCCACCCCCGGCTGGGAGACGAAGCCAAGTAGGAATGTATGAAGGCTTCCAGCTCCTCAGAGGGGGCTCTCTCCTCCCAGAAGGAGGCTGCTGCTTTCTCAAGCAGGTGATGTCAGAGAGTTCATTGGGATTAGAAGAGATAATCACGCACGATGACTTTTTACCTCCCTGGTCACTGCCCAAGACTCAGTGTAATACCCGTGCACAGCACAACGGGCGGAGAAAATTCTGAACTAACAAACCGTGTCTAAGGCATGGATGGGATGGTCAGTGGCTGTGATAGGACAGAGCCCTCCACGGTGGCCCATGTCCCCAGGGATTAGTCCATCCTGAGCAGGGCCTGGAGAGAGATTTCATTCGTGTGAGAAGAACCACCAAAGGGACCCTAGAGACAGTCTTCGGGGTTCCAGGCAGGCTGTGGGTTTTGGTTGGGTTTTCACAAGTACGGGGGAAATTGGATTTTCACCCAATTTGCCTCGGGTTCTCACATTAGAAGTCAATGGGATTCCAACAGAAGCCTCTCTATCTCACCATCCAGATCCACAGCCAACACCCAGTTGCCTGGAAAGGCTCCAATCTTTTCCATTCGACCGCAGTGAAAGGGAGTTTTTGATTTGGGAAGGGCTTTGTTTCTTAATTTCGTAGTTTCTTAGCCCGTGGACTCTTAGAGAATTGTCGGAGTCTGCTGGAGGCTGGAAGAGCCCTGAAGTGTGCCCTTTCCTCCCTTCCTCTCTTTCCGAGACCCACCGACCAAAGCAGAGTTTTTAGAACTTGTCCTCAAAAAAGGAATCTCCTTCAGTGTCTCTCGATTTGGTTCGTATAGGACTCTCTTCTTTGGCGGTTACCATCAGCAGCTCACACCCAAAGGCTAATGAGGGATGAAAAATGAAAGAAGAAACATGTTGGTGAAGCAAGAAGTCAGGAGAATGACACCCGAGGTGGGGGGGGGGGATTGCCAGAACACCCAAAGGGATTTTCTGCTATCAGTCACTTCATTTTTAGAACTGGGAGGTCGGCAGTGCCCCCAAAAGAGTTTGGAGGGCAATTGATCCAGAAAGCAGATGAAAGGGTGCGTTTTCTTTTATGATGGTGCTGGTTTCTGAAATTAAGTGTTGCAGGAAGATCTGGCACTGATTCTAACAGATAGCACTCAGGTTGGAGGCAAAGCACATGTTTTCAAGCTCTGTCATAGTTGCACCTTCTTATCTCCATTGCGCATAATGAGTCTATAAAGGAACCCTGCCACTTGCCTCCGAGCTGGCGCCTCGCCAAGCCGCCCGCGGTGGTTCCACCGCCGTGGCTTTGGCTCCAACTTTCCACGTTCTCCGTCTGTCCCCCTTCCTCCATCCCGCCTCACCATTTCCCCCCGCCCGCTGCCGCCCCTACCACCATCACTGCTGGGGTGAGCGGTGCATTGGGGCAGGAGGGGGATCTAGAAGGGAGATGCGGGGAGGGGAGGCTGGCCCCCAAAGGCTTTGCTTCAGTAAAAATCTCTTAGAGCAAACCTTAAGGGTGGTGGTGGTGGTGGTTGGTGGTTTTAAATAAGTAGTCTTATCTATTCCTAGCTTTTTTCAACCTGCTAACAAATGTTTCCCCGGAATCTAGGATGTGAAAACTCTAATTTCTAGGGGAAGAACTAGGACACCAGAGCTGCTGAGACAGAGATGCCAAGTGTGGGTGGCAAGAGCTGAGGGGCACTGGGGGGTGTAGGGATGGGGGCTGTCTTGGAAATCCCTCCCGCGTGGCCATGGCTTTAGAGTTTCCAGAAAGTCTCAACTCTCTGCCCCCACTGTGCTACTTCCGGTCGCTCCTCCTCTCTGCTTCCAAGGCTTCAGAATAGGTCTCTTTAGGTGAGAGAAGAGAGGAGCGATTTGGAAAGACGGCCCCTGAAAGAAGCACGCTCTTACTAATTTGGGGGTAACCCCAGCTTGTTGGTGCTGTGGAGGTCCGCTTTACCTAAGAACATCACAGCAGCCTGGACTCGTCAAGTCTGCCAAAGGCACTCGGGAACTGGAACATCTAATTCCATTTTTGGACTGGAAGAGAGAAAAATCATGTAGAATCATAACGGAGAAACCGAGTCTCCTATAGGCAAAATGATGGCTGGAGGTTACATAGTAAGTTAGACTCGGGGTTAGGACTGAGAAGCAGGGTCTAGCTCACCGTTCAATGTTCTCTTGACTGTATCCCACTGGAGACTATAGACAGATGGGTTCTCTTTACATCTTTTATTCAGTTAACTCACATGAATTCCCACTATGTGCAAGGTACCACGTTTAGGACACTGGCTCTTTTCTTGGTTTCTGACGTCACTCGGGATCTTCCTAGCTCTCCAGCCAAAGGGAAAGATTTCTTTTGTGATGCAAAGGCCATTTCTCTGCAGCAGTGAAGCACAAATGAAGCTGTTAGTCTGAACCTTTAACTTGGATTAAACTAAGACAGGAGAGATTCTAGGGTATCGGTGACATTCCCAGCGTAGACCAAGAAAATGGTTTAAGCAGGACATCTATAGCCAAGAATTTCCTTCAGAGGGTCTCCCCAGTGTCTTTTAAAAAGTATGGTCTAGACTCTATGCTCTTTGTCATATTCTATGAATTCAGTCTCTTGGCCCCCCCCTCCCCAGTGGACTTCCCAAAAAGCTGCCAGAGGGTAGTTTTTCTCTGGGTGGGAGGAGGGGTGGGTACAAATAGCGTTTCCTGCCCTGCCCTTGGACACCTGGGAAACCCACAGGTGGGTGGTTGGTGTGCTGTCATCCAAAGGTGGTGGAGAGAGGCTAGAGAGGGTTTTGAAGCCATCGCAGGCCCCTCGGGCGGCAACTGCAGTAGTGACTATGAGGGAGACGTGTTCCCGCCTGTAGGGAGATAGGCCAAGACCGTCACCAAAGCCACATGGGCGAAGAGGGCTGGTTGCAGAGGCAGCTTAGGGAGCAGAAGCTGGATAGCTATGGAAAACAAGTTGGGGATAGAAGGGAAGCTGGCCCCCAGACTTTGGGATTTTGTGGACCAGGAAAATAAAAAACAGAGTATGGGGAAGATCGATAAAGGGTTGCCTGTTTTTTTTTTGTTTTTTTTTTTAACTTAATAAGGTGGGGAGTTTTTATTTATTTTTGTTTATTTGTTTTTAAGACTTATTTATTTGAGAGAGACAGTGAGAGAGTGCAAGCAGGGAGAGGAGCAGAGGAGAGGGACAGAGAGAATCTCAAGCAGTTTCCACACTGAGTGTGGAGCCTGACAACGGACGCTGGATCCCACCACCCATGAGGTCATGACCTGAGCTGAAACCAAGAGTCAGACGCTCAACCAACTGAGCCACCCAGGTGCCCGCGAGATGGGGAGTTTTTAAAATACCGTTTAGGGGGTGCCTGGCTGGCTCAGTCAGAGGAGCATACGACTCTTGATCTCGGGATTGTGAGTTCGAGCCCCACATTAGATATAGAGATTACTAAAGAAAAAATAATAAAAAATAAAAATAAAATAAAATACCATTTAGGATCAGTATCATTTCATAAAAGAAATTCTAACATCTCCCCCAAGGGAAAAATAAAAAAAGAAGAATATGTCAGAATTGAAAAGAAGTGTTTAAAGTCATTACAATAGGCTTATTTTTTTCTCGTCTCACTGAGGAAGAGGGTAAATTGCACTTTGTATCGGCACAGCCCGCGAACGGTGCTAGGGGATGATTGATCTGTGAATCCCTCCTCACCCGCTTACAGATCGTTACCCAGAGCGCCACTCGCCTCTCTCTGACCAGCCGCCCTGGGCGGAAGGGTGCAGGCAGGCAGGAATATTAGGCTGCGGGCCCGTAGGCACTGTAGGCACCGAGCTAGCTCTTCACTCTCTGGGCTTATCACTCATCCACCTTGACCTTCCCCAAGTCTCCGTTTCTGCCTGCCTGGGGGAGGCCCAGAACTGATGCTCTCCTCCTGCCTCCACTTACAGATCAAAACCGAGGACCTCAGCGATTCCCTGCAGCAGACCCTCTCGCATCGGCCATGCCACCTGAGTCAAGGACCTGCCATGATGCCTGGCAACCAAATGTCCGGGGTAAATGCCAGCCCATACCAGGGAGCCCTGATAGTCTCAGAGGGCCCGTGAGTTTGATTCAAGCCTTTGCAACATGCCTCACCTCCAGACCTGGCTCTCAGTGAATCCAGATGGGTCTGAAATACCGCCCTGCAGGGAATGGGAGGAAGGGATGAAGGCCTGGGGTGAGGGTGGGAAAACAGGAGAGCTCTCTTAAAGGGGGAGCCTGGCTACCTCTGCTTCTCCGGGACAAAAGGGAGCCGATCTTGCCAAGACAATGGACCTGGCAGCTATGGGGCTGGTGTCCGCCAGCCATTTCGGGGGAGCCCTGTGATGACAGCCACTGCTACAGATATAGAGCCGTTCTTCTCCAGTGAGCCCACTCTCCTCCCTCAAGCTTTTGCATCAAAGCCAAACGAGAACAGAGTGCTGTTGGGGGAAGAAAGAGGCACCCTGAAACAGTAACGACAAATGTCTGAGAGGGCGGATGTCCATGTGGCCAGCCCCTCTCTTGGTCTGGATTACCTGGGGAAGAAATACCATCCCTTTTCTAGAACTATTTAAAATTAGAATGTGCATCCATTCCTCCTCTTCTTCGTCCAGCAGGGGTTTACCCCGTCTTTGTGCCCCGAGCCCTGCGGGTCTGGATCTCCCAAGCATTGGGATTGGTATTTCCCCTTTGGGAGCTGGTGGGAGGCACCCAGGGGACACGGACTTTCTGTCCAATCAAATTGGTTATATTAAGACCTAATAACTTGCTCCTTCCTCCAGGAAAGTTTCAGGCCCAGGACGTGGCCAAGACATGACTTTCAGCATACTCAAGCGGCGTGAGATTAAAAAAACAAAATTAGACGATTGGGATTACATGTCATTTCTAGGACGAACCTCTGAGAGCTGGGAATGCCTCAGCCTGTGCCTCCAACCTTTACAGTCTAGTCGGGAGGCGAGACTGACAGACACAAAAGTTAAATAACAAAGCAAAGCTGAAGTACGCTGGGCTGCAAGGCACTTCTTGGCTGGGTACGGGAGCTGAAGCAATGCCAGCATTAATGGGACAGCTACTACGTGCCCGGGGCTTGAGCCACGCAGGGACATAGGCCTGCCAACAAAGCCTCCGAGTCTGGAGACCCCATGGGACAGATGGGCAGCAGGCAGATGGAGCCAGCAACCCCGCCCCCCCCCCCCCGAGTGTAAATTCTGTGATGTTTGTGTCTCCCCATGTGCAGGACATGACCTCCCTCCATCCGCTCCAGCAGCTCGTGCTGGTTCCTGGCCACCTACAGTCTGTATCCCAGTTCCTGCTATCTCAGACCCAATCTGGGCAGCAAGGTAAGAACCCTGGCTGGCGTTCCCCACATCGGCCAAGTCCAGCAAAATGCGCCTCCACTGCCTGCTGGAGGAGGGACCCCAAGTGTGGGGCATGGGGTGAGTGGCTCACCCCTCTGGCTTTAAGACAGCCTGTCTACTTCGGGGCCTGAGGAAGGGACGCCGGCATTGCCCCTCCAAGCAGAGGATCCTTCTCTGCTTCTCCCTCTCGCCTTCCTCAGTTTCCTGGAGGTGCAAGGTAGCAAGGAGCTGGGGGCAGGGGGAGGGACGGCAGCACAGGGAGGAGGCGCTCCTGGGGATCTGCAGTAAGGGCAAGTCCCAATTCCGTGGAAATCCTTCACCACCTCCGGAAAGCTGGCCGTGACTGTGGGTAGGGCTGCAGTGCCACCCACAGGCTCTAGAGGGTTTTCAGGTGTTCTTGGGCAGGGAAATTACTGCCAGAGGTCTCCTTGGCCGAGAGCAAACAGATTAGAATATTCATCATAATAGCTAGTATTTCTAGAGCGTGATATGCTGGGAGCTCTGATGAGTAAGTTTCCTGACATTTTTCAAAATAACCTTCTGTGGTAGATAGTCAAACTATGTCTCCGGTGACATAATAATGTTCCATAACAGTTTGTCTTAACACCTGTGATCTTGGCCATTGCCCTGTACAGCCTCTCCCTCCCTCATGTCTACCAACTGGGGCCAAAGGGATGGAGGAAGTAGGAGTTTTCCACTGTATGAATCCCAGGAAGAGGCTTTGGAAATCCGGACTCCAACTCTGTCTTCCGTCCCTAGCACCTGCCCGAACTACAGTCCCTATCCCTAGGTCCCACGACATCTCAGAGCATTTGTATAATAACGAATAAGAACATACTTGAACCTTTATGTATTTATTTTAGTCAAACAATGTCTATCATACTCCAGGAATAGGAAAGAGAAGGTAGTGGTTAATTCCCTTCCTCCTTAGAAGATAGTGATATCAGGGGCGCCTGGGTGGCACAGCGGTTAAGCGTCTGCCTTCGGCTCAGGGCGTGATCCCGGCGTTGTGGGATCGAGCCCCACATCAGGCTCCTCCACTATGAGCCTGCTTCTTCCTCTCCCAGTCCCCCTGCTTGTGTTCCCTCTCTCGCTGGCTGTCTCTATCCTGTCGAATAAATAAATAAAATCTTTAAAAAAAAAAAGAAAAAAAAAAAAGAAGATAGTGATATCAAAATGGCCCAGACAGAAACATATAACCAATGAGGACAGTGTATGATGCAGGGGGAAAAACGAACAAAGAAAGAAACAAAAACCCCTCAAAATTTGGAGTCAGAAAACTCATTGGTTAAATTTTTTTTTTTAATTTTAAAAATCACTTACTAGCTGTGTGTCCTTGGGAAAGTGAACCTAACTGCTCTGATAAATATAGAATAAAATGAAACAAAATGGAATAATAGTAAAAAATAGAGTAAAATTCTACCTCGCAAGGTTATTGAGAGTTATTTGAAATAATGCATGTGAAAAGGCTCTGTGCATTTCAGAATGCAATATAAATGTTAGATTACTATTAGTATTCAAGCCTCTGACTCCCAGTTCAGAGCTCCTTATAAGAGCTTTTTGTTTACTTTAATAAGGAAAAATTAAGGCCTGACTGTTACAGACTGGGGGTGGGGGGCGTAAAGGTCAACCACAGCAGGTCCATACATCAGTGGTCCCGAGCAGCTTAGGGTCAACAAAGACCCCAAGGTTCGGGTTTGGGCTGAGTGATTGGGGTGACCTGCTCCATTGTCTGCTTTGGTAGCTTGATGGCTCCATTCCCACCACACGAGTGAGAGCTCCTAGCTGTGGCCCTTCTGAGAGGGAGGCCACTGTCATGACCAGCAACGAGGCAGAGCCCTTCGTGGACCATTTTCCCCGAGAGGGAAGGAGAAGGTGGTCCTCAAGCAGTCCAAGGATCGGGTAGAGGCCATACCACCAGATGGAGTTTCCAGAGCCTTGGCCCCTGGTTTTCCCTTCTCTCTCTGCCCTTCCTCCCTAGTATAAAATGTGGTCATTCTGCCAAGAGCCCCTGGCCAGTGGAGCCGTCTGGCCCCATCTACTTGGTCTGGCATCCTTGCAGGCTTGCCCGGACCTTTGTAGCCTAATTCTGCAGGCACAATGGAACTCGTCAGCTCCTCAGCTCCAGCGGCCTTTCCTTCCCTGTTGGATTCCTTCAGCCCTGGTTATCAGATCCCAGAGCAGCTGCCTTGCGCCTCCTCGGCCCGTGCACCAATCCAGGCTGCCGGGCAAGCAGAAGGACTGGTTTGGGGATGGCTGTTTACACATTCATCCCAGTGTCACCTTTACCTCCACCTGTGTGTGGCAATGCTGGGGCCATGCCTGTGGGGGCCCTGTTCACGGGGCTTGGGGTGGGTTGAGGGACCTGAAGACGTCGCAGGGGGTGGGGACAGTCATCTCGGTTCCAAAGCTGTGGAGCACATCTTTCAGATGGCCTGGATTTTATTTGTTTGTTCCTTTGTCCCTCCCCTTTCACCCAGGTCTGCAGCCAAATCTTCTCCCCTTTCCACAGCAACAGAGCTCTCTCCTCCTCCCGCAGACTGGGCCTGGCCTGGCGTCCCAGGTAAACAACCACATTCTTCCTGTTTCCTCCAGGAATACCTCAGGTCTTGACAGAGAAGCTCACTGGTTTCCCCCACCCCCTGGATGGTGCACTTACCCCTCTGGGAAGAGGGACTAGCAAGGGATTATCCCTGTTCACACATGGGGAATGCAAGCCACGGCCATGAGACACGATTGACCCAATGCCACCCACGGAGCCAGAATTAGAGCCCAGACATTTCAGCTCCCGGGTTATCCTGCTCTGTAGTGCCGGCCCTCCACTCCGGCCCCAGTCAGGCCCTGGCTTCACTCACTCCCCTGAGGACCAGGGGCCAGCTAACTTTCCAGGGATGCCGTGGTGACCGCCAGCCCTGCCACTGGGGCTCTCAAGCCCCAAGGAGGAGACCAGAGTCCCATAGGCCTGATGTCCCAAGACCGCAAGGCCACAGTCTCTCCCCTCTGGGTCCCTCTTAAGACCCACTGTTCTAGACTGCCTCCTGCAGTGCGCACATGTGTGGGTCAGGAGGTCTGCGATCTGCGAGAGGGGCAGTTTGCAGAGCTGCCATGTTTCCACCCAGCACCCAGTTGCCCAGTAGAGGGCACGTCTCCTCCGGCCAGATGCAGCCTCGTGCCAGCTGTGCGGCTTGGTAAGAGTGGCGGGAGCTGCATGGTAGCTGCCTCTCCTCCCCTCATCGGGGTGCCCCCGTGCAGTTAATAACCTGCATGGCTGCAGGAGATGGCTCTGCAGGGACAGACGTGCAGAAGAGCTGGGAACAACCGCAGAGCCCCAGTGTCTCTTCTCTGTGCTCAGCTGCCCCATGGATTACGAAGGGCCCTGGCTCTAGAGGGCTAGAGAGGCCACCGAAGGCATCTGGAAAGGGAGAGGGTGCCATCTAGTGGCTAATAGGAATGGGGACACCGGAGTCCTGAAATCTTCCAATTCCTCCCGAGGACTCAGAATCTCATCATCATAGATTCAGGTCTGGAAGAGATCTTACAGAGGCCTAAGATCAACTCTCACATCTTACAATATAAGAAGCAAAGAAACTGTTCAGAAGGTTATTAAGATCGTCCTGGGCAGCGGTAATAAGGGACTTGCTTAGGGTTATGGCAATAAGAGTAGAGAGGAGGGGGCGAATGGGGAGATGTTTGGGGAAGTTGAAGGAATGCAGTTTGCATCTGATTGGATGTAAAAGGGGAAGGAAACTCAGTATTTGTCAGATTACAGAATAAATAAATCAAGGAAAAGGAAGTCTCAGGAGGGCTGAAGCATTGCCCTGAGCGCCACCCCACCATGCAAAACAGGATCAAATCCATAAGACTTCCGAATCATTCTGTTCTAAAAAAATCCTTCACCGGGGAAACAAGTCCTTCACTGCTCTTTGGTCCTTTTACCTCCCTCATCTTAAGGATGTCCATCTGAGTGGTAAATCTGCGTGTCTTGGAGGAGAGAAGGAGGAAAGTTAACCCCAGTCTAGGAAAAGAGCCAACTGGGAAGGGGAGAAAAGAGGGCAGACTCGGACCACGTTGTCCACATGGGCAGTGGCCCTGGGACTGGACACGATGCCTGGCCCCCTCGGTCTGGGTTTTGCTTCTTGTGGAGTGATGGATGTCTTCAAGAGTTGGATTCACTCCTGAACCCAAGAGGGCACAACATGGACTCTAGGTTTTAGGGTCCATTTCTCTATGAAAATAAACTGAAGGAAGACTACATCCTGACAACCATAAATGAGATCAATCTATCTTTAGATGGCATTGAATACTGCTGATTTAAAAACAAATAACAATAACAAAACACTCTCGTGAATGAAAAGGATGGGTTAGAAAGTATAATGGCCGTCACAAGAGTTTAAAATTCTATGGAAAGTCTATTAATATAACAAGTCTCAGATGTCCTCTGTTATCTTCAGTTAATGCCTGTTGAACACCTCAGTTACTTTGCTTTGTGGAAAAGAATAGGCAAGGCAAACAACCTTTTCCCCCCGTCCTTTTCTGAGATTTGTTTTTGGAATCTTTGTAAACAAGCCAGCTAGCTCCTTTTACGGTGGAAAACGGAAAGAAGGAAGTTACCTGCTCATAGTCAAACAATGAGTCATAGCCTAAAACCCAGAAAGGCCACCTCCCCGTCTTGCACTCCTACTGTTTCTACCCAGCTATTCCAGCTATTTGTTGTCCCTTCATAGAAACCCTCAGTTTTCACTTCCACATCACTGGAAAAAATGGGAATCAAGAGTACCCAGGGGTCTGTCATCCTCTAAGAGGGCCTGTTGGTATACAATACCAGAAAATGCCATTTGATCAGTTGACAATCCGTGGATCTGTTCAGCATGTGTCCCCTCTTAGGCAATCGGGCGCCCCGGGCTGCCAGGATCTTCTTTAGAACCTCATCTGGAAGCGTCACCGCATCTCCCAGTGCCCAAGCACCTACCCAGCTCCGGAGGGGCTGACGAGCCCAGTGATCTGGAAGAGCTGGAGAAGTTTGCCAAGACCTTCAAGCAGAGACGCATTAAGCTGGGCTTCACACAGGTCTGGTTTGTGGGGAGCCGGAAGGGATTGGGTTGAGTGAGTGGAGATTGGGCTTCCTGAGTGGACGTTTCAGGAGCAACCTGAGGTTCGATGTATTTGGGGCAAGCCCATTGTGTCCCTTTGGTCCCAGAGAACAGGGCACGGTTGTCATGGGTAAGGAAAGTGAAGACATTGCTGGGGGACAGAGGAGGAATGAGAGCCAGGCAAGGGGTTAGGCACATGGGCACGGCCCCCTCGGAGTCCGGGGAGGGAAATGAACCAAATTCCCCCCTTTGAGAGGGAAAACACCTGGAAAGGAGCCAAGGTGACGGGCGGGTGCTTGGAGGTTCTCCGCGTGCGTGACGGGCGCTAGGATGGGGGACAAAGAAGAGAAGGAGCCTGTCTCTTCAGCTCCTCCCTCTCGATCCCCACGTGCAGGGAGACGTGGGGCTGGCGATGGGAAAGCTATACGGCAACGACTTCAGCCAGACCACCATCTCGCGATTCGAGGCCCTCAATCTGAGCTTCAAGAACATGTGCAAGCTCAAGCCGCTGCTGGAGAAGTGGCTGCACGACGCAGGTAGGCGGGGGACCCAGGGGCGGAGGGTGCCCTAGACGGTTCTGCAGGGAATGGGCTAGTGACTGCTGTGGGGGGGCTTGAGGCAGTCGCTGTGGAAGACCCCCTCTCCTCCTGCGTCTGGAACCATCTGAGAAATAAGACACGGGAGACAGGCAAATGGAGATGAGATGTTGGCTTCATTCCTGAGAAGGCCCTTTGGAGGACACGGCGTTAGGTCTGCGGCCGTGAAGACTTGGCCCCGTTCTTTTCTCCACCAGAGACCCACCTGGTCTAGACCTTAGGGCAGCTCCCCAGAGCGAACACACTTACCCACCTTGCTCTCTGGACTGGGTCTAGGTTGGGAAGATAGGGAAGTGGGTCCTCTAGGTTCTCGTGGGGGAGGGGGGAGGCCGTAGACACAACACACGCCCTTTATCCGGCTAATCTTGAGTAGGTCTTCAGAGGACAGGGAGTTACCGTGAGCTAGACTAATGGGGAGAGCTTACAGCAGGAGTGGGGTTGGCAGGATTCGGTCCGCAGGGTCCCTGGGAGGCATTCCAGGACGTCAAGGGTGTAAGCCAAGGGCAAAGTGTTTGGATGGGAGAGTTTAGTGTCAGGGAGCAGTGTGGGACAGGGGTTCCCATGGCACTATCCATACCCTGGGCCAGAGCGTTCTCTGTTGTAGGAGGCTGTCCTACGCACTATAGGTACTTAGCATCTTTGGTCTCTACCCACTAGACGCCAGCAGCACCTGTCTCCCACTGAGACAGGCAAAAATGTCTCCCGAGACTGCCGATGTCCCCTGGGGGTGGGGGTGGTACAAAATGGCCCCTGACTGAGAACCAGTGGTGTGAGCAGAGAGAGAAGGAACACAGCCTGTGGCGGGCAGGGCTCTAGTCAGTAGATACACGTGGACGAATGGTTTCTGTGGAGAGGAAGGAAAGGGGGAATAGGCAGCCAAGGGGGTTACCCCCTCAGAAGTCCCTCCATTTGGAACATGGGGAGGGGCAAGGAAGCTTCTCCCAACATGTTGTCCCTTAGGCAGCTCTTCCCAGGGCACCGAAGTGAGACAGATAACCAGAGGGGCTGAGGATTTTGGGGAAGAGATCTTATAGGTCATTTCTCGTGCGACCCCCTCCCTGACGCCTGAATCCTTCCTGAGGGGTATCCGTGCCCATCGGTCCTACAGCCTCGGCTCCAGCACTTAAACACTGGAAAGAAAGTGACTTCAACACCGACATACTGCCGAGTGCCATTGCTTTTAGCTCAAAACACCATTTGCCATTTTACTCAATATGCACATCCAGGCATCCTTGGGGAAAAGACAGACTCGCGAGCGTACCTCGTGGGAGCTCTGCCCGCACCCACTCACACCTACCCATGCCGCCGAGGGCCGAGTGTCCCTGAACCATGACCGCAAACACTGGAGGCACTGGCGTGGGAGTCCCGGAGGACCTTTGCCCAGAGCCATGAGGAGGAGCAGGACGCTGGGCCTGTTCCGGTCCCCCTGCTGGGGGCGGGGGGGGGGTTGATCCTGAAAGAGCCACTGCAGAGCTCACGGGGAAGCCGTGTTGGACCTCAAGGCCGTGGACGCGGAGCCCGCCCCGGCCAGTGCATCCTCTTCTCTGAGCTTCCTTTGCCTTCCACCCCCCGACAGAAACGTCGCCGTCAGACCCCTCGATGAACACCCCCAGCTCTTTCCCCACCCTCAGTGAAGTGTTCGGTAGGAAGAGGAAGAAGCGGACCAGCATCGAGACCAATATCCGCCTGACGCTGGAGAAGAGATTTCAAGATGTGAGCAGCTCCTCCGGTGGGAGCGGGTGGGCTGCTGGCCACAGCTGGCTGAGCGGACGCACCCAGGCCCCCTGCGCACCACACCTGCCCTGGGAAAGGGTCAGCCAGCAAGCACACACACCCTGTGCAGGCCCCCATGTGCGCCAATGAGAGGGACCGCCAGGAACTTCTTCCCCCACTGACCCTTCTTGCCCTGACAGTTTGACGGCCCATTGTCCCTCTCACTGGGAGACTCAAGGAAAGGGGTGTAGGGTCCCAGAAGAGGGTGGATCTCTGTATCCAGCTGAGGTGAAGGGAACAAAGCCAGAGCACTGTATGTACATTCTTTTTTTAAAGTATAGTTGATGTATCGTTGACATATATTATTATATCAGTCTCAGGTGTATGACAGGGATTTGACAGTTTTATACGTTACAAAGTGCTCATCGTGATAAGTGTAGTTACCATCTGAAATTCTTTACTTGCGATGCATTGATTTATATATTTTTAAAAGTACACATGTAGTAAACGCTCATTGTAAACAATTAGGAAAACCCAAGTAGAAAGAAAAAAATCAACCATCAAATGGCATCTACAAGTCTTTCCTTCTACTTCTTTCTTCCACATGTATTTGAATGCTTGTGATCATAGTGTACATATGTTTGTTTGAACTTGTAGCAAAAGCCTATTCCCGAGCCAGTATGTGGAAGCTAGTTATACCAGCTACATGCCCCGTGGGAGCTGGGGAAGGGACGAGGGGAAAACAGCTGTGTCGAAACAGCTTCCAATCGGGATCCCTTAGGTACCAGCCTCTAGAGCCTCGATCCACACCACACAGGCCCCTAGAGGATGTGCCCTTAGCCTCATTTAACGTGGTGGGCCCGAGGCCTCCAAGACTGCTGCCCATTCTGGCAAACCCGCCAGGGCATCTGGCTCAAGGATTTGATGGCCGCTTCCTGCTGGCAGGATGACAAGAGCTGGCTTTTCCTGCTGATTAGGTTTCTTGGAGCAGCATGAACAAGGGAGGGGGATGTAAGAAGGAGGGAAGGGGGCTGAGATCAAAGACTGTGTGGAGGGAGAGGTTGGAACAAGAGGATGCTTGCTCTCTATATATTATATTATATTATATTATATTATATTATATTTATTATATTTATTATATTTATTATATTTATTATATTATATTTATATCTCCACAGTCTCGATAGATCCACATGCTTTGGCTTTATCTTTTCCTATTTTGAGGTAGGACAGGAAGTAATAACACAAGAAAGGGATATCAGGTCACGAAGGGAACATGGGTTTCGGGATTCTGCCTGCCCCACACAACTCAGCAGTGGACCCCTCCTTTCAGAACTTCTGAAGGAAGAAGTGAGAGAAGAGAACCACATTTATGGATCCTCTATTCTGTGGCAGGCCCTGTGCTGGGCAGTTTACACACATTTTCTCATTTTAGCCTCACAACAGTCCTCTATAGTAGACATTAATATTCTCACTTCATAGATGGAAGGCTGAGGCTCAGAGAGGTTAAGAAAGCTTTCTAAGGATGCACAGTAACTGGTAAAGCCCGTATTCCATCCTCGGTCTGATTCTAAAGCTTTTGATCCATCTCTGGTTCAATCTTGTTTCCTTGGAACATCTGGTCCCCACCCCTGACTCTTGACCCTGTTCCCTTTTCCTCCTGACCACATTCTATCCCTTTGGTCCCTGTAGAACCCCAAACCCAGCTCAGAGGAGATCTCCATGATTGCAGAGCAGCTGTCCATGGAGAAGGAGGTGGTAAGAGTCTGGTTCTGCAACCGACGTCAGAAGGAGAAGAGAATCAACTGCCCTGTGGCCACACCCATCAAATCACCCATCTACAACTCCCGCCTGGTGAGTGGCTGGGAGCCAAGCTGCCACTAAGCGCTGGGGGGAGGGATAGGAATGGTGCCTGGAGACTCTTTGGTCTTCTCCATCCTGGGGAAGAAGGCATTCGGGAGTTGCGAGGGACATGCCATAAATAAATAAGCAAAAAGATGCCATATATAAAATCTACATAATATAAAGGAGAATAAAGAAGGGTAAGGGGATTGAAAGGAACGGTGGGGAAGTGCTTTTTAATAGAGAGGTCAGAGAGGACCTCCCTGGTCAGGTGACATTTGAGTGGAGCCCAAAGTGTTGAAAAGGAAAGAACTATCTAGAACAAAGAGTGTTCTAGGCAGAGGCACCAGCAAGTAAAAAGACCCCGCGTGCTTGAGGAAGAGAAGGAAGCCAGTGTAGCTGGGGCAGGGTGAGGAAGGAGGAGAGAATAGGAGGGAAAGTCAGAGGAGTAACACAGAGCAGACCACCCAAGCTCATGGAGGTCACTGAAAGGACCCTGGCTTTGAGTTTGCATGAAATAAGCCACTGGAAAGCTGTGAGTAGAGAAGTGTGAGGTGGCTGAGGTGGGCTGCCGTGTGGAGAACAATTTAGAAGCAGGACATGGGTGAAGGAGAACTACAATAACCAGCCTGAGTGTAGAGATAGCTTAGGTTAGGACGGGAGCCATGGGGGTGACAAGAAGTGGTTAGATTCTGAATACACTTCAACCATGGAGCCAGCAAGATGTGCTGACAGCTCAGATATGGAGCATGAGAAATGAGGCCAACGTGACTTCAAGGGTTTTGGGTGGAGCAACTGGTTGGAGGTCTTGCCACTTTTTTTTTTAAGATGATGAAGAATGCCAGAGGTGCAGGTATGAGGGAAAAGACTAAGAATTTGGAGTTGGTCAGATTAAGCTGGACATGCATCTAAGCATCCAAGAGGAAGTGTCAAGTAGACAGTTGTATCTATGATTCCGGAGGTCAGGGGCGAGGTCAGGGCAGGGAATAATTTGCAGTTCAGGCAGACTTGGAAGTTTGTGGAGTAGGAAGTATCTTCTCCATCCAGGGAGAGACGGTGCCTGGAGGGTAGAGGTGGGAAGGTTCTTCTTCATCCTTGGGGATGATATGGTTGGAAGGTTAAGGGAACTGAGGACAATGGCATTGTCCTCAAATCCTCCAGCACTCAAGGATGGGTGAAATTCAGCCTTGTCTGGGGTGAAACATGCCTGTCTCATAAAAACAACAACATTGTTCATTCTTTCACCAAACATTCCTTGACCATCTACCATATATTGATGTTTGTTCAGAGCTCTGGGGAGACACAAATAAATAACATCTCTCCCCTGTCCCAGAGGATCTCACCGCCTAACAGAGGAGACAGACAAATAAACAAATGATAAACAACATGATAATTTCTCGAGGAGAGCTTAGCCGTTGCAGCTAACGAGGCGTTGCAAGGTGGTGGTTAGAGAAGGCTTCCCCCAGGAGATAATTAATACCTGAGCTGATTCTAAAAGGACAAGGAGTGAAGACGCAAATAAGTGTGGGGTGGAGTTCTCATGGGGGCACGTATGAGAACAGTAGGATGGAGCAGGGAGAATGAATATATGACACGTTCCCAGAACTCTAGGTGGTTCCTTGCGGAGGGATGTTGAAAGACGAGGCTGGACAGACCAGCAAGGGCCAGACCGAGGCGACTATGCGCAATGCTAAGGAACTTGAAGCCTCAGAGGAGTCACTGAAGGAGTCCTGAAGGAGCAGGCCATTGGCACCATCAGATTTGCCTTTTCGAATGATCACTCTGACTATAGTACAAAGGGTGGTTTGAGAGACGCAAGACCGGTTGTAGGGAAACCAACTAGGATGGGTGTGCAGTTATCCAGGAGAGAAGTAATGAGAGCCGACGCAAAGCTAGTGGTTAAGAATGAGGGGATGAGACTCAAGAGACAATTAGAAGGTAGAATTATTAGGTCTTGGGTAACGAATCGGAAATCAGGTGAGGGCAAGGAGAACAATGAAGGAAAGGGAATCCTCTGGGCTGACTCTCGGCACTCAGGTTGGGCTGATGGGGCAGGTGGTACGCCATGGCGGAGCAAGCAAACACAAGGGCAAGAGCTGATTTGGGAGTAGGAAAAAGTGACAATTCCTGTTCTTTACATCCTTATGATGTACAGTGAAGCCTGCAGGACACCCAAGTGGGAATGTCCTCGGAAACCTGGAATTATGGGTCCAGAGGTCAAGAGAGAAGGCCAAGATAGAGACATGGGTCAGGGAGTCATAAACATAAGGTGGTGGCTGAAATCCTGGGGGAGGAGGAGCTCAGTTATGGAGTTTACACAGAGGAGCCAAGAGAAAAGTCTAGATCTTAACCCTAGGGAGCACCAGCATTCGAGGGACGGGTAAAGGTAGGGGATCAAGGGAGGACAGTAAAAAGGAGGAGCCTTCAGAGGCAGAAGAGGAGCCAGTGAAGACGTGAGGAGCCCTGCAGGAGTGCTCTGGGAGCCCAGAACACAGACCAAAGACACTCCAATCAGAATGGAGTCTGGGAGGGCTTGACCCCCTGATTTGTTTGCAGAACAAATTAGAAGTTAGCGAGAACAGCATACCAGGCAGGGGGAACCATCTGCGAGAAGGCACAGAATTATAAAACAACATGTGATAAAACAATCACAAGCATTTCCATCTGGCTGAAGTGAAGGCTTGGAGTCTAAGAGAGGTGGATGAGGGCTGGGTTATGATGGGCCACAGAGACTCAATTACCCTGCAAGCTCCAGGGAACCATTGCAAATTTGAAGTTGGAGGCAACATGATATTCATTCACGGTTCCTTTCTTAAATATTTACTGAGTTACCCATCAAATGTTTGGCACTGGGACATGGGGGTGTACGGGACGCTTAGGATCCCTGCTTTCAGTCCAGCAGGGAAAGCAGACATTGAATAAATGCTCTCTAGGTTGAAATCTCCAGAGGAGATACAGGAGGATTTAGAGGACCTAACCTAGGGCGGGGTGTCGGGGCTTCTCCGAGGAACGATGCTCAAACTGACAGCTGAAGCCTAAGTAGACAGTAATGGCAGTGGGGGTGCCCAGGAAGGAGAGTGTAGGGAAGAACATTCCAGGCAGAGAAAAGAGTGTACACGAAGGCCCTGAGGCTGGGCAGGGTGGAAAGAGGAAGCATAGCAGGCTGGAATGGGCTGGAACCCGGGGAGGGTGATGAGGAGGCTGGAGTGTTGGGCGGGGGCGAGGTTCTGTCGGGCGTGTTCAGGAAATGGAGCCGTGCCAGAAGAGCGTTGGCATCTTTAAACATGGGGCTTTGGGAGGTAGGTTCCTGCTTTGGTTCAACCCCAGCCCAGGACACCCACATGGAGAAAAGCAGTGGGAAGCAGAGAGGAGCCGGGAAGGAGCCTGATTCACTCTCATTGTTCAGGCAACACGTATTTACCAGCACCTGCAAAGTTCAGGCACGGCAGTAGACCCCGTAGGAGAACTCCACAGGCATCATCCTGCCCTTGGGAAGCCGACAGCCTAGTTAGGGAGAAAGATGTTAAATAAGTAATGACATTCATGCTCATGATGTTATGAAGGAAGCAGAGAGAGAAGATGTTCTGACTCCATCTTCTCCTCAGGTCTCATTGGGACAGTCTCCTTGGGATGGGGACATAATTTTTTCTTTTTTTTTTTTTTTAAGATTTTATTTATTTATTTGAGAGAGAGAGCGAGAGTGAGAGAAAGAGCACGAGGTGGGAGGCGGGGAGAGGCAGAGTCCCGGACGAGCAGGGAGCCTGATGTGGGACTCGATCCCAGGACCCTGGGATTATGACCTGAGCCGAAGGCAGACACCTGATTGACTGAGCCACCCAGGCACCCCTAGGACATAGTTTCTTCTGCTCTGCTATGAAATGATCTCCAGGACATACAGTTAAGCCAAAAAAAAAAAAAAAAAAAAAAAAAAGAACACGAAATGGCACAAGCCACTATGAGCAGAATGCTACCGTTTATATAAACAATTAAAAAGGGGTAACCATATATACCAAGATATAGAAATATCTGCTTGCATATGCATAGCCTGCCTCCAGAAGGAAACAGAAGAAGCTGGTCACAGTGACTACATATATTATTTATTTTAAAACAACAACAAATTTCTTGGGTGTGCCAGTAGGGAGGGGAGGAGGAGAAGAGGGAGAGAGATGGTTGATAACATCTCCTACCACGCGGCCCCACACCTGCCTCCACCCTTCGTGGGCCCCCTGCCTACTGAGGAGGCTCATTGTAAACGGGCAGGTAACCGAAGACAGCAGAAATGCAGCTTTATTAATTGGGAAATGAGTACATGCTGCATCCTGTTGGGATGGGATGATCCAAACCAGGGAGGGGAGGAACATCAAATCCCAGCTCCCCGAGCAGAACTTCCTTCCAATGCCCTTTGAAAACACTGATCGGAGCTTGCCCCATTGGCGTGAGGATAAAGGGGAGGCGAGGTATGCAGACTTCAGCTCAAATGAAGAGGCGAACAGTCCAGAGACAGTTGATGGCTTCCTTCAGGGAGGAAGAGAACCAAACATTTAACAAGCCTGGCACTCTTTGCCAGGCATTGAGTTGGAAGCTTTATGGATGTTATCTTATTAAATCTTAATTAAAAGGAAATATAAGGGAGGTATTACCTCTGTCTCATGGATGAGAAAACCAGATCTCAGTGGGGTTAGGTCACTTGTCCAAAGTCACATGGAGCCTTATGGTGGAGCCAGGTTCTCACCCCCAGATCTGTTGGGCTCCCGGGTCCATTCTCTCTATTACATCTTGTTCTAGGTTGTGCTACGGTGGTAATCTGAAGGGGGAGAGTCCTGAAGGGTTTAAACTAAAACCTCTTAAGTCCCTTCCCAATCTCAGAGCTGATGATGCTGTGAGGTCTCCAGGGCCAAATGAAAAGCTTCAGAGTCCAAAGTTCAGCGCCTCCCGTTTTTTTCTGGGGAGTCAAGGGTCCTCTCCTACATCAGGCTGGGAAGCCTGGAACAGGGTTGTCAGAGCCGGGCTCTGCTGCCCTGAGCAAAGGGATCTTTTATTTAAAAAAAAAAAAAAAAAAAAAAAAAAAGAACAGGGGACTGGCAAACAGATAGCCAACCGACAGTGTCTGCCCCAGCAGGAGCCAAGAGGCGACCCTCGTCACCCCAGCACCCAGCACGGCCACTTAGTGTGGTGGTGCTGAAGAGCCTTGCCAGGGTCCACAGCAGGGAGGGCAGAGCCTGGTGTCGGCAGCAGGCAGCCGCTGCGGGAGCAGGCCAGAGCTGGAGCCGATGCTTCACGTGGCCCATTGGCCTTCTTGCGGAAGTGGGGGACGGAGTGTAGGTTTGGAATGAGGCAGTCATCAAGGAAGCTGAGCCCTGCTGTCTGCACTCTGGGGGCCCAGCACCCTGAGAGAAGCACTCAAGATTGGAGAAGGAAGCAGACACAGACATTTACAAGCTTCTGTTGCCTTTCAGGTCTCTCCCTCTGGATCTCTGGGCCCCCTCTCTGTCCCTCCTGTCCACAGCACCATGCCTGGAACAGGTGAGCTTTGCCATGGGGTTTCGGAATAACTCCAGAAGTCCTTTCAACTGGCGGATGGCAGAGGTGAACGGTAACTGCTTAAGTCAGCATTCCTTAAATGTCTTTCGGAGGTACTGAAAATCTGTGCTAGGAGAAGAAGGGTTCCGCCATAGAGTACGTTTGGGAAATGCTGAAGAAGCCAAGTTGAAAGCAAGTGTTTGCTTTCTGTCTTAGTTGCCACACTTCTCAGCCCCAGAGTGCATTTAACATCCCTGAAGGCAGGGTTTTCCAAACCAGTTTCCTACACAACTCTATTTTTCAAAAAGTACTTAGAGCCTTTCAAAGAACCAAGAGGGTGACCATCTGTCTGGATATGCCCAGGGCAGTCCCAGTGTCTGTCTTTTGTCCTACATAATGATCGACAGCACTGCTTCCCCCTCCTCCAAGTAGCTTGGCTTGCTTGGCATTAAGGTATCTGTCACCTCACTCATGGAACACTGTTTGGGGAATCCAAAAATGAGAATCCAAATCTGTCATTTTAGATAAGACAAAAATGCATTTCAGGGAAGTGAAACAAGGTGCCACAGGCCAGAGTTACTTAGTGAATGACCAGGGACTGAGACTTGGGTCTCCCCTCTCCCGGCTGTGCTCTTTCTAGAAGACCGTGTATCTTTTTTTGTGGAGATGGGCACACCAGAAAGGCTGTGCTCTCAGATTCTCTTTCCCTCCCCTATTCACTGTTCCCTCTCTGTCTCCTCCTCTCCTCCTTTCCGAGAGTTCTTGTTCTTTGGCCCCTCCCGTCTCTTGGTCTGGGGCTGCATATGCCCAGCCCAGGGTGTGTCCTGGAGTAGGATGATTTTGGCATCTGTCCTTTTGCATTTGGCAAGTCTTGGACCGGCAGAACCAGCTATGCCACACTCCAGGGCCCTCGCTGAGAAGAGCATTTATGATGAGAGCCCCTCTGGGGCCAGGTGTTGATGCTAACGTGGCAGGAGGTGGGCAGGTGGGTGGGAGGCAGGGAGGAGTGGGAGTTCTCTGGGGAGACATGTCTGAGGGCCATGTCAGGAGGTCCTAGGACCCAGCAGCATTATTTTCCCCTTGTTTTTGCCTCTCTTCATCCTCAGTAACGTCATCCTGTTCCCCTGGGAACAACAGCAGGCCTTCGTCTCCCGGCTCAGGACTCCACGCCAACAGCCCCACTGCATCTCAAAATAACTCCAAAGCAGCAGTGAGCTCCTCCAGTTTTAACTCTTCAGGGTAAGGTGGAGGAGAGAGTACCACGACATTCCAGTAGGGTCAAGGGACGTGCAAGGAGTTGGGTCCATACCTCTGGAAAGAAAGCTTGTCACGGGGCTGGAAAGGGGAGTGGGGTGGCAGGAGTGGGGGGACAGAGTGGACAGCCAGGCTGGACCATATCCCTAGGGAGTGGGCTTTAAAGAGAAGCTTCGGCCAGTGAGCAGTCCTGGCAAGGAGCTGATGTCAACAAAGCCAAAATTTCCATCCCCACTGGGAGGGTGGAAATTTCCAAACACTCCTGTTAGAAAGGGCCGGGTCCTTCAGTGGGCTTAGGAGTGCTCCACTTCACGCCAGGAACCCCGTTCTCGGGGTGTTCTGATGTAAGCCGCAGCTGCCAGTGTGGCTGACAGAACGAGAGACGGAAGGATTGCTGCTCCCTATCCCACCTGTGACGCAGTGAGGGCAGCGGCCTCCAGGGCCCAAGAGTCTGCTCTAAAAACTATTCTCAGAGCAGGTGCTTTGAGAGATTCTTCCCTGATTCAGAACAAAGCAGAGACTTGAAAGTTAGGCAGTTACCTTGTGGGAAGAGATGAATCTACTTGTCCAAACCCAGGCCATCCAGCAAAGCTCTTATTGGCCCACAGTTGCACAGTCCAAAATATTGGGGCTCCCCAAGCACTCCCACCAAAAAAAAGAGAAAAAAAACATATAATGTACATTTTTTTAAAATGCTTTGAGACAGAATTCACATACCATAAAATTTACCATCTAAAGCGTACAATGCCGTGGGTTTTAGTGTATTCACAATTTCGCATCACCATCCCCATAATCCAATTCCAGAACGTTTTCATCACCCCCAGAAAGAAAGCCCATACCCGGTAGCAGTTTGCTGCCCATTCGCCTCTTCCCTCATCTCATCCCATTAGCAGCTTTGGGATTGACTTGCTTTTTCTTCCTTCCAGATCTTGGTACCGATGGAATCATCCCACCTACCTCCACTGAGACCAAAAAGTTTCTCCGAATCCACCTGGCCCCGTATGCCCCCCTGGAAGGAAGGGAATCATGCCCTCTCCGTACGGACAGATTACTGTCAGAGAGTGGAAGAGAATCCCCACTGTCAACCCAAACTCTTGCTTCTTCAGGAGTGAGGGCCTGCCGAGATCCAAACTGTGACTAAATCATGTGCAGGCTCCCACTGCTCTTGAAACACATCCCCGACCCCCCCTCCCCAGGTGTTCAGCATTTTCACCTTCTTTCCCTGTGCTCCAATCCTCTAGCTCTCAATACTTCCCACGGCTTCCCTGGGGCAGTAGTCTTTCCGACAAAGGAGTCCTTGCCGTTATTTTCCAACTCATCCGTGGGCTTCTGGGGACAGCAGTTTGCCTGGTGTGCCGAACAAGGAGAGATCATAGTTTTGACTCTGAACTTGGCCACAATCTCTGAACCGATCTCTAAAATCCGTGAGGAGATTGGAATCTGATGTCTCACCAAAGCCTGGATGCTCTCTCTGTTGAGCAAACTTTTCTGACTGAATCTTCATTTCATCCCACGTTCTCTGTAGCCCCGCGCCCTTTTCTAGAACCAAATCCACTCATGATTGCCTTCTCCAGGTTGCCTCCTCTCTACAGAAGGCTGAGCCACCCTCAGTCCCCTGGGCACATTTCTCTGCCCACAGGTGCTCTTCTGCGTGCTACACCTGCCCCAGAGTTCAGGAGTGTTTATTCCGTCTCTCCTTCCTTGTCTGGTCCCCTGTCCCTTCCCCTGGCTGCAGGAGGAAGAACACAAAAGCAAATATGTAACAATCATGTTGGCAAAATACCTGTATATAGCCCCTTCCTGTTTTTGCAGCTACGTTCTCTCCTTAATATGGAATTTTCCAGCAAAATGTTTAACTCAGGTGTGAATTTTGAAGATATCTCTGTAATATTTTATCTCCTTTTTAAAAAAAGAAAAAGAAAGGAAAAAAATGCCAAAGTGTGAAATACTGGGCTAGCTTCCACGAGAGAGTTCCCACATGGTCTGGGAATCTTTGTTGACTTCTCGGGGACATTATCTCTAGTCTCCTTCTTTGTGGGCCAGTGTGTAGAGATGTAACATGAAGCCATTCCAGAAATGGTAAACTTTTCAAAAAAAAAAAAAAAAGACTGTATATCCAAGAAAATGTTGAGATTCAAAGGAATCTCTCTGTTCCTAAATAAATTTGTATAGTTATGATATAATGACTCCGCTATTGATAAGAAAGAAGAGGTCTAGATTATTGTTCTGTGTCTTTTGCTGGGGCGGGGGGATAGGAGTGCAAATAGTGAAATGGGATGGGGGGGGGGCACCTGGCTGGCTCAGTCAGTGGAGCATGCAACTGTTGATCTCGGGGATGCGAGTTCGAGCCCCACATTGGGCACAGAGATTACTTTTAAAAATGGGATGGGGAAAATGTTTCAAATTGGTGCATTCAGTCTGTTACTCCCCAGACTGAGGCTAAAGAGGACATATATTAATACAGGGCTTGGAAGAGTTCAGAGTTCTTAATCTTTTTGACAGAGCTACCTTGAGGGCAGAGTAGCGACAGACTAGTTGAAAGTGGGAGGATTCTTAAGTGGGAGGACGGTAAATGTTTAAGACCAAGTTATTCAGATGCCAGAGCTAGAGGCAGAGGCTGAAAAGCTCATATTGTAGATATCCTGAAGGTCGATTATTAAATATTCACAATGGGAAGCAGCAGATACGTAAAGCAAAGCATAATCCAATAATCAAATATATTTGGCTTTGGAATGCACTGTGACTTTTGCTGAGGGGCGTGAGGGACAAGGAAGCTCTCCCGGTGGTTTTTCTTAGGTTAATAAAAATTTAAACAGCTACCGTTCCTAAAGGAAACACTGACCTGTGGGAAAGGGAGGCCCTCCGAAAATGTAATGGCATATGGGGAAAAACTGAAATTGGGACGAAACATTTGCTGTAAACAATATCCAAGTGGGAAATCTATTTGTAAATAATTAAGATTTAACTATTTCTGATGTTCGAATGGGCCTTATATTTGGACTGAAATTTCATGTCACGAAGCTGGAGAAGAAAGCCTATTGGTACTGGCTACTGTCTCAAGAAAAAATCCAGTTGGAAGGAGCTAGGTATGCAGCAAAGAGACGGCAAAGAGGAGCCTTTGGGACTCATTTAAGTATAAAAAGGGATAACTCTGTGACCCAGGAGCCCAATGGTACTTACCTGCCCGTGCACACTGTCCACAAGGCTGGTGTTCTTTCCTTTCTTTTCTTTTCTTTTCTTTTCTTTTCTTTTCTTTTCTTTTCTTTTCTTTCTTTCTTTCTTTCTTTCTTTTTTTTTTTCATCCCTGGATGGGCACAAACCACATGCTGGTTTTCATTCATTCCATCTTTTAAAAAACAACTTCATTTTTTTTTTAGAGCAGTTATACACCAAAATTGAGAGGAAGGTACAGAGATTTCCCATACACCCCTGTCCCCTCACGTGCACAGCTTCCCCCACCATCAGCATCACTCACCAGAAAGTACTTTGTTGTTTTGTTTTGTTTTGTTTTTTTAACCAAGGAAGAACTGACATTGACACACAATGATCGCGCAGAGCTCACAGATCATCTTAGAGCTCACTCCTGGTGTTGCACGTGTTGCAGGCTTGGACAAAAATATAATGACCTGTACTCATCATTATAACGTACGGGGTCTTCTCACTGCTCTGATTGTCTGTGCTGCGCCCGTTCATCTCTCTCCCCTCTACACCCTGCAACCCCTGATCTTTTTACCGTCTCTAATAGCTTTGCATTTTCCAGAATGTCCTATAGTTAGAATCATAGTACATAGCCTTTCCAGATTGGCTTCTTTCACTAAGTAATGTGCATTTAAAATTCCTCCATGTCTTCATGGCTTGATAGCTCATTTCCTTTTAGCACTGAATAAATAATATTTTATTGTCTGGATACACCACAGTTTACTTATCCATTCATCTACCGAAGGACATCTTGGTTGCTTCCAAGTTTTAGCAATTATGATGAAAGCTGCCATAAACATCTGCGTGTGGGATTTTGATGTGGACAGAAGTTTTTCAATTCCTTTGGGTAAATACCGAGGAGCGTAATTGCTGGATTGTATGGTAAGAGTGTATTTCGTTTTGTAAGAAACCTCCAAACTGTGTCCCTACGGAATGTGGCTGCACCCTTTTGCAAACAGTGTATGAGTCCCTGTGCTCCACCTGCTCGCCAGCATTTGACGTTGCCACGTGTTCTCGACTTGGTCATTCTAATACGTTAGTAGTAGTTATCTCAGTTGTTTTCATTGCATTTTCCTGATGACAAATGATGTATAGCATCTTTTCATGTGCTTATTTGCCATCCATATGTCTTCTTTGGTGAGGTGTCTGTTCGGGTCATTGGCCCCCTTTTTAATCAGGTTATTTATTTTCTTATTGTTGCATGTTAAGAGTACTTTGTCTATTTGGGGTAACAGTCCTTTATCGGATGTGTCTTTTGTAAATATTTTATTCCGGTCCAGGGCTTGTCATCTAATTCTCTTGATATTTGTCTTCTGCAGAGCAGACTTTTTTTTTTTTTTAAGATTCTATTACTTATTTGACAGAGAGAGAGACAGCGAGAGAGAGAACACAAGCAGGGGGAGTGAGAGAGGGAGAAGAAGGCTTCCTGCTGAGCGGGGAGACCGATGCGGGGCTCGATCCCAGGACCCTGGAATCATGAAGGCAGACGCTTAACGACTGAGCCACCCAGGCGCCCTGAGAGCAGATGTTTTTAATTTTAACGAAGTCCAGCTTATCCATTACTTCTGCCATGGGTTGTATGTTTGTTGTTGTATCTAAAAAGGCACTACCATACCCAGGGTCATCGAGGTCTTCTCCATCTAGGTGCGCTCTTCCTGAAATGTTATCATTTTGCGTTTTACCTGTAGGTCTATGATCCATTTTGAGTTTGTTTTTGTGAAGGGTGTCGGGTCTGTGTCCAGGTGCATTTTTGCATGTGGATGTTTGGTTGTTCCAACATCATGTGTTGAAGACACCATCTGTTATCCGCTGTGTTGCCTTCGCTCCTTTGTCAGAGATCAGTGGACTCTATGTATGAGGGTCGATTCCTGGGCTATCTGACCATGGTTTTTATGAAAGAAACGCAGAATTGTAGACTCATTGCTCAGCCTCCAGTAGCTTCCATTGTCCATCGTCTTGGACAACAGTTTAACAGAGTCAAACCTGGAAGCAGGCACTGATTCACCTTTCATGTCTGCATGATTCTATAAAATTTCAGTGAAGTTAACCAAAGCTTGGTTAGCTTCTTCAGCAGCTAATTAGGCACAAGAGAATCTGGGCAAAAACCAGTCACTGTCCAGGCAGAAAGAAAGAGAAGAATTGCTCCTGCTATTTTTCAAATGTTCGTACTTCAATTTTTAGTTGACTCAAGACCGGTGGGCCCAGCTGTGGGCTCCTAATACTAAGGACTTTCGGTGAAACTCAGAGAATGAGCGTAGTTCCAGGACTCAAGGTAGGAATCCTGCCCTGAGCCCCCAGGTTTCAGGTTCAGTGCCCTCCTTCCTGTGTACTCTGCAGGTACCTGTTCTATCTTACGCACTGCATTTGCTGAGTCCTCTGCTTCTGCTCCTTCTAGACGGGGGGAAGCTCCTTATAGCTGAGGCTCTTTTCCTCTATGTCCCCATGATTAACACTGTGCCTAGTACTGGGGCGCCTGGGTGGCTCAGTCAGTTAAGCGTCTGCCTTCGGCTCAGGTCATGATCTCGGGGTCCTGGGATCGAGCTCCGTGTCGGGCTCCCTGCTCAGCGGGAAGCCTGCTTCTCCGTCTTCCTCTGTCCCTCCGCCTGCTCCTGCTCTCTAATTAATAAATAAAATCTTAAAAAACACTGTTAATTAATAAATAAAATCTTAAAAAACAACAACAACACTGTGCCTAGTACATAAAAGGCAATTAAGATTTTTGAAAATTAATTTCCCTTTTTACCTCTGAACAACTTCTAGTGCCCTGCACAGAGGCCAGGAGCTGTGAATACCTAATGATACCGTACGCATCTGTATGGGATTCTAGTCCAGTGCAGGAAGCTGATCTTGGCGGTTGAGAGCATGACCTCCAGAGCCATACGGCCTAGGTTCATGCTCAAATCTGCCTCCTACTAATCAAGTCTCCTTGAGCAAGTTCCGCGACTGCTCTGTGCCTTAGTTTCTCACCTGTAAAATGGGGATAACAATAGTACCCATCTCACAGACCTGTGAGAATTAAATGTTAATAATATATGTAAAGTGCTTGGAACAATGCCTGGTACAGTAAGTGTTGTCTGTTATTATTGTGATTATGATCACAATTATTGTCATTATTATTCTAATAAATTGATGGAGAGGTTCCTATCTCCTGCTCTCCCTTATAGCCCAGAACTTCTGGGGAAGGCGGATGCCACTGTTGACAAATATCTGATTTGGTAGAACAAGGGTCATGGCCAAACATATATAAATTAGTAAATTTAATCCAAGGTAATGAAACTTGAACCTGGACTATTAATCACCCTAGGATAAAGGCCCAATAAAGGCTCCAATAGAAGAACTGGCACTTTCCCTTATTCCCCCAGCTTTTAGACCCCTGAAGCCTTTTTGTACTCTGTTCTTCCCTGGAAAATGGTGGCAGCAAGAAAGTAGTTCCAAATTCAGATACTAGAAGAAGAAGAAAATACTACAATAATTACAAGCAAATGGGGAAAGTTGATATTTGCATACTATCCATTTAGTGAAATGGATCCTTCCCTGTTCTCTTTCTTCAGGCTCTCATTACTTCTAATCTGGTCCGTTCCAACCCACTTGCAGCAGGTTGCTTCTCCAGTTCATCTCACAATGACTTCAGCTGGGTGCATAGCAGTGATTCTCAACTTTGGTGACACATTGGAATTCTGAGATTCTGTGTTTCTTTTTTTTTTTTTTAAGATTTTATTTATTTATTTGACAGAGAGAGACAGCCAGCGAGAGAGGGAACACAATAAAGGGGAGTGGGAGAGGAAGAAGCAGGCTCCCAGTGGAGGAGCCTGATGTGGGGCTTGATCCCAGGACACCGGGATCACGCCCTGAGCCAAAGGCAGACGCTTAACGACTGAGCCACCCAGGCGCCCCTGAGATTCTGTGTTTCTAACCAACTCTCGGGAGCTGCCGATTTTGCTGGGCTATGGACCACACTTTGAGTAACAAGGCCTTGGAGAACATGGTAACAGTATCCCCTTGCCCAATAACATCATAAGCTTTCTGTTATCCACATATTAAGATGCTTCAGCCTGGCATCTCAGGCTGACATTAGAGTCATGTAAAGTCCTCTGATAGCAGTAGTTCTTAAATGCGACTAGTATCTGAATGACTTTTAAAAGATACACATTTCTAGGCCCCACACTAAGCCTACTAAATCATACTTTTCAAGATACAGCCTACAAGGGTATTGGAAGACACGTCCTAAATGGTGTAGAAGATCAACAAGGTTTAGGAGCCCCAATATGCTTCCAGTACACTTTTCCAGGCTCATTTCCCAGTCATCCAACCAGCGAACATCCATCACACCTGTCTCTTACCAGGTATTAGAAAAACAAAGATGAAGACAGTTTGATCCTTACTCGGGAGAGATTGGCAAGATAAATGCCCAAACTAGATTATTAACTACTCCCCAGCCGCAGTGTAAAGGCTCACACTTCTACTTAACAACTTCTCTTTTTAAGACTGTTTGGGCTCCTCAGCCTCCCATTATCACCCATCCTAATAAACCAGTCCAGATGCCCTCTTTACCCCCTTTGAGCCTCCATACTTGTTTGGTCATCTCTTCCAACTGACTTCCCTTGGTATTAAAATAGATCTCAAAGAGGAGAAAGGATTTACCCAAAGTGTCACCAACCACAATAATTAACACTTATACAGTGACTTCCTTGGGCCCATTTTTCTAAGCAGTTTACACAGGTAAAGCGTGCAAAATGCTTACTATAGCCTTAGAAGATGGCTATTATTACTATCCCCGTTCTGTGTTGGACAAAATGGAGGCACAGAGAAGTTAAGTAAGTTGCCCAAAGACAGAGTCAGTAACCAAGCCGGGTTTATTTTTAAGCCTTATATTCTACCGCCAAGTGGGTGACAGGGCTGTCACGAAAAGAACTAACATCTAATTCCCAGGCCCAAGCACTTCCCCAGCAAATCAGTGATTTGCGTGCTTGTTTCACAACTGAGACTCAAGCGTGAGGACAGCGATGAGGTCTTACAACTCCCACGGTGCCTAGTAGGGGTGCGAGCCCTCAGTTACCAGATCGGCTGTCCCAAAGTGGGGGTGGGGGCGGGGGACGGGATGGATAATTATTTAAACAGACAAACAAACAACAATCACGCAAACAAGGGCAGCAGCCTGCGGGTCTCACGTGACCACTAGGTCACACACCGCTACCCGCCTCCCCCCACCCTCCCCCCCAAGCCCGGAGCGCTGGAGGAGGACCCTCCGGCTCCCTTTAGGGACCTCCCTCGTCCAGCTCGGGTCCTGCGCTCCGTCCTCCCAGCCACAAGGTGCCCCCAGACCCCCGGCTCCTCTTCCGCCGCCGTCAGAGCATCGTCCTGTCTCCCTCTCTCCGCCGCTTCCTGCTCCGGGGATCCGCGCTCTGAGCTCTGGGGCCGAAGCGCCCGAGGCTTCCCGGGGCGCTCGGCCAGGTAATAGCGCGGCGCGGCCGGCCGGCCTCGGGCTGGCTTCGGAACCAGGGCTGCCCAGTCCGCCCGGCCCACTGGTAGGGAAGGAGGCGGGTAGAAGGCCCCGCCTGGCCGCCGAGGAGGGGCTGGGGGGAGGGTCTCCTCCTGCCTTGGGGGCTCGGGCAGGGAGGTCCGCACAGAGGCGCGGCGCAGGTGCGCGCGAGCCGGGCGTGGCCCGCGGTCCGGGGGCCGGTCGCAGGGAGAGTCGCTCGCGGTGCCTGCGGGGCGCCCGGCTTGCGGCTCGGCCCAGCCACGCCTGCTCCGCGGCCGCGAGCCAGGTGGGCCCGCCCAGCGCTCCTCCTCCCGAATCTGGCCCTGGAACGGGAGGAGCGAGGACGGGAGCCTTGGAATTCTGAGCCGCGGGATCGGCCACCCCAATACCCTTCCGTTCTTTTACCCAAGAGTAAAAAAAACAAAAACGAAATCCAGAGATGGAGTGACTTTCCCAAGGTCACAGACTTGTATCTGCCCCTTACAAACGTCTATTCTTTTATTTAAGTGTTTGTAAATAGACTACTGTTTCCTCTGTTCTGCCAGGGAATTAGGATTCAGGGAAGAGGACTCTAAAAATACTAATCAGCAGATCCAAATGAGCTGATCCGTATTACTGGCCGGTGACCCTGGCATTTACAAGGAAATAAGCGAGGACGGTTCTTTTCACTCTGGGTACTTGGTATTTCTGGTCCTTGCTCTGAAAATTGGCCTAGATGCTTTACAAAATTTATCTCAGAACTCCGTGTCAGAACTGGGCCGGATTAGAGTTTTCAATCCTCTTTTCTTCTCTCTTTGTTTTTTCTTTTCTTTTTTTTTTTTTTTAACGGACGCTCAAGAGGTGAAAGTGATTTGCCCACACTTTTATGCCTACTTAGGGGCACAGACGGAATTGGAACTCAGGACTGTGGTTGACAGCTACCGTTTTCTTGAATAGAAACCAGATTTCAGATGAACGCTGTACAGAACTTGACCTTCATAAAGCTCTCTCTGGATAGCATTCTTGGGAGTGGTTTGTGTATTGAAGTGTTGGTCCGCGGATACTATTTCACTTGTCAGAATAGGGTTAAGCAGTAAGGGTAGCCATGCAGAAAATTCCTGCTGAGATGAGACAGATATCTGAAATGTTTTTGACTTTTTTATCTGCACTTTCAATAGAGCAGCTAACGAGTATTAAGAACAACATCTTGGTTGCTTTAAGATTTTAGTCCTGTATGGCTAAATTGACTCAGTTACAGTCATTCTCGGCTTGATATATTTGTCATCAGTAAAAATTTCAAAGTGTAGCTTTCTTAATTGGATGTTTAACTGAGTACCTGCCTCAAGGATATTTTTAATATCTCAACAAAAATTTCCCACTTACACCTTCTGCTTCCCCCTTAGTCAGTCTTTGAGTTGGATTTCAGAACTGAACAGAACTAGGATTTTTCCCCGCTTCCGAAATACCTAGACTCCGTTTAGTTCCCTATTCAGGTTTACCTCAAGTTTCGATTTTAACTGATAAACCTGTGACCCAAATCCAAACTTCAGCTGAGTTTCGTATCAGCTTCAAACCACATGAAACTGCTCTGGGTCATGTGACCTCTCGCAGAAGCCACAGGTGGCAGTTCTGTTTTTTTCTTGAGCGCTTCTTATTGGGATTTTTGTAGCGTGAACGCATTATCTAATACGTGTGTTGTATTACTCATGTTCATTGTCCAAGGTCAGTCATCCCTGGCAGGTTATTGTTGACATGTACTCACCGTAACAACACGTTATATCGGGTCGTCTGCAACTCAGACTGCAGTTCCTGGTGTTCGGGTTAGAGCTTTGATTATCAGTTACCTTTAAGGAGCATGGAATCAGAATTAAAGGCATGCTTTAATGGAAGATTCCTAGCTGTGTAGATAAGGAAGAAGCGTTTCAGTGAAGGCCATGTTTTTGTACTATCCTAGAGGAGAAATGAAGATGATAACGCCAGTGGATCCAATGCCGTTTTCTTAGGGTGCACCCTTTGTTTTTCTGGTTTTGGTCTTTTCATCATAGGATGGCATTAGCTCTGTGTCTGCAGGTGCTATGCAGCCTGGGGGGCTGGCTCTCACTCTACGTTTCTTTCTGCCGCCTGAATAAGCACCGAAGCTATGAGTGGAGCTGCCGGCTGGTGACGTTCACCCATGGAATCCTCTCCATAGGCCTCTCGGCTTATATTGGCTTCATTGATGGCCCCTGGCCTTTTACCCACCCAGGTAGGTGGGAGACATTAGAGGATTTTCCCTAAGGGGTTTATAATTTGGGGGGGTAGTCTTGGAAGGATGGGACATTTTCGCAGAATTCATACAATATTGGAAAATACCGAAGAATAATTACCATTATAATTTGTATTGGGCATCTTCGTTTTGAACTCTGATGCTGCATATGTCCCTACTTCTCTGCTTTTCATAACTCTCTTCTTGTAAAACAAATTTTAAATGCTAGTTACATTGCAATCCACCAAAATATACAACACATAAAGCGAATGTCAACACCTTCCACCACCACCTCCAAACAGACACAAACGGACTGTATCACACATGCTTTTTGGTAACCTGCAATTTTCCCTTGATTGTATATTCAAAGGACATCTGTGTACGCAGATTTCTTTTATCCTTAATTGTGATGTAATATTGTGTCGTATGCATATACTATCATTAATTTAACGGATATCTCATTATTTGCAGCACCTGTATTGAGTTTCAAACTGCTAGATGTACAGGTATTACCTCCTTAGAATAGAAGAGGTTGTATCCCCTTGAGTTTGTTACGGGGCTGCCGTAACAAAATGCCACAGACTGGGAAGCATAAACAACAGAAACTGATGTTGTCACAATTCTGCAGGCTAGAAGTCCAAGATCAAGTTGTTGGCTGGTTTGGTTTCTTCTAAGGCTTCTCTCTTTTGCTTGCAGGTGGCTTCCTTCTTGCCGTGTCCTCACATGGTCTTCCCTTTGTGTCTGTGTCCTCACCTCCTTCTTTTATAAGGACACCAGCCATATTGGATAAGGACCCATCCTAACCGCACTGTAACTGAATGACCTCTTTAAAGGCCTTCTCTCCACATACCAGTCACACTCTGAAGAATTGAGGATTAGGGCTTCGACATAAGAAGTTTGGGGGTACAATTCAGGCCAGAAGTTCCCTAGGATATAATTTCTTTTTAATTCCTTAGATTCTTTTTTTTTTTTTTTTAATTTCCTTAAATTCCTATCATGAGCTTCTGAGGTTTTCCCAAAACTATCCAACTGATATGAAAGCAGCTATTAAGCTTTATGTCTTATATGAAGGTTTCAAATAGATTTGAACATGTCATGTCCTTGCACTCGATTTTCTTGGGCTGAGAAGACATTAACTTCTGGGGTTCTTTCCAAGGTCCACTTCCAAGAAGGGTAGGGCCACCAGTGTCTGGACAATTGAGCCCATTAAGCTAAGAAATTAATCCGACATCCAGGGCAGAATAACTAAAAGAGCCTGGAAACAGACTTTTAAAGCTGTCACATACATACATACATACATACATACATATAATTTAAAAAAAATAAAAAGAGAAAGAAAGAAACTAGGATTTTAATTGAAAGGACAAAACAGCTCAATTTTATGCTGCTCCACAGAGAGGACACTGAGATCATGGCTGGTGCTCAGATCACTCATTGAGATCTGGTTCATCAAAACAGCATTTCCTGGGCATGTGACATTATTGGGTTTGATAAAGACCAAGGTTTTAGATTTTAGTCTTTCTTGGTTGTCACTCAAATGTATGTGCCTGCCTTTGTTTTTGCTCGGTGATTGAAAGAAAGCTTGGGAAACATGGGACCCCGGTGCAAAGTAGCTCAATTCCCAGCCACTCAGTTTGCTTCTGTCTTGGTTTCTTTCAGGCTCACCCAATACTCCTCTCCAAGTGCACGTTCTGTGTCTCACCTTGGGCTATTTCATCTTCGACCTGGGCTGGTGCGTCTACTTCCAGTCTGAGGGGCCCCTGATGCTGGCCCACCACACACTGAGTATCCTGGGCATCATCATGGCCCTGGTGCTCGGAGAGTCAGGCACAGAGGTCAACGCGGTCCTCTTTGGAAGTGAGATTACCAACCCTTTGCTACAGATGCGCTGGTTTCTCCGTGAAACAGGCCACTACCACAGCTTCACTGGAGATGTGGTGGACTTCCTCTTTGTGGCCCTGTTTACTGGAGTGAGGATTGGTGTAGGCGCTCGCCTCCTTTTCTGTGAAATGGTCTCCCCCAAGCCCAAGTGGTTTGTGAAGGTTGGGGGAGTAGCAATGTACGCTGTGTCTTGGTGTTTCATGTTTAGCATCTGGCGCTTTGCGTGGAGGAAAAGCATCAAGAAGTACCATGCCTGGAGAAGCAGGCGGAGCGAGGAGCGGCAGCTGAAGTCCAACGGCCATCTCAAAACACACTAGCCAAGGCTTTCTGCAGATGGTGGATTGGGTTTGGTCAGCCACGGGACCCAGGTTGGAGATACGGCTGTTACAGAACCCTGCTTCCAACGAACTTAGGTTTCAAAAAAGGGCTAAACCTTATCAGTTTGGTCAGTCTTCGAGGGGTGCCCATACCAGTATTAAAACATGAACGTCTACCGTGGCGCAGTTGTAGAAAAGCGAGACCACTCGGTGGTAGTTGTGAGTATGTCAGCACCGTGAGGTGAGCAATGCTGCGTTCCCTTTAGTTCCCGGTGTCCCTGGGTCCTCTTGTCTCTGGGATGCCCGATGGCTAGACAGCTCAGGAAGGAATTTGAGAATTCCTTTGAGAATTGACTCCTTGAACAAACCTGCTTAGTCCTGCTTTCCATGTAGCAATTTAAATTAAGTCACCCCATTTACCGTAAAGGGAGGAACTTTCGGGAAGATGCGCGTCTGGCATTCTGAGCATCGGATCAGGGAACTGGATGTGCTTACACAAAGGGAAAGAGCTGAGAGGAGGATGGGTTGAAACTGGCCGTGGTGGTGGGTCACTTCTTGAGTCCCCCTATACCAACTGTTGACGGTCCCCAAGACGCCCCCGGGTTTGGTGCTTTGCTAAGGGGACTCACATGACTCAGAATGTAGTCAAGCTCCTAGCTGTGATTAATTACAGTGAAAGGGTACAAAGAGAGCAGCAAAGGGAAAAGGTGCCTGGGGCAGAGTCCAAGGGAAACCAGGCCCAAGCTTTCCAGAGTCCTCTCCCGCTGGGATCACCCAGAATGTGCTGACTGGCTCTAACAACAATTTGTGGCCATATTTGTAAAATGTCCAACAAGGAAGCTCATTAGATGCGCAGTGCCCATGTTTTTTTTTATTGGGGGGTGGTCATGTAGGCAGTCATTGCCTGGCTTGTAGAACAATTCCTGACTCCCAGCAGTGGGTGTTCAGCATGACCCATATTGTTAGCACAAACAGTTTAGGCATGGTGAGCCATTCTCAGCAGTTAGTGGAGGGAGCGCTCCCGAAATCTAAGTTCCCAGATGCCAGCCAAGGGCCAACCTTGCAAGTTGGCCTTTCCAAGGACAGGAGTTCAGGCCTGCCCTGTTAACTCTTTTCTGCACAAAAACTAGAGAGCTAGGGCTTTGGATGAGAGATGAATGAGGTGTGGGTAGATTTACCGAGTCCTGTTGTTTCCCCTACTGGGAAAACTATGCCAATTCTCAAGGCTTTTGTGCATTAATCTCCCCGGCATGAGAGGCTGTGAGTGAATTCCATAGGGATTTACCATGTGGATTCCACTGTGCTTGAGATGGCAGTTCAAGTTTCTGCTCTGCTGTACATACATACTGCAAACCAGAACCAAAGACAAGTGTACTGGCCACAGGGAGATGAGGCTAATTTTTTTTTTTTTAATTTCATATACATTCCCTTTAGCCCTCTTAACGACCTTTTCCTTTCTCTGAAAAAGATGCCCCTCTCCGTAGATAAAATATTATGACAAGGCCAGTCTTGGAAGGAAACAAAATATTTCTTAGTGCAATAGTCTCTAATCTCACCCAGGAAAAGCGAGAATGTAAGCTTAGAACAAGAGGTTAGGAATCAAGACTTTCTGGGTTCTTTTGACTAATTTGGCTACTCACTTCCCAGATCACTTGTGTACTCTTGGTCTCGGTTTAAACCCTGTTGTGAATGAATGAAATACCCCAGTGTGTATTTCACAGCGATACTGTGGCATTTTATTAAGGGGTGTCTTTAATGTAGGACTTTTATGGGGGGGGAATGAAGTGTTGTTTATTTATTTATTTGCTGTTTATTTATTTATTTGATTATGGATTCTGTTGTTTAGACCACTGGTGATTGATCAGCTCAGTCAGTGAGCAATGTGAGGGGCCACTGAAGGCTAAGCCTAGGTCGGTAGGAAGTCTCCACCCATTCTACGGTCACTGGTAATGCCGACCTAATGAGTGATCTTGAAAATGGATGTCACTGGCCGGGCATGATGGGGCGTTGGAACCGCATAAAGTCATCGTTGCTCTGGCAAAAGCAGCTTTCAAGGCATGTTAACAGTGGGTCTTTTAAAATGACTGTCATCTGGTTAACGAGTTTTGCTGCACATGGAAATAATCTGACAGTAGCGTCTCCGGCTCTTTTCTTCTGTGATCAGATCCCCAGAACGCTGGTGAGCTTCTTTCCAACGAAACTGTGGTCAAAGTTGGATGCCGGGGAATGCTGATTTTAGCAAAAGCCTAGTAAAAAAGAGTGGCTTGGCGCAGGAGCTTAAAAAAAGAAAAAGCTGGCTCTCAAATTTTGGCACAGTGCAACCTGTTCCATACCAGACAAATGAATAGGCTTAATCTGGTACCAATTTTTTTTTTTTTTCTTTTTACTCCTCAGAAGTGAAGGGATTGCAGGCCTTGCTGTTTTAGGGGCAGTCTCATGGGAATGTACGTAGGTTTCTTTTGGATTTTGAATAATCTAAATAATAAGAGAAGAAAAATTGTTCATTTCAGCTTTTCTTGACGTTTTAACTAATAACTATGAAGGAACCTCCCTGAGAGAAAAATGGGACATGCAGGTGAGTCAGCAGTTAAGATGCTGAGTTCCTACATCACAGGTAAACGAAGGGCTAATTAACATGTGGTACGGTCAGACAAAAGGAAGTATTTTATTCACTTGCCTTTGGATTGCTATGTAATAATTCCTAATACTGCTCAAGAAAGATTTATATTTCAATGAGATTTGTACTAAATTTTATAAAAATAAACAACTTTTTATCAACCCAGAGTCTGCCTTTATATCTTTATTGTGGTTTTGCCAAGAAGTAAAAAAAAAAAAAAAAAAGTCTTTTGGCTTGTAGAAATGTTGACCCATATTTATACTTATCTGTGAAATATGTTTTATCTGCTCTTACCATCAACCATTCCTAATAACTTTACTTTTGGGGGCAACAATCTACATACAGGAAAAAGATTGCCAAAGAGAGAGGAAGAACTAAATTTCTTTATTTTGCCACCTGTTTGGGCGGTTGCCTTGAATTTTTATTTATTTATTATAGTGGGAGGGTGGTAGGGGCAGAGGGAGAGGGAGAGAGAATCTCAAGTGGATTCTCTGCTGAGCATGGAGCCTGACAACGTGGGGCTTAATCCCACAACCCTGAGATCATGACCTGAGCCCAAAACCAAGAGTTGGAGGCTCAACCGACTGACAAGCACCCCTGGGCACTGCCTTGAATGATGATGTTGAATGGGCTCCCTGAGGACAAGGACCCTCAGCTCTCTTCAGAACTATGTTTAGAATGCCTAGAACAGTGTTAGACACATAGTAGGTGCTCAATAAACATTGAAAAACTGGGTGAGGATGTGGTTTAGAATAACTACCCTGCCCCCCACCTGGGGGGGGGACCTCAATGAGCATGTGCCATGGATTGTGTCACCAGTGTCATTTTTAAGGTAAGGGACTAATGACCGCGGGCACTGTGTTCTACCTAGATTGGTGTGACTCTTTTGAAGGCTTTCTATCGGTAGAGCCTTAAGAACAGTCTAGAGCTACCAACAGCTCTAAAGAGGCTTTCAGGGATGTTTTTACCATTAGAGCTTTGTGGGTGAACATAGAGATTTTCACCATTGAAAAAAATAGTTCTGGAATGAATAACCACTGGCTTAATTAAATCCTTTACTTACCATCTTCTGAAGCTTTCCCACAGCAAATTCCTTCTTTGCTCACAGCTAGAACTTTGGGTCTGTTTAAGTTTGGAAAGATCTTGAAAGCAGCCTGCCAAGAGGTTTTGTATGCAAGGAAGAGAAGGTGAATTAGGAAACTTTCCCAGTTTGTTTTATTCCTGAAGCTCAAGTAGTGAGGCATTCTTGAAGGGAAGAGAATTCATTTTTTAAAGGCATGATTTGATGAGTCATTGGGTCCAATTAATTTCATACCTACCCTGTAGATTATTAGACTCTGGAAAAAAAGTATGTTTAAGGAAGATATACGTCTGGGGATAAAGTTTGCATTTTGGTCGTTTTATATGGAGGGATGGAGCTCTTTCCAGTTAATACGCAAAAAAATACGCAATTTAATTTACAAAAAGAGTTCTCAGGGTAAAATTATGCTAGGGTACACCAGCAGGTGGCGATGTATCCTGGTCTGATCATTAGGAAAGTGGTTTGGAACGTTAATCTGCCGCTATTTTTTCCCAAAATAAACATTACAAAATTAGCTGGCTGTGCCCTGAACTTAAAAAAAAAAAAATCAAGCAATAAAGAGTCATCTTTGGCCTCTGTTTATCTTTTCCTTTTTTTACCCCGTTCTAACGTCAGCCTTAGCTCATGCATCTATTCAGGGATAATGATCTTTTCATGAACTGTTGCAGGTTGACTTTTAGAAACAGCATTGTTAAGAGGTAATTGTTTCCCCTCTCCACATCCACTGTTTATTAAATTTGCTTTACTACTTGATTTCCACAAAAGGGCTGAGGACCCTCACCCACCGATACGGGTTTAAACTCATTAAGTCTGAAACAGGTAAAGGGGCAGCCACTTGAGACACTGGCAGGCAGAATTGAACTATATTGTATGTGGTACTTAAATTGCTACACTATGGAATTACGCAACCATAAAACTAGATGGATATCTAAATGTACCCGGTGGGAAAAAAATATATGGGAAGTCTTCAGAGAGAACTGCAATGCTTTCGACTGGATAAATACACTCTTTGCTGCTCCCATTTCTCTCCACAGAAAGCTTGTGAAGTCGCTGTGGAAAGCACCATGCTTTCTCCATTTGGCAAATCATACATTTCATTTTGCCAAGGCAGAAGCAGCCTCAAAGCAATATTATACCAAGAAATCCTGGCTCTAATTCCCAAACTCTCTTCCCCCCCAGCCCTACACACCTCGTTCCTCTAACTTTCCCCTGGCAGCCAAGATTTGTGCGCGGCGGCCCCTGTCCTGGGATGAGGCCAGCAGGTGCCCCAGGTGAGCGTCCAAGGCCAAACCCTCTCTGCTGGGGTTTGCTGCAGTAGAGAGGGACAGAGTCCCGGCACCTGGACCTGAGGCTTCGCTTCCATCAGTCACCAGCGGTCTTTACGTGTTATCAGAAAATAAGAACAAGTACATTCCATTAAGGAATAAACGTTTCCAGGGCAAGGGGAGCGGGTAATTCCCAAAGAGCCTCTCATCCTGGACGCTTCGCGACCGGGGGAGTGCTCTTTGGCGGTCTCCGGGGAAAGCCCACTTAGTACAAGCCAGACTCCAAAGTACAGCTCTCCGGCGCTCCCGGAGCCCTGGGGCCGACGCTGGGTTGGTGGGTGGGACTCCCGGGGCCGACCGGTTCCCACCTCCGTCCGCCCCGCAGAACTACTTTTTCGCTCCCCCAAACAGGACTTCGGCGGAGGCGTCCGCGCGGCACTGGCGCGCGGGGCGGCGCGGGGGAGACGAGGGCGGCCGGACGGCGAGGGCGGCGGGGCGGCCCCGCGCGCCGCGGAGGGATCCCGGGTGAGGCGGCTTCCCGAAGTCAGAGGGGAGGAGGCCAAAAAAAGTCGGCGGGGGAGGGGAAGAGCTCGCTCGCGCTGGACGCGGCCGGGGCCGGGAAGACAGAACCGGAACCGGAACCCGTGCGCGCGCCTGCGATCGTCGCGCGGCCCCCACCGCCGGCGGCCTCCTCTGCCCGCCGCGCGCGCTCCCGCGAGGGCCCCAGGACCCGGCGAGCCGGCCCCCGCGCTCCGAGTGGTTGCCGCCGCCGCGCTGTCGCCGCCGCCGGCCTCCGGGGCCGGTGCTTCGAGGCTGGGCCGGACGGGAACCTCCCGCCCCTCGCGGGAACGGCCGCCTACCGGCGCGTCGGGGAGGAGCCGCCGCCGCCGCCCGTGCCGACTGCGGAAGAGTCCGGGCCTCCCAGGGATGGGGAGCAGCCCGCGGCACTGAGAGACAAGGTTCCTGTCACCTCTGGCTGCGGGACCCCCTCCCCCGGCGCCCGCGGTCGTCCCAGCGCTCGGAGCCTGGTGGGGGCGGCGAGGAAGACGAGAGGGGTCCCCCGGCCCGGGGACATGGAGCCGCGCGAGCCTGGCGCGGGACGGCCCGAGACGCGGCCGAAACTGCGGCCACGAGCGGCCGGCAGCCCCAGATAGAGAGCGGAGAGCAGAGCGGCCGGCCCCGCGGCGGCGGGGACTCGCAGGCCCCCGAGACTCCAGAGGAGGAGCCGACACCCAGCCCCGAGCTGATCCCGCCCCAGCCCCGGAGGGATTCCCGGGCCCCTTCCCTACGGCTCGCCGACTTCCCTCCGTGACGAAGTTTTCTCCTTGTGCCTTCCCGAGGATTGAGCTCTAGCTCTCTAACTCGCCTTCTGGCGGACTTCCTCGGTTTGTTTTGGGAGAGAACCTGTTTTGCTCCGACCTACATCCCCTTTCCTTGACCCCTTCCAGTCGGACGTCCTAGATGACTGAATGGAGTTTTGAGTTGGACTTTTGTGTCCCTTACGGAGTCGGGCCTGATCCCAGAGCACTGGGGGTGGGGTGGAGGTGTTACTGTAAAATGCAAGTTGGATAAAAGGAGGACCTCTCGCCAAGGGCCCCAATGAGTGGCACACAGTCTACTATCACCGACAGGTTGGTATGAAGCTCCCCTTGCGCCTGGCTTCCCTGGATGCGGCCTGACCTAGCAGAGTCGGTGATTGCCGATTGCCTTTGACCAGCGAAGTTGACAGGCATAGGAGAGAGGCTTGTTTAGGAGCTCTGCAATTAGTCTGGGGTTGCTGCCAAGTTACCCAGTTGATTGAATTTGGAAATGTAGCTTTTTTCTGGAGAGAAACTTTTCTCCAGATTCTCAGCGAAGGGGTAGGTAAAGCCATGGTTGTGGTTTTTCTGTCTGTAGCATGCATTGGGATTCTGTACTTATTATCTTGGAACCAGAGGAAGGTCATTTTGGGTGAAGGTCAGTGCCCGAAGTCGGCTCGGGTATTGGTGCATCATCGGTTTTTTCCTGCCCTGTCAGTTCTCTAGACACTGTTAGATTTTAGGAATTGCTGAGAGCACTGCATGGTGATTTTTGAACTTGATCTTCTTTGAATATTGAACTGCGTAGTGTTTATTATCTAATAATTTTCCAGAATGTTGAAATTACAAGTAAATCACAGGCTCTTGCTGGAGCTAAAAAGGGGGAAGGGAAAGTCATGGGACTTGATTTTAATTGCTGCATTTTTAGTATTTCATCTTCCAGAAGCATTTGCATTTAAGGGATACAAACCCTAAGCGAATTAGGTAGTACAAGCATGGCAGGTGGATTTGTTGAGTTTTGTGAGTCCTTCAACTACTTATCTATGTTCCTGGTGGTTGATGAATTGAGCCAGACTATGTGGTTTAAATGGAAGGGTTATTCTTTGGAATATTAGGTTAAACAGTAAATTCCTTTATTTTATTTCTCAATTTCATTATGACATTGTATGCTCGTTTCAAGTTTCAGTCAACCTTTTTTTTTTTTAAGTCAGTATTCAAAGTTTTACATCATTAAAAAAAAAAAGATCAAATAACTGAATGAGGGGGCCAAAGAAAGCACTTTGATGAAAAGCACAACAATAGTGCTCCTGCAGAAAATAGTTGAATTTCCTAATAGAATTTCACCCAATCGTCAGACTCATTTGTTGATTTTAAAAGGGCCAAATTCCATTATCAAACCATAACAGCTACTCCAGAAACAGAACTTCCTCTTCCTGTTGATGCTTTCCAGTGTCACGTGAATGTTCACCTAAAAGATTCCATTAAATATTTAAACTATATTCTTTGTGTATTTTTTTTAAATGCATTTTAGTTTTCAACTTTTCTGATTGTACCCATAAAGAGTAGCAGCAATGCTTATCTTAATTTCTTCAGGTCATCCCCATTCTTTTTCCTTTCAGGGTGTTTTGTTACTGAGAAATCACTTTAATGGGTGTGTGGGTAATTATTTTTATTTTCCTGGTTCATTCAATTCTTGCCCCCTGTGTTGAGCCTTTAGAGGAGAAGTCTTATTAGGAACTAATGTAGTGTTGGTAGTTTTATTGTGATACTAGGGGTGCTTTGTAGAAACAGAACCTAGGGTCACCAGCTTATTGCACATGAAAATCACCTGATAGCACCCACATAATAACCTTCTTCCTCTCTGCTTCTCAGAGATTTTCTTCCTTTTTTTTATTATCTTGGAAGTACAATCTTGGAATTTTGGTTTTTTTAAATAAGTTAGGTGAGATATAAATATACAATAAACATGCAGTCAATGAATGTCTGTTCTTTGCCAGGCCCTGTGCTAGGCACAAGGGATTGAAATACGAGTATTCTAAGTATAGGATGAATCTGCAAATTGGTTTGGGTATTAATATCCTTGAATTAGTTCAGGTGTTGGCTGATTTTACATACTTTTTTAAACGGGGGGAAAACCTTTTAAAAGCTGCTTAATTTAATGCATTGCTGAGACAGTATGGATACTTGTGTGTTAGGAATTTGTACTAGGTTGTTTTTTTTTTTTTTTTTAAACAAGCTTATTCTTGGGTGACTTATATTTTCTTTAAGCACATCTTACTCTGTAAGTATCAAGCATCCATTTGCTCATTAGGAGAGTAGTTATCCCTGATTTAAATATATGTTGGGGTGAAATCTGGAAATGCTCATTTAGTGTTATATTTTTTCCAGGTACCTTAGCTAAGTTATGAGTGTAGAGTAGTTCTTAGCTTCTTCTCAGCGCTGTCCACCTCATCCTCTTTCCTCACTGTCTAACTCCAGTGTACTGTAGGTATATTTTGCTGATTCTAGAGCTATTGGCAAATTAACAGTGCCAGTGTAGCTTTTTAAAGATCCTTTCAAGTTTGAAGTACTGTATGTGGCATGGCTTTGTTTTGTAGAGTGTGCAGACCCACCAGGCCAGCTGTGTGAGTTAGAGTTCTTTCATTGTGGTGCTTCTGACTACAGAGTCTGTCTGTCCTCATTTGAAATCAGACTAGCTGGTTTTGGGCGTTGTTCTGTTTTGCAGTTTGTGGCAGGCGACACATGGCTGAACAAGATAAGAAGGGTTTTATTCTTGTGTTAGGGACGTGCTGGGGCTGGGATGGAATTCAGCTATGTTTAGGCTCTGATTGGTCACTGTGGATACTCAGAACTCTGTTATATCCTGTTATTATTTTACAGTTAAATTAACACATTCATTTACTTCCTTCTCTTCCTCTTCATCTTCTACTCTCCAGACCCCTCACCCCCTCCCCCCTTTTTAAAAGGTGTAGTCATCGGGGCGCCTGGGTGGCACAGCGGTTAAGCGCCTGCCTTCGGCTCAGGGCGTGATCTCGGCGTTATGGGATCGAGCCCCACATCAGGCTCTTCAGCTATGAGCCTGCTTCTTCCTCTCCCACTCCCCCTGCTTGTGTTCCCTCTCTCGCTGGCTGTCTCTATCTCTGTCAAATAAATAAATAAAATCTTAAAAAAAAAAAAAAAAAAAAAGGTGTAGTCATCAATTTAAAATCCAAACTATGTTCATGGTAGCTACTGTTTTTATGTAGTGTATCTGAATAATGGGTTTTTTTTTCTTTTTTAAATCTAAGCAGCTTATGAATACCATATAGTGTCTTGCTTTGTAACTTCTGTGAGACGTATGGTTTTCCACTTTCAGAATCAGCACTTGTAAAGTGGTAGAAATATCTGATCGCTGTTCTTCAGTTTGCATCGATTGCTGTATTCAGTCCTAAAATATATCCTAATCGTTTGCAGTCCTCTTAGACGCCTTTGTCTTCTGTCCTTGAAAGTTTGGGGGTCTTATGGCATATGGAATTTCTTCTGAGAGATAGAGGGGAGAATGCTCTTTCAGTGGATTCACTAAATGATTTCATGCTAGATTCTAGAACAGTGAATTTTCAGGGACGATACAGGTGGGATTTTGTTGTAAGTGTCTTACTTGAAATAAATGAATCTTTGGTCTAGGATTTACAGATTTTGTTGTTTTGATCGATAGATAAAAAAAGGTTTTTGATATATTGGCATTTTCTTAGTACTGAGTTCAGGTGTAAATTTGTTTAACTTAAGCAAACTTCTGGTGAGCGTGTAAACCTGTGAGTTTATATGCATATATGCAGTAATTGACATTGTCGTCCAGGTTACTTTTTCTGACATCATTGCCATATAATGCTTGTGATTAAAAAACAAAACAAAACGACTCCTGTATGTGTGCTATTTTCAAGGTTGCCTGAGTCATCTGCAAGCTTTAATTATTTGTACCGTTTACTTGCAAAGTCAGTCATTTGATAAATACAAAATGAAGAGTAGGGACTGTTCTTCCAATGCAGTATAAAATCCTGATTCATATAGACATGCAATAGTACATTCACTTGTACACTTTTACATGTGTCAACATGCACAGTATGAAGTAAACTTTTAAAAAAGTGCAGAGCTGTAGTCTTCCTGATTAATGGCACATATATAAGATGTTCATATTTATTTGGTGAGGTGACAACGGAATCTATCTGAATCATTGCAAAAATAGGGTAACCTGGTAATGCTGCTTAACACTTTGGTGGATTTTTATTGTTAAGATGTAGTAGATAACATTGAGTTAACATTCAGGATTTTTAAACTAAATTTGGATTTTCAGTTTAAAAAGTGAAATTTGAGGCGAACATTGATGAAATCCATAAATGGTGGATTTTACATATTTTTCTGTGGAGCATAAAGATTCCAGAGAAAACAGAAAATCTTTGAGTAAACATATGTGGTGGCCTCTTCTGAAAGTCATCAAGAAATGGGTATGAATTGCCTACCAAACTGATATGGGTTGCAGAAAGCAGGATATTTTAATGGCCTTCCAGAGGTCATTGGAGAGACTCTTATATCATGGTCGTCTGACAAAATTATTAGCAATGTTGCTTATCATACAATTGCTTATCTCCTAGAAATTGACCATGTCACATGTTCAGGAACAGGGAGCTGGAGCATAAGTTCTTTTAGTCTCCTTTGTTAAAACTTGATGATGTTTTAAAGTTTCATTTGAGGACATTCTCTTTTCCCTTTTAATAATTTAAGAGTCTTCAAAATAGTGGCATTTGAACTGAAATTTTAAAATGAGCAAAATTACAAATATTTTGTTCCTTTTTGAGTAACAATATCTTATTGAAGTGTGATTCTTTAACATTACAATGTTTTGACTCTCCATTAGGCAGATCATCATTTACAGTTAGGCAACTCATACAGTTTTAGTGAAGATGATAAAACTGGAAAGGACAGACCCACGATTTTAACCTAGATTTTCTGACTCTCAAGTCCCCCACTTTTTACTTTAAATTATTGTCTTTCTATGTGTATTATTTTTTTCTGTCCTACTTTCCTTTAGTAATTTTCCGATCTGGCCAAGTTAGAGTTGGATTTTTCTCTTATAGGATGTTTTCTAATACTTTATCTATTCTAGAGGATCAAGCTCGAGTCACTTCCTCACGAGACTGAACAACAGTCTGATAGATCTTGTAGTCAGGAAGTTTTTCCTAATCTTTAGCTCAAACTTTTAATCTGTCCTGTTACTTGTATATACTTGCTGTAGCAGGCTAAATAATGCTGTCATCCCATTTTGTGTTTATACAACTCTAAATGGTTCAGACAGTTAGCCAGCACCCTTTCCCTACCCCCACCCTTATTCTTTGCTTAGCCAAGTTATATGTTCTGTTGATTGGTTGTCTAAAAATCAGCCTGTCCCTCTTAATGTTTTATTAGCTTTTCTCCAATTGCCGTCCTAGTGCAAAATGATTTTTTTCCTTAGATGTGCTCCTAGAACAAAATGTAGTATTCTGTATTTTATCCTTACCCATATTCTAGAGCAGCAAGTTCCAACTTCAGTTTAATATAATCAGGGGGTCTTCAGTTTTCTCTAGGCATAGCCCAAAATTAGGGCTAAAGAGATTCTGAAGTTCATTTTAATTTACTTTTATGTTAGATAGTTTTTAGGATGGATATGGGAGATGTCACGATCAAATAAAACAATAAATTTATACAAACAGCATAATTACTAAACCAACTAAGCAATTACTCATGTTATAAAAGGCTTCTTTACAAAGCATTTCTTTAAAAGATGAGTGCCCCTAATGTAAGGGGTGTTATCAATTATGTGGCAAATGGGTAGCAAACAAAAATAGTAAGTGGTAGGAGCCATCCTTGGTTGAAAATCAATCAGAATTGAAGATAAAACATCTCTGAACTTGTAAGTAAATGAAGAGATGTGATTGTAGCTCTAAAGTATCTGTTGCAATGTGGTGAAATACATCTGGAAGTTGTTATTTTTTTTATTTTTATTTTTTGCAGTGGTTTTTCAGTCTCACCTTAAATTGTATGTCACTTTTTCCATTTTTTTTGTTTATTGAGTTTTACCTTATTTTTTCTGTTTTTCCCCCACATATGAGTGAAAAGAACGTGACCTGTAATACTTAGCATTATTTTTCCAGTGAAATACGGTATTGTTAAAATTGAAATACCATTTTACTTTTTTGACACTGTATTTGTAAGAACTATTACTAATGATAAGAGACCATAAAAGAATTGAAAAAGTGCATATTTAAAATTATAAAATACAAAAGATTATAGAGCTCTTGAATATTTTATTGATAGACCTTTTCCATTGATAGTAACTTAGTTTAAAGTTACTTAAATAGATGTCTTTGTTCTTTTGTATTTTGCTAGTGATTTTGTTTCCTTAAACTTTAGAATTTTGGAAACATGCCAAAGTTAGGGCATTTTACTTTTTCAACTTAGAATATGTGGACTGCCACGATAGCCGTATATGAAGGATTTTGTGAGGCAGCTTTGAACCCCAAGAGAACCTCATGAAGGTAGTGCCTTAGAATAATTTTTAGCTTTTTGATTCTGTGGAGGTAACACATGATGGTCTGAAGGTCAGAGGCTTTGCCTAAATTGCATAAGCGTACGTTGTTGACTTTCAGTAAAAGAAGAAATACACTTAAGTTTGCCTTACTGAATTAGCATGCACCAATGCAGCTGACAGTTTAGATTCATACCAAAACAGGATCTTTTACTAATTCAAATGCTGAATCCTGGTTTTTGAGATCATAGTCACATGATAGGCCTGGGTGGCTTCCCAGTGTTGAAAGACAAGCAAATCTAATGGCCAATGAAAAATTAGATTTCCTGTCTTGGGACTATGAGTAACAATTCACGAAAAAATTCACAGAGAAATGGAAGAAAACCTGGTTTAGTTAATGCTCACAATTAATTAGCCACTTGTTACGCTGCTTTTTCTTTAATGTTATAAAGCCTATTATAGTCATTTAAAGATATTGCTCTGAGACTACTGTTTTGGTCAAATATTTCATTTAAGTGCTGATTTTAGGTTCACACCCTCAGGAGATCAAAGAGGAATTTGTATGTCTTCTTTGGATTCAGAAAATGTAGATTTTATATATATTGTTGAAAAACTGGAGATTTCATCAGCATCTGAAGAAGTTATATGTTAAATTGATCATGTAATAAAGAAGTTGGCTGTGTCTTGTCTAGAAGAATAACAAGTTCCCAAAATACAGGTCATTCCCAACTTGCAGTTGTTTGACTTTAAGTTAATATAGAGGCGATATGCATTCAGTAACTGTACTTTGGATTTTGAATTCTGATATTTTTCTGGGCTAGTGGCATGCAGTGCAGTACTCTCTCTTGGCGCTGGTCAGTAGCAGCAAGCCCGCTGCTCTCAGCCAGGTCATGAGGGGAAACAACCAATATACTGAAAACCATTCTGTACCCATATAATCATTCTGTTTTTTTAGTTTCAGTGCAGTATTCAATAAATTACGTGAGATATTCAACACTTTATTATGAAATAGGTTTTGCGTTAGATGATTTTGCCCAACCGTAGGCTAAGGTAAGTGTTCTCAGGCTAGGCTAAGCTATGATGTTCAGTAGGTTAGGTGTACTAAATGCATTTTCTTTTTTCTTTCTTTTTTTTTTTTTTTTAAGATTTTATTTATTTATTTGACAGAGATAGAGACAGCCAGCGAGAGAGGGAACACAAGCAGGGGGAGTGGGAGAGGAAGAAGCAGGCTCATAGTGGAGGAGCCTGATGTGGGGCTCGATCCCATAACGCCGGGATCACGCCCTGAGCCGAAGGCAGACGCTTAACCGCTGTGCCACCCAGGCGCCCCCTACTAAATGCATTTTCAACTTAGGATATTTTCAACTTACAGTGAGATTTTGGGACATAACTCTTTCATAAGTTGAGGATGATGTCCACACTTAAATACATATAGGAAATCTCGTGAAGGGGCTTAGACCCTTACATAGGTTTTTAGATGGGTTATCTGCCTGTGTTCCAGACACAAGCTGGTATGATGTGGTTTGCCCTGTACAGTCTCTGTGGTTTACTCAGAGGAAGTGGTTCTTGTGGGTGAAGGTCTGATCTTTTCAGAGATTGTTGGTGGCACATGCACCGTCAGCTTATTTCCTGTTTTATTGGCTGTTTGGGCAAGACCTTCTCAGAGCAAGTACTGCTGAAGGGGTATTTAAATATTTTGTAGTGGCAGGATAGATGGTTATAATGTTGTATAATATCTACCTCTCAGGTGATATGAGGGTTAAATTAATGTTTGTGAAGTGCTTTGAGATCCTAAGATGAATAGTGCAGACATGTTCCTAATCACATTTGCAAGTTACTGCTATGTTCAGATATTGCTCAAATTTAAGGAAAAACATGCTCATGCAGTAAAGCGTTGCTCTGTGGACCTTGACTTCTGTAACCATTCAAGTGTTATTTAATCACTGTAAGTCATGGTTAGGATTTTTTCCTTTTTTTTTTTTCCCCCTTCTAACTCTTTATAATTTTACCCTACATGGGTTAACTAAATGGGGTAATACCTTGTCTATAGTAATGGTTAAGACTTTTTCACAAAACATAATGGTTCGAGCATGCTTCTTCACTAGTTTAACTGGCATACTGAAATAACAGAATTTAGAGAATTTCCTTTGAGATCTGTGGTTGTACCACCCATATATAAAACCCTTTATTGGCTTTGCTGGAACCTTAAGATGAACAAACTGATCGAATTGCAAATGTCATACTTCTGATTTTTTTGGGCGGTTTGCATGTAGCCTTTGCCACTTAAAAATTTAACAATGAATATTTTTGGGGAAGAGGCTTTCTTTGAAGCTACATTGTCAACTAAGTTTCGAGTTCCTCAAGGGTAGGAAGATCTTATTCATTTTTAAGTAATTACTATTTGCTTTATTGTATTTTTATTCCTTTTTTAATATGAAGAAGTATAAGGAAGATAAAGTAGCCCAAATGATTCAACGACTCAGACGATGTTGTTCAGGTCAAAAAAAATACACAAGAAAATTCAAACGATATATAATGGTAATAATTAAGTCTCCCTCTGATCTTCCCTCTATCCCTATATACCTGCCACTTCTCATACTCTCCTCAGAGGTAACCATAGTTAGGTTTTTTTGGTCTACCTTCCAAAACATCCTTACAAATATAGCAGCCTATCATTTTAATATTCTTTGTGTCTACTCCATCGTAGGTATATCTGTCAGTTTCTGCTAGGTTGTGCTGCCATAACAGCAGCTTCAAATTTCAGTGGTTTACAACACTGGTTTATTTCTTGCTTACCTTACACCTTGTCAGCTGTGAATTGGCTGCAGCATATTTGGAACCCTGGCTGAAGGAGCCCCCTATCTGTGATGTGTCATTTGCATGGCAGAGGGAAAGAGCAGGAAAACTGATGCAAACATGCAGGGGCTCTTACAGCTACTCCTCAGTCATGGTGTCCATAAATCATTCACATGTCATTGGCCACAAGCAAGTCATATGGTCAAGCTCATTGTCAGTGTGCCAGGGATGAATACTCCTCCCACAGGTGGCATTGCAAGTCACATAATAATGGGTAAGGGTGTATAATCCTCTTAAGAAAGGGAAGGGGAAAGTAAAAATTTAGGACCAAAAACAGTCTACCACAGGAAGTGCTCAATAAATGCTTGTTAGATGGGTTGTTTTGAATCTGTGTAAGTTTTTTTTGATGGAATATTTCAAACATACACAGAAGTACAGAGAGTAATATGAAGAACCTCCATGTTCCTATCATTAGCTTCAGTAATTATCAGTGCATGGACAGTCTTGGTTCATCTGTTTCCTTGCCCTGCTTCTCCACCAGATGATTTTGAAGCAGTTTCCGGATATTTCAACCATAAATATTTCACTAAGTATCTCTGAGAGATCAAGTCCGAAAGTTGACTTCCTTCAGTAAATTCTTACTGTCTAATAGTTTGAGGGTCGTGGTACTAGGGACTGACAGGTGTCAAGAGGGAGAGGATGTTCATGGAGTGCATCTGGAATTTGACAGCCAGAAACCTGTTTTGATTTCATTCTAAATATTTCTGGAGGAGGCTTATAGCAGAATGTCATCTGTTTTCCCAGCACCTCCTTTTCTCCACTTGAGAGAGAGAGAGAGAGAGAGAGTGTTTGTAGCAGAAGCAGGTAATTAACCCCTGGAAAAAATAACATTGCAACAGATTTGATTTGCAGGAGGTTTCATTTCTCACTGAGCCTCTGCTGGAATGATGCCAACTGAAAGGAATCCCAGCCCTTAATGGCTCTAAGTCTTTTGGGAGTTCCCAGTCCGTGGTGTTATTTACTTTGAAGGAGGAACATCAGAATCATTTATAAAAATCTTATATTCACCTATCCTGTTTGCTGTGCAGAGGCAGCCGCTGTCATTCTTTAAGGAGATCCCTAAGATGATCTAAAAGTAAGAAAGAGAGTCTGACTTTAGAAATAATTAAAGCCACTTGCCACTGCTCAGGTTAGTTATCTGAGGGACTTAAAGTCTCCATTTTGACTCAAGACTTTACAGATGTTATTAGCATACAGTATAATACAGTAAGTTTACTTGTCATTTCTTCATTATGCATCTAGGATCGTCAGCTTCACAGGAAATTCTTTGAGGAAGGGGTGTTATGTAATCAACAGTGGGAAGCAAATTAAACAGATAGAATCCCTTCTTCAGTTTGTAGATTGGCAGGTGACAGTGAGGTGATCCAAGAGGATTTAGACAGACTAGTGAATAAATTATTTTATATAACATGATGAAAGTAGTTTATTTTAGTATAGTACTACTAGCTAGTTTTGCTTTCTTGTTGGGCTTCTTTCACTGTGCTTAGAGACACTTAGGTTAAAATGGTCTTTGTAGGTATCCAAATGGTTTGTTTTCTTTAATTAAGTTATATTGTTAGTCTCATTTCAGGATCCGCGTAATAACTGCAGTAGAAAATTCTTGGCTTGTAAAATTATTGGCTTGTAAATACAATTTTTATTTAAATTTGAGTTTTTCTTGGCATTGAACTGATTCTGGCTTTGGTTGCTTGGGACAATATAGTCTATTTAAAATGTAAATCCTTTTTTCCCATGGAGAATAACTCTTGGACTTGGCCATTGTTCATGTTATTTTTCTGTTGTATCATAAGAGAAAAACATTCGTTTTCAGAGATAATAATTTGTCGGTACCTTTGTCAGAATAATATATTTGTACTTCAGTTGCATTTGTTAGTTGCACAATTTGGGGAAAGGTTTGTGGTTTCCAGTTACTCGATTTACCCAGAAGCTCTACAGGGTCAGAATTCTTGAGACAGCATTTAAAAGTAAGTTGGGTGTGTTGCCTGGATGTGACTAGTAAAAAAAGAGAAGCTTCTCCCATGCAATTATTGCTTAATAGGCTACAAGGTACAATTCTGTTTCCAAAAATAGGAATTAAGTAAAATATTATATGGATAAATTTTAGCAATTATATTAATGTTGACTCCACTGGCAGAATTCTTTTTGAGACTATCTTTGTCAGAAATTAAAAGTAGCTGTTAAAGGAAAAGATATTTCAGCTCTTTATTTTATGTGTGTGTGTGTGTGTGTGTATTTAGCTTTTGTAAAAGAGACCAATAGAAGAGAACTGATTGAAGATGATGTAGAAAAAAGAGCCTCCTGGCTTAGTGTGTCAGACTTGTTCTGCTGCTTATTATATCTGGGAGACCGTCGGCAAACTCTCTGAACAGCAGTTTAGTTTCCTCATCTGTAGAAATGAGGGTAACAATACTTACTTTGCAGAGCCGTTTTGAAGGTTAAGTGAGAATGTATTTAAGTACCTATAACAGAAGAGGTCAGAAGTTAGAGTAGCCGTTACTGTTTAAATCTCTGAAATTAGTCTGGTTTTCCTAAAATTTGATCTATGCATGTAAAATGATTTTGAATTCACATGTATTTGCTGCTGCTACTACTGTGACAGTGTTTTTTCCCCTGCTGGGATAATATTCCTTATCCTTTCTATTTCAAATTATAGGTTGTTTTTAGAATTAAGATACATTTGGAAGTGAGGAATAGACACAAGAGGCAGTTACTTCCATTCAGACTGAAACAATAACCCCTCTAGTTGCTGAATTGGTAAGATTTTTAGGCTTGGCAGTTGATGTTTAAATCTGCCTTTGATCGCTCAGGATTTGTCCAGTTCTATCTTTACAACATTAGGTCATTTGTTTATTCATTTATTCAGTAAATAATGAATGCCCGCTCTGCGTAGGTCATTGTGTTGGCAAAGTTATTTGAGCTCTTGCTACCTGCTAATTTATATTTAACAATTAAGAAATTTACCTGTAGGAGTGCTATCCATTGATTCATGCTGAAGATTAAGGTGAGTAGTCATGTGTATTTTGGGGAAATAGTGGTATGAAATTATCAATGATGAAATATATCTTATTTTCCAAATTAAATTGTTGTGTCCCGTTACATACTATCCTGTTACGTTTCCTTTTTATATTTCAGTTTAATTTTATTTTGGTGAGTTACCTAAAGTGAAAAGGGCAGTGTTTTAAGTTGAAATTTAAGAAGCTTCAGATGTTCATGGCTTTTGAATAGAAGAAATCACATTTTGTTGATTAGGTGTTGCTTTAGTCACTATGGTGTTGTTTAGTCACTAGGTGTTGCTTTAGTCACATTTGAAGGACAACCTCTCTACTCATTAGCTACGTTCTTTGAAGCTACTAGCAGCCTGTTAAGCCTATACTTTGTACATCCAGTGGTGAATATGTTGATTTGATCAAAGATTCTGGAAACTACAGTAGTTTGTTTAGCAAAACAGTGCTTAGCTCCTAATGACTCACATTCTATACTCCAGAAAGGTGGAAGGATGACTGGGTGCAAAGGAAGACTTTAAGGTGAGGAAATACAGTGTTATAAAGAAACTGGGGACGTGGTAAAGGAGTTTACGTTTATTGAGTACATATTAAGTGCTAGGCACTGTCCCAGGAACTTTCTGTGCATCGTCTTTCTTTTAATCTTTTAGCTGTGTAAGTTAAATATTGTCCCCAGGTTAAAACAGGAAAATGAGGCTTTAAGACATTCACTAACTTGCATGAGGTCACGTAGTTTCTAAGCAGAAGAGTTGGGATTATGATTCCAATGCTCATTTTCTTTTGGCCTTCTGGTCTCAGGCTTGCTTATACTGAGTAAGATTGGTTCATCTGGATCAGTCAGTTGATCTTTTGAATCAGTTGGATAAAGCCCAGAAAGTGAATTTTTGTCTTCCAACAACACCATTCAAGTGTTGTCTTACATTATAATTTCATAACTATATTTTATTCCTTCTATTTTTAATCACCTATTTACTTACTCCCTTTTCCAGATTTCTGACATGAGGGATTTTGTCTCATTTCCTCTAAAGAATGGCTACATTGTGTTTTAGTTTCTTATTCATTGCTTTAAATATACACACATCTGTAAACACTGGACTCTTTTGAAGCCTAATATACATTGCTTATAGATGATTTTCCATTATAACTATTCGTTATAACTATTCTAAAGTTCTTTTAAAAAGTTTAAGGCCCATCTAAAACAAGTTTCGTGAGGTTTTCTGGGGGTGTGTGTGTGTGTGTGTGTGTTGTGTGTTGTGTGTGTTTTGTATTGTAGGCGTGCAAAGCAGTAAGAAGGGACTCAAAGAATTGTTATACTGAGTATGTAAGAGGAAGAAAAGGTGGCAGATGAATGATTTTAATACTAGGTGATCAGGCCTTTGTGAAATATAAGTGATTTAAGCAAATCGGGTTTAAGTTTTTTCCTAAGCAAGAGTCTTTGTTTGGTTAAGTTGCAATGGAAATAATACTTTCTTTTTAAGGATCTCTTGTTATAGTAATGATCTTCCCTTTATATTTTATCATTCAGTTTATATTTTCTACCACTTAAAGAAATATGTAAATATCCCTTTTATTCTAAAGCTCTAGATTTATCTTCTGAGCCATAAAACAGTTACTTTTTCTTCATTTTTTCTTTGGAAATGACTTTTTTTGTTGTTACTGAAATTCTGTGGCATGAATCAGTTTAGTTCAGCCACTTTTTATGCTGTAACATTGGAAGGAAAATTCACTTAAGAGATATTTAAGTGTATTTTTTAACCTAATCCTTTTCAAGTATAAATTGTATTTTTTTTTTTTTTTTGCATTGTCTTAGTAACCTCAGAGAATCTAGAACAGAGGTAGGCAGATAGTTGATTTAAAAAAGAAGCTTACAGACTAAATCTTTTATTGAATAAGTACTGTTTCTAGGTAGAGAAAGAGTAGGAAATTACAATTTGAGAATTTTATTACTAGGTTTAAAACCCACAGAGAGGATGCATGCAAAAAAGCAATGCCCTTTGAAGCATTCTTATGGATGTGGAGACTTTTCTAGCCCTTAGGGAGATCTACAGACATCCGCTATGCTCAGTTCTGGGAAGCTGCTTTTTCCCATGCTTGCAGCCTCCCTGTGGGGTAAAGGTCTGTTAATTTTGCATAAATATTTACCATATCTCGTTTTAGCTAGCATTGCTTCCTCACACTGTTAGCAATAAGGAAACCTTTGCTTATCCAGCTTGAAAAGTTTACTGTTCTCAATATGACTAGTCTGGAGTATGTTCTGTTATGTTCTGAGGGTTGCTGAAGTTAAAAAATAAGATTGGAAAAGATAATGAGGTAAACGACAAATTCATAGTCTATACATAACCTGGTTATTATAGAAATATTTGCCCACGCTTATTTTTTTGTATTTAAAAATGAGAAGGTTATTATCACACAACAGTGTGATTCACTTTAGTCTTGTCACATCTAAGTCAAATTATTGTCACTTTCATATATGTATTTGTAGTAGTTTACATTTGCATTTACTATACTTTTACAACTGTTTTGTCACTTAGTAACAATAACAAACAGCTTCTGTTTATCAAGCATCATTCTAAATGCTTTATAGGCATTACATTTAATACATATAACAACATCACAAGGCAGATATCATTCCCATTTTACAGATGAGGAAAAATTTAGATTCAGAGCCATGTTTCTAATCCAGGTCTTTTGACTCTTGGTTCATAGTATTGCTATGCACTTAATTTTAGGCACCTATCATTTCAATAAAGTTAGAATCCAGACACAAATAGGAAGTATAAAATTCAAATATAAGAAGTTTCAGCCAAAGAAGGTTATTTAGTTTCTTTTCATATAATTTACTGCAGCATTTTCTAAATTGTGTTCTAGAGAACATCAGGACACTTTAGTAGAAATATAATTTTTTATTTTGCCAAATTGTCCTATGATCCCTACATCTCAGGCACTCAAGGCAAAAGGTAGAACATAAAATGCGATCAGTGTGTCACCCCCAACTTTTATTATTTAAAAAGTCTAATCCATTTTATTAGTCAAAAGCAGTCCAATATTTGTAATTTCATCTGATTTATCCTGGGAACTTTATCAATATGAACACATCTTAGATCTTTTCATGCCTTGGAAGGATTCTACTTTCAAATTTTTGTGTTTTTCTATCTCTTACCTTCTCTTCCTTCTCCCTCATGCCCTTTTGCATGTACTCTTTGCCAGGCTTCTCATCTCTCCTGTCTGATGCCATCTAGAACCTCTGCTCTTTCTCAACCTTTTATTTATTTTTAGCTGAGTCCTTTTGCCATTCCCTGCACTTTTCTGACCACATAGTAGATAGATACCCAATAGGCTCCCTGGATTACCTATCATTTTTCTTTAGAGTGGCCTAGCAAAAGTTATTTCGAGGATGTTACCTTCTATTTTGATCTTTCTCACCCTTTCTTAACCTATGTAGGAGGTAGTAACCCAGCCATTAATATCTCCATCCAAAATATATTTATTGAGTAAAAGTTATGTAATAGGTACTGTAATATTTTACACATATTACTTAATTTTTGTAATGACTCTGTGAAGTAATGGGTTTTGTTATAAAATGCTCATTTGACAGGGTAAGAAAGAGAAGCTTGGAAAGTTTAAGTGGCATGCCCAGTGAGTGGTAAAACTGGGATTTTAGTCTGAATTTGTCTATCTTTGCAACCTGTATTCTTAAATACTATGCTATACTACCAGATCTAGTCAGCATTGACTTAGGTACAGTTTCTGCATTTTTAGGAGTTCTGGTCTCATGGAGAGAGACATGTAAGGCATCTAAGTGCACAAGGTATAGTGGGGACTTGAGAAGAATCAGTACTTTCTGGATAAATCAGAAATAGCTTCATAGGGGAGGTGAATACTTCCTTTGAATCTTGAAAGAAGGGGTGTAGTTACCAGACAGGTGAGGGCTAGAAGAGCATTTCAGGTAGAAGCAGCAGCAATGTGAACAGAGGCAGAGAGGTGAAAGATCATGTTTTCTAGGAATGCATGTAGGTGATTAGAGCAGGGATGTTGATGATGGGCACAGCAGTTGATAAAGTCGCAGTGATAGGAGGCACCAGATTATTTTTATGTTTTGAGGAGGTTGGGTTTTATCCTCTGGATTTTGGGAAGCCACTGAAGACCTTTAATCAGAGAGGTAATAAGATCAGTATTATGTCATAAAAATGATCATTTGGGTGGCAGTGTGAAGAATGGGTTAGTCTCAAGAAGCAGTTTTAGGGGCAGAGAGACCAACAAGGAGACATTTTTCAGTAATCCAGATGAAAAAATGAAGTCCTAAACTGAAGTTGTGACAATATCCAGAAAAGAGAAGAGACAAATAGCTATTAAGAAGATGTTAAGAATACCAGTAGTATGAGAAGGGAAGGTGGTGAAAATGAGGACCTTTCTGGCTTGGGTGTGGTGTTGGTACCATTTGCCAAGATGGGAAATATAAAAGGGAGGAAGCAAAATTTTGTTCTGTTATTTTTGTTTGGTTGACTGGTTAGGTGAGAGATCGAGAAGAGAACAGATATAGTAAGGCACAGATTTTGTTTAACGTACAATAGTAGTTGTCTACTGCTGCATATAGATGATCCCAAATCAGTAAATACACTTGCACTATCCAGCGTGATAGCCATAAGACACATGTGGCCATTTAAATTTAAATTAGTTGAAATGAGATAAAATTGAAAATATAATTCTTCAGTCACACTAACCACATTTGAGAATTCAGCAGCCACATGTAGTCAGTGGGTACTTGTTGGACATTAGACATGGGTGGCTCAGTCGATTAAGCCTGTAGCTCTTGGTTTCCACTCAGGTCATGATCTCAGGATTGTGAGATCAAGTCCCGCATCGGGCTTGATGCTCAGCACAGAGTCTGCTTGTCCCTCTCCCTCTGCTCTTCCCCCGTTCGCTCTTTGTCTTCTCAAATAAATAAGATCTTAAAAAAAAAAAAAAAAAAAAGGAATGTTTTAATCATTGTAAAAAATTCTGCTGGACACTGCTGCTAAACATTTATTATCTCATACAGTTTGCTATAATCAAATCTGAGAGCAGCTTAGCTGGGTGGTTCTGCTTTAAGGTCTAATGAGCTTATAGTCAAGATGTCTGCTCCGAGGCAAAGGCTTGAATGGAGCTGGTGGATCCACTTCTAGAATGACTCACTCACATGCTGGGCAGGTGAGTGCTGGTTGTTGGTAGGAGGCCTCAGTTTCTCTCCATAAGGATGTTTGATGCAGCTGGCTTTACCCAGAGCAAATGATCTTAGCAAGGTGGAAGCCGTAATAACCTTTATGAGCTGACGTTAGTCAGAAGTCACACTGTCATTTTTGTACTGGTCTGTTGGTAACACACATCAATTCTATTCAGTGTGGGGAAGGACCTATACAGAGCATGAATTCCAGGAGGGAAAATTCATTGGGGGATATATTATTTTTATTTTTTATTTCTTTATTTTTAAAAAGATTTTATTTATTTATTTGAGATAGAGAGCAGGAGCAGGGGAGCAGAGGGTGAGGGAGAAGCAGGCTCCCCGCTGAGCAGGGAGCCCGATGTGGGGCTTGATCCCAGGACCCTAAGCAGAAGGCAGATGCTTAATCGACTGAGGCACCCAGGCATCCCTCATTAGGGGATATTTTAGCGGCTGTCCGCCACAGGTATCTAGGGAATATCAAGGTGTATGTGGCTAATCGGTGACATGTGTCATCTATATAGAAGTGAGGGCTGGGCTACTGCTATTATGTTTGTGATGGTAGTTGAAGTAATTTGAATATGTGAGTTCAAAAGAGTGAGATTATGTGGGAAGGATGGCCAAAATGATACCTTGGGGGAGGAGAGAAGTGCTCTCAAAGTCTATTAAGAAATGGTTACAGAGAATCAAGGCAGTGATTACAGAGAAGTAGGAGTACCAGCAGAGCACAGTATATACAAAAGAAACTTCAGGAAGGGATGAAAGTTGAAAGTAAAATGTAATTAACATTGCTAAATGATACAGAGCAGTCAAGTAAAACGCGGGAGAGTTACTCTTCCAATTATGTATTGAATAACTATGCTAATAACCAGAGAAAGATAGGTAGTGAATAAGACAAAGGTTTCTGATAACTTATAGAGGCATACCTCCGAGATACTGTGGGTTCAGTTCCAGATCACTGCAGTAAAGTATATATAATAAAGCAAGTCAAATGAATTTTTTGGTTTTCCAGTGCATATAAAAGTTATGTTTGCACCATACTATAGCCTGTTAAGCGTGCAGTTGAATTATGTCTAAAAAAAAAAAAGTACATACCTTAACTAAAAATACTTAGTACTAGAAAATGCTAACCATCATCTGAGCTTTCAGCAAGCCCTAATCACTGATCACAGATCACTGTAACAAATACAATAATAACGAAAAAGTTTGAAATATTGTGAGAATTACCAAACTGTGACACAGAGACATGAAGTAAAAAAATGTTGGAAAAATGTCACTGATAGACTTGCTCGATGCAGGTTTACCACAAACCTTCAATTTGTGAAAAATGCAGGATACACAAAGTGCTATAAAATGAGGTATGACTGTAATACAGTCTGAGGAGACATAGTTAAGGGAAGTTTTCGTGGAGGAAGGTAATAGGTTTGCGAAGAACCTCTTTAAAAGGTAAGGATTTGAGTTAGATGTTTAGGTGTGGGGTGTGTGTGTGTAGGTGGTGGTGATGGTAATATGGATAATAGAATGGACATTTTAGACAGTATTTTTTTTATGTGTGGAATATTGCTAGAACATGAAATTTGTGGTGAAGGAAAGTGGTGAGAAAAGAGACTGGAAGGATAATTAGAGTGGTCTTGAATGCATGTTAAGGAACTTGCCTTTATCTTGTAGGCTCCTTTTTTCTATATTTAAATTATTTGGATACTACTACCTTAATAATTTGCCATAGTCTTATAATCACTGAACTATCAGTTACTTATATTTTTAAGATAGAATATTATGTTTTATTTTGCTTGTAATTTTAACATGAGTTGTAATGTGTTTTTTAACGTTGCTTTTTGAATTGAAAATCCATTTCTAAAGGAAACTTTAGTTCCTTATTATAAATAGAAAATCAGTATTTTTGCCACGTACAGAAGGCAACAGTAGAAAATTATGCACCATTATTAAATTTTTAAAAATTAAAAATGAAATACATAATGCATCCTTTGATTTACAGAAATGTCTGCCTGAGAATCAGTTCCTCAGTAAGAAAACTGGTGTTAGGCAGCAATGAAGGGATATTTGTTTGGACATTGCTTATTGTATAATTAAGATGAGACTTAAGATCATTAGGACAGAGGCATTGTTAAAATTTTGATGTCAACAAATACCAAGAATCCCAACTCTCAAGTATTTGCAGTTGGAAAGGTCAGAAACTAGTTAATGGACAACTTTGATCAGCAGTTATAAACTAATAAATATTAGGTCTTTTGTTCCAAGAAATCATCTAAAGGAATTTTTAGAATCTGTTCTTCTGAATGTGTTATTTATTAGGTAATGTTCATGAAATGGATAAAGGGGTTCCTCATCTATACTTTATTGCCATCCAGTTTGGGAAAATTCTTTTGAAAAAATATCAAATCTTTCAAGCATCTTTTATAATATTCAGAATATTTTTAGTAGTTTTTCAGAGGAGTCCTCAAGTGGTCCTTTCAGAGAAGAAAAAAAAAAACCCAACTCACATATCTTGTGATTCTTGTTTTGCAGTTATCTTGTTCACTTTGTTCAATTTGTCAGGATAAATTTAAGTTGTTCACATGAACAGATATATTTTTCAAGATGTGCTTATTTGCAAAGCTTGTCTCAGTCACGCATATGATCTCACAAATTGAAGATTTCTTCCAAAATATTTGAAATTCTTCCTCCATCTCAAATGGATGTGTGAAGACTTTTCCACTATTTCTGCCAGACTGTACATAGTTCCAATTTTGAGGTTAAGATAGGGAATACTCTCATAAGATTTTTTTTTATTTTAATGTTTTTTTTATTATATTATGTTAGTCACCATACAGTACATCCCTGGTTTCTGATGTAAAGTTCGATGATTCATTAGTTGCGTATAACACCCAGTGCACCATGCAATACGTGCCCTCCTTACTACCCATCACCAGTCTATCCCATTCCCCCGCACCCCTCCCCTCTGAGGCCCCCAGTTTGTTTCTCATAGTCCATAGTCTCTCATGCTTCATTCCCCCTTCTGATTACCCCCCCTTTCTTTATCCCTTTCTTCCCCTACCGATCTTCCTAGTTCTTATGTTCCATAGATGAGAGAAATCATATAATTGTCTTTCTCTGCTTGACTTATTTCACTTAGCATTATCTCCTCCAGTGCCGTCCATGTTGCAGCAAATGTTGAGAACTCGTTCTTTCTGATAGCTGAGTAATATTCCATTGTATATATGGACCACATCTTCTTAATCCAGTCATCTGTTGAAGGGCATCTCGGGTCCTTCCACGATTTAGCTATTGTGGACAATGCTGCTATGAACATTGGGGTGCATATGGCCCTTCTCTTCACTACGTCTGTATCTTTGGGGTAAATACCCAGTAGTGCAATGGCTGGGTCATAGGGTAGCTCAATTTTTAACTTTTTAAGGGACCTTCACACTGTTTTCCAGAGTGGCTGTACCAACTTGCATTCACACCAACAATGTAGGAGGGATCCCCTTTCTCCACATCCTCTCCAGCAATTGTTGTTTCTTGCCTTGTCTATTTTTGCCATTCTAACTGGCGTAAGGTGGTATCTTAGTGTGGTTTTGATTTGAATTTCCTTGATGGCTAATGATTTTGAATATTTTTTCATGTGTCTGTTAGCCATTTGTATGTGATCGTTGGAAAAGTGTTCATATCTCCTGCCCATTTTATGATTTGTTTATTTGTTTCTCTCGTATTGAGTTTGAGAAGTTCTTTGTAGATCTTGGATACCATTCTTTTATCCTTACCATCATTTGCAAATATATTCTCCCATTCCGTGGTCTGCCTCTTAGTTTTTTTGACTGTTTCCTTGGCTGTGCAGAAGCTTTTTATCTTGATGAAGTCCCACAAGTTCATTTTATCTTTTGTTTCTCTTGCCTTTGGAGATGTGTCATGAAAAAGGTTGCTTTGGCTGATGTCGTAGAGGTTGCTGCCTATGTTCTCCTCTAGGATTTTGATGGATTCCTGTCTCACATCGAGGTCTTTTGTACATTTGGAGTTTATCTTTGTGTATGGTGTGAGAGAGTGGTCAAGTTTCATTCTTTTGCATGTAGCTGTCCAATTTTCCCAGCACCATTTATTGAAGAGACTGTCTTTTTTCCACCGGATGTTTTTTCCTGCTTTATCAAAGATTAGTTGCCCAAAGAGCCGAGGGTCCATTTCTGGGTTCTCTATTCTGGTCCATTGGTCTATGTGTCTGTTTTTGTGCCAGTACCATGCTGTCTTTGTGATCACAGCTTTGTAGTACAGCTCAAAATCCGGCATTGTGATGCCCCAGCTTTGTTTTTCCTTTTCAACAGTTCCTTGGCGATTCAGGGCCTTTTCTGGTTCCATACAAATTTAAGGACTATTTGTTCCAGTTCTTTGAAAAATGTCATCGGTATTTTGATCGGGATAGTATTGAAAGTGTAGATTGCTCTGGGTAGCACAGACATTTTAACTATGTTAATTCTTCTGATCCATGAGCATGGAATATTTTTCCATCTTTTTGTGTCTTCCTCAATGTCTTTCAAGAGTGATTTATAGTTTCTAGAATATAGGTCCTTTACGTCTCTGGTTAAGTTAATTCCAAGGTAACATGGTTTTTGGTGCTATTGTAAATGGGATGGATTCCCTAATTTCTCTTTCTTCAGTCTCATTATTCGTGTATAGAAATGCAACTGATTTCTGAGCATTGATTTTGTATCCCGCCACATTACTGAATTGCTCTATAACTTCTAATAGTTTGGGAGTGGATTCTTTTGGGTTTTCCATGTAGAGTATCATGTCATCTGTGAAGAGAGACATTTTGACTTCTTTGCCGATTTGGATACCTTTTATCCCTTTTTGTTGTCTGATTGCTGTTGCAAGGACTTCTAGTACTATGTTGAATAATAGTGGCTAGAGTGGGCATCCTTGTCGTGTTCCTGATCTTAAGGGAAAGGCTTCCAGATTTTCCCCATTGAGAATGATATTCGCTGTAGGCTTTTCATAGATGGTTTTTATGAGATTGAGGAATGTACCCTCTATTCCTATACTCTGAAGGGTTTTAATCAGGAAAGGGTACTGTATTTTGTCAAATGCTTTTTCTGCATCTATTGAGAGAATCATATGATTTTTGAATTTTTCTTTCTGGATAAAATCCAAGACACTGATAGATTTGCGAATGTTGAACCACCCTTGCATCCCAGGGATGAATCCCACTTGGTCATGATGGATAATCCTTTTAAAGTACTGTTGGATTCTATTAGCCAGGATCTTGTTGAGGATTTTGGCATCCATATTCATTAGGGAAATCGGTCTGTAATTCTCCTTTTTGATGGGGTCTTTGCCTGGTTTGGGGATCAAGGTAATATTGGCCTCATAGAATGAGTTTGGTAGCTTTTCTTCTGTTTCTATTTTTTGAAATAGCTTTAGGAGAACAGGTATTATTTCTTCTTTGAATGTTTGGTAGAATTCCCCAGGAAAACTGTCTGGGCCTGGAGTTTTCTTTTTGGAAGGTTGTTTATCACTGTTTTAATCTCTTCATAATTAATTGGCCTGTTTAAAAAATCAATTTCTTCCTGTTTCAGTCTTGGTAGTTTATAGGTTTCCAGGAAGGCTTCCATCTCTTCAAGATTGCTTAATTTATTGGCATAAAGCTGTTGATAAAAGTTTCTAATAATCCTCCCAATTTCATTGGTATTGGTTGTGACCTCTCCTTTTTCATTCATAATTTTATTAATTTGGGTCCTTTCTCTATTCTTTTGGATAACTCGTGCCAGTGGTCTGTCAATTTTATTGATTCTCTCAAAGAACCAGCTTCTAGTTCTGTTGATCTGCTCTACTGTACTCCTGGTTTCTAATTCATTGATTTCTGCTCTAATCTTGGTCAACTGCTTCCTTGTGCGTGGATTAGGCCTGTCCCTCTGTTGCTGTTCCAGCTTCTTGAGGTGAGAATATAAAAACTGCATTTTAGATTTTTCTGTTCTTTTGAGTGAGGCTTGGATGGCTATGTATTTCCCCCTTAGAACTGCCTTTGCAGTATCTCATAGGTTTTGGACCGTTGTGTTTTCATTCTCGTTGGTCTCCATAAATTGTTTAAATTGATTTTTGATTTCCTGGTTTATTGAATCATTCCTGAAGAGGATGGTTCTTAGTCTCCAAGTGTTTGAGTTTCTTCCAAATTTTTCCTTGTGGTTGAGTTCCAATTTCAGAGTGTTGTGGTCTGAGAATATGCAGGGAATAATTTCAGTCTTTTGGTATCGGTTGAGTCCTGTTTTATGACCCAGAACATGGTCTATTCTTGAGAATGTTCCATGGGCATTAGAATAGAATGAGTATTCTTTGGTTCTGGGGTGTAGTGTTCTATATATATCTATGAGGTCCAACTCATCAAGTATGGCATTCAGAGCTCTTGTTTCTTTGCCGATTTCTTGCTTAGGTGATCTGTCTATTGCTGATAGTGGAGTGTTGAGGTCCCCTACTATTAATGTATTTTTATCTATATGTCTCTTTATTCTGGTTAAGAGTTGGCTTGTGTATCTTGATGCTCCCCTGTTGGGGGCATATATATTTATAATTGTCATATCCACTTGTTGGATATATCCTTTAAGAATAATATAGTGCCCTTCTGTGTCTCTAACTATAGTCTTTAGTTTAAAATCCAGTCTGTCTGTTATGAGAATAGCTACCCCAGGTTTCTTTTGAGGTCCATTGGCGTGAAAGATGGTATTCCATCCCTTTACTTTCAGTCTGAATGTATCTTTAGGTTCAAAATGAGTCTCTTGTAGACAGCAAATGGATGGGTCATGTCTTTTTATCCAATCTGCAACCCTGTGGCACTTTATGGGAGCATTTAGGCCATTTACATTAAGACTGATTATGATACGATTTTAATGATGCCATGTTGCCAGTAAAGTCTTTGTTTCTATATAGATTGTGACTTTCTGTTCTGTATCACTCTTGGGTGCTTTCTACTTTTATAGAAACCCCCTTAATATCTCCTGTAGGGCTGGCTTCGTGGTTACAAAATTGGTCAGTGGCGGATTCTGGAAGGTCTTTATTTCTCCATCAATTCTGAATGATAGCCTTGCTGGATAAAGGATCCTTGGCTGCATGTTTTTCTCTGAAAGAGCTTTAAAAATGCTCTCTCTCATTCCAGGTCTGTGTAGACAGGTCTGACGTAATTCTGATACCTTTGCCTTGGTATGTGAGAAATTTCTTTGCCCTGGCCACTTTCAATACTGTATCCTTGGATCTAATATTTGCGAATTGCACTATGACGTGACGTGGCGTAGGTTTGTCGTGGTTGAGCTTGAGAGGGGTCCTCTCTTCCTCTTGGACACGAATGTTTGTTTCCCATGCTAGATTAGGGAAGTTTTCAGCTACAATTTGTTCAAATATCTCTTCTAGACCTCTGTTTTTCTCCACCCCCTCGGGGATGCCGATGATTCTGACATTGGAACGTTTCATTGAGTCAGTAATCTCCCGTAACCTACATTCCTGAGCGTGGATTTTTTTGAGTCCAGATTCTATTCTAGCTTTCTCTTCTACTAACCCATCCTCCAATTCGCTGATATGTTCTTCTGCCTCATTCACCCTGGCAGTCAGATCCTCTAGTTTTGACTGCATTTGGCTGATAGAATTTTTAATTTCTGCCAGAGTCGCTCTCATTTCCGCCCTTAGAGATTCTATATTTTCATTAACGTTTTCGTTAATACTTTTTTCAAGTCTACACATCATCTTGACCATTGTTACTCTGAATTCCATTTCTGATAATTTGGTTATATCTATATCCATTAGTTCTGTGGCAGAGGCCACAGACTCATTGTCTTTTCTTTGCTGGGGGGGATTTCTGCTTCTCGTCATTCTGATGAGGAGAGGCTGCGGGGTTGTCCAGAGCCCATATTATTGACCGGGACCCAGGCCATGCGCCCTTGTTTCATAGGGATCTTAGGGATGTGGGCTTCTTGATTTTTCAGCCTGCCTTCGGGGGAGGGGCCTGCCGTGCCGATACTCAGGCAACCCTGTTTGTGTAGAGTCTCCGTGTCCCCTGCGAGGGGGGATGGGGATGGACATCCTGTGAGCCGGTATTTCCAGGCTTTTGTTCTCTGGCGGCTTTCCCTGGCGGTTTGCTGTGCCTCTTCTGAGAGTCAGAGCAGCAGTAGCTGCATCTCAGCCTCTGTCTCAGAACAGAGGGATTGCGGACCGTTCTCCACTGATGTTCTGGCCACTTTAACTCTGATTCTGTTGGTACTGCTCAACCCTGCAGTGTCCCGGGATGTGCACCCCATACCTGGCGTCCCAGCCCTCACTTCCAGGGCCGGCGCGTCTCTGTCCTTTGTGTTTCTAACACCGCCAGCCGCCCCGCGCGCTCCCGGAGCTCCTGGTCTCAGTCTGGTGCCAGTGAGCACACCCTAGCTCCGGTTTTCAGTCTGGTGGCGCGCGTTCCCGGCTCACGGTCTCAGTCTGTTCCCTCCCGGTCCGGTCCCCTAGTCCGCCCGCTCCCCCGTGCAAGTGGCTACCGCTTCCCCACGCCCGAACGCGGCGGCTCCCTCCCCTTCCGTTTATCTTCCGATATCTGTGCGCGGTTTCACGGCTCCCGTGCGCGGTTTCACGGCTCCCCGCTTTGTACCTCAATACTCAGCACTGGAGAAGTTCATTTGTAGAGATCCAGATGTATCTTCCTGCGTCTCAGGCTGATTCCGTGGCTGTTCAGGCTGGTCTGGTACCTATCCAGCTCGACTCAGGGGACCGGCTTAAAAGGGGTTCCCTACTCCTCCTACTCCTCCGCCATCTTAACTCCTCTCTCTCCCCATCTCCATAAAATTTTTAATGAATGTTTTGAGCTATAATGCTGACAGAAAGCATGCAGATAACAGCATCAGAGATGCTGCAAAAGTGCCCAGGAAGAGTATCATTCCTGATGTTAAGGTCCAATTTTGGAGCATCTCAAGGTGGCCAGTTACCATTACAGAACTGTTGGAGGAAATGTGGTGAAGATGGGTGGTCATCTTGGAATTCGTGAAGTCCTCTAACATCCAGGGTAGCTAAATGTGATCAAGTCATGTGTGACCAATATATTTAGGAAGAAGAAGGGGGAGAAACAATAGTTGAAATCTCTTGGTGAACCTCAATTTAAAGGACTCACTCCATTTCCTCTGTAGAGCATGACTTTTACCTGCAGTGGGTTAAATACTTGTGTGCAGGAGTCCACTTCATAGTATGTCTGAATACTTCTGCTTTCGTTTGAACTGCAGAATCCCAACCTGTTGTACTTGTATTGGAATTAGATAGTTTAGTTAAATATTATGAAAACTGATGAAATACGAGCATAAAAAAGAAAGGTATTTCTGTGACAACTGAGTTGTGTGCACTTTGGAAATGCGAGTAGAGACTTGTCACTATAGAAATTGCTGTCCTCTTAGATGTGACTGAAAACCAACTACTAGCTATTTGGGAAAAAAGTAGAGTCTAGTGAGTATTTTTAGTTTCTTGCTCCACTGTAAGGAAACTGAAACAGGAAATAAATCATAGCTGAGGTATTTTAGTACAGTTTATACAAGAAAGATAATAGGGCACTCCAGTCAACACATCCTTATTTAAGGAAAAGGCCTTGATCCTACATTTAAAAATTGGTGAATAAATGTACACTTACATATTTTAAATTGGAATGAAGCTTCAGGTATATATGAGTGTTTATTTTTTTTAACACTTCCTTACTTTAACTGCTCTTTCCCATTAAGTGACCAATCAGTAGTATCAGTGAACTGAATAGGACAGATTTTACTCTATGACTAAAGGCATGTCATGACTTCAGGAGATTTGAAGAGAAGGAAACATTGAAATGCTTCTTTTTCAAGGCTGCTTGCTGTAATGTCCATGTAACAAGTGTGCTAATTGTTAGTATTCCTACTTCCAAGAATGCTTTATTTGCATTTCACTTTTACTTTTTTAAAACTTTAATAATGGTTTTTGGTTTTTTTGTCTACTGTTGCCTTCTATTTGTGGCAAATATATTGGCTTTTTATTTATAAAAGTGAAATAAGGCTTCCTTCTGAAATGAAAGCAGTAGTACTTAAAGGAAAACATTAAATAACTAATAGTTCAGAGGTTATGTGACTGGCAGATCAGTAAGGTAGAATTTAAGTGTGGGAAACAGTAGCCTCCAGGGTAAAGGCAAGTTCCTTAACATGCATTTAAGACTACTCATGATATGACCTTTGTCTAACTTTTCCAGTAACATGTCTCATCACTTTCAGTTACCTCAGATGTCATGTTGGTCAAATAGGGACAGCCTCGTCTCAAGAATTGAGCCCAGACTGGATCCAGAAGGTCGGGAGGGAATTTGATAGCGCCGAGGACTGTGCTTTGGATGGAGAAATCATGGAACTAATTTTTCCAGCTTTACTGAGCTTGTCTGTCTGATTCACTTTTGTGTTCCATACCTAGAAGGCAGTAGGCAGTAAATATTTGAATAGATGAATGAATAAACAAGTAAACCCAAACTAAGAGTTATAGTGTTCTATAGCATAAGGCGTAATCTTGAGTACCAAGCAGAAAATTTCAGAAAAATCTCTGAGGCCATACCTTGCTGTGTTGGGAACTTTATCTTTTTTTTTTTTTTTCTTTTTTTAATTGTAATTTAAGCAAATATGTCATGTCAGGGAGGATTGTGGTAAAGCAGTGTTTTTTATACTCTGCAATTGAGCATATAAATTGGTTTTAAACTTTATAGAAAGTAATTTGACAATATAGCTCAAAAGCCTAAGAAGTATTTAAACCTTTTGATCTAGTAATGCCGATTTTGGTATATATCTCAAGATATAAAAGGAAATAAAGCTTTAGTTGTCAATTTTTATGCAGAGATGTCAACCCCACCATTATTTGTAGTAGGGGCAAAGAGGAATCAATCTAAGCCTAGTGCTCTCAAGAGGTAGACCTAGAGATTGTAATGGCAAGGAGCTATCAGGACTCCAGGGTTAATGTATGACATTTGATAGAATATTATATATTCAAGAACTGAGGACATTTTCAAGTAATTTTTAATGGGAAAATCCCCATGGCATGTGAAAAGTAGGAGATAAAACTTCAAATATAATGCCGATTATGGTTTAAAAAACATATATAGTGTTTAATATTTAATATATAGGCTTCTAGGTCATGTACTAATTTTTAAAATGTTTCTGGGTTGTGAGGTTATGGATGATTTTTGTTTTACTTTTTATATTTATCTGTATTTTCCAGGCTTTCAATGATGAGTATATATTCCTTTTGTAATTAGAAATGTTTTGTTTTTAAGTGAAAACTCTACCTAGTACTTATTTATTTATTTATTTGATTTTTATTTTAATGAAAAACTAAGGTAATATTCTGAAAGATGATTAAAGGGAAGTAATTCTTTTTTTTTTTTTTTTTAAAGATTTTATTTATTTATTTGACAGAGAGAGAGACAGCCAGCGAGAGAGGGAACACAGGCCAGGGGAGTGGGAGAGGGAGAAGCAGGCTCCCAGCAGAGGAGCCTGATGTGGGGCTCGATCCCAGGACTCTGGAATCATGCCCTGAGCTGAAGGCAGACGCTTAACGACTGAGCCACCCAGGCGCCCCTAAAGGGAAGTAATTCTTTGGCCCAACATGGGGCTTGAACTCATGACCCCAAGATCAGGAATCACATGCTCTACGGACTGAGCCAGCCAGGCGCCCTGAGAGGGAAGTAAATCTTGAGACTAGGAATGCAGTTGGGAAGCTACCGTGGGAGACAGAATTGGGGCAGTGGTGATAGGGTTGCAGAGGACTGTAGTGACCACTAAGATAGAGGGATAAAAGAAAATGAGGGCTGTAGGAAGTCCCTGTCCCAGATGTTTAATATAAATATAAAGAATTTGAGATGAAAGTTTGGCCCTTAAAAATGTATTCTTATTTGTGGAACATATAAATTTCATGTGGTCATTAACAACTTCAGGTTCTGTTTTCCTTATACTTCTTTAAATCCTCTATGTTGTTGAAGATCCTCTTTCTAATTTGTTAAGGTTAAGAACATATACGTGATAGGACTATGAAGATAATACGTTTCTGACATCTGTCACCCTGTGGATTGCCAGTCAGTGGACCTGGCTGTCCTGATAGGCATTAGCTGACTCGCTCGCCAATTTATGGGCACCACTCCTGAAGCTATAATCTTAGCGAAAAAGGTTACCTCCCAAGTAAGGAAGGGTAATTTTTAGGTCAAATTGAAGAAATCACATGTATCCCTGCTAGCATTTCCAACAATAACAAAAGAGGCAGGAAAGAAAAGAACCTGCCACTATTCCTCCACGGCAAGACTCTGGAAAAAGGGTCAGTTAAAAACAAGACAATATCTTTCTCGATGACTCCACATTTAATTTAAATTTAAACATATCTGGGGGTGTCTGGGTAGCTCAGTCGATTAGGCGTCTGACTCTTGGTTTTGGCTCAGGTCATGATCTCAGGGTCATGGGACTGAGCCCCATGTCGGGCTCCACACCCAGCACCGAGTCTGCTTGAAATTTTCTCCTTCTCCCTTGGCCCCTCACCATGCTTGTGCTCTCTCGCTAGTGCTCTCTCTTTCTCTCTCTCAAATAAATAAAATCCTTAAATTTAAATGTATCTGCTTTGGGAGAGTTACCTTAGATTTCTTTTTAAGATCTTTTCATGATGCTATGGGTAATCAAATAATACAGTGAATGCTCTGGTTTTGTGTATCAAATATGAGGTTCCTTATTTTTCCACAGAAGTATTGGCTGATCTCTTACTTTTTCTGACTGTGAGCAGCAGGTAAATTAATATGATCACTGTCTGACCCCCAGATCCTGACTCCAGTTACCTAATTCTAAATTTACCAGTCTTCCTTACTTGGAGGTCACATGATAACGTATATTCCATGTAGGTGGATAGAAACACATAGAAAAAAATTTAGCTGGATATTACTATGTTATTGCAAAGTAGGGTTTTAGGAAGCTTCATTGCTTCTTACTTGCAGTAGTCCCACCGCATCTGATTCTTTTGGCGATTACAGAAGTAAGAATCCCACAGCATGGGAAGGAAAGAATTTATGATCTGCAATTCTGCTATGCACATCTCAGAACTGTTGTGATATGTGAATACTTTTGAGACTTTTTCTGTAGTTTTGGGGAAAAATATGTCAGTGGGAGTTTTCCAAGGATTATAGAACAGCACAAAAAGATTCTGTTGTTTACATGCTTTTAATAATTTTAAAAAATGTGTTGAAATACTTTTTTAATGATAAAATAAGACCCAAAGGTTGTATTGTGGAATAGAGAAGAAAATTTAGGTGGAATGTGGAATTTAAGATAGTATCTTTTATTTGAGGGGCATTTTTAATGAAAGGGAATCAGTATTTGTTTATTACGTGGTATCTCCTAAGTACTGGGCTGTATGCTTATCTCATTTAATCCTCACAACATTCCTGTAAAGCAAGTCCTTATTTTAATTATTTGTGAGGAAATCGAGGTTCAGTGAAGTTGAGTAAGCTTCTCAGGGTCACCCAAAGCATTGAATGGCTGTGCCAGGTTTTGACCTCAGTCTGATCGGTACCAAAACCCATGTTTTTTTTTCCTACATACGTTTCCCTTTTAGAAAAGTTTTATAATAGGGGCGCCTGGGTGGCGCAGTCATTAAGCGTCTGCCTTCGGCTCAGGGCATGATCCCGGCGTTATGGGATGGAGCCCCACATCAGGCTCCTCCGCTATGAGCCTGCTTCTTCCTCTCCCACTCCCCCTGCTTGTGTTCCCTCTCTCACTGGCTGTCTCTATCTCTGTCAAATAAATAAATAAAATCTGAAAAAAAAAAGGTTTATAATAAATAGTGTCCGGCCTTCAGCATTTATAATACATAGGTGTTATTCTTTAGCTGCTGAAAAAGTAGAATTGGTTTTGTCCTTGGTTTCTAGCTATTTCCATGATAGCAGTGTGATCTTATACAGTGACTAATGACTACAGAAGTGTACACACAAATCTTTTGTTTTTAATTAAAAACTTACAATGAATTTCAGAGATAAGGGACAGCTATTTTGGAACTGGTGCTTGCTGATAAGTTTTATAGAGTTTTAAGTCAGTGAACTGGTGGCATAAGCCCTTTTTAATATTACATTTGTCATTTTAGAGAGATTAATTGGAGTGATGCAATTTAAACAAAAGTAGGATTTTGGAGGAATATCAGAATATCCTTTCCGTGAATTAATTCTAAATTTAAAAAAGGAAAAAATCTATGCTTTCTCAGTGTTACTAAATAGAAGCCTCAATTAGCTGAAACATCTAATTTTAATATTTTCTTTTCTCTCATTTTACTTCATTGTGAAATATTTCAAGCAGAAGCCAAAAAAAAGAAAATAGTATAATGAATATTCATGTACCTGCTACCAAGCAGCGTCATTTTTTGGGGAAGGGGAAGAACTAAAATTACAGATAAAGTTGTGTCTTTCCTGTGTACTTTTCCCTAATCCTGTTCTCTTCTCTTCCTCTGCGGAAGTAAACACTATGGTAGATTTGGTGTTTGTTGCTCTCATGCATGTTTTTATACTTTTTCTACAGAGTTAATGTAACTTCACACATTATAGAGCTTTGAAGGGCATATTTTTTTAACTTCATAAAAATTGAATTCATGTTGAATATATTCTGCAACTGGTGTTTTTAATTAATAAAATATGATTATGGTATGATTGTTTTATTTTTCCTTATGGATAACCAGTTGTCTTGGCCCTTTTGTGTAGTCTGTCTTTTCCCCATTGATTTGCTGTGCTAAATTTGTCATTATATCATGTTTCCATATTTTGTGCGTATGTCTCTTAAGCTTTTTGTTCTGTTCTACTGGTTTGACTGGTTTTTGTTTTTGTTTTTTAGTTACAGAGGTAGAATTTAGTGATTCATTGGTTTCCATCAAGTGCCCTCCTTAATGCCCATCACCCAGTTACCCCATTCCCCACCCAATAACTCTCAGTTCACTGGTTTGACTGTTTCTATACCAACACCAAACTCCAAATTACTTAAGCCTATAAGTAGAGTAAGTCTCCTTACCCAGTTCTTTTTCAATATTTTCATTGCTATTCTTGGCTTTTTCTTTTCCCATATAAATTTTAGGATTAGCTCGTTGGGTTTCATAAAAAGCCCCACTGAGTTTTTTATTGTAATTGCATTGACCATTTAGCTAAATTTAGGGGAAATGAACATCTTTATGATATCATCTTCCTGTACATGAACATGGTATTTCTTTAGAAATTTCAGGTCTTCTTTTATGTTATTCAATGATAATTTGTAATTTTATTCATAAAGGTCTCAAAACATTTTTTGTTAAGTTTAATTCCTAGAGCCTTAATGATGTTCACTGCTGTTATGAAGATCTATTGGTCTCCCTCTTTTCCTTCCCTTCTCCCCCTTTCCTTCTTCTCTCCTCCTTTCTTTCTCCCTTCCTTTTTTCTTTCCCCCTGCCAAATCCCATTCCCATCTCCTTTCCTCTGTGCTTCCTTTATCATCTAATATTTTAATTTTATGTTGTCTTGGCTGAAAGCCCTATGTAAGGTGATGTGGTAGAGAAAAACATATGAGAGTCAGAATTGTTGGAAATGAATCCCAGCTTTGTCCCTCAAAGATATGTTAACCATGTCAACTTTTTTGTTATGTTATTTGAGCCTACCTCTCCTAATCTGTATAGGGAGTGTCATACTTTTACACTGCCCACCTTACAGGTTCAAATGAGATTAGATCATTTTTCCCAATTAAAAACTTGATGCAAAAAAGAGTAATTTCTAATGCGGGGGAGTCCATTTTCCAAAATGAGACTGTAGATATTTATTAAAATCAATACTATTAAAGAAAAATACCTTGAATACATAAACTTATTTTGACTTCTAGAACTTATTATTTTTTTTTTTTTTGAGTATGCTCTACACCCAGTGTGGAGCCCAACCTAGGGCTTGAACTCAAGACCTCAAGACCCTGAGATCAGACCGGAGCTGAGATCAAGAGTTAAACACTTAACAACTGAGCCACCCAGGCACCCCTGAAAATTATTTTTAATGCTTATACTCTGTATCACATCCCAAAAGGATGTGAAGTGGTTTACAGTAAAGAACACACATGCACATACACACACAGATCCCAATTGAAGACATTAAAATGAAAATAGAAAATCAGGTTTTTACAGTGATGGAAATGCAAATATGAGAATTATGAGGGTTGATACAAGCATTGTGAGTAAGCCTCTCTGCTTTCAGGATCCTGTGGGTTAAAAACTTGAAAGAAAAAGAAAAGGAAGGAAGGAAGGAAGGAAGGAAGGAAGGAAGGAAAGAAAAGAAAAGAAAAGAAAGAAAGAAATTGAAGACACTTAACTGTAGAGAACAAACTGAGGGTTGCTGGAGGGGAGATGGGTGGAGGGATGGGGTACCTGGGTGATGGGCATTAAGGAGGGCATGTGATGTAATGAGCACTGGGTGTTGTATGCAACTGATAAAACACTAAATTCTAAATCCCCCCAAATAATAATACACTATATGTTAACTAGCTTGAATTTAAATAAAAGAAAATTTTTTAAAAATCAGATGCTGTGGGAAAAAGAGAAATATGATTTGGTTGTTGGTGGGTGTATTTCCTCCTTTGTAACAAGCCAAATTTTTATTATTTGTCATTAACTTCATAAAAAATTATTATTCACATAGATTTCAAGACAAAAACGGGTTCAGTGTCGCCTGCAACAGTTTTATAACAAGTTATGAGCAACTTTTTAAAATGTCTTTTCTAATGACCTCTGGTAAAAACCTGAAGGGATAAGAGTGTAACTCACCAAAACTATCCTTTGCATGGACTAAACTACTGTTACTTGGAAATTTTATAATCTATAAGGCATGAACTTGGATTAAAATCTAGAAAAGTGGTACTCTAAACATTTTTATGTTACCTTCATACTTTTGAATATTGGAATTTTTGGTGGCACCCTGAAATCCACTAAAGCTTTTAAGAGAACACTAGATAAGTAGTAATAACTACAAAGTAACCACTACTACAGTAAAAAATGCCTTGTAAATTACAAAAGATAGTAAATTACCTCATTATTTAAGCAGTCACCATTAACACTACTCTCTGGGTTTCAGTAGAACTGTTTACTGCTCTGATCTGCTGATAATGTTTTCTTTTGTATTCAGGAAATAAAGTTCTCCCATATTCTAATAGAGATACCATCTTTAACATGGGCTTGATATTATTTAATGCCTCTGAATTATATTTGTTTGTGCTTCAGTACACACACACTGTGTCATATACCAGCTCAGTACAGAGCGCTTTCTGGCTGACCTTTGCCCTGGTGTGTTACTAATCGGTTTGCTTTGCAGCGTTTGATCTGCTCTCATATAGCTTGATCTTCCTAGGCAAGTGAGCAGTAGGGTATAGGAATCCTTTCTTGGTTAACTCCTTGCATTTAAAAGATTTATTTATGGGAAACTGAAGTTTATTTCTTAGAGATAAGACAGCTGTTCAAGTTTTGTAAGGTTTTCCCCCACAAAATTTTCCAACTATCGATAGACAGAATTTGCATTCAGATATATCTGGTTTCAAATTCTGTCTCTCTACCATTTGTTAGCTGAGTGACCTTAAGATTATTTAGTTTCTCTGACTTAGCTTTTGTCTCTTTATCTGTAATATCTACTGTAATATCTACTTCATTTATTGAACAATATATTTTTTTAATTATTAAATTGTAGGTGGTTGATAATTTTTTATGGGGGGATCTAGCTGAGATACCTGCCTCTAGAATTAAAAACAAATGCAGACACAAACAAAAGCCTCCTCAGGATGAAGCTAATCTCTAACATTCTTTTTCCTTAGAAGTATATGTAAAGTACACTTTTATGTATATTTTCTAATGTAAAATTTTAGATGTACATTAAGTTAGAATAGCATAATGAACCTTTATGTAACTGTTAGCAGCTTAAATACTAAAATTATAGTTTTGGTTTTTTGTTTTTTTTTAAGATTTATTTATTTGAGAGATGGGGGGAGGGGCGGAGGGAGAGGTAGAGAGAAACCCAAGTCAGCTCCTGAATTGAGTGCCTGATTCAGGCCGGATCCTGATTCAGGCTGGATCCCATGAGATCATGACCTAAGCCGAAATCAAGAGTCAGACGCCTAACCGACTGCACCACCCAGGTGCCCCTAAAACTATAGATTAATCTTTTTTAACCATAGAAGAAGGTATAAAGTGACAGGTTCCCTCTCTTCACCCATTTGCTTAATCTGATTTACTAGATGTAGCAACCATTAAGTTGCTTTACAGAAATGAAATTATATGTACTGTTTTGTAATTTGAAGTTTTCCTTTAGCAATAATATACTTTCTTTTTAAAAAAGATTTTTATTTATTTATTCGACAGAGAGAGACAGCCAGTGAGAGAGGGAGCACAAGCAGGGGGAGTGGGAGAGGAAGAAGCAGGCTTCCAGCAGAGGAGCCTGATGTGGGGCTCGATCCCATAACGCCAGGATCACGCCCTGAGCCGAAGGCAGACGCTTAACGACTGAGCCACCCAGGCGCCCCCAATAATATACTTTTAAAATATGTTTTATTTCTATGTGAGTGCCTATGTTTTGTGGCTGTACCATATTTTATTATATAGGTTTATAATAATTTCTTTAGTAGAATAATGTTGGGTAGTAAGACTTTAGGTGATTTTTTTCCTTTCTATGTTTCTTTTCCGTATTCTTTTCAATGAACGACTATTTTTTTGATAGTGATGGACATTAACTTGAGAAAAAAATTAAAATATGAAAAACGTATTTTTATGGTTACCCATGGTCAAATGTCTTCCCTTTATTGTGCTGCCTTTAAATATGATCTGATAGCTGTCATTAACCACCTCCTCCTGCATGTCTCCTGTGTCCTTCAATGATCATTTCAGAGTGCAGCCTTTGTTCGGTGTAGGAGAGCTGCTTTGACTTTTAGATACGCTTTTACTCATAAAAATGAATTGCATAGTTAGAACTTTTTTAAAAAAATGTCTGTAACCGTTCTGTAATTTTGACATTGTTGGCATATTTTTTCCTTGAGTAGAGAAGACGCATTCACTCCTTTTGATTTAATCACCGTTAAAGGGTAGGGAGGTACTTCTGGAGATAAAGTTGGGATTGTTGTGTACAGCTGAATATGTATGTGAATGTTAGGATACTTGATTAAAACAGCTTTAGTGAACTACTGAGCATCTCTAGCTGATTTTCCTGCTCAGCTCCAAAGGTTCACAAAGCTAAGAATACAACATGGAGTGCCTCGGTGGCTCAGTCAGTTAAGCCCCTAATTCTTGATTTCAGCTCAGGTCGTGATCTCAGGGTTTTGAGATTGAGCCCTCCAAGCTGAGCGCAGAGTCTGCTTGTCCCTCTCCCTCTGGTCCTTCCCCCGCTCTCTCTCTCTCTCTCGTTCTCTTTCAAATAAATAAATAAATAAATAAATAAATAAATAAATAAAATCTTAATTAAAAAAACAATACAGCATATATAACAAGCAGAACTTACCTTCCAAAATGCGAAATTAACCTTGTGAATTTTGATATAACAATCAGTTCTCCTGTAGTTGCAAATTTAGAAAAAAAATTTTTTAAACATATTTACTTGGGATAGTGAAGATTCTATATGATGGTTTTAACAAAGAATATGCTTTTATGAATAACTGATTACATTGAATCATACAGATTAGTGATTCAAATCACTAATATAACTCTATTAAGTTAAATCTACCATATAAAACACAGATATTGCAGACTGAAATTTCAGACATTTTTGGATATCAGTCCTCAGTTGAGGGCACATTAATAATTTGCTTTTACCCAACCAAATCTTTTTCAGATTTGTAAAAGAAATGAAAGAGATTGGTATTTCACTGTAGTTTCCCAATGAAGATTAAGAAAGAAAAGATAAATGACTTAATGGGCTGAGAGAGAAGACTTCCCTTAAGCTTAAATGAGCATGTTCAAAAGGACCCTCGCTATTTCCTTCCCCCCCATTGTTAGCCACTGTATTTCTCAGATTTTAAGCAAAATTAGTCTTCTCATCATGGAAACTGTGAACATTCATTAACAAGTGGGTTTCACTTTGAAATTTATACAGCAAACACCAAAGAATGAATTGTTGTTACAATCCATGGGAGTCTTGAGATTGACGTCAAAACACCACCAGTACAGCTGTATAAGCAGTGGGAAGAGTATTTTTAACATCCCTGTTAGATCATCTTTTGACCTTTCTTTTTATGCTTTCTCTTGTTCCACTAAATAGTTAAAAAGAGAGAGAAAGAAAAGAAAAGCTTTATAACATAGTTCTCTACTCAAGCCGTACTAATGTTTTTTAAATTAACACCTGTACAGTCGTCTTCTTGATTCTCTTCCCCTGGTATCTTTCGTTTCCTTTTCCTGTAGTGTTCTAAGTTCTTCTGCCAATGGACTTTTTAAATTGGTAGTGGAGGGAGGGTGAGGGAAGGTGAGTGTTTTTGTGTTTTTTTTTTTACAGTTCATTTTTTAGGATGGGTTTAGATTTACAGAAAAATTAAAGAGTTAATACAGAGAGGAACATGTACTTCATACTTATTTTCAGATTCCCCTACTATTAATGTATTACATTAGTATGGTACTTCTGTTAAAATTAATGGCTGAGTTTTAATATATTATTATTCATTAAGTCCAAAGTTTATTCTAATTTCCTTAGTTTTTACCTATTGTCCTTTCTGTGTTCCAGGATCCCATGAGGGATACCACACTTCATTTAGTTGTGTCTTCCTGGGCTCCTCCTGGCTGCGACAGTGTCTTAGACTTACCTTGTTTTTGATGATCTTGACAGTTTTGAGGAGTACTGGTTAAGTATTTTATAACATGCCTCTAAATTTCAATTTGTCTGTTTTCCTCATGATTAGACTGGAGTTATGAGTTGTTAGAAGGAAGATAACAGAGGTATGGTGCCATTTTCATCACATTATACCAAGGGTAGTAATATCAACACAGTTTATGACTATTGATGACCTTGATCACCTGGCCGATGTAGTGTTCGTCAGGTTTCTTTGCTGTGGAGTGTTGTCATGTTCTGGTATGAATATCCTTGTTAGATGAGTTGCTCTGGTAATTGCTTGGGCTTTAGCTGTTGAAGTATGTCATCACATTGATATAGTGCTCATTGAAATGTTAAATGTTTTTATGATTAACACATTCAGAGCTAAGAATTAAAATTTTAAAGTGCTCAGCCTTTCAAGTTTTTTTTTTTTTTTTAAGATTTTATTTATTTCTTTGACAGAGACAGCCAGCTAGAGAGGGAACACAAGCAGGGGGAGTGGGAGAGGGAGAAGCAGGCTCCTAGGAAGGAGCCTGATGTGGGGCTCGATCCCAGAACACTGGGATCACACCCTGAGCCCAAGGCAGATGCTTAACGACTGAGCCACCCAGGCGCCCCTCAAATTTTATTTTTGAAATAAAGGTTTATTTTTCTGTGGAATTCTGAAGATTTTATGTTTAAAACAACAACTTGGTTTTATATTTTAGGTAGTGAGTTAGAGAAATTAGTTTATCAGCTATTTCTTTTTTTTTTTTTAAAGATTTTATTTATTTATTTGACAGAGATAGAGACAGCCAGCGAGAGAGGGAACACAAGCAGGGGGAGTGGGAGAGGAAGAAGCAGGCTCATAGCAGAGGAGCCTGATGTGGGGCTCGATCCCAGAACACCGGGATCACGCCCTGAGCCGAAGGCAGACGCTTAACCGCTGTGCCACCCAGGCGCCCCATCAGCTATTTCAATTATGGACTTAGGGACACCTGGGTGGCTCAGTCGGTTAACGTCCTGTTCTTGGTTTCAGCCCAGGTCATGATCTCAGGGTTCTGAGATCAAGCCCCAGGGCAGTCTCCTTGCTCAGTGTGGAGTCTGCTTGTCTCTCTCCCTCTACCCCTCCCTTCCCTGTGTATTTTGAAGAGCTTTGATAAGTTTATACAGTTTTTAACTAACGCTACTGTAATTAAGATATAGAACATCTCCATCACCCCAGAAAGCTCTCTCATGCATCTTTTTATTTAGTTTCCGACAACCATGGTCTGCTGTCACAGGAGTTTTTGCCTTTTCTAGAATGTCATGTAGGTGCATCATACAGTGTATATAATCTTTTTGTATCTGTCTTCTTTAATGCTTTTTTGATTCATCCAGGTTGTTGCAAGTTATGGTAGTTTCTTTTTCTTGCCTTATTATTCCATTGTGCGAATATGCCTGAGTTTCTTCATCCACTTATCTTTTGATGGTCATTTGAATTTACAGTTTGGGGTATTTTGAATAAATCTGAACATTGGCACTTGAGTTTTTGTGTGATTTACATTTTCATTTCTCTTTCGTAAAAACCTTGAAGTAGGATTGCTAAGCTATATGATAAGTATATGTTTAACTTTATTAGAAACTGCTGAACTGTTTTCCAAAGTGACTATATCATTTTACATTCTCACTAGCAAGGTAGGAGTTTCAGTTGTTCCATATTCTCATCAACACTTAGTATTATCAGTCTTAAAAGTGGGTATGAATGGGGGCGCCTGGGTGGCACAGCGGTTAAGCGTCTGCCTTCGGCTCAGGGCGTGATCCTGGCATTATGGGATCGAGCCCCACATCAGGCTCCTCCGCTATGAACCTGCTTCTTCCTCTCCCACTCCCCCTGCTTGTGTTTCTTCTCTCGCTGGCTGTCTCTATTGCTGTCAAATAAATAAATAAAATCTTTAAAAAAAAAAGTGAGTATGAATGGCCATCTCATTGTATTTTTTTATTTGCATTTCTCTTCTTAATGATATTAAGGACTTTTCATGTGCTTTTTGCCATTTGTTTTCTTTTGTGAAGTGTTTGTTCACATCTTTTAAAAATTGGCTTGTCTTTTTATTATCAAGATGTAGGTTATGAGTCCTTTATTAGGTATGCGCTTTTAAAATATTTCTTCCAGTTTGTGTCTTGTCTTTTTATTTCCTTAATAATGTCTTTCAAAGAATAGAAGTTTTTAATTTTGATTAAGTTCAGTTTGTTACCTTCTTCTGAAAAAAATAAAAATAAAATTTTTGCTTTTTGGGTTCTACCTGAAAAAATCTCGACCTAACCCAAGGTTGCAAGAATTTTCTCCTAATTTTTTCTAGAAGATTTATAGTTTTTCTCTTATTTTTAGTCCCATGATATATATCAAGTTAACATTTGTGTATGATGTGAGGTAAAGATTAAGGTCTGTTTGTGTGTGTGGGTGTGTGTTTTGGCATATTCTCCAGTGCTGTTTATAGAAAAGACTATTCTTTTCCTGTTGAATTACCTTGGCATTTGTGTTAAAAACTGATTCAGTCCTCTACATATGCATCTATTTATGCTGTCTCTATATTGTATTCTTCTGTTCAGTGTACTATCCTTATGTCTTGAGTACTGTAATTTTATCTTAAATATTAGAAAGAAGATAGTGTAAGCCTTCCAGTTTTGTTGTTTTCTGAAAAAATTGTCTTGGCTTTTCTAGATTCTTTGTATTGAATGGATCTGAATTTGAGAATTAGCATGTCCATTTGTTTTTTTTTTTAAGTGCTGTGATTTTTAAGGATAATTGTGTCTAATGTAGATCAGGTTAGGGAGAGTCAGACTCTTTTGATTCATGAACATAGTCTCACTCTTCATGTATTGAAGTCTTTTATTTCTCTCAAAAAATTCTATAGTTTTCAGTGTATAGGTCTTGTACAGTTTAATTCAACACTATATATTTTATGTGTTTTGAGGTTATTGTAAATGGTAATTAAAAATTGTTAATTTGTTGCTAGTATATAGAAATATAATTGCTTTTTGTATATTGATCTTGTGTGCTGCTCTCTTACTAATAACCTTATTCTATTTTTTTAAAATATAGATTTCTTTGGATCTTGTTGTTAAAGGTTTTTTATTTATTTGAGAGAGAGAGAGAAAGCACAAGCACGGAGAGGGGCAGAGGGAGAGGGAGAAGCAGGCTGCCCACTGAGCAGGGAGCCTGACTTGGGGCTCGATCCCAGGACCCTAGTATCATGATCTGAGCTGAAAGCAGATACTTAACCGACTGAGCCACCCCAGGCACTCTGATTTCTTTGGATCTTTTACATAGATGATCATGTCATCTGTGATTAAAGATAGTTGTATTTTTTTTTCTTTTCAGTCTGTAAGCTTTTTATATATTTACTTTATTGTCTTATCTCTCTGGCTGACATGTTAAATAGAAATTGTGAGCATAGACATGTAGACATCTCTGCCTTGTTCTCAATTGTAGAGGGAAGGCATTTAATATGTTACCATTAAGTGTGATGTTATGTGTTTGTTTCTTCTAGATACCTTTTATCAGTTTGGGGAAGTTATCTTTTATCTTAGTTTGTGAGAGATTTTATCATTAACAGGTATTGAATTTTGTAAAAATTTTTTTGGCATCTAGTGAGAGGATGATATATATGGTGGTTGTTTTTTTAGCCTGGTGATATGGCGAATTACATTGAAATTTGAATGTTGAGCCAACCTTGCATTCCTGGGATAAACCCCATTTGGTCATTTTGTATTATTCATTCTATATATTGATAGATTTGGTTTGCTAGTATTTTGATGAAGATTTTTACATCTGTGTTCATGAGGTGTATTGGTTTTCATTTTCTTATAATGTCATTGCCTTGTTTTGATACTGAGTGTAATGTTGGCCTCAGAAAATGAATTGGGAAGTGTCAGGTGTTTTCAGAAAGTGTGTGTAGGATGTTATTATCTCTTCCTTTAAATGTTTGTAACAGTCACCAGTGAAGTTGTCTGAGCCTGGATTTTTCTTTGTGGGAATGTTTTTAATCAACAATCCAAGTCCTACCTAAGGGTACCTACTATACTAACTTTATAGCATTATATACTATTCAATAACTTCTTTATTTTGGAATAATTTTAGATTTACAGAAAAGGTGAAAAGATAGTGTTGAGAGCTCCTATATACCTTACACCTAATTTTCCTCATTGTTAACATCTTGCATTACTATGGTTCATCTATCAAAACTAAGAAACTGACATTGGTATTAACTAAATTACAGACTTTATTTGGGTCTCTCCAGCTTTTCCATTAATGATCTCTTTCTGTTCCAGGATCCAATTCAGCATTCCACGTTGCAGTTTTCACGTTTCCCAAGTCTCTTCTGGTTTGTGAAAGTTTCTTAGGCTTACCTTACATTTTATGACCTTAACAGATTTGAAGAGTACTAGCCTAACTATTTTTTAGAATTTCCCGCAGTCTGGGTTTGCTTCTGTTTTTTATTATTAGGGTTATACGTTTTTGGAAAGAATACGACAGAGATGAAGTGCTTTCATTTTGTATCAGAGGTATATGATGTCTACATGACATCCATATGATTTCACTGGTGGTATTATTAACCTAGGTAGTGTTTGCCAGGTTTCTCCCCTCCAGAGCTACTCTTTTTCTCTCTCCATACTGTGTTCTTTAGAAACAAGTCATTTAACATGCAATCCACACTTAGAGGAGGAAGAAGTATCTATATATATGATTTAGAATTCTTCTGTAAGGAAGATTTTTGTGTCTTCCTCCATTTAGTTATTTATTTAATTACTGATATCAGTGTGGACTAGTGTATATTTATTTTATACTTTGAGTTCTAATCCAGTACCATATTTTTATTTTATTGCTCATATTGTTCCAGCTTTGACCATTGGAAAAGCTTTCAGGTTGGCACTTGCCTCTATCTTTTTTGTTTTTTGAGTACTTCCTTATTTTCTGGTACTCTTAAGATGCTCATTTTGTATTTTTTTTGCCCTAGTTGCAGCCATTTCCCCAAGGAGCTATGAGTCCTTTTACAGGAGAATGGTATTTAGAAACCAAACTGTGGGTACTGGGTATGCTCATGGTTATTGGGGTGCCATTGCTTTTAAGCCCTCTCAAGGGACCGAGCTAGGTAACATATGTATGTGTGTGTGTATATATATATATATGCATACACACGTATCTATAACTGTTTTTGTATCCATTTGTATATATATTAAGCATGAGTTCTTCCTGATATATCTGATTTTAATCCAGTACCACGGGGTTCACTCTAGTCTTCCTTTCTTGTTTATGTGTGAATTTCACAGCGAGAAACCTGGCTCCAGCAACCATATATTATCCATTTATTTATTTGTTCAGCTCCAGTATACATGAAAAGCTATTTCAGGACTGTTAACCTGTGTACCCATGAGAAACAAACCTTCCAATTAGAGTCCAGTGTTTATTTTTCTCATTAGCCTTACAATTTCCATTGAAAACATCACTTTCCAAAGTTAGTTAGGTCAGCTCATTTTCCCCCCACCCCTTCAGTACGGTTATGTCATAATTTGTAATGCAGTTAGATTCATTTATCATGGTTCTGCATTTCATCTTGGAGTCTTCCAACATTTTGGTTGATGGATTTTTGTTGTTATTTGGTCAGCATTCATAGAAGCTCACTATTCAGAATGTTCAATTCTTTGTTTTCTAACTCAGGAGTAGGGTCATGTATCCACACCTGTAGTATCGTACGGAGAAGGTCCTGCACCCTAAATGTGTCCCTGTACATCCCCTTTGTAGGCATCTGCTCTCCCCTCTGCTAATCCCTGGTAACTGCTAATCTGTGTTTTCATCTAATTTGTTTTTAATTTTGCTTTTTTCAAAGTGTCCTGTGAATGTAATGATATGAAAATCTTTGGATTTTGCATCTGACTTCTTTAACATAGCAAAATGCACTTAAGTTGTGTGAAATGATATTTCCTTCTTTTTAAATTGTTGAGTAATATTCCGTGTATGAATGAATTAGTTTATCCATTCCCCCACTGAAGGACATTCTGGTTACTTCCAATTTTTAGCACTGATGAGGTAGTAAAGCTGCTATAAACATCACAGACAGATTTTTCTGGAGACAGAAATTTTCACATCATTTGGGTAAAAGACCTCCGAATGCAATTTCTGGGTCACATGGTTGTATGTTAAGTTGTATCAGTGCTTCTCAGTGAAGTCCTTATAAGTCATAAATTCAATAAATTTGTTAATATTGTCCAGGGAAAGCATTAAAATCATTAGTCCCTAGTTTAGCAAACCTAAAAATCTACTCATCTATCTATCCTTTGGTTCTTCTTCCTTTATTTGTTGATTTTTTACAAACTGCATTCACCAAGGTGTGGTTCCATGGAAGCTGATTCTTCATAGATCACTAACTGTGACTCTGAGGTTCTGTGAATTTGTTTAGAAATTCATAGAACCCTAGGCTATAATTTAAGCGAGTGCCATGATTACTGGGTTTTCACTTAAAATCAGATACATTCAGATGTTTTAGGGAATATGTTTTATCAAACAAAGAATATGTTTGTTATTCATTACTAATGTACTGATCCCAGAAATTACGTGTGTGCAAATTGTCAAATTGGGTTGATGCTTCAGGAAAGGAAAATAGAGACTAACGCGTCTTCTTAGTGTGGCAATGCCTTTGTTAGAGAGCAGTATTTGAGGCAAATTATTGTTTTAGCAAAATTACATGGCTTCCAGGGATTAAATTGAATGTGTGTGTGTCTCTGTCCCTCCCTCATTGTACTGTAAGTGGCAGGGATGCAAGTTAACAGAGTGCCAGACATCATAATGCCTGGGGCATAGTTAGAGACCAGGGAAGATTTACAATAATCAAACACAGACAAAGTAGCATGAAGAAATTTCAATCTTCCCAGCCTTGCTTACAAACTTAATTAGGCTTATTGGGGCAGAAAGTATTTTTCCTCCTCCCATTTTTTATCTGTTTCTCCTCTCTACCCACCGCCTGTCCCAGACTGTCGTTCAAGGGGTCACACTTCCAACAAAAAGAGACCCTTTTTGTAAATCTTAATTTATTTGGTTGATTTGCTTTTAGGGGAAGGAGCAGGAGCAATAACAAAATTTTAATATTTGAGGAACTCCATTTTTCATAGAGACACTATGTTTTTCTAAAAATCATACTTTAGGAAATTCTGAAGAAAATAAATTTTTGTGGCTGTACAATTAGATCTTTTACAAGAATTTTTAATTTTGTGGGAGCTGCTTGGCCTTCTCCCTTAAAAAGAAAAAAACTTGTCAGCTAAATCTTCGCTTTCTTTATCATTTAAGTATTTTTGTGGTGTAACCTAGAGTCGTGTTCATGGATGCTGCTCTTTGCCTTTTTCCTTTAGCAGCACAGTGTTGGGCTTCGGGTGATGATGGTAGACGACTGCGGGGGGTGGGAGAAGAGGTGGGGTTTCTTCATATCATCCCTCTTGTGGGCAGTAAAATCATCCGGCAAATGCCTTTCCAAGGATGTCGAGTGTATATATAAAGGAAAAGCTTAAGGTTGCTAAGGGAGTGGTGTTTTGGTGAGGATTTCATTCTCTTTTACTCCATGGAAACAAGCCTTTTGAGCTTTTACTTGTCTGCTGATTTGTCCGGTGATCCAGGTAATCTATAGCAGTCTTTGTTTTCTCGGTGGTGTATGAAATGTAGCAAAATGGTAGAAAAATAGCTTCAGTGAAAGGGATGTACCTATCACAGAGGAGCAAGATTGAAAAGGGAAGAGGATATCTTTACATTGTTCATTATTCTTAAAATGGCTTTTAAGGTTTTATTCATGTTTTTAAAAAGCCTAATTTGACATAAAGGAAGAAAATTTCTAGTTTTGAAAATCTGTGCTTTAATTGCTTAGCTTGAGAACAAAGGTTTTAACATCCAGCATTGCAGGGATATTCCTATTCAAAAGGATAGGAAGCAGCATCCTTCCTTTACCTTTTTAGCACTGAATTGACATAACTCCTCTTGAATCTTAGCTAGGGAACTTTGATTTATTATTCTGTAAATTGTGATTTAATTATCTGAAGCTTCAGGATGGTGGTTTCCCTTTGATACCCAAGGGACCTCGGATGGGATATGGGAGGACAGGGATTAATTCTGTGGTGGGGGGAGGGAATGTTTTTATAGGGTAATCTTCATGATTGTTTTTTCATTTGAAACTAAAATGAAACATAGTGTCATTTGGGAAAGGCTATATCCATGGTGCCAAACACTCTTATCAATTTGAATTATTTTATCCTTTGTTCAGTTTGTGATATTTTTGCCTTTGTCAGCTAAAATGTTGGTTATAAATATGAAGAAGCTGCCGGATTGCTATGTGATGGCATTGGAACTGCCTTCTGCTTTTTTTTTTTTTCTGCATTCATATCTGTGAATACAAGAGCAGAGGCATGAATGTGAAAAGAAGTGGTATGAAATGCTGCAGCCTTTTTTGTTTCGTCCTGAATGTGTTTTTCACGGTGGAAGTTATTTTCTTGTGGACAGAAAGATTCAGGACCATAGTTTACGACACTAAAAAGTGTTTAGCGCTACAGACAGCTCTGTTTAGAAAAGACAGCCTGAAACCATTTTTAAGCATACTCTGAAGCTTTCAGTTAATTTGATCATCTCCATCAGGGTGATAGGAGTAATCCTGCTGTTTGCCACATTTTGAAAGCTGATTGACCCCTTAGAATATTAACAAATTAACAATTCCTTATTGTTTATATTATGTTCTGTGCTTTAGATACATGTGAGGTTTATAGTCTAGTGAGGGGTATAAAAAACTCATGCATGTGATGTACTATTTTTGGTGCTAGGATACGAGTACTGGTTATGTACTCAGTACTAACATGTAGGTATTTTACATAAAGTGCTACGTTTAATCCTCATAACAACCCAGTCACAAAATTATGACCATCCCTTTTTTTAGATGAGGAAATTTATATTTTGAGAGGTTAAGTAATATAACAAAACCATGAAGCCTAGGCCAGTCAAGTCCCTAAAACTCTTTCCACTGTTTCCATATGAGCAGATTAAAACATTTTATCACAATTATTTGACATCACAAAGAGTGATGCCAGTGGAGCAAACACGAGATATAGGGATCCTAATCTCTGCCAAATACTGGGTGATTCTGTAAATAGTTTAACATCATTTGTCAGGTGTGAGATTGAACTAAGTCACCTTAAAGTTCAGCTCTAACATGATGTGATTCTGTTCAGTGTAGGAGATTTTCATGTGCAGCTTATAGAAAAGAGCCTCATTAATGTGTCGTTATAATGTATACCACCTTCTAACATGTTACAGTAAACCTTTATTTATTAAGATCATTATTGTCTGTTGTGTCCCTCTTCCCTTTACCCCAGATATATTGCAAGGACCTAGGTAAGTGCCTGACTACAGAGTATGCAGTAATAAATTCATTTGTTGAATAATGGGATGAAAGAATGAATATTAGACTTGTATAGTACATTGGTAAAATATGTAAGTGACTTTGTACTTTTTAATACCAACACAGTCTGTTGGGGATAAAAATATTTTATTATTACAGTGATCTTTTGAAGAATTAATTAGTGTGAGAATCTTGAAAAGAAGAGAACCTATAAAATAATCAAATTTACGCAAGTAAATTTGCTAACATTTCTCCATGCAAAATTATTGATAGTATAGAACTCAATGACCCAGAGGATTACCCAATATTATATTTAAAAATACTTTTCTTAAGCATTATTGGATGATTCCACATAAGCAAACAAACAAACAAACACACAGCAAAGTTCCTTTTTGGTTTATCCTTTAATTTATGTATACTCTCAAAAGCTGTCAGTTTACAATGGGTAGAAAATATTCAGACCTTCGAGTTTTTGCTTGAGATATTTCTTGAAGTATGATATAATGCTTACTGGTAGTTTTGGTTCATTTGAACATTAGGCTTTTTGAGATTTTAACAGGTGTACTGAGGTATAATTGTTGTATAATAAACTATGTTTAAAATACACGGTTTGATAGGTTTTGATTTTTGTATACAATGGGGAAACTCTCCACTATAATTAAGATAATAAACATATTCATCACCCCAAAAGTTTCCTTGTGCCTCTTGCAGTTCTTCCCTTTGAATCCTGCTCACCCATCCCCAGTTACCACTGTTACTGTCATTATGGATTAGTTTGCATTTTCTTGAGCTTTATATCATTGGAATCTTATGGCATGTTCTTTTTTGTTTGACTTTTTAAATTCTGCATAGTTATTTTAAGATTTGTCCATGTTGTGTGTATCAGTAGTTCATACCTATTTATTGCTGAGTAATACTCTGACATATGGATAAACCATAATTTGTTTATCCATTTTTGTGTTGGTAGTCATTTGGTTGTTTCAAGTTTTGGCCTATTAAGAATAAATTTACGTTGGACATACAAGTCTTTGTATGGACATATGTTTTCATTTCACCTGGGAGTGGAATGGATGGATCATGTGGAAGAAATATATTTAACTTTTAAAGAAACTGCCAAATTGTTTGTTGAAGTGGCTGTATTGTATTAACTTTTTACCAGCAATATTCCAGTTACTCCACAGTGTCACCAGTATTTGGTGTTGTCAGTCTTTTTAATTTCATTCATGTTAGTGGGTGTATAATGGTATCATATTATAGTTTTTATGTGCATTTCATCTAATGATCAGTGATGTTGAACATCTTTCCATGTGTTTATTAGCATTCATATGTTTTCCTTTCATGAATTGTCTGTTCAAGTCTTGTTTTTAGGTATGCTGTCTTTTTATTACTGAGTTGTAAGAGTTTATTATATATTCTGGATCTGAGTCACTTATTAGATATTTGATTTGGAAATATTTTGTTCCAGTCTTTGATTTGTCTTTTCATTCTTTCAGTATTCTCTCTCTTTTTAAATAGCTTTATTGATAATATAGTTCACATTTCAAAGATCAGAAGTTTTTAACTTTGAATTCCAGTCTGTCAGTTTTTCTTTTTATGGATTGTGCTTTTAGTATATATATCTACGAAATATTTTCCTAATCAATATTTTCTCCTTGTGTTTGCTTTTAGAAGCTTTATAGTTTCAACTTTACTTTTAAGGCTGGAATACATTTTGAGATAACTTTTTAATATGGTGTGAGGTATAAATTGAAGTCTATTTTTTTGCATATGGATATCCAAATATTCCAGCACCCTTTGTTGGAAAGAATGAATTGCTTTTGTACCTTTGTCAAAAATCAGTTGTTCATAGACATGAGGATCTCTGTTCTTTTGATCTGTTTGTGTCTCTTGACCCCAGTACCACACTGTATTGAGTACTGTTGCTTTATAATAAGTCTTCAAATCAAGTAGAGTTCGTCCTCCTGCTGTGTTCTTTTTCAGAGTTGTTGGCTCTTCCAGGCCCTTTGCATTTCCACATGAACTTTAGAATCAGTTTATTCATTTCTGGAAAAAAGCTTATTGGGATTTTGATTGGAATTGCATTGAATTTGTAGATCAATTTGTGGATGAATGACATTTTAACAATGTTGAGATTTCCTGTCCATGAACATGACATATAGCTCCATTTACTTAGGTCTCAGTTTTTGTCAGCCATTTATGTTTTCAGTTTACAGGTCTTACTCATCTTTTGTCAGATTTACCCTATGTATTTAATATTTTAGTGTTATCATGGGTAGTATTATCTTTTCATTTTCAGTTTCTGATTGTCCATTGCTAGTATTTTATATGCAGAAATACAGTTGATTATTGATTTTTGAATCTTGCAAATTTAATTATTAATTAGTTCTAGTAGGTTTTTTGTTGATTTCATAGAATTTTATGTATAGATCATCATGTAATGTATATAAATACAGTTTTACTTCTGCCTTTCCAATCTGGATGCCTTCTATTTCCTTTTCCTTCCTTCCTTCCTTCCTTCCTTCCTTCCTTCCTTCCTTCCTTCCTTTCTTCCTTTCTTCCTTCCTTCCTTCCTTTCCCTCCCTCCCTTCCTTCCTTCCTCCCTCCCTCCCTCCCTCCCCCCCTTTTTGCCTTACTCCACTAGCTGTAGTAATAGTACAGTGTTAAGTAAAAGTGATGAGAGGGGGTATCCCTGTCCTGTTCCTGACCTAGAGCAAAAGCCTTCTATTCTTCACCATAAATATGATGTCAGGCATAGATTTTTGTAGATGCCAGTAATCAGGTTAGGCTTTTTATGAATGTTTATTGCTGTAAGAACTAGAAACATAATTGATAATATTCTTGTTCAAATTAAGTAAAAAAAAAATTTAGAAAACACCACATTGGGGCGCCTGGGTGGCACAGCGGTTAAGCGTCTGCCTTCGGCTCAGGGCGTGATCCCGGCGTTATGGGATAGAGCCCCACATCAGGCTCCTCTGCTATGAGCCTGCTTCTTCCTCTCCCACTCCCCCTGCTTGTGTTCCCTCTCTTGCTGGCTGTCTCTATCTCTGTTGAATAAATAAATTAAAAAAAAAAAAACACGTTTACATTTTTAAAGAACAAAGACTTTCAGTATTTTTCGGTATGATAATACCCTTTTTAACAGAATTCTACCACTGCCAAAATTCTGGCATTGCAAGAGAAGTTATAACTAAACAATTTCTTAGTATTTTCTCTGCTCTGTAATAGTTGTGACTTAAATTTGAATTCAAATATGTTGAAAGAACATGATGAGGAAGTAGAAACTATAGATATATAATATGAACTTTAAAATAGAGTTGACCCTGTCCCTTGAGCAACATGGCGGTAAGGGGCACTAACACCCCTGGTGTTGTTAAATCCATGTATAACATTTGACTCCCCCCAAACTTAACTATTAATGGCCTCCTGTTGATTGAAGCCTCACGGGTAACATAGTCTATTAACATATATTTTGTATCTTCTATGTATTATATACTGTGTTCTTACAAATAAAGTAAGTGAGAGAAAAGAAAATGTTACTAAGAGCGTGGTAAGGAAAAGACATTTATAGTGCTGTACTGTATTTATCAAGAAAAGAATCCTGGGGTACCTGGGTGGCTCAGTCGGTTGAGTGTCCAACTCTTGATTTTGGCTCAGGCCATGATCTCAGGGTCCTGATTCAAGCCTCAAGTCAGGCTCCACGCTCAGTGGGGAGTTTACTTGAGATTCTTTCTCTCCTTCTCCCTCTGCCCCTCCCCCACTCTTCACACACGTGCTTGCTCTCTCAAATAAATAAAAGTAAATCTTAAAAAAAAAAAAAAATCCACATGTAAGTAGACCTGTGCAGTTCAACCTCGTGTTGTTTAAGGATCAGCTGTAATAAACTTTTTTTGTTAGTTTATGGATTTTTTTTTGATTTCATAAAAATCAGTTAATGAGTAAAATCACATTACATTACTTTAGAAGTGTCTTTCAGGTTGAGTCTAACCCTTAACATTTTACAGATGATGTTAAGTGAATCTCTGGAGGAATCCCACCTGTTCTCATGAACACTGCTGTCATGTTGATGTCATCCAAATCTGAATTTCCAAACTGGTCTCTTCTCTGAACTCAAGTCCTTAGTAGACACATCTACTATGGTGTCCTGCAGTTACCTTGACAAACAAAACTGCTTCTTACCCAGACTTCCTCTGTATTTCTTTCTGTGGTGATTGGTACAATCAAATGTTTTGTCATCTAAGCCCAAATCCTGGGAGTTTCTTTCACTCCTCCTTTTCTAGGTCTGCTAGAGATTCAGTGCTTATTTCTGTAATATTTTTTGTATTTATTCCTTTTTCTTTATTGCTTTTGATATTGTTTAGATCCTCATCATTTTTGTACTATTACTATTTTCTAATTGGTTTCCTGGCCCATGGTTTCATTCTTCATTTTGTTTCCAAGGCAATATTTCTAAAATACATACTGGATCATATTAGTGCCTGGCTTAAAACCTGTCAGTGTTCCTGCATTGTCTCTAGCAGTGGTTCTTTGGAGGAGACCTCTTTTTTAATGGACCTCTTTTGAGAGACTGTCTCTAGAGATTCCCTCACCCCATAATGTTCAATACCTTTAGAAGCCGAAGTCTGGGTTAAGAACCTTTCTATTCCTCTGTATGGTGTATAGTTCCCTCTGCAGACATTATTACTCTCCCCCAATCTAACCCTCATGCTCTAGCCATTCTAAGCTACTTGGATTTTCTCCAAACACATCAGCATGTGCTTCTTCCCTTGCTTAGAATTTCGCCACGTGTCTCTTTTCCATGGTTGAATCATTAATTCATTGAAGAAATATTTATTGAACACCTTGAGGAGCTGTGTCAGGGACTGAATTTACCATGTACTCATAGAGCTGCCTCATGATATAAACCAACATTAAATACAAAATAAGTATAAAATGTGTTAAAAGAGAGAGAGAGAACAGGGTAAATGTGGCAGACAATAACAGGAGGAACCTAATTTAAATTGGGGAAAGAAGTCAAGAAAGGCCTTTCTGAGGTAGTAACCTTTAAGCAAAGACCTAAAGTATACTCAGGAATTGGGTTAGTGGGGAGAGGGTCCTAGATAGAGCAGCATGCAAGATATCCTTTTTGTGGGGAAGCATGCATGTAAAGCACTAAAGGAAGGCCACTGTAGCTGGGGCATAGTAAGTGAGCAGGAGAGTGGTAGAAGTTGAAATTAGAAAGGTAACAGGAGCTGTATTCTATATTTGGGTTTTGCATGCCATGTTTGGTGTTGAGATTTTATTCTAAATGCAATGTGAAATTAAAGAATTTAAGCAGGGGAGGGACATACTAAGATTTGTGTTTTGAAATTAGATGGTTCCTGTATAGGAAAATGAATTGGAGGATGTGTGCAAGAATAGAGGTGGCAAGACCTGTTAAATTATTACAGTAGTCTAGGCTTGGGACAAGGTGGCTAGCCTTAAGCTAGCGATGGCGAAGGTCAGAAATAAGCAAATCTGAGATATCTGTTGAATGTAAAATCTGTAAAACGCAATGATGGTGTTAACTCCTTGAAAAAGGAGACTTATTTATTTTCTGTCTTCAGCCTTTAGAACAATGCATGGTATATAGTAAGTGCTCAATAAGTATTGTTGGGTGGATGGAGAGTTGGGTCTATCAGATGTGGGGAAGGAGAGGAAGGTGTCATTGATGACTTCTAGATTTCTGACTAGATCAGGTAAGTAGATGAAAGTCTATTTGTTGAGATGGAGAAGCAAGTTTTGAGAGGCAGAGTAAGAATTTAGTTTTGGATTTATTGAATTTGAGATGCCAGTGGTATATCTAAATGCATTTGCCCAAATAGCAATTCTTTAGAGCCCAGAAGATAGAGGAAGTCCATTTGCCTGAGTCTAATACCCATTATATCATTAGACAAATACGTCTTGAGCACTTGCTCTATGTGTAGCCCTGCCCTGGGATATAGCAGTGAACCAGAGATCATGAAGCTTATATTCCTGCAGGTGGGGGGGGGCTGACTGGGTTGGTGATATATCAGATGATCATTATTTTAAAGCATTTATTTTTTGAATACTGTCTGAATTCAGGAGTACCATATAGGGTATAGTGAGGATACAAAATTAAGACGAATTCTCCATTGAGGAGATACTAATTTGTTATTGAATGGCAGTAAGGGTGGCTTTTGTTACAGGTATTTGTTTCTGTATGTTAATTGATCCAGTGCTCACCCTCAATCCATGTACTGTAGCTTCTACATTCCTGAATTCTTCATTTTGAGGATATTTTTATTGGGTGGATTTTGTCTTTGTAGTTTTTTTTTCCTCTCTCTCTCTCTCTCTCTCTCCAAGAAGGGCTCATTAGGTGCTTTGTTTCTTTATTTCTTTACAGATTCCTTATCTTAATTTCCAGTATGCATAAAAGCTTTTTAAAGAAATTTTAGACGTTGTATCATTATCTTCTCACACTGGAGTCACATCTTATGGCATATGGAGTCTTTTGTGGAGAAATCTTGAGGCCAACTTAATCTTTCCCACTTGTCCATGACTTAAATTTTTTTGTCTAGGTATTCAAATAACTCTGTTTTTAAAATTTTATTTTAATTCCAGTTGGTTCACATAGAGTGTTGTATTAGTTTCAGGTATACAATATAGTAATTCAACAATTCCATACATTACCTTGTGCGCGTCATGACAAGTGCACTCCTTAATCCCCATCACCTATTTCACCCATCCCTTTACCCCCTCCCCTTTGGTAACCATCAGTTTGTACTCTGCAATTAACAGTCTCTTTCTTGGTTTGCCTCGAGACTCTCTCTCTTTTTTTCTTTTGCTTGTTTGTTTTGTTTCTTAAATTCCACATGTGAGTGAAATCATGTGGTATTTGTCTTTGACTTATTTTGCTTAACAATATTCTCTCCAGCTCCATCCATGTCATTGCAAATGACAAGATCTCATTCTTTTTTATGGCTGAGTAATATTCCATTACACACACACACACACACACACACACACACACCATCTTCTTTATCCATTCATCAATTGATAGACACTTGGGCTTCTTCCATATGGCTATTATAAATAGTGTTGCTGTAAACATAGGGGTGCATGTGTTCCTTTGAATTAGTGTTCTCATATTTTTTGGGTAAATACTCAGTAGTGCAATTGTTGAATTATAAGGTAGTTCTGTTTTTAACTTTTTGAGGAAACTCCATACTGTTTTCCAGAGTGGCTGCACCAGTTTGCATTCCCACTAACAGTGCAAGAGAGTTCCTTTTTCTTCATATCCTTGCCAACACCTTTTGTTTCTTGTGTTGTTGATTTTAACCATTCTGACAGGTGTGAGGTGATGTCTCACTAATTTTGATTTGCATTTCCCTGATGGTAAGTGATGGTGAGCATCGTTTCATGTGTCTGTTGGCCACCTGTATGTCTTCTTTGGAAAAATGTCTGTTCATGTCTTCCGCCCATTTTTTAACTGGATTATTCGTTTTTTGGGTGTTTAACTTTGTAAGTTCTTTATATATTTTGGATACTAACCTTTTATCAGATGTGTCATTTGCAGATATCTTCTCCCATTCCATAGGTTGTCTTTTAGTTTTGTTGCTTATTTCCTTTGCTGTGCAGAAGCTTTTTTATTTTGATGTAGTCCTAATTGTTTATTTTTGCTTTTATTTCTCTTGCCTCAGGAGACACATCTAGAAAAAAAAATTGCTTTGGCTAATGTTAGAAAAATTACTGCCTATGCTCTTTTCTAGGATTTTTATGGTTTCATTTCTCACATTTAGGTCTTTAATACATTTTGAATTTGTTTTTGTGTATGATGTAAGAAAGTGGTCCAGTTTTTCTTTTGCATGCTGCTGTCCAGTTTTCCCAACACCATTTGTTGAAGAGACTGTCCTTTTCACATTATTCTTCCCTGCTTTGCGGAAGATTAATTTACCATATAGTTGTGCATTTATTTCTGGGTTTTCTGTTTTTTTTTTTTTAAAGATTTTATTTATTTGACGGAGATAGAGACAGCCAGCGAGAGAGGGAACACAAGCAGGGGAGTGGGAGAGGGAGAAGCAGGCTCATAGCAGAGGAGCCTGATGTGGGGCTTGATCTCATAACGCCGGGATCACGCCCTGAGCCGAAGGCAGACGCTTAACCGCTGTGCCACCCAGGTGCCCCGGGTTTTCTGTTTTGATCTATTAATCTATGTGTCTGTTTTTGTGCCAGTACCATACTGTTTTTATACTGCAGCATTGTAATATAACTTGAAGTCTGGAATTGTGATGCCTGCAGCTTTGCTTTTCTTTTTCAAGATTACTTTGGCTATTCAGGGTCTTTGTGGTTCCATACAAATTTTAGGATTCTTTGTTCTAGTTCTGTGAAAAATGCTCTTGTCCTATAACTCTTTATTTAGAAATCTTAAATTTTCATAACTTTAGCAATGTATGTGTTAGTGTTGATTATTTTGTGTCTGTTTTTATAGTATGGTATGTTGTTCAGAATTCACTTCTGTTGTATTTTGGGGGATTTTTTCTGGTATATTTTTGAATATTATTTTTACTTGTATAAAGCAGAGTGATTAAGAACAAGAACTGTAAGGTCTGGGTTCACATCTCAGCTTCTCTGCTTACTAATTGACCTTGGGCAAATTTCTTAATCTTTCTGTGCCTTAGTTTCTTCATCTATAAAACAGGGATAATAATAGTATTTACTGAGGATTAAATGAATTAATGTATGTAATATAGTTACAGCAGTAACTGGCATATGTTATATGCACAGTAAATGTTAGCTGTTATCATTAACTATTCTATTTTTCTGTTGCTTACTGTTCTTTTCTGTCTGTGTTCAAAAGGCCTTCGTGGTTCATAGCAATGTTCTTGAGGTCACAGGGCTCTTTGTGTTGTGTTCTGATGGCAGGTGCTCTGTCTTTCCCTCATTATCTCCACTTTACCTCCAGCGGTATCATAAGCCTAGGAATATGTCAGCATGTTTTGTTCTTTAATTTTACTTCCTCCTGCTGTCCTGAGTCTCTACAGGGTCCCCTACTCCCTTGTTCTATCCCTACACTGGATATTGACTTCCTTTTTTTTTTTTTTTTTTTAAAGATTTTATTTATTTATTTGACAGAGAGAGAGACAGCCAGCGAGAGAGGGAACACAAGCAGGGGGAGTGGGAGAGGAAGAAGCAGGCTCCCAGTGGAGGAGCCTGATGCAGGGCTCTATCCCAGAGATCTGGGATCACGCCCTGAGCGGAAGGCAGATGCCTAACGACTGAGCCACCCAGGCGCCCCTGGATATTGACTTCGTAATCAAAGGACAGTTAGATCTTCATCTCAGATATGTGATCCTTACGTTTCAAGAAATCGGTTTCCTGTCCAGTCTACCAAGACTTTTTTGATATAGATCCAAAATTTAGTAGATTTGGCAAGTATGTTTTGTATTTAATGGTTTAAGGTTATAATCATGCGCTTCTTTCATAGAAGATGGATTTTTCCCCCTTCTATTTTTGCTTTTAGTGTTGAGGAAGGCTGGTAGAGTAAAATTGTTTATTATCTTTCATCTTTACCTGGAATTTAATGCATATTTATTGAAAGAACCAGTGGTTTGTGAGAGTGTTGCCTTGCAGAAACACATTCAGGTGGAAACAGGTTTCCTTTATGATGTGTAGCTGGCGAGTTGCCCATATGGCACATAGATATTAACTGAATTCTCCACTCAGCTTTGGGATTTGGAGACACAGATTCTATAGGATTGGGAGTTCTTTTGTAACCGGTTTATGTTGGCTTATCTTTGCCTGCAACTGTATAAAGGGTATGAATACTTTTCTAGCTAAATATTTTGTAGTTATACCAGATCTAATTTTCTGATTCTCACTCATGTGAAAACTTATGGTTAACTAGAAAAAGCTGTACAAAGGGAAGATAATGTTTTGTGGTAATGCAGTAGTCTAGAGGTTGAGAAAGGGACTCTAGACTGTGAAGGCTTGAATTAAAGGTCCTCCATCTACTGGTAACTTGTGTAAGTTACCTTCATCTCTTTGAACCTCACATTTTTCTGTTATAAAATGAAGCTAAAAATGATATTTATCTCTTAGAATTATTGTTAGAATTAAATTAATATACGTGAAGTGCTTAATGCAGAGACTGGCATATGTTAAGAACTGTAGTGGAACTAGTCAAGTAAAGTTTAGCTCTTATCATGCTTTTAACTGTTAAGCATTATTCTTATGAATAATGGAGGACATATATTTGGAGCAGTTTGTCCAGCATAATTTGTAACTACCCAGTGTAACTTGAAGGTATTGGAGTGTTTCTCAACTAATCATTTTTTCCAAATGAGTATTTTTCAGGGAGTCCAACCCCAGGAAATATGCAACAGCTTGCTGTGTTACTCTTCACCTCTCTAATTTACAATTATTTCCAGCCAGTTCATCTCCTCTTTAAGTACAGGTTCAGTAGAAATTTTTTTTCTTGTAAGAATTCAGAAACCTTTGTTCTGATGATGAGCTCATTTAAATTTGGGTTTGAGCACTGATAGAAAACTAAGCTGGGTTCCCTTAATGGAGAATCTGGCCATTCATCCTCCTTCACCCTCCCAGGGTAGAATTTTTTTCAGGAACTAAATAGCTTTATCTAGCAGGGTCTTCCTGCCGTTAGCAGTGGAACAGTACAAAGGCCACATTGAGCATAGCTGCTGGGGAAACCCTTTTTCCTTCTCTGGCCTGTAAATGCTGTTCTGTCTCTGTGAAAAGCCCTGACATCAGCTCTTGGAAAAATCCAAATACTTGTGTTAGAACAGGACTGAAACACTTGCCTGGGCAGACACTAAATGGCTGAACTATAGTTCTAAGTTTACCAGATGCCTTTCAGTCATGTTATGTTTTCAAAAAAAAAAAAAAAAAAAAAAAGTTACATCTATGAGTTTCATACTTATCTAGAGAAATTAGGAAGAAATGATAATTTAGCAGCTCTCCTCCCCATCTTTATTTTATTCTTTTTAAAAAATAAAATCTAACTTCAAGGTAAGGTGGAATTCATATGTGGTGGGGACAGAATGAAGCAACATTGTGAACTTTGTGTAGTGTTCTTCACATGTTAGGTGCTTCATAGGTATTGCTGTTTGGGGCAGAATACACTGTTACTGTAACCACTGAATTTGGCCTTCTTGGTGTTCAGATTTGTGCCATATGAAGGCTTATTCATTCATCAGAGTGTTCCTTTAACACATCAGTTAGGTCCTGCCTTAAAACCCTCTTGTTTTCACTGTACTTTGAATAAAATCTTAATTCATTAACATGGCTCACATTCTTAAATTATCTGGTGCCTGTCTGTATCTGTTAATCTCATCTCGTTACTACTCTCTTGGTCATTTTCTACGCTCAAGCCACAGTGGACTTTGTATTTCTCAAATATACTAAGCTGCTTCTCCGTTGGGACCTTTGTCCTACTATTACCTTTGCCTATAATTCTCTGGCCGCAGATCTTCTCATGGCTGGCGCCTTTACCTCATTTAGGTCTCAGCTCAAATGCCCTAGAAGTCTTCTGTGAATAAACAGAATTAACCCTATTAGTCACCGTCACATCTCTTTTATTTTTCTCATAGCTCTTATCACTATCTGATTCAGTTTGGTGCAATTATTTGTCCAGTCTGTCTTCTTCTTGTAGAATGTGAGCTTCTTGAGAGCAGAGGCTTTATCTGTTCCTGGATGTAACCTCCAGTGACTAGAACAGTGTGTGGCACAGGTTGCTGTTTGTGTAACTTTTAGTGTGTGTTTGGTGGCCTGTAACAGGAAGCCTAAGTAGTAGGGACATTTACTGGCTCACATAAAAAGAAGTCCAGAGGGTAGGGTTCAGGGATTTTTGATCTAGTGGCTTACCTGTGTCAAGGGCTCAGGTTCTTTCCAATTTTCCACTCTTGCCATCAATGTCCGCTTCATCTTAAACTAGTTCTTAAGGATGGATGCTAAGTAGCAGGGCTACTTGCTTTCTCATTCCTGTCCAGTGGGAGAGAGGAAAGAAGTGTCGTGTTCTTTCTTAAGAGTAAGAAAATACTTTCACAGATGTTTTTAGCAAACTTTGTCTCTATTCTCCTTGTCTCTTTCTGAATCGGTTACTTACTCAACAATGAATTTACCATTCAGTGCAAAAAGGCCCATCTCTGTTGCTGCAAAAGGAGTCAGCTTCCCTTGAATCATCTAAGTGGTAGATAACTGAATAAAATTGGAGTTAAAAGGAGGATTGTGGTCTGGATTGGGAATCACTTATGCCTTCCAGATTTCTAAATACAAGTATTTTGAATGAATGAGTTCATTTAGTAAGTATGTATTGAATTGTCTAGTATATGCTCAGCAGTATACCAGTAAATTAGAATAAAAAATCAGATAAAACATGGTCCTCACCTTCAGATAATTTAAAGTCTAGTGAGAGAGACAAGTTAACAGAGTATTAAGGTAATTTTAAAAATCAATTAATTAAAATAATTTAATCCAAAAGAAAACAAAAAAAGTGAAAAGGGGAAACAGAACAGATGAGACAAAAAGGAAATCACAAGATGATAGACTTAAACCTATACATATCAATAATTACATTATGTGAGCCAGTAAATGGCCTTACTACTTACTACCAGGTAAATGGTCTGAACACCCCAATTAAAGGCAGAGATAATCAGATTGGATAAAACAGCAAAGCCTCCCTATATGGTACAAGAAACACACCTTAAACATAAAGACATGTAGTTTAAAAGGATGGAAGAAGATATGCCATGCTAATATTAATCAAAGGAAAGCTAGAGTGATACATTAATGTCAGATAAAGTCAACTTCAGAACAAAAATATAAGGGATAAAAAAAGTCATTACATAATGATAAAAGCATCAAGTGAAAAAGAAGATATAACAGTTCTAAACTTTTATATATCTGGTAACAGAGCTTTAAAATTTCATGAAAGAACTGCAAGGACAAATAGACAAATCCACAATTATTACCAGTGATTTCAATATCTCTCAATAATTGAAAGAAATAGAAAATCAGTAAGGGCATAGAATACTTAACGCTATTGACCAATTTGATCCATGTGCACTTAAAGAACATTCTGTCCAACAATGTAGTACACTGTTTTTTGTGGGGGTTTTTTGGCACGTATACATGGAACATTTATTAAGATAGACCATATTATGGGCCATGAATAAGTTTAAATAAAAGAATCAAGTCAGGGGGAGCCTGGGTGGCTCAGTTGGTTGAGCATCCAACTTGGTTTCAGCTCAGGTCATGAGCTTGTAGTTGTGGGATCAAACCCTGTGTCTGGCTTCATGGTGAGTGCAGAGTCTTGTCTCAGATTCTCATTCCCTCCCCCTCTGCTCCTCCCCCACCCTTGCAGGCTCTCTCTCTAAAATAAATAAATAAAATCTTAAAAAAAAAAAAAAAGGATCAAGTCATATAGAGTATGTTCTCTGACCACAGTGGAATTAAATTAGAAATGAATAAAAGAAAGATCTCTGGAAAATCCCCAAATATTTAGAAAGTGAACAACACACTTCTAAATTACCTGTGGGCCAAAGAAGAAATCAAAAGGGAAATGGGAAATTATTTTGTGCTGAATTAAAATAAAAACACAATTTATCAGAATTTGCAGGATGCCACTAAACCATTACTTAAAAAAAAAAAAAACATTAAACACCTGCTAGAAAAGAAGAAAAATCTAAAGTCAATGACATCAATTTCTGTTTTAAGAAATTAGGATAAGAAGAGTAAATTGAAACCAAAGTAAGCAGAAGAAAAGAAATCATAAAAATCAGAGTAGGAGTCAATGAAGTAGAAACAGAAAAACAGTGGAGAAAATCAGTGAAAGCAAAATCTGTTTCTTTTGAGAATATCAATAAAATTGTTAAAACTCTAGCCAGGCTGAGCAGGAATAAAAGAGGGAAGACAAACATTACCATTCTCAGGGATAAAAGAGGTGACATCACTGCAGACTCTACAGATATTAAAAGGATCACAAGGGAATATTATGCATAGCGTTATGCCAATAAAGTTAACAACTTAGATGAAATATGGTTTAGAATTTTATAAATTCCACCAATATACAAACATATATGTGTATATAACTATGTGTATAGGGACATATAAAATATATGTATGTATATGTACGTGTGCACAAATACACACTTATGTAGTTATATGTATATACACAGCTACATACATACATTTATACATATACACCTGTATACACACACATATATGTAAATGTATAAAAAGAATAATACATCATGATCAAGTGGAGTTTATCTCAGGAATACAAAGTTGGTGGAAACTAATTTTCTCAGTATCAGATAGCGAAGTTAATTAAGAGGGAGGATGAATGAACCCTGTAGTACTGGATTAGAATTAGAGACATCAGTATGAACTCATGTTTAGCTTAATAAAGATATAGATATATAGATGGATAGATACTGAAGCAATTACAGATTTTCTAGTGCTGTCTGTTGAGAAGGCATAGCAGTAACAGCAAGCACACCCAGAACCCAGATCGTGGTTTCTTAATTCCATTCCCCAATAAAATGGCTCATTAGAGAAATGGTTGATTCTACGGTTGGAGTAGGGAAAATAAAAGATGAGTCTAGAGCACCTTGTAGTGCCAGAAGCAAGGAACTGCTCAGAAAACACAAAAGGCTGGGGGCATGTCAAAGGGAAACTGGTGCCAAACTAAAATATCTCTGAATGGCTTACGCTGAAATAATTTGAGCAAGAAAATAAGTAATATAGTATTGGATTAGAGCTCATAGTATAAAATAAATATACATGAGTTCAGTATTGACGTAAATGATTGCATCAAGAAGTGAATGAGAAGACAGAAATACTCCTTATAGAATTCCAAATAGCATGTGTACAATTCTCCCTTATTCGGAGGTGGAGCTTAATCTTCCCAACCCCTGGTGTGGGTTGGATTTAGTGACTTGCTTTTAAAGAATAGAGTATGAAAAGTGAAAAAAGGTAACTTTACAGGACGAAGTCTGGCAGACACTACCTTGACCAAACATTATGAGTGACAAGTCATATTGGTATTGTACATCCCTTGATGTGTGATGAGAAGGAAACTTCACCTCTGTGATATTCCAGAATAGACCCACATCTATATGGACAACTGATACTTAACAAAAGTGCAAAGGCAATTTAGTGGAGAAAGGATGGTCTTTTCAACAAATGATGCTGAAACAATGGGATATTCATGTACAAAATAATAAACTTTTATCCATAACTCGTAACCCTATACCAAAATTAATGCAAAATGTCATAGACCTAAAAGTAAAATTGAAAGTCATTAAACTTCTAGAAGAAAATACATTAGAAAATCTCTGTGACTTTGGGTTAAGCAAAGGCTTCTTAGAGAAGACATCCAAAGCATGTGCAATGACCCTATTTCCAAATGAGGTCATATTCACAGATACCAGGGGTTAAGACTTCAACATACCTTTGTGGGGGACACAATTCAACCCATAACAAATACAGTAGTTCCCAGTTTAGGGATTGCTTTCATGTTTACTGCAGGGGAACTGAGATTCTCTATATGCACTTAGTGCAGTTCCCGCAACGCATTAAGTAGTGCATCTTACACATCCATGTTTACTTTTTCAAAAGTAATGATGGTGTTATAATTAATAAAATATAAATGTAGCTTTTTGGTATTTATTCAGTTTGTGGATAACATGCCTCTAACTGGTTTTATGTGGTTCCCTGCTTTGTTTTCGCTTAAAAAAACTTATTATTTTTAGAGAGAGCACAGGTGTGTATTAAGTGGGGGGAGGGGCAAAGGGAGGGGGGAGAGAAAGAGACTCTCCAGGAGACTCCCCACTGAGCATGGAGCTCTATCCCACGACCCTGAGATCATCACCTGAGCAGAAACCAAGAGTTAGCTACTCAACCAACTGAGCCACCCAGGCACCATTGTTTTCACTTTTTTTTTTAAAAAAAGGTTTATTTATTTTAGAGAAGGGGGAGGGGCAGAGGGAGAGAGTCTTCAGGCAGCCTCCCCGATGAGCACGGAGCCCCACACATGGCTCACTACCCATGAGATAATGACCTGAGCCAAAACCAAGAGTCGGACCCTGAACCGTCGGAGCCACCCAGATGCCCCTGTTTTTCGCTTCTAACAGAGACTCTCTCTCATGTATGTTGTGAGAAAAACTGTCAACTTGGACACCAAAGTAATGTTACTCTGGCCCTTTGTCTTAAAAAGTCTGTTCCAAAATGGCGCCTTCAGCTTCTTGCTCCTGTGTCTTTCCATAAGGGTTAGGCATCAGTCCGTGGAATTGAGATAGGGGAGTAGTGGGTCCTCTTTTCTGTTTACCTGGTACACACACAAACTCCTCTTCTAGTCCAAACTCCCATGTGGATTCCTTACTCCAGATAAATTTATTCTAAGGAAGAAATCAAGAGGGAGTGCGTAGCTTGAGTTACAGGGTTATTTGTTACAACAATGTCTGTTTTACTGAAAAATCTGGGCCTAGTCCAAATATTTACAAAAGAGAATTGGTTAAATTAAGTAAATAGCCATATCTCAAACCACTTTGCAGCTATCAGGAATTATTTATTTAGAAATCTCTTTTTCAAATCTTTATCTTATTTGGAAGCTTAACATATAAATAAAAGCTAAGCAGCTCTGGGGGCACCTCAGTGGCTCAGTTGGCTAAGCATCCAACTCTTGGTTTTGACTCAGGTCATATCTCAGGGTCATGAGATGAAGCCCTGCATTGGCTCTGCGGTCAGTGGAGAATCTGCCTAAGACTCTCCCTCTGGTTTTGCCCCTCCCCACCATGCTCTCTCTCTCTCTCTTAAATAAGTAAATAAATCTTAAAAAAAAAAAAAAAAAGCTAAGAAGCTCTGATGTATGGGGAACCTAGAGTCCTCATCTACCCAGTTTTGCTCCTTGAGGGACGTCTTTTAAATCCTTAGGGTTGTGTGCAGCACAATTTAAAACCAGTGCTGTAGTGAAATATCTAATAATGTAAAATTATGTCAGTGTTTTATTAGTTAAAAAGATTACCAGACAATATGTCCTATATGCTGTAATGTTTATAAAAAGAAATTTTATGCACCGTATCTACACCATATGCAGATAGAAAAATCTGTATCTTTAGAAAAGATGGGGAACGTATTCATAAAAATGCTGGGTATTGAGTTTATGGGTGATTTTTATTTTCTATTTTGTCTTTTTACTTTAAAAATTTTTATACATGTATTTTTTGGGAATAAAGAAAAGATACATCTTTTTAAAAAAATATTAGAGAACCAGTAGGAGAGGGGCAGAGGAAGAAGGAGAAGTAGACTCCTCTGCTGAGCAGGGAGGCTTATGTGGGGCATAATCCCAGGACCCTGGGATCATGATCCGAGTTGAAGGCAGATGCTTAATGGACTGAGCCACCCAGGCACCCCAAGGAGGTATTTTTTCATGTGAAAAAGTAGAAAACCATTGCATTATAGGAAACTCTACGCTTTTGGAAAGATAACAGTCTCATTCCTCAGTCCCTTGAGGGAGAGGAATTATCCAGAAAATTTATAAAAATAGTAACATAGATCTATTTAGAAATTAACGTCAGTAGTCTTACGTGTTAAAAGTGTATTAGGATAAGTCACATTTTTAGCATCTAAGGGAGAAAATAGAACTGAATGTCAGTGAATTAAAAATGAACTGAACTTTGTAAAGCAGTGATTCCCAATTCTGGAGTGATGTAAGAGGAATGTCAGAATATTTAAAACACTTTCCCTCCAACTTTCCAAAATCAGTGCTGTGGTGAGCTATTGTTACTGATAAAGAATATACCTCCTACTTTAATTCTATGGTTTTGGGCCAAGAAAAACTCTTGTAAAAGAAAGTGTGAAATAGCATGCATAGAACTAATTTTCTCACCTTTTCCCCCTCAGAATCAGAGGTCTTTTTTCCTTTGTGCTGGTTTGAAAGTTTGGGGTATTCGGATTTGGTATAGAAAATGTGATTTCAGGGGCACCTGGCTGGCTCAGTGAGTTGGGTGTCTGCCTGCGGCTCAGGTCATGATCCAGGGGTCCTGGGATTGAGCCCCTCATCAGGTTCCCCGCTCGGCGGGGAGTCTGCTTCTCTCTCTCCCTCTGCCCCTACCCCCACTCACTCTCAAATGAATAAATATTTTTAAAAAGAAAGAAAGTGTGGTTTCATGATAAACTAAGTGGATAGCTAAGAGGAATTGAAGAACTGTTAATATTTGATTCCAGAATCAAAGCATTTTGTGAAGAGAAGTCTCTAGTTTAAAGCCAAAAATTGCATTATAACATTCATTATATTCATAGTATAGTATATATTATAATATAATATATATATCTAATAATATAATTTTTTGGCTATGATCAATTTTTAGTCTTGTCTTTACCGATATTTTATATTCGTATAGCCTGTTTTATTTATTTATGGAAATATTTCACTAAGGAGTATGACGTATAAATTTAAGGATATGTAACGAAAATACTTATAATGTATTTCTTATATGAAAAATTATAAGTAGAAAACATGGTATGTGAACAATCCTCAGATTTCTTCCTGGAAAGTATATGAGGTTTTTATTTCTTTATAAGAAATAGGCCTATGTCGGTTTAGTTCAAGGAAATTGTGAACATTTTTAGAGTATATGGGAACTAAGTTTATACTTCTCTGACTCCCTCTGTTTTCTTGTGCTGTGATTTTTTTTGGCAAATCCTGTCTATTCAGCTTTGTGGTATAGATATGATGGTGAATGAGCTTTCTTTGTATTTAAGGAATGAGTGCATACCAAGTACAATACCTGAAGGTAAACAGAGCTCATGAATAATACTCCATGATTTGGGTGTTAGTAATTCTGACTTTTTTCTTCTCCTAAGATTTTCAAAATAAGATTCCTATTTTTGTAATTGTGTTGGCACTTGGTAAGAAATGTTTAGGAACGTTTAAGATAAATCCATTATATTTTGTTTTCTTTTCAATTGCTATTCCTTGCTATGGAGTGATATTTTTATGGATGTTTTAGATTTTTTCTTTAATAAAAATTCAGACAAACTGCAAATGTGTCATATATGTGCTTTAAAGTGATGTATAAGAATTTACGTTTTGAGTAGAACTTTTTTATATCATAGAAGATATAATGTTATTTGACATTTTATATTTTAATTTTACATTTTCATAAAGTTCTCAAGTTAAGATTAATGGTGGAGTTTGTCACAATGACACCTCAATACAAAAGGTAAAAGCTAACGAAGACTTTCTACTCTTTCAGAAGTACAGTTGTATCCTTTGGCAAATGTGCAGAAAGCAGCTTATCCTAACAAATTTTTCACAGTTCTCGCTTCAGTTTATAAAATTTGAACATTCAATCTTAACGTATTTTATATAAAATCTTTATATAAATCTTTATTTGAGAGAGAGAATGTGTGCATATGTGCACATGAGTGGGGAGAGGGGCAGAGGGGGAGAGAGAGAGAGAGAGAGAGGGAAAGAAAATCCTGAGGCAGATTCTCTGCTGAGCATGAGCCTGGCACAGGGCTGGATCCCAGGACCCTGAGATCAGGACCTGAGCTGAAACCAAGAGTTTGCTACTTAACCGACTGAGCCACCCAGGTGCCCCTATTCTGTTTCTTGAAGTATGTCTGTATTGCTATGAATTGCCCTCTTCAAATTGCTTTTGCTGTATCCTGTAGATTGTTGTATGTCATATTTCTGTTTTCAGTTGTCTCTAGACATTTTTTTATTGCTCAGATTTCTCTAATGACCCTGTGGTTGTTTGGTAGCATGTTTAATCTCCATATTTTTATGTTTTTTCATTTTCTTCTTGTAATTGATTTCTAGTTTAATACCACTGTGGTGGGACAAGGTGCTTGATGGGATTTCAGTCTTCTTTAATTTATTGAAACTTGTTTTGTAGCTTAACATGTGATCTGTACTGGAGAATGTTCCATGTGCAGTTAAGAAGAATGTGCATTCTGTTGCTTTTGGATGGAATGTTCTGTATATATCTATTAAGAATATCTGGTTTAATGTGTTGTTTAAAGTCAGTGTTTTCTTATTGATTTTCTGTGTGGATGATTATCTATAGATGTCTACTGTTATTGTATTGTTGGTTTCTTCCTTTAGGTCTATTAATATTTATTTTATTTATTTTGGTGTTCCTATGTTGGGTGCATATATACTTATAAATATTATATCTTTTTGCTGGATTGACCCCTTTATCATTATGTAGTGCTTTTCTTTAACTTATTGAAGTCTTCATTTTTTTAAAGATTTAATTTATTTGAGAGAGAGAGAGCACAAATAGTGGGGGAGTGGTAGAGGGAGAGGAAGAAGCAGACTCCCTGCTGAGAGTCATGACCCGAGCTGAAGGCAGGCGCCTAACCAAATGAGCCACCCAGGTACCCCTAAAGCCTTTATTTTAAAGTTTATTTTGTCTGTTACAAGCATAGCTATATCAGCTTTCTTTCAATTCATATTTGCATGGAATATCTTTTTCCTTCCCTTTACTTTCAGTCTCTGTGTTACTTCTGAAATTAGTCTCTTGTAGGCAGCATATATATGAGTCTTGTTTTTTTAACCATTCGACCACTCTGTACCTTTTGGTTGGGGAATTTAGTCCATTTACATTTAAAGTGATTATTGATAGGTATGTACTTATTGCCATTTTATTAATTGTTTTCTGGCTGTTTTTGTAGTTCCTCCCTGTTTCTTTCTTCCTTTTCTCTTCCTGTGTGGTTTGATAACCTTCTTTAGTGTTATGTACAGATTTCTCTTCATTTTGTGTATAAGTTTTTGCTTTGTGGTTATTGTGAGGTTCACAAATACATTACAACTTTTTATCTTATGTGACATCAAAAATAAAACATGGGGGGTGTAAAAATGTAGTTTTAGAATGTATTCAAATTTAAGCTGTCATCAGCTTAAAATAGACTGTTATATACGTAGATGTTATTTGTGAACCTCACAGTAACCACAAAGCAAAAACTTATAGTTCTTAATGAATTATTGTAGTTATAGATATTTTTACTACTTTTGTCTTTTGACCTTCATACTAGCTTTATAAGTGATTAATCCACTACCTTAACTACATGTATTACCTTTTTCAGTGAGATTTTTGCTTTCATATGTTTTCTTGTCATTAATTAGTGCCATTGTTTTTTACTTAAAGAAGTCCTTTTAACATTTTTTTTAAGGAAGGTTTAGTGGTGATGGACTCCTTTAACTTTTGTTTATCTGAAAAATTCTTTCTCTCTTCTGTCTTGAATAATAACCTTGCCAGGTAGAGTATTCTCCCCCCCACCCCCACCCACCCAAGTAGCATATTCTTGGTTGGAAGCTTTTTCCTTTCAGTACTTTGAATATGTCATGCCACTCTTCTGACCTGCAAATTTTCTGCTGAAAAATCTGCCAATAGACTTATGGAGTTTCCCTTGTACATAAGAGATTGTTTTCCTCTTGTTGCTTTTCAGATTCTCTTTTTATCTTCAACTTCCGACATTTTAATTGTAATGTTTCTTGGTGTGGATTTTTTGGGGTTTGTTTTGTGTAGAACTCTTTGTGCTTCCTGAACCTGGATGTCTGTTTCCTTCCCCAGGTTAATGAAATTTTCAGCCATTATTTCTTCAAATAAGTTTTCTGCCCCCCCTTTTCCTTCTGGGACCCCCATAATGGGAGTGTTATTCCACTTGATGTTATCCCAAAAGTCCTTTAACATATCTTTTTTTTTTTTTCTAAAGTTTCTTTCTTTCCTTTCCTTTTCCTTTTCCTTTTCCTTTTCCTTTTCCTTTTCCTTTTCCTTTCTTCTCTGTTTGGGTGAGTTCTGTTGCTTTGTCTTGTAGCTCACTGATTGTTCTTCTGCTTCATCCAGTGTGCTGTTGAACCCCTCTAGTGTATTTTTTTAGTTTAGTTTTTGTATTCTTCAGCCCTGTGACTTGTTTTTGGTACTTTCTTGTATTTTCTCTTTGTTGATGTTCTCACTGTGTTCATCTGTTCATCTCCCAAGTTTGGTGGCCATCTTTTTGACTGTTACTTTGAACTGTAACAGGTAGATTACTTATCTCTGTTTCATTACAGACTTTTTCTAAAGTTTTGTCTTGTACTTTTGTTTGCCATCTATTCCTGTCTCCTCATTTTGCCTGAGTCTCTGTGTTTGTTTCTGTGTATTAGGCAAAACAGCTACATCTCCAAGTTTTAAAGGTGTAGCCTTCTGTAGGAGATGACCCAGGGGACCCAGAAGTGCAGTCTTCCTGGTCACCAGAGCCAGGCTCTCAAGGGGCATCCCTTGTGTGTGCTGTGCATGCCTGCTGGCTGTGGGGGGGCTGTGGCATCATGAGTTGGGGGGGTTGCCTGTCTGTGGCATGGTTAGGCACTGTGGGGGATACCAGGTTAGAGGGAGATTGTAAAAATCAGCAAGGTAGCATTAGCAAGGTGGAATGTGATCAAAAAAATGGTACTTTCCAATGTTTCTCTTCATGGAGAGAGTCCCAACAGGTTCCTCCCCCTCTGGCAGTTGCTTTAAGATGAGTAATTGGGTCTCCTTCACATATGGTCTAGGAGCCTTTCAAACTGCTGCTTTTGGATTGGGTCTCAGGCGAGTGAGTCAGCTTGTGACCCTTTAAGAGTGGGTTCTCAATTCCCTGCATTTCTGTGGTTCTCCTGGACCTAATCCCCGTTTATATTCAGTTTTGGGGACTCATCTCTCTGGTGCATGACCCAGAGGTTGAGGTGTCTGATGTGGGGCACAAACCCCTTGTTCCTCAGGGAAAAGTTCCATACTGATTGTGGATCACTGCACCTGGGATGGGGTTTTGGCAAGAGCATGTCTATGCCTCCCCTACCTGTCTCAATGTGGCCCTTTTATCTTTTGTTGTAGAGGCACTGTTCATCTAGTTTTCAGAACTTTTTCAGAGGAAATTGTTCCATTTTAGCTGTTGAATCTTTGTGTCCATGGGAAGAGGTGAGTTTACGATCTTCCTACATTGCCGTCTTGAACCACCTCTCCAAACAAATTCTGAAAGAGGGAATTATGAAATAAGATTAAGGTTTAAATCCCTATCTGCTAGGCAAAGAAAGTCAGTGAGAGAAAGACAAATATCATGATGATTTCACTCATATGTGTAATTTAAGAAATAAAGCAGATGAACAGAGGGGAAGGGAAGGAAAAATAAAATAAGATGAAAACAGAGGGAGGCAAACCTTGAGACTTTTAACTCTAGAAAACAAAGTGAGGGTTGCTGGAGGGGAGTTGGGGCAGGGAATGGGGGTAAGGAGGGCACTTGAAATAATGAGCACTGGGTGTTACATGCAACTGATGAATCACTAAATTCTACCTGTGAAACTAACAGTACAGTATGTTAATTAAATTGAATTTAAATAAAAATTTTAATTAAAAAAGATATAAATCCCTATCAACAAAAATTATGTAATCATCACTATTTTGTCAATTTTGAGATTATTCTGTAGACTCCACAGTTTGTTTATTGTTTATATTTGTTTAATGGTGTTAATATCTCATATAAGCATGGATTTGATAGTTTGAATGGTGTTGAATGGAATGAAGATACTAAGTGGGTTGAGGTTCTCATACTTTTTTCTGGCAGTTCCCTTTGCTTGGTTTTTTGAAGTGAATAATTAGAAGTCTAAAAAGACATGGCATAGGTTAATGACGATACTCATGACCTCAGAGGAGAGTTATTTAGGAACTGTACGGGAGATATTCCCATAAGTGATACTGTTCCAGATTGTCCATGAGGGAAAAAGAGCATGTAATAAATAAGATGTTATTTTTATTGTGAATTACTTTTCTCAGTTCAGAAACATCCAATATCCAATTTATAATATCTGGCAGAGGCAGTTAATTTAGAATTCACTCTTTGATTTGTCGAAGTGTGTCCAGGAAAGAAGAGCCACTTACTAAGGCTCATTCTTCAGTAAAAGTGGCAGTATCCTAAGCTATGTTTAAGAAGTTAATTTGAGATCTTCTTACATTACATTGTAGTGAATCATTTTTGGGTTTTACACCAGAACTGAGCTTCCTGGTCCTTGTTTCTGTGGTTTTGTATTGCAAGGTCCAGAGGTTTAAAACTAATAACAACACCATGAAAATCCTCCGTGAGTCATCCTGTCAGCTGTAGCTTCTGTTTGAGTCTTTCTGATATAATTAATATTTAATGCCAGCTCTGCTAGCAGGTTTTCATGCTTTTGATCTATTTCCTAATAAAAAGGTATGATGGTAGATAATTTTCAGACTTTTTTTTTTTTTTGCTATTTCCATAATTTTTAGTTCTTTTAGTGAGTCTAAGCTAGACCAGTTATAAATTGTAGGTGGTGAAAGGATTTATGACTGGTGTTTTTTTGGAGGGATAGGAGTGGTAGTGGTCATTACTACTTTTGGTTCTATGAATCTTACTGTCCAGAGATCTAAAGATTGATTTAACAGTGTAGCTGAAGTCAGCAGTATGTTCTAAATCCCTATACTTAAGGGTACTTAAGTATTGCAGACAAATGCCCTTTTAGCTGTTTTGTTTGTTATTTTGTGAAAAATGATATAATATCAGAGCTAGCTGGTTCATATTCATATTGGAGTAATTTCAAATTTTAGTGTTGCGCTTCAGACTATTTAAATTATTTTGTAGAAATAGATAAATAAAAAACTTGATTTACATCCAGGACATGGAATGCCTTAATCACTCTTGATACTTTAAAGGAGATGCGGAAATAATGGACTCTCTTACTAAGTGGCAGGTATGGTCAACACAATTTCATAGGCCTAAAAAGAAAGAAAATCCCTGACCCTACTTGCTAAGAAAATTAAAAGTTTTGGTTGTAACCTGATCTTTTCTCTTACCCTGCAACATCTGGGAAGTTTGTTAACTTGAGTATTGACGTTAATTTTATATGACTTGGCAAGTTAAACCTATAGTTTCATCATTGGCTTTGAATTATGCATTTCTGTGGATTTTTCTGAGCTAAAAACCTATTTGAATATTCTTAGTCTTTAAGTTTATTTTTCTTTTCTACTTAATTTCAAGTTAAGTCTCTAAAGTTTAGATTTTATTTTTGTTCTAACAGATAATAATTAAGTGGTTATTATGTGCTAGGCAGTGCTTCTCATTTAATGCTTCGCATTTTCTAATTCTCAAAACAAAATTGTAAGGTAGGGACTGGTATTATCACTATTTTACAGAAGATTGTTGGAGAGTCTGAGCACCTTGTACAAGTGTAAAAGCACCTTTTAAATTGTGAAACTGGAGTGCAAACCTCGTTATTCTTTCTCTGAGGAGCCCCTGTCCCTGAGGCCTTGAGATCACACGCAGTTTTCACGGACGGTAACGGTATTGGAATGCTGTATTTTTTGCCTTGATGTTTGTCATCGCTTTGTGAGGAGTGAGCCTTAGACTTCTCTTAACTGCAGTCTGTTTTGCAGAGATCTTTGTCTAGAAACTCTCCTCACTGGCATGAATTCCAATAAGCTAGTGCTTTATTTCATTGATTCCAAGGTGCACGGGCTTTTCATCCTGCCTTTTCACATTGCTAAGGTCAGGATGTATCGTACAATGGAATTATTGAGAATTCTAAATTTAGTAGCTAACATTGTTTGCTAATGAAAACTTGCCCATTATCCAGCATAGGGACCCTGAACTTAACTCTCCTCGTTTCAGTCATCCCTTATGAAGAACCATCCAGAGTCCCAAATTCTTTATCATAACTAAACCCAAGAGAAAAAACATCTAATACTTTGAAGGAGAGAGAGAGGGTAGGAATTAAGGTTTCAGTGTGGTATCTCAATTTTTCCTTTCAGGACACTTTCTTTCAGGAGTAATGTCAAAGGCTAGCTCTCTTCTCACAAAAAAATCATCTGTAAATGGAGAAAATGACTTCTAATAGGCTATGTATTTTAAGCAAATACGTGATAACACAAACTTTGATGGCCCTTTGTAACGTTTTTAATCTAGAAGAAATTCTCTTTAACAGTCTTAAGGGGATATCCCAATTAGAAAATCATGTATATGTATGTATGTATTATATAGTTAAATATGTGTACGTGTGTGTGTGTGTATATGTGTGTGTGTGTGTGTGTGTGTGTGTGTGTGTGTGTAGTTAAACCTGGCTAAAACTGGAAGTTTTACTAAAGCAAATATTATTTATTGGGTTTGGGTTATTTAATTACCAAATCACAGCTCCCTTTACACTGTAATAACATATTGGGAGGAGTATGAAAATAAAAACTTTGGGGAAGCTTCTGTAGTGCTACCTAGGGCTTTAATATTAGAGCTCAGAACTTATAAGAAAAAGGCATCCTGAGTCAAGTGAGTAAGTGTAATTGTGAACTTTAAGGCCCTTGGTTAGGATTTGTGGCATTCAAGTATGCTTAGTATAGGTAGTCCAAAATAAGGGCATCTAGTAATCCCAATGGCTCTAATTTCTGACAACACTTTCCCTTTTAAATTACGGTTCTTCATATTGGCACTTGGACTTCGTCTTAATTTGGCAAAAGACATACACACATATGTCAATATGCACAAACATGTTCATTGTTGGCTAAATGTCCAAGTCATCAATATGATATTTTTGAAAGCCAGATACAATGTGATTAAGCACATCCAACGTTATTCTACATTCCACTACAGCTCTTTCCCATAGATACATACTCTTTCCCATAGATACAGAACCAGAGGAGGTTGTCACGATTGCATGATTGGGTTACTGAACGGACAGGGACTTGAAAATAGAGGATTTTGTTCACCAGAATTGTTTCATCAGCCTAGTGTTGGGCGAATTGTGGAATTTAGTGATTAGGGAAAAAGTACTGTGATGTAAACATTTTTGTTTGAGAGAGGCTCTTCACCTGTACTTTAAGAATATCGTAAATAGATTATGTTAAGCAAATTTTTCTGTACAGTCGTCCTTGTTCTTCATCTTTTCCTTTCATTTTTATCGTCCTCTTTCCCCTCCTTTTCCATTCCCTCGTAAGAGAAAGCAGCTCAGGAAGCTGACTTACAATCAGTAGTCTGGGAACTTCCGGGATTCTTTACCAGAATCTCCCTGGATGTTGCAGTCCTGACGCAAGCAGCATTGTTTTGGGGTCGGAGTTTTTATAATGGCTATCAGGAAGAGTGGCTAAGGTTGCTAACTGCAGGTATTATCCTTTGTAGAAACTCAGTTGGGAATTCTTTTCTGCCAGCATCTATGTTCATTTCTAAATTAAAAAAACATATTCCTACCTCCCCACACTCCCCCAACAAGTAAGGATGAACTTCCTATTTCTGAAAATTTGATGATCTTTTGTAGTCGGTCTATTCTCTAGAGCAGTTTACTCTTATCCCAGGACCTCTTTTCCTTGTTATCCCTAACTTTATTGTGAGTTAACATGCACTTATTGTGGAAGTTTTTAGATTCTTTGTCTTTTTCTTTGGATCAATTCTGGTTTATATGGGAGTTAAAGGAAATTGTAATTAAACTTGTACTTTAGAGGTTTTTTAAAACTAAACTATCTCCATGATAAATAGTCATTTAAGTATCATTGTTTTATGTTTGTTTCTTACTATGTTTACTAATAACCTTTTTAAAAAACTAACAATTTTATTGATATTCTTAATAAATCCTGTTTTTGTTACCCAGGCTAAATAATCTTTACATAAAATGCCGTGGGTTGAGGTAATTTCTGAAATGACAGATCCTAAAAGGGGAATGGGAGGAAATCCGAAAACACTTGTAGACTTTATGTGTAACGTCAAATTCTTATCAAGAAGCCTCCAGTAATGTTTCTTTCAAAAAAGGCATCCAGGAAGAAATGCAGTTCTTAATAGCCTATAGAACTGAAGAAAGAAAAGATGTACCCTTTGCTTTCTACTTTTGGAACATATTCTTAGTAACTGGTAGTACTGCAATGGTATTTTCTCTAGACTTCTCTTATAAATGCTAAACATAAATAAATGAGAATTGTGATTTGATTATGATCAAAGGATAGTAGACACAGATCAGTAGAGCAGTAATCAGCACCCAGATATCTTGGGGTATGGGGAGAGGTGATGGACAGGAAGAAACCTTTCCTTGCTAGGGAAAGTAAGTATAGTATTTTAATGGTAAGATATTTCTCTTTGGGGGCGCCTGGGTGGCACAGCGGTTAAGCGTCTGCCTTCGGCTCAGGGCGTGATCCTAGCGTTAATGGGATCGAGCCCCACATCAGGCTCTTCCGCTATGAGCCTGCTTCTTCCTCTCCCACTCCCCCTGCTTGTGTTCCCTCTCTCGCTGGCTATCTCTATCTCTGTCAAATAAATAAATAAAAAATCTTAAAAAAAAAAGATATTTCTCTTTGCCTTAGTTTTTAAAAATCTGTAAAATGGAAATATCTTTATAGATATTTTTTAGGGTTCAGTGAGATAGCATATGTCAACAGCTTAGAATAGTGCTTAGCATGTAGTAAACCCTCAGTAAATTTAGCTGTTGCTATTCGTATTTAGATTTTTAAAAAGAGAACCCATACTCAGTGACAGCTCATGGTAAATGCACCTGCAATTTAAGATTTAACAAAGAAAAAAAAAAAAGATTTAACAAAGGAGTTATTAAAAAATAGCATCCAGCTTCTTACTCCACCTGTTGGTTGAATCTTGTTTTGGGAAAGTTAGCGTAAGTTTTAAATCTCTTATTCTGATTTAGTAGAATGAATAAATTTAATAATCTTATAATTGAAATAACTACATCTTTCCTTTCTTTTTCCTTTGTTTCAGGTTTCCCCTCAAAAAACCTATAAGGTAAGTTGTTCAGTTGCCCTTCATATGCTTAGGTTAAATCTTAATTAGAAGCATTCCTTTGAAATTATGGCGGATTTTTGTGGCTTTTGAAAATGTGGATTTAAGTAGTTTAAAATATCAAAATGTTTTATAAATTTAAAATATAGCAGGTGTTGCATATTTTTTCTGGAAGACAGCATTGTTTTGATAACATTTTCAATGTTTTTAATATAAGCATTTTAAAAGTTTGTTCAAATTGATAGTTAAGGTCACTCCCTATGAAGAGATTTAATTTTAAAATCTATTGTGACTGTTTGCAGTTGTGAGTAGCTTGGGGAGTGTAAATGGCTTGCCAGTTTTTGATGTATTTTATCACTTGGGTAACTACAGCTGTCTTTAGTTAATGAACTTTGGCAAACTGAATCAGTCTTAATTACTTTAAGACAGTAAAGGAAAAAATTCAAAATGTTCAAATATGCCTGTGCTCACAGCCATATCTCCCTATGTATTCAGGTCCTGGGACTAAATGCCTTTTCCTCAGTGCTTATTCTCACTGCTCTCTCATCCTAGTTGTCATGAATATTATTTAGGATGTAAGTAGTATATCATTCCTAATTATGTTAGTACTTTTATCATTTTTAGTGACAGCATGGTCCAGGATACCAATGCTAATCTTGGCATTTCAGGTAATTAGTAGAGTATGTATTACAGTGAGGGTCTTATTTGCTGCCCTGCCATTATCTGATCAGTATAATTGGGTAGGCCATAGGAAAAATAATAATTCTAGTGTCATCTGGGCCTGCCTGACTTCTGTAGCTAGAACTTTAGTGAGGCTTGCCTAAGACTGATTTTTTTTTTTAACTATTTTCATCCATGCTACATTTACACAGTGATTTTGAACCTGACCATAGTAGATGTAGGGTCAGGCCTGGGAAAGTGTTGAATTACTTTCAGGCACTGTTTTCTTACCTGTTCAATGGAAGTCATAGTAACCTGTGAAAGCAACTGAAAGAATTTAAGTAATTTTATTTTATTTTTAAGATTGTATTTATTTATTTGTCAGAGAGAGAGAGAGAAACAGAGAGCACCAGCAGGGAGAGCTGCAGGCAGAGGGAGAAGCAGACTCCCTGCTGAACAAGGAGCCCGATGTGGGACTCAATCCCAGGACGCTGGGATCATGACCTGAGCCGAAGGCTAGACCCTTAACCGACTGAGCCACCCAGGCATCCCCAACTTAAGTTATTTCTAAGAATAAAATAGACTTAATACTAAATACTGCTTTTATTATTTTTAAGCACTTTTTATAACCAAATAACTGGATTCTTTATTACACATAGCATAGACTGAATTTAAAACTTCTTGAAAAATGTAAGTCAGATTTAGGAAGATGTATAAGGTAAACTGATTACTTGGATTCTCTTTGTAAGACACACTTGCAATTAAATTAAGTTGTTATTCTGTTGATTTGCCTGTAGTAAATATTTGACTGCTTTACTTTAATTTAGGCATGGGAGTATTTTGAACCGAGAGTCACCAACAGATAAGAAGCAGAAAGTTGAGCGCAGTGCATCACATGATTTTGATCCTACAGGTAAAACACTTTTCTCCCAAAGAATATTGAGAGTAGTTTCGTTCAGAATAATTGAACTTAAGCTATATAACTACCTGAAACCCTCAGGAGTTATTGTTTGGTCTGTTTCCGACTCTCCTTCTTGTTCAATGATATAATATAAAACCTGTGCTTTCAGGAGGAATGCAGCATTTTTAACGTTCAACACTATGGATTCCACTAGGAAGCATCATTGTAGAGTGTCTTTTATTCAAAAACAATGACGATAATAAAAATAGTCATTATATCGTAATTGGAGATTCTAGTCAGACCAAGGACTTAGTATTAAAATAAATCATTAAGTGTGAACGGTAGTATCTCATAAAATCAAAGCTCTAAAAACTACAGATTTCTGTAGTCATTTAAAGATTCATGTGTGATCATGGTAAATTGGAGTATTAGATAAAATCCAACTTCAGAGATTATTGATCATCTAATTTTAGAGTAAGCAGATGAATAGAGATCCCTTTTTCTTCAGGCAAAAATATTCTGAACTCAGAGAGTCTTTTAAGTCGTGTTGTTCTTTCCTGAGGTTTTCATGCTAGTAGATTTCTGACTAGTTATATTCTCAATTTTATACAAATAGATTGAACTCCTGTTGTAAAATATGGGCTTTTGCTTTCTCCTTATAAAGTCACAGCATTTAATTTATAAAAAATGCTGGATAATTTCACTTTTGTCATTTGAAACTGATAAGTGTTCTTTGTGTACCTACTGTTTTACTCAGTTGTATGTTCCTATGACAAAAGATAAAGTAGGTAATTGCTAATGTCATGGATACATAAATAAAATGTATCTTTTTGGATATTTTTGTTTAGAAATACGATTTTTAATAGAGCGTATTTTTTGTGTCTAACTCAGATGTTTCATACTTTCAGTATAAACCAGTATTTTGAAAAAAAAAATAACAAATATTATCCAGAAAGGGAAGAATAGGAAGTGAATAGCTAATAATTTACCTGCATCTTGGGTCGTAGGTAAAAATGAAATACCGATCATCAATTTATTTAGGCTTTGGTGGTGGGGTATAACTTCTGGATCTCCATTAAAAGATAATTTTTAAATTTCTGACACCTAATTTTGACATCATGGGGCTCAGAGGCTTTTATTAATATGATTAGTTATTATCTTGTTAATGAGTTTCTGCCCTGTGTTCATGTAAACACTAGAGTCTTGTTAGATTGGCTTATTCTGTATTATTCCTCTGTGGTGTGCCCATCTCCAAAGACAGAGTTTGCAAAGTGGTACGCGGTGCTTCAAAATGAGATTATTATAGCTTTTAGTGCTTTTGTCATCTCTATGATTGTCAGATGATATATTTTGTAGACTATTCATGTGTTGTTTTGTTTGAAGATATTTTTATTGCACTGTCTTTTCTTCAATAGATCTTTAAAATATGTCATTACTTGTGCTGTTCGTGAGTGTTCTGAGTGCTGTCACCTGTGATGTTCATACTTTGCATTTTGCACGATTTAACTTGATCATGATTCATTCTTCCCCCCCCCCCATGAATTTTTCCCCTTACATTGGTCTCCATATTTTCTATATCTCTCTCCTTTTCTCCCGCTCTGTGCAGATAGCTCCTCCAAGAAGACAAAGTCTAGTTCAGAGGAGAGTAGATCCGAGATATATGGTAAGCTAATGTAGCCAATTCAGCCTTGCACCTCTGGAGCTTGCTTCATGCTGTTTCTTTTTTTTTTTTTTCTTTTTTTTTTTTAAGTAAATAACTGCAGCCTTCCTTGTGTCTGCTCTGCATGGCATGACCTACTGCAGGGAAAGGGAGCCTGGGGTTTTAATGTGGCTGCCACTGGGAAGCTTAAGGTTGCTAGAAACTAACATCGTAGAGTAAGAGTAGGCCACATGACCCATCTTCTCTTTTATCTCGTGTATGATGGGAAAGTGATGATGTCTAATATGTTTGAGTTGGGTTCCTCCACATAACATGGGTGGGCTTTGAATTCTTGGCATCTTCTTCCCATGTCCCATTTGCTGTGTTTGGATCATGTAGAATTTCATGGCACCAGTCTTTCCCTCTAAGCAGAGTGCTGGTGTGACTTAGAGGTGTTACCAATTCTTTGGAATTTTTATTTGATTTTTTAAATTCTTTTTATTGGCCTCATCATCTGGAAATGCTGTTTATGTATGATTTATCCACAACAGCAAAAATACCTTCAGTATTTTATTTATATGGCTTGAAGAATTTGCTTATGCCTTTCATACATTTCCCTGAAGCTTATTCTGAATAGGAAAATGTCAAAATGACACCTTTTAAAAATAATTTTCACAAAGAGCAAGTTTAATCTGAATGGTTAACTTTTGCAACAGATGATTGAAGCACTAATATTTCTAGGCTGTGTCCTGTCTTCCAAAGATAATATAAACCATGTTTGTGAAGCTCATACATGTTTTTCCCTTTCCTCTGCACAGTTTTACCTGCCCTCTTGCCTTGTTTTGGCATCCGATTAGTGCTTTGAGAAAAGTGAATAGGAGAAACACTGCTTGGAACCAAGACTTTTAAAATAATCTCTGAAAGACTAATAAGTTATATATTTTTTAAGAAGATTCCAGAGTTGGCCTCAAAGGAAAACCAGGTCTTCTCTAAATGAGCCACGAGTCTATCAAATGGTAGTTTCCCCAGATGTAGCTGTTTCCTAGCCTGACATACATGAAAGGACAAAAAAATACATGAAAGTGCCCATCCTTGCCTTTAAGACATTTTATCATTTATATCTCCTGACACTTAAGCCCATAGTATCACATGCTTTTTAATATTATGAGGCCTCAGTGATGGTTTTTAAACCAGTTATTGCTTCTGTGTTAGATAAATAAATAAATATAGTTCTTGGCTTCAGTTTTTGTGACCAGTGCCTTTTTGTGTGTAGCTAAATCTTCTGCAGTAGTTCAAGACAGAATGTGTACCATGCTGTATGGTACCAAATACCAAAGTATTTGTCTCCTCCTAGGTAAGAAATAGCTTCCGAATTTCTCAAGACTGTCTTTCTGTTCTATATAAAGAGCTTCCTATCGTTTATTCTCTTCTTAGGAATGTGAACACTATCTTTGTTGGCTCCCTTCTTTTCTAGTAGCCTTTGCAATGTTGTATTTCACCTCCCCCACCATTTTCCTAGATCTGTGGTATGTATGCAAAAGCTTGCTGTTTGCTTTGGATGCTAGGATGTTTGATTTGGATGCTAGATTGATAGGTATGTATGCAAAGGCTTGCTGTTTGATTTGGATGTTAATATTTCAGTGATAGGAATATTAACACTAGTTCAGACATGCCATTCACTTGTTAGTAATAGAAACATTTTTAAGTGGTAATGGGGAAATAAGGTGTGGCTTATACGGTATGTTTGTTTCTTGAAAACCCTCGAAATACCTTTTTTGGAAGGTACTGAGCCATGGGTCCTTAAAAAGCACGTATAAAAGGGATGACTTGATAGAACAGAGTTAGTGTGCTAACTTAAATCTCTTTGACATTACAAATATTTTATCACCTGTGTGAATAGACATCCTTAGACTGTGCCGTTAGCGCAGATGAAAAAGAATCTCTGGGGAATCAAGAAAAGCTAGGAAATAATGGAATATGGTTGAGTAGAGTCATACCAGCTGCCGACATTGCCTGGGTGTAGGGTCTCTTACCACGCCCACTTCTGACTTCGGAGATTTTGCACTGTCTTAGGGAAGAATTCATTAGCTCGATACTTCGACAAACGCTAGTTCTTCACTTAACAAACTATTTATTTTGAACTGTCTTAGCCAATTTTAGAGCTGTTTGGTGAGATAGATTTACTTTGCACATTTTAAAAGAAAACCAAGTGTTTGTTTTGTGTTGACTTTTCTTGTTAAGTTTCTGCCCTGGCAGTATATCAGTATTCATTCCATTTCTCCTTATTTTTCCCTCTGTACCTTTTGGAGTCTGTTGGTCATGTGCAGATCGTGTTTCTGATCTACAATTTCAATTATTCTTAATTTTCTATTTTTCTCATGAATATCATAATGGAGAAATGTGGATTTTTGTGGGATATGAGAGAGTTAGCGGGGGAAGGTGGAGTTGGACAGCAGCCTCTTCCTGCCTTCCATCTTGGCTTCGTGAAGAGATTCTAGCTGATAGGATTATGTACAAAAAGTAAGCCATGTCTTTTTGAAACTCTCTCAATCTGCTGGGGCTGCTATAACAAAATACCGGAGACTTGGCTTAAATAACAGAAATGTATTTTCTCTCCCTTTTCGAGGCTGGAAGTATGAGATCGGGCGCCAGGTTCTGCCGAGAGCTCTCTCCTGGCTCGCAGATGGCCACCTTTTTGCTCTGTGCTCACATGGTCCTTCTTTGGTGCAAGCACAGGTGAAGAGAGAACAGTCTCTCCGGTGTCTCTTCTTATAAGGACATTAAGCCCTCATGAGGGCCCCACTCTTATGACCTCATCTAATTCTAATTACTTCCCAAAAGCCTCACCTCCAAATACCATTACATATTAGGGGTTAGGGCTCAGCATATGAATTGGGGGGGGACACACAAATGATAGTCCATAACAGAAGCCAACTGTTAGTACTTGAACTGTCCTGGTTGGATACTTCAGAGTTTATTTTTTTTTAAAGATTTTATTTATTTATTTGAGAGAGAGAGAGTGCACAAGCATGAGAAAGAGAGATCATGAGCAGGGGGGAAGATCACTGAGCAGGGAGCCCGCCATGGGACTCGAGCCCAGGACCTCGGGATCATGACCTGAGTCAAAGGCAGATGCTCAATCGACTGAGCCACCCAGGTGCCCTTCAGAGTGTATTTTTTAAAAATTCTTACCTTTTTTAAGTTCAGCCTTCTCAGATGTATAAAGGTAAAAGTCCCCAAGTTATTCTTTCTGCTTTCCTCTTCAGCCTGGCAGAGAGCATTGTACAACATGAAACTTCTGTGTCCTCATAAGTCACCCACTTCCTAGCCTCTTGAAGTCTGACTTCTGAACACATACTATCTGGAAGATAAACCAAAGATCCTACTTAAAAATCTGTCACCTTTTTCTCAGTTCTCACCTTCCTCTGACACATTGGCAATGCTAACATCCTTTTTTTTTGGGTTTCTGTAATATTTCATTAATCTGGTTCTTTTCTCTCTGCAGTTGTTTTGTCCTTTCTTTACTGATTGCTTTTTCCCTTTTATAGATGTAGGTGTGGCCCGCACGCCTGCCCTTGATCTTTTCCCCTGTGCCCAGTCTTATATTTTTAACTGTTTACTGAATACTTTCATTCTGACCATCTTGTAAATTCAGAATGACCAATGTGCAATTCATGCTTGTTCCCTGTGGCTAGACATCAGTCTTCCTCATGATTCCCCTGATTCTTTTCATGGCACTGCCATTCTGCCACTCACCTGGTCTTGTTTTCTTAAAGTTCTCTTTGACTGCTCTCTTTCCCCCGTCCTCAGGAGTCAACAATTGGCCAGGTCCCGTGGATTCCACCATCACATTATCTTTCATCTCTTACTCTTTGGTTCTATCGCCACTGTTTTGTTCAGTTTTCCATCGTATCATAAGACTATTTGCATAGACTCATAATTTTCTTTCACATTGATTCACTTCCTTTTCTCCATTCTACTGTCTGTTAGATTATATTATTAAAGTAAGGATTTGGTCATTCACTTACTAGGAAAGTACAAATAGTTAATTAAAATGTGCTATAATTTGTTTCCAGTTTATCATTCTTTTTTTTTTTAAAGTGAATTTTTTTTTGAATATTTTATTTATTTATTTGACACAGAGAGCCAGTGAGAGAGGGAACATAAGCAGGGGGAGTGGGAGAGGAAGAAGCAGGCTCCCAGCGAAGGAGCCTGATGTGGGGCTAGATCCCAGGACTCTGGGATCACGCCCTGAGCTGAAGGCAGACACTTAACGACCGAGCCACCCAGGCACCCCTCCAGTTTGTCATTATGCCTTAATCCATACTTAATCCTTACTTCTACTATTGTTTACCTATAGGTACGAGCCTCTCCTCCAAATTTTCCCTTTCCAAATGTGGCTTGGTATTCTTTCTTTGCTCATGCCGTTCCCATTGTCTTGAATGGTTTACCTCCCATAACTCTCTATCCTACACGGCCCAATTCAAATACTGCCTCCAACACAGGGCTTTCCTAGGTTTGCCCCGCTGCTCTGTGGTCTAACCTTTCACATCCTATTTTGTATCTAATATTTGTGTTTCTGTCCATCTTTGCATTTCCCATAATGCCTGACACGGTGGAGGCACTCAGTTAATGAGTTTTGAATGAGTGATTATTGATATCAGAATGAAGTATTTTAGTAAGGAGAACTGATAACATAAGTTGTTGACTCATCTTGATTGGATTTTTCTTCTTTTCAGAAAAATTTCAAGGCAGAAGAAAACATAACTTAGATATCTGAGTCTTAAACTGCTGTTAATAGTCTAAAAGAATGAAATCAGCATACTTGGAAGTTAAAGCTTCCTCTTGCTGGCAGCATTGTGCATTTAGAATCCAGAAGCTTCTTAATCAAAGGATTATCTGAGGTCTTACTCATAAAACATGTATGTCTGGCAGCAGTTTAAAAATGAGCTGTTTTTATGAGGTTGCACATGGTCTTTCTCCACACCCTTCCCTGCAGCTAATTCTTGAGAGGTGAGACTTAGAGAAGTTTGGTCATGTAATAAAATGAAAGGTGAAGAAAGACTAGTATGCTTTCACTAGAATAAATGCAATATGGAAGGTTCAGCATGTTGCCTCGCATATTGAACGCTCCGTTTTCCATAATTTGCTGTTTGGTACTATTGTTGTTGCTTTTTCCAGGAATGTATTACAGTGAAATCTGAGAGTACTTTCTCCTCTTTTTCAGAGTACCTTTTTATGACTTCTTCCCCTCCCCACTCCAGAGCCTTACAAAGGCTTAATTTTTTTCACTTTCAAAATACCATCCTTGGTAATTATTTTTTGAGTAGGAAACAGTCATTTTATGTTGGTTTCAAATACCACAGTCATAACAAGAAAAAGAAATGTCCTTTGTTATAAAGAGAAAATAAAATTTAGGAAAGGGTAGTATTTATATAAATTTTATAGAACATTTTTATTTCACTGATGATATGAAGCATGAGATCTATTATTGGCTTCCAGGTGAGATAGCATAATACTTAACAGACAGGAAATAAATAAAAATGTATTGGTAACTAGAGGACTTATTTTAGGGTAGGTGGGAAATCAAATTGTTTTAGTTAGAATTTAGGCAGGGCAGAAGGTTAGTGTCCTTATACAAATATTTCTCTACTTTGCATGGTTTTCAGGGCTATGATTTTACTTTTTCCTAAAAAGTGATTGGGTATGATTTAAAATGTCCTGTATCTAGAATAAATTCAAATTTACATAGTAAATAGTCATTGAGTACCTATTGTATGCCAGGCACTATGACAAGGGATAGAGATACACAAATAATAGGATCTGTGCCTGCTTTCTAGGAGTTCACAGTCTAGCACAAAAGAAGAATCTTAATAAATTGTGGTAAGTTCATGAGATGATGCACTTGTTTACCTATACTCCATATGCCCTTAAAAAGTAGATAGTTGTGAAAGAAATCTTCTGTGGCACTAAGAATGATGAGAATGAAGAAGTATTACCATGACCGAGTGTCAGGGGTGGTTGAGCCTCATCATTATCTTACCTATTGGACACCCTCTGCCTGTCTTCACACATAGTGCTTGGATGCAGCTCACACTAAAGTGACTTGTGACCTTAGAAAAACTCATATTCAGAGGTAAACACATGGTATGATAATTCTAACAGACAATAAGTGATTTAGCAAAACAAACCAACCAACAAACCATGGACTATATGTATAGTGTGTAAAAACCAGAAAAAGTAAAAATGATGGAAGGTGTTGGTTGGTTGGTTGGTTTTAATTAATGAAATGTGAAAATGGCTATTTTGGAGTTAGGGCTCATCTTTTAACTTTCCCTTCTTTTGTAAAACCTATGGGGCCCGTTATCTGTCCCATACTCTGATTCTTCATTAGATACTGCCCTTGTTTCCCTAAGTCTCTGTTGTCCTTTCCTGCCAAGCTTTTAAGTTCTTTGCGGGCACACACTTGTAGTAGTTTTGTATTCCTCACAACACCCACAGACTACCATGTTAAATAACTGGTAGACAGATGTTCGATGCAAATTTGCTAAAACAAAAAAGTGGATTTTTGTCAAAAAGGACATTTCAGCAATGTGATAATTTAGTCCTTGGTGATTTTAGTGTTGGTGTATCAGTGATTTCAATGTGAAGTATTTGTGATTTCAGTGTTAAGGGTGTGAAAGGTAGAATTTTTCCTCTGAGGTGGGTTAAACAGCTTCTGGTCTACAAGTAGAACATGTCTCTCGAGGGAAAAAAAAGCGTTCTATTTGATTTTGAATGGGAAGGAACATAGTAGGTCTAAGCATTTGGAAAACTGGATCTCTGAATTTTGAATGGCATGGTAGCTTAGTTTTTACTTAATTATGACCCCCAAATCCAAGTTTATGCAGATGGCATAGATTCCTAGGACAGAATAGTATCAATTTGAATGGCATAGATTCTGATTTGGCTGTATTTGGAAGGCATGTTTTCCTTTTGTATTGTTCTAATGATTCTTATGGTTCTATATGATCTGATATGTTAAAAGTATATCAGGTTCTCGGATTAGCAGATAGAATAATAATAAATGGACAATATAGTAGGGTTGGGGAGAGGAGAAGGATGAATAGGATATGCACACAGCTTTTTCTCTGTTCCCTCCTTATCCTTTGTTCCTCATCTCCTTTTGATATTAAGAGGGAAAGTTTTCAGGTTGGACAATTTTGAATCATAGAAAACAAGTTTGCAATATTCTGAAGTAATCCTACTACATTTACTCAATTTTTAGCAGTCTGTTAGGACCCTAGGCATGTTTGCTAAAATTGACTGTGTGTCAGTGACCTCCCTCTCTGAGCTTCCATCCATCTCTAGACTCCTCAACTTTTCTAATTTTTGTTAATTCATGAGCAATTAAAAAAAATTTCCTTCTATATCTGAACATTTGCCAGTTCCTGAAATAAGATTGTAAACAAGAATAGAACCCCTCCATTCTTGAAGCATGTAATCTAGTGAGTGGGTAAAAACAAATACAATCAATTGGGAGTGATAATGATACTAGGGGAGTAAATAGGGGGCACTGTCTGTAAGGTGGTACCTAACCTGATCTGGATATTTAGGAAAAGCTTACAAGAGAAGGTGATTTATTTCTTCAGGCCTTCTTACTGTCTCCTATATTTTAAAGTTGCCTTCTTAGAAGAAGCCCTGCTCTATAATATTTCGCTTCTCTATTCCTTCCCCATCCAAAACTAATTTGCTTGTTTGTTAAAACAAAATTTAGACAAAGACATAAATGAGGATTGATCCATTAAGGAGCATTTGCATTAACGATAGGAGTTTAACATGAAACTGTTTTTAATTGATTTTTTTAATTTATGGCATGGATAGATGAGTAATATATTTCTGAGCAGGAAAATCTAAGGGCAGTGTACCCCTAATCATAATAAAATACTTAACATTTGTGAGTCCTAATTTATATTTGTCAGGCATTAAGCTAAATAATTAATAGATATTATATACAAGTGAAATACACAAATGTAGAGCCGTAGGGGCAGAGGGAGAGGGAGAGAGAATCTTGAGCAGACTCCCTGCAGAACGTGGGCCTGACATGGGGCTTGATCTCACAACCCTGAGATCATGACCTGAGCCAAAACCAAGAGTTGGACGCTCAACTCACTGAGCCACTCAGGTGCCCCCAAATGTAGCAAACTCTTAATGCCCACTACTCCTCTCCCTCATTTTTTACAAGCATCCTGTTCTCTACAGGGATCAGAAAAACAGTCTGTTTAAGAAGCCCAGTGGCTGAGCACAGCAAACCCCATTAGAAACCTTTAATTCACTGATTTTCATTCAGCTCTTACCAGGTGGGATGGGAGAACTGGGGAACATTGATTTAGTATGAGAAAAATCTATATTGTGTTGCATTTGTCTTGATTTTTATTTTGAAGTCACAATATCTTATTTATTTTCAAATTTTAGATAATTGTAAAGGAGATCATCAAATGTTTATGTTTCCAAAACCAGGCGTGGATTTTAAAAGATTCTAGTAAAACATTGTCCTTATTCAATCCTGAGGGTCTCTCACTCTTATATTTATTGTATTATGTACTAGAAATTAATAAAGAATGCTTCTTCCTTGATTTTATGTATTCATACCCATTCTAGTTATAGTTTTTCCCAATTACTTGATTAAGTCAAAGATTGAATTCTGATAGGTTTCTTTCCTCTGCCCCCATTACAATTTACTATTTTGTGGGAGTGGTGAATTTGCTAATTCAAATACTGTTTGGTGTATAGTAGTCTCTAGAATTGAGGGCTAACAAATTTTGATGTGGAAAATCAACTTTCTTCAGGTACAATTTACATAAAATAACTTGTAGTCCTTTTAAATGTACAGTTTCATGAGTTTTGACAAAGGAATATACTCATGTAACCATTACCTTGATTAAGATATAGAACATTTCCATCACCCTAGAAAGTTCCTTCATGTCTCTTTGTGGTCATTCTCACCCTTCCTCCCCACCGTGTCCCTAGGCAACCACTAATCTGCTTTTTGTTACTGTCCTTTAGTTTTGCCTGTTCTCCCCGGAATCATATAGTATATACTCTCTCTTGTATCTGCTTTCTTTTGCTTAGCATGATATTTTTGTGATTCATCCATGTTTGTTGCATGTATAATTTATTCCTTTTTTTTCCTTGCTAAATAGTATTTTATTATAACGAATATATGACTGTTCACCCGTAAATCTGTTGATAGATGTTAGAGTAGTTTCTAGTTTTTGGCTCTTAGGAACAAAACTACCATGGATATTTGTGTACCAGTCTTTATGTGGACATGAGTTTTCATTTCTCTTGGAAGTGAAATTGCTGGGTCATATGTAACTCTGTACCTTTATAAGAAATTTCTAAACTGTTTTCCAAAGTATTTGTACCATTTTACACTCCCACCAGCAATGCGTGAGCGTTCCAGTTGCTCCACATCCTTGTCAACATTTGGTATTATCAGTCTTTTTAATTTTAACCATTCAGGTTAGTGTACAGTGGTACCTCATGGTGGTTTTTAGTTTGCATTTTCCTGATGACTGTAGATGTTGAGCACCTTTTCATGTGCTTTTTGGTCACTGGGGTATGTTTCCTTGTGCTTTTTATTCGAATCTTTTGTCCTTTTTTTTTTTTTTTCTTAAGTAATCTTTTTGACCAATATGCAGCTCGAACTCACAACCCCAGGATCAGGAGTCGCATACTCTACTAAGCAGGTGCCCCAGAATTTTTTGTTCTTTTTACAATGTGTCCCCCCATTATTGAATTATAGAGTCGTTTTTTAAGTATAATCTGGATACAAGTCCTTTATCAGATATTTGTATTATGAATGTTTTCTCCCACTCTGTGCCTTGCCTTTTCATTTTCTTATCAGTGTCTTTAGAAGAGCAGAGATTTAAAATTTTGAGTCCAATTTCTTAGTTTTTTTTTTCTTTTATGGTTGGTGCATTTTGCATCCTAAAAGATCTCTGCCTACCCTAAGGTCTTGATTTTCTCCTGTATTTTCTTATGAAAAGTTGTAGCTTTGTGTTTAGGTCCATGATTTGCTTTAAGTTAATTTTTTGTGTAGGATTGTAAGTTCATGGTCCGTGTTTTCTGTACTGTGATCCCCTTATTCCAGGCTTTCATTTGCAGCAGGCTTACATACTTGTGACATTTTATTAACAGCAAGAAATATATGTATTCATTAATATGCAATCTTTAACATATCCTTTGTTTTGTACATCAGACTTATTTAAAAGGTCATGCTCTTTGTATAAAAATCCTTATTTTGAAGAAATTTTTGCTTTCCAACCAGCAATATCCTTGCATTATCTCACATGTTTTATATATTGATTTTTGGTGAAACATTTAGATTCTGCAAAGCTGAAAGTATTAAATCTCTGGCTTACACAGAGTTCAGGATCTTCAGATCTTGATCTATGATCAAACAGTCCTGGGTACTAATCAGGGTTCTGTGATGGGACATCCCTGTTCCTCTGGTTGTGGTCCTCTTTCTTTCACCTTGCCTTGACTACTTTTGTTTGCTGTTTGCTAGAAGAAAAATTCTCCTGTAGGAATCAGGTAAGTTGAAAGAAATGAATTGGTTGATCTCAAAGGTTCTTTCTTTATCTTTTCTACTTTTTTCTCTGTTCTGTTTATTTATTCTATGAGCCCAGGTCTTTCTTTGCTTTGAACTTGTTCTTTCTCCCTTTTGGGAGGAGAGCTGCCGTGCTCTGCAAGCACCACCTTTCTTTACGTAGTCTATTTTTCTGAGAGCAAGATTGGATTTCTCTGGGGTTTACCATGGGATGCTTCTAGCCTGATGTCCCAAAATGTTTGATTTTCTTGGGTTTAAACACCAATTAGGGCACCAAAAACACAGGGCAGTGGGGAGGATTTCATGTGACAAAGAAATAGCAGAGAGGTGAATAGGCCTTCCTTCTGTCTCGTCTCTAATACTTCATCTTTTCCACTTTGCCGTAGCTGTTTTTAATCTCGGAGCAATTCCACTCTGCCTCTCCAGTGAGAAACCAATACATATGACTCTCTGTGATGTTCTCGTGTTTGTTTTGTTTACGGGGTTAGTACTCTGGTTTGTGATCCGGGTTTCACATGCCGTCTTGTGTCTCTCCAGATAGAATATAGTTCATTGCAGTTCGTTACTAATACATGATTATGTCTTTTTCTCTCCCATTTTCTCTTCTCTCTTTACCCTGTGGTTCTTGTGCAGGTCTTGTTCAGCGTTGCGTGATCATCCAGAAGGATGACAATGGATTTGGGCTGACGGTCAGTGGAGACAATCCAGTCTTCGTACAGTCTGTCAAAGAAGGCAAGGCATTTTTTAAAACAGTCTTGTCATTTGGGAGCAAACAGAGTAAGAAGAAAAAAGCCTAATGTCTATTGACCAGAATAAAATAATCACATACACTGCAGGTCATATGGCCTGTTGTGTTAGATTGGTCTTTAGTGTCCTAGTTATAGGCATGAATTCACCCCAGTAGATTTTCTTTGTACGTACTAGAAAGAAAACAGTTTTACATAGTTTTAGAAACTGTATGACTCCTTGTTCATAGTTGCTTTCTACATCATCACTTAGAGAAGTTTGTGGAATTTTATTTCTTCATGACACCAAGATATTTGGTAGACCAGATTAAAGAAATGGTTATATGCTCCAAAACATCCACTTTTCCCAAAATGATAATAATAATATGTTCTATTACCATATATTGAATGCTGTAATTTGAGGTAGGTATTTTTTTTTTTATCCCCATTGTACAGGTGATACTAAGGCTTAGAGTGGAAAAAAAAAAACATAAAATCAGTCCATGGTCACACAGCTAGTGAGTGGCAGAGGCATATGTTTTTAACCATTTGGTTATTCTGCCTCTCTTTCAAGAAAATTACCAGTACATGCAAATGAATTACATTTCAAGTAAATAATTTCTCTTACAGATGGAGCAGCCATGCGGGCTGGGGTACAGACAGGTGATCGAATCATCAAGGTAAGGAAAAGACTATTATGGAATTTATGGTAGATTTAAAAACAGCATATATTAACCATATTTGATTTTTTTCACTTGGATTTTTATAAAAAACAATGCATTATATATGATATCTTTGTTGATCATAAAAAAACATTTCATTTAAAATTAATATTACTCTTTACTGAAGGGCATAATAAAAGGCGTGAATAAGTGAAGTCATGTGTGTTCTTAGATAGGGAAGTAACTCACTTTGATGAAGATCATCTCTCTCCAAACCAATCTGTTAATAAGAAATTCTCATAAAAATATATTAATGTGACAGGGGAGATGTGTCATTTGTCAAACTGATGAGTCTTCCAAATGAATTTTATAGAAGTATAAGAATAGCTTAAAAAAAAAAGTGTTATGTATATGGGTATTGTGCAAGATGAGATGGGAGGGATTAATTCAAAGCAAGTTGCTCTAGTCTAGATATAGGCCTATCAGTCCAGAAACAGGCCTTGAATTCTGACCAGTATGAGAAGAGTGGATTGGTCAGTCATTACTCTTGAGACGATTGAGTGATTTGAATACTTAAAAAATCAAATTATTATACAGGAAAAGGCACGATGAATATATTTACAAACAACTATCTGGAAAAAAGTATTTGAAACTTACTACAGAGTAGAATACTTTACTTGTAAAGAGCACTTTTAAATTCCTAAGAGAAAAATAAATAAATAAATAGCCTAATAGAAAAAAGGGCAAAGAATTTTATCAAGCAGTAAAGTAATTGAAGTAAATACTATCTTAAGGAGGCTATGTCTCACCTCACTAATAACAAAGAAGTAGACATTAAAATGATAGGTGACGGGGTGCCTGGGTGGTGCAGTCGTTAAGCATCTGCCTTCGGCTCAGGGCATGATCCCGGTGTTATGGGATCGAGCCCCACATCAGGCTCCTCTGCTATGAGCCTGCTTCTTCCTCTCCCACTCCCCCTGCTTGTGTTCCCTCTCTCACTGGCTGTCTCTATCTCTGTCAAATAAATAAATAAAATTTTTTAAAAAAAATAAATAAAATAAAATGATAGGTGAAGGGGGCCTGGGTGGCTCAGTTGGTAAAGCATCTGACTCTTTTGATTTTGGTTCAGGTCATGATCTCCGGGTTGTGAGATTGAGCCCCGCTTTGGGCTCTGCACTGGGCATGGATCCTGCTTAAGATTCTCTCTCTCCCTCTTCTTCTCTTCCCCTTTTCTCTCTCCCTCTCTAAAAAATAAAATAAAGGGGCACCTGGGTGGCTCAGTCGTTAAGCATCTTCCTTTGGCCCAGGGCGTGATCCCGGAGTCCTGGGATCGAGCCCCACATTGGGCTCCCTGCTCCACTGGGAAGCCTGCTTCTTCCTCTCCCACTCCCCCTGCTTGTGTTCCCTCTCTTGCTGGCTGTCTCTCTCTCTGTCAAATAAATAAATAAAATCCTAAAAAAAAATAAAAATAAAATAATAGGTGAAACTATATTTGTTGTCAGAAATGTTAGGGGCGCCTGGGTGGCACAGCGGTTAAGCATCTGCCTTCGGCTCAGGGCGTGATCCCGGTGTTATGGGATCGAGCCCCACATCAGGCTCCTCTGCTGTGAGCCTGCTTCTTCCTCTCCCACTCCCCCTGCTTGTGTTCCCTCTCTCGCTGGCTGTCTCTATCTCTGTCGAATAAATAAATAAAATCTTTAAAAAAAAAAAAAAAAAAAAAAAGAAAGAAATGTTGAACATTATTGATAATGTACCTTTGACATAGTTTAGGTATGGTAAAATGGCTGCTCTCCTAAACTTGTGAGTATAAATTGGATGGAATCTATTTGGATGTAAATTTGTGAATATGTATCTAAAATTACACACTTTTTTTTAAGAGACAGAGAGAGAGCAGGGGAGGGGCAGAGTGAGAGGGAGAGAAAGAATATCTTGACCAGGCTCCACATCCAGTGTAGAGCCCGATGCAGGGCCGGATCTCATTACCTTGAGATCATGGCCTGAGCTGAAACCAAGAGTCAGATGCTTAACTGACTGAGCCACCCAGGTGCCCCCAGAATTATACTTTTAAAAAGTATATAACCTTTGGGGCGCCTGGGTGGCACAGCGGTTAGGCGTCTGCCTTCGGCTCAGGGCGTGATCCCGGCGTTATGGGATCGAGCCCCACATCAGGCTCCTCCGCTATGAGCCTGCTTCTTCCTCTCCCACTCCCCCTGCTTGTGTTCCCTCTCTCGCTGGCTGTCTCTATCTCCGTCGGATAAATAAATAAAATCTTTAAAAAAAAAAAAAGTATATAACCTTTGACCAGCAACTTTGCTTTTAGGAACTTACTATGGAAGTAAGTGTACAAATGTGAAGTGATTTATGTACAGGAAATTCATTTCAGCTTTATCATATCGCCTGGGTGGCACAGTTGGTTCAGCGTCCGACTCTTGGTTTTGGCTCAAGTCATGATCTCAGTGTCATGGGATCGAGCCCAACTGGGCTCCGTGCTCAGTGTGGAGTCTGCTTAAAAAGATTCTCTCTCCCTCTTCCTCTGCCGCTACCCTCTGCACTCACTCACTCTCTGTCTCTCAAATAAATAAATCTTTTTAAAATATTGTAGACCGTGCAAACGTGCATAAATGGAGGGCTAGGGAAAGAAATTACATTTCATCTACAGCTGTTAAAAAGAAAGGATTAGGTTTATGTGTATCTATATTGAAAAATAACCACATACAACAAAAAGTATTTATTGGCAGAAAAAAAGGCAGTTATGATGTATATATGTGTGTGTTTCTGATGTGTATATGCTAGAATAGTGTCTCAGAAATTAAACTTCATGTGTAACAGTGATCATCTCTGATGGGTGTGATTAGTATACTTTCACTGCTGTTTTAGACACTGATATATTTGAATTTGTAAAAATTAGTATTACTTGCACCAAGAAAAATAACATTAGTTCCATGTTTGATATTTTTTCGTAATTTGGTTTAGTGGAGACTTTGGATAACATTTCCTACAATTAGCCTATTTGAAAATTAATTTCCTTTGTAAAGATTAGGTCATGGTGGGAAAACTTAAAGTAAGTTGTGTATTGTGGAAATATTGTGAATTGTGAAAATATTGCTTTTTTTTTATCTTTTAAAAAATTAGTATGATTTTGACAAATCGGTGAATTTGCAAAGAGGTCTTTTTTTGTTTGCAAGAGCCCTTCACTGTGAAGGACTCGTAAAACCTGTTGCATGGTATGTTTTGTCATTTTTCATGGGAAGTTTTGATGTCCTTTAAATCAAGGCCTTGTTTTGTATTCAAGTTCATTTTGTTGCTGAGTATACATTATAGAATAGTGATAAAAGTGAATATTGAACCAAATATATACATATTTTAATATAGTTCTGCATATTATATTATAATTCATTGTATTATGTATAATAATTCCTAACGTCAATATATTCAGTCTCAGTGGAATGTATCTGACATGCTGTTTTCATTTTCTTACAGGTGAATGGAACTCTGGTGACTCATTCAAACCATTTGGAAGTGGTGAAGCTAATCAAATGTAGGTGAATGTTATTCTCCGTTTTCATTGGTTTCTGAATCCCTTAAAGCAAGGTTAGAAAACATTTATGTCATAAGCCAGATAGTAAATATTTTAGGATTTGTGGGCCTTATGGTCTGCTACTCTATTTTCTCTTTGTAACGCAAAAGCAGCCATCATCAGTATGTAAATGAGTGGGTGTGGTTGTATTTCAGTAAAACTTTATTTTATCAACACAGTCTGTGGGCCAGATTTAGCCTCTTGGCTGAAGTTTGCTTTAACCCTGTATTAAAGGAAGTCTGAGGTGAAAATTGATAATTTACTGTCTTTTGTCCACTTCATATACGTGGTTGATCATAAAATCCTTGTCACTCTTGGTAATATAGAAAGCATATATTTGAAAGAAATACGTGAGTCATCTGAGGGGGAAGAGATTGAGAGTTCAGATGGAATGGCCCAGATGAACTGAAATGGAACTTTAAAAATCATCTAGCATAGTCATGTTTCCTCAGATAAGTAAATCATTACATAAAATCCAGGGTAGTGATCTCTTGGAAGTCTCCAGAATTAAGAATTTAGAATCTTCGGGGCACCTGGGTGGCACAGTCGTTAAGCGTCTGCCTTCAGCTCAGGGTGTGTTCCCAGAGTTCTGGGATCAAGTCCCACATCAGGCTCCTCCGCTAGGAGCCTGTTTCTTCCTCTCCCATTCCCCCTGCTTGTGTTCCCTCTCTCGCTGGCTGTCTCTCTCTGTCAAATAAATAAATAAATAAAATCTTTAAAAAAAAAAAAAAAGAATTTAGAATCTTCTGTCTCAAACTCTTCCACAGTAGACTACAGATAAGAGATAGTTGTTTATGGCCAAGCAAAAATACTACTATTTTATTTAATCCTATTTCTGTTTCATAGAGTGGACATCTTTAGAATAAATTTAATAAACTGAGTTCCTTCTTGGCCATACTAAAACCTTCTTGTTTAACTAAAGCAACCCCTAAATCCTTTTTACCTTTTCATCAGATTACCAGGGCTCTCAGTGGTCCCTGTGATCATAGTTCTTCACTTTAGTACTTTTTAAAAAGAAATGGGACGATCAAAATTAGATCCCATTCTTGAATCATTTTGATTATTTATGTAATGAGATTGTGATTTATACATTTTTATGTGCTAATAAATATTATCGTTTATGATAATAAGTAAATACATGCCCGATAACTATTGCAGAGTGTAAAGAATAAAATTATTTCTTTAGCTTTTTAGGTTATATATTTTCCTCATTCCGGTGTAAATTTTACTTAAAAAAAGTAAAACCTAGCACTATAGCAGATAAGATGACTTATCTAATACTGAGAGCTGGCTAAAAATTTAAAGTAAGCATCAAACACCGTGAGCCTCCAGAACAGATCTAAATTTGCAGTGCCTCACACCTGTGGACTCCACTTGTATCGGTCCCTCCTGTCCTCCTCTGTAACGCACATTCTGGACATGATAAGAGGGATTTCAAATGAAAGCACTTTAAACATCGCTGAAGAAGAGAAGGGAAGAAATAGGAAGCTAGCGGAGGCAAGTGAAGTAAATAAATATATTTACTTATATATAAGTATATATATATTTACTTATACATGATAAGTAAATAAGCTATAATATGTGACTTTCTGACAGAGACAAATACGATTGACAAACCTTAAAAAGTGTATGTCCCTAAAATACTCCCGAATCAGCATTTGTGACCATTAAGTGTAAAAATAAATAAATAAATAAAGGCTTTTAGAACCTCAGACACTGAAATAATTGACAGTGAGTTCCATGGACAGTTAAATAGGGAGAAAAGTGTGAAATACATTTAGAAGTTCTACTGAAAAGTCTAAGAGGAAGATTTTGTCATTCAGAGGTCAGTTATCTAGATAAGTCATTGATCTGGAAAGTCTCCTTCTCGATGCTAGATAAATAACGAATGTCTGTGGCCAGGTCCCTCTGGTCAGGCTTGGTTTTGCTTTCTGTACTTTCTTCCTCCTGTAATATGCCTGGTGAACTTCTGTCTTCTCCACATTTTAAAAATAAAAACTCACTAATTTATTGCTGGTTCTTTTCCAGTTTTCGTGGGATATTTTTTTTGGTCTTACTCATTTTTTCAAGTTAATTTAAAATTGCATCATGATATTCCAGAAAATTAGTTAAGCCCTGACTAATTAGCATCATCTCAAAATATGATGATCTCTTAAATTTACATTAAAGAAATTAAGTGAACATAACCGTTAGTAGATGGTTGCTGTTAACTCACCCTTTCCTAAATTAAAAACAATTCTCGGGATTATAAATTTTATTTGCCTTTGTATAATATCTGATTTTAGGAATAGTAATTTGCTGTCTGAAAGTGGAATTGTTCTTTTAGATTTTTAAGGGCATCATAAAAAAGAAATGACAAGTTGGTTTCTTTTTCTGTGGAGCAATGGTTAGCAGATGATCAGACTTGCTCACATAACTGGATCTTACAGAACTGTCAAAGATGAAGTAGCGAAATGCTGTAAATAGGTTTTTGACAGTGTTATATTTCCTTCCTCTCTCCCTGCTGCAAGCTGGTTCCTATGTAGCTCTCACTGTTCAGGGACGCCCACCTGGGTCGCCCCAGATTCCACTCGCCGATTCTGAAGTAGAGCCATCAGTCATTGGACATATGTCTCCCATCATGACATCCCCTCATTCACCTGGAGCATCTGGGAACATGGAGAGAATTACTAGTCCTGTGCTCATGGGGGTAAGAGGGGGAAAACTTCTTTTAAATGCTTAGTTTGTAATGATGCCTTTGCTTTATATTAAGAGTTTTAAAGTATTGATCTGATAAATTTAAGTTCAAGATACTGGAAAATAGCTTTCTAATATAAAAAAATTACATAATAATTTGAAATTATTACGGAGTGTTGGGATAGCAGATTGAATTAGAAATATTTAACAGCTGCCATATACAAAACAGGGTGCCATTCACAAAAATATAATTAAGATACCCTATGTTCGAGGTCCTTAGTTAAATTAGAATATATACTTTAAGAGGACAGAGTGTTGTTTGTTTATTGTTGTGTCCCCAGTGCCTGAAATATTGCTTGGCATGTAGTAGATACTTAAACCTTTGTTTTGTGTGAGATAGAATAAAGAGTATACGAATAATTATAATACCAAGGCAGAATGTAGACATTATGAGGGGGAAAATATTAAGTTGTGACAATTCAGAGGAGGGAGGAAGCATATCCAGTTGTAATAAGGAAGGACTTTATGGAAAACTATTATTTGAATCGAGTCTTGAAAAAACAGGAACACTTAAGGGGTGGCAATGGGGAGGAAAGGAGCCCAGGTAAAAAGAAGTAGAATAAACAGAGATGGAGCCAAGAAAGCACCAAGTATTGGGGGGAAGTTCTGGACTCTTGTTTGGCTGGTGCCTGTTAAGGATTTAAGCAGTAGGATATGAGGCTTGAAAATGTAAGACTATTTATTTTGAAAAATCACAACTACCACGCTAATTTACATGTAACTGGAGAGGCAATAAGAATCCATTAAAATTTCCCGGGCGGGGGGGGGGGGGGGAGCGCAGAGAGTGATGTGATTGTAGCAGGATTTGAGGAAGGCTAATTAGATCAAATATTACAGGGTTGTGAAACAAGAAGAGATGGTGGAGATGAGTTAGGGAGCTGTCTTAATATTTCAGGCAGGAAGTACTGGGAATTTGAGTCATGCATGGGGATTGACAGTACAGATCCAAAGGACGGAAAGTGTAAGATATTATTCTTGTACTTAAGGCAACTTCATTTCTCCAGCTCATATCAATATTTAATGTTTTCTTGAACCTAGTTTAGAAAAAGTGAAATAGAAGGGCTGAAATTTCCATGTAACCTTCCGACTGAGTGTCATGTCTCACAGCCTGTCTTAGAACCGCTCTTTATTTTAGCTTCACTTGCCGTGTATTGGTTGGTTGTTTGTTGTTGTTGGTTTTTTTTTTTTTATCTCTCTTCTAGGAGGAAAACAATGTGGTTCATAACCAGAAAGTAGAAATTCTGAGAAAAATGTTACAGAAAGAACAGGAACGGCTACAGGTACTAAATTAGAAACGGGGCTGTTTACAGGCCAGTGAAAATGTGAGTGGGCCTGCGTTGAGCTGGTTATTTGTCGTGATGACAGTCAAGCAGTATTGTAACCAGTGCCATCCGCTATTTTATTAAGAGTGGACTTTTTCTATATTTTCTTGACATAAGTAATTAATTCTCAAAATATTTTTATAACTTTTCAGTTATTGCAGGAAGATTACAACCGAACACCTGCCCAAAGATTGCTAAAAGAGATCCAAGAGGCCAAGAAACACATTCCTCAGCTGCAAGAGCAGTTATCCAAAGCCACGGGCTCTGCTCAGGTAGCATCACTATTAAAAGTGCTACCCAACTTTTTGCAGGAGATTTTTCTTCTGGGAATGTGTTAGAGAATATCGCAGTTGCCTTTTTTAAAAGTTATTTTTTCTGGCATAGGCCAAGAGGATGTCCTGTATTGCATGTTACAGAAATAATAATTAGCTAAAAGAAATGTGGGCTTCTCATTCTTTGCTTGCTCATGATAATCATGTTTCTTTGTTCCATAATAGTTTTAAAAAGAATTGAGTGCTTTTGCTTTGATGTGACAAACTACTAAAATGTATTTAGACACATATGTTTACATTTCAAGGCTCATTCTCCCATTTTGAAAGAGAATGGCAGTAATGTTTTTAAGTAGGAACCTAAGATTTTGTAGAATGACATGCATTATGCTAAATACAGAACAAGCATTTTCTTGTTGATCTTCACAGCAACCCCCTCCCCCAGATTAGATACTACTATTGTTTGCCCCCATTTTACATTTCACTTAGAGGAACTCAGAGTTTAAATCATCTGTCTGAGGTCATGTAGCTTAAAAGCAATGGAACTGGAATTTAGACCCAGTCTCATGAATTCAGAGCACTTTCATATTCTTAATGACTATATTTTTCACGGAAATTTTTAACTAGATTTAAACAGAACTCGTTACACAGGTGTAAGTTCTGGAGATGATGGTCTCATTAGAAACAGTAGCTCAACCAGATTTCTATTCTGTAATATTCAGGTTTGGGATATGAAAAGCTCTTTGTATCTCATTTTAAAGCAAAATGGACAGACATATTCCCGTACAATTTGAAATGAGTAAAAGCTGTTGATTTATTATGCTTCCTGAGTCTGTGAGTGAAAGCCACAGTTTCATAGAACTCAAAGGATTCTTTGAGATCATGTAGCCTCATCTGCTCGTTTTGAAGTCAAAAAAATCATGCGGTTGAGAAAATTAGGGCCTAACCAGGCTAAATGACTTAGCCAAGGTCACACAGCTGTACGGTCTCCTGACTTCCTGGTTCAGTGTACTTTCAGTTACACAGTATTTAGGTTTTTTCATTACTTTCAATCCCATTAGCTCTATGAGATTTTGAGTATTATGCCTCAGTAATGTTGACAGTTTTATGTTGTTATAATTACTGAGCGAAGACGACATTCTTATTCTGTTCAAACAATATTCCTGGTCTAAAAGCCTATATTATATTACAGCATTGTGTCCCAGAATTGGCAATTTATTGAGATTCTAAAGTGTTGGGAGGCAGTTAACCAGAAATTATAGTGTAATAATCTTTACTATAATAGGCAGGAAATATGAATTATATAATTTAACCAACTACTTTATCTGTTTGCTCTGTTCAGAAGTTTGAACTTTTTTTCTCCTTGCTAAAATATCACTTTCCCTGTCTTTAAGATCATGCCGTCTTAGAACCATAGATTTAGTAGTTATTTATGCTTTAAATTTTTAGAGGTTTAAGCATTCTTGATCACATCAAAGTGGCCAGCTTTTACAAGTCTCCCTTTAGATGACAGTGCAAGTCTGTTTCTTTATGCAGTCACTAACGAGTTTTTTTTATTGTGTTGGTGTGTGTGCATGTGTCTAATCTGTTTTAGGATGGAGCTGCAGTTACATCCTCCAAGCCTTTAGGTGACGCACTGACAGTCAGTGAGGTGGAAGCTGATCCTAGTGATGGACTAAGCAGAATTGACTCTAGCAGTGGAGACGCTTCTCGGCCCAGTAGTGACAGCGCAGACGTACGTGTTCTGCACCTTGATCTCGTATTCTTCTTTACCGCTCCTTTCCATATTTGATTTTAAGTCACATGAATTAGAGGTGTTGTCTTATTACCCACCGTTTATCACCACCACCTTTAGTATAGCAGTTGGATGAGCAGAAATTCTGGACACTGTCGTATATAAGCTTTTAATTCTAGAGTTCACTTTTTCCCTTAGGTCCACGTTGCCAAATGTTTCTTTTGAGGAGGTGGAATTTCCCAGCAGGCCTCTTGTTTGTGGGTTGAGAAGTTAATAATGCTAGTGTTTTTTTTTTTTTTTTTTACTGAACCAAGAGGCCAACTGTTGATATCTTTAAGAGCATGTTAATATTCCATTTGTGGTCAGAGTGACTCAGTCTTGAATCATGGGGCACTTTGCCATTACAAAGAGGAAAAACCTTAGTCCTGTTAGATAGACTTGAGTTAATAGCCCTTGTTTAGTAACACTTTCCTGATTAACCCCCAAATTGCCAGGTGAAGATGGATATTTGTTAGGAAGATCCTAAGAAAACATTTCAAGTTAACTATGATGTACCACCGTAGTCGATGAGTACTTACGAGCTAGGTTCACTGTTGCTTACTCAACAACTCTTTGTAAGTAGTATGCAGTGATAGGAATAATGACTTAAAAACAGACACCCTTTTTTAAAGTGTTGAGGACAATAGTCTAAACCAGTGTTTTGAAACTGTGGCTCACAGACTCAATTTAGTGCATTAGGACTAGCATTAAAAAAAGAAAAGAATAGAATAGGAAATAATGCTTTGCAAAATGTAGATAAGGTAAGTGTTACTTCTTGTGACTTTTGTCAGATACACATGTACGTGCACGTGTGTGTTCGCATGCTGGTTGACAATATAAAATTTCTTATTGAAGGTCATGGTAATATAAAATTTGAAAGCCACTGGTTAAAGCCATCATTCAGGCCACCTTTGAGGCTTAGGCCCAATGACTCAGAACTTCATTCAAGGAAAATTTGAGGTTTTTGTTTTTGTTTTTGTTTTTGGAAAGATAATGCTAGCAGTCTTATGATTGGATGGGCTAAAGGTTTTAATGAGAATTTTCAATTTTGTCTCAAGAAAGAAACATTTATTGGGCATACATACCATATGCTGTAATGAGTGTTTTACGTTCCTTATTTTAGTTAATTCTCAAAACAGCTTTATGAAGTAGTACTATTGTTAACATAATTTTACGAAAGAAAAAACTGTGGCCAAAGGGAGTTAACTAATTTGCTCACTTACCCAGATAATAGGTGATCTGCCTACATCTAGCTCTAAAGTACCAGTACTCTAAATATAAACAAAGGTACTGAGGAGTAGAAATGCATAACATTTTGGGAGAGCATTGAAAATTTTACTGGTATATTAGGGTTATGGGTGGAATGGCTGGCGTTTATCTTAGAAACAAAGGCTTGAGTTCAGGTTGTAAAAGGCTTCACGTTGTTCTAGCAGCACTGTTTTTAGGAATCCTTCTTGCATTCTCCTTTTAGACTTAGTGCTGCTTCTCCTCTCTGTTTTCGTCTCTACCATTAGATAGTTTCTTAAGAGGACAGGGAAAGTCTTATTTGACTTTATGTCTCCAAAGCCTGACAGATCCTACAATTAGGAATTCACAACAAATGGCACAAAAGAAAAATTGGAATTTTATCGTGTATTCAGAGGAATGTCACAATAAAATGTGTGGCTTAGAAATATAACTTTATGAAACCGAGAGTGAATTGGCAAGTATAGAAATAGGCATTCCAGTGACTTGAGACTGTTTGAGATGTGATTGGTGTTTAATAAGTATTTGAATGAACAACAGAATGAATGAGAGTTTGGGCTTTATCTTGCATGCAGGGGAGAGGTGCAATCAGAAACATGTCAGTGTGGGGGCACCTGGGTGGCGCAGTCGTTAAGCGTCTGCCTTCGGCTCAGGGCATGATCCCAGCGTTCTGGGATCGAGCCCCACGTCAGGCTCTTCCGCTGGGAGCCTGCTTCTTCCTCTCCCACTCCCCCTGCTTGTGTTCCCTCTCTCGCTGGCTGTCTCTGTCAAATAAATAAATAAAATCTTAAAAAAAAAAAATACCAAACATGTCAGTGTGAATGTGAATTAGCATAAAGAGACAGGGAGATCTGTCTCGGCTTCCTTAACAAATGTGCACTGAGTGGCTAATAAATAGTTAACATTTATTGACCACCTCCTTTGTGTCCGCAGTTGTGCCTCATGCTGTACAGATACTCTTTTAAATTCTCCCAATAATATCAAAGAAGCACCATGGCCATTTTATAGATGAGGAAACTGAAGCCAGGTAAATAATAAAAGGATGTTGTGAAAATCCAGGTGAGAGATGATATAGTGCAGACTAGGATAGTCACGGAACGCATAACAAACTAGTTTAATGCCTACAAGCGTCTCTTTGAAGCTGAAGATGTGCTCCATGTTTATTCCATGGGTACTGTATTGAGGCTGTTGGAACCAATCAGTCTTCCTGTCTTTTCAATCAGTGCCTTTAATTTTTTCCCCATTGTCTGCTCACTTTTATAAAATAATCTTCTTGTAGTGTTTGTGATATCATTATTATTGTAAAGCTCCCTGCGTATGGTCACCTCGGAGAAGGCTTTGAAGCATACCCACACACCCTATTCTCACAACAGAAGCTGGTTCATCACAGTCATCCTCTAAAATCCAGAGCATCTGCCTCTCTGATCATTATGATTTTGTGCCTGTTGTTTTAAAAACTTATTGTGGGAACATTTTAAACCTATTCAAAAATAGAGACTAGCATCAGCACAACGATCCCTTCTATGTACCTGATCACCCAGCCTCAGAAGTCATCAACAAATGCTCAGACTTGTTTTGGCTGTGTCCCCCATTCTTCACACCCTCCAAATCCTAGAGTATTTTCAAGTAAATCCAAGAGATTATTTCATTAATCTGTGTCTTTAAGAGAAAAGAAGACTTTTTCAAAAATACAGCCATAATAGCATTATCATAAAATCAAATTTCTTAATATGCAATTTGATTACCCTAATTGTCTCATAATGATCTTTCTGCAGTTGGTTTATCTGAGTCCAGATCTAGTCAAGGGCTTCAGTCTTTGGTTCATAAGTCTTTTAATTTGTTACCTCCTCTTTTTTTTGTTTCTTGCTATTTTTTTATGACAGAAACTGGGTCATGTGCCCAGTAAAACAAACTCACATTTTAATTGTATTTTCATGATGTCGTTTAATGTGTTCATCTCTATATATTTCCTGAAAGCTATTAGTGAGATCTAGACTCTTGATCAGATTAGGAGCTGTTGTTTGGCAAGAACAGTTCATGGGTGGGACTGTGTACATCCTGTTACATCACATCAGGAGGTGAATGTCTGGTTGTCTTTCTGTGACTGTAGGTTTGTTTAAGGTGTTCAGATGATGTCAGCATGGTTCCTTCATAATCAATTTTTCCATTAAGCTTTTATGTAATGTTCTTACCATTGATGATCAAAATGCCTGCATCCATTATTTAATTAGTGGTTTCAAAAGGATGATACTATAATTTTGTCATTCCTTTTGTACTCACTAGTGGAATTATTTTACAAAGAATTATCTCTTACTAGCTTTTAGGTTACCTTAAAATATAGCTTATATAGGAAATGCAGGATAAATACTTGATTCTTATCCCTCTATGTATCTGTTTCCAGAGGAGTCAGTTCCCTAACAAAATCTAATGGTCACTAATGTGGCGGGGGGTGTGCGCATGTGCATATGTGTGTAATATTTTGAATTCGTAGACTTTAACATATTTGCTTATTGTGTTTTAGTCCATTGCAGTCATTACTTTTTGTTGTTGCTGAAACTGTCCCTCTTTTGGGCAGTGGGAGCTCCCTTGAGTTGTCTTCAGTATTCTTTTAACATGCCTGCCCGGTAACTTGGGTAACTTTCTCACTTTTTGGTGTGACAAGAGTATTCTAGCTTTATCTTTTATGTCTCTTGCCCCAGACCCAAAGTCCTCCATTTCTCCAGGGTGGGGTTTGTATTTGAAGCTTTATCTAGTGCTGTCTTGGTATATGTATAAATAGCATGCATCTTCCCTATTGGCGTTCTCACAGAAATCTCTCATACCTCATTTTCAGCTGCTCTGCAGAATGGCTCCTTTGCTTTGGGATATTCCTCATCCTCCAGAATTGAAGTTCTGTACATCATATTGTTTCTGGTTTATATTAGGACATCCCAAACATACCACGTAAATTTTATAAGAATCCGCAGATCACTTTCACATGATACAGAAACATAGACAGAAGCTTAATTTTATTCATATAAATAGTCCAGAATGCTTTTAACTTGCATAGAAAAAAGAGCTGGGGGCTGAGGGGGTTAGAAGAGGTGAATAAAGACAGGGTTTGACTTGACATTGAGTTTGAGGAACGTAATACATCTAGTTAGGGTTACTTGGTAGAAGTTAGCCCTCAGGCCTAGAGATGAAGTACAACTGTTCTCTTAGTGTAATGCTGTTTATCAACGTAAAACTAAAACAGCTGAGAGAAGAAGTGTCTTGCCAAAGTCAGGAAAACAAATAGTAGAGCCAGGTATCGTATGAAAGATATTTAGTGGTTTCAAATACAAATGTGAAATTCAGAACCTTATTTTTTCACCCTGTTTTTCCTTATCCCTTTTTGGTGAACCTATTGAAATGAACTGAATGTCTTTTTTTTAGAGTCCCAAGAGTGCCCTGAAAGAGAGGATTTATCTAGAGGAAAACCCAGAGAAAAGCGAAGTGATTCAGGACACTGTGAGTATGAAATCCATGAAATGGTAGTGCTTTCTTTAGCTTTCCTTCTACTTCAGTGACAGATACACCTGAGAAACGTGGATGGGATGGGGGTGCAGGTTGGGAGAGAAAAAGCTTAAACTTATTAATAAAGATTTGATAAATAGAGAGCTACTCCATGATAATTGGTTGGCGTCATTAGGTGGTTTAATGTTATTTTAATTATTGTAGTAAAATACACATCACATAAAATTTACCATTTTAGTAATTTTTAAGTACAGAGTTCATTGTCAGTAAGTTATATTGTCACTCTTGTACAGCCATCACCATATCTGGCTCTAGAACTTTTTCCTCTTCCCCAACTCAAACTCAGTACCCATTCAACCCTGCCTCCCCATTATCCTCAGCACTGAGTGACCACCATTTTACTCTGAATTTGACTACTTTGGGGACCTTACATGAGAAGCATCATATGTGCTTGTCCTTTTGTGACTGACTTGTTTCACTTAGCATTATGTCCTCAGGGTTCACCCATGTCATAGCATGTTTCAGAATTTCCTTCCTTTTCAAGGCTGAATAATAATCCATCGTATGTATAGACCACGTTTTGCTTATCCACTCATCTGTCAGTGAACACTTGGGTTGTCTCCACATTTTGGCCATTGTGAATAATGCCACTATGACCGTGGGCATACAAATATCTGTTTAGGTGCTTTCTTTTAGTTCTTTTGGGTATTTATTCAGAAGTGGAATTGCTGGGTTTTGCATATTCTGAAGTGAATACTTTTTGGCGTTCTGATTTTGTTTTTTAATTAGATTTGTATCAAGTTTTATGGTAAAGGATTTAACAGCATATTGTGACCCATCAGTTATTAGCAACATAAGGACTATTGAAAAATCAGAGACACTGAAACAGCTATAAAATCAAAAGTTATCTGACACCACTCTAAACATATTTCTCTTGTTTTACCATTTTTTAAAAAAATGACTAAAGCCTTGGGGTTCAAAAAACAAATATTAAAAAACGCAGAATCAAGTTTAGAAGATGCAGATATAGAGATCTGTGCCACACCTAAGGAGGGGAGACGACAGCTACAGAGTATTTTGTTTATAACTGGATCCATGGGCATAGCTTCGGCTCTAACTACTATACAGACGACCCCCAAATCAGGATAGCCCCACATCCTGCATGTTCAGCTGCTGTCAGGTTTGAGTCAAACATATTCTTTCCCCGATCTCCCCAAATTTGTATTCCTCTTCATACTGCATGGCCTTAGATTTTAGTATTTATGGTCTTCAACCCTCCCATATTTTTTACATTATATGTTAATGCCCTTACTCTGCCTTTTTCATGCTAAATTCAGCTTTGTGAGTGAGCTGACAAATGGATGAGCTATTGCATGGGAGGGAGATCTGCCAGCCTACAATTTATGTTTGCAATTTTAGTTCTTTGTTTCTATACAAAATGATTTTAATTTTGTGTGATTACTTGAAAATTTCGTTGCATTATGCCAGTGATTTTCAACCAGGAGTGATTTTGTCCCTCAGGGAACGTTTGGCAGTGTATGGAAACATTTTTGATTGTCATGACTGGGAGGCTGCCGCTGGCATGGAGTGGGTGGGTAGAGGCCCAGGATGCTGCCCGACATCGTACAATGCACAGGACAGCCCCCACAACAAAGAATTATCCGGCCCCAAATGTCAGCAGCGCCAGGATTGAAAAACCCTGCATTATGCACTTAGGAAAATGAATTGAAAATGAAAAAACAGCGTTCAGGAACAGCTTTCAATTATGCGATGTTAATAGAAGTCTTTGTATTAACCTCTCTCCTCACTTCGTCTTACCATTTCCACTCTCGTTTTTCCTTTGTCCTGTGGTCTTCATTCACTTTTCCTACTCTAGCCCTTTAGAATTGTAATTATTTACGTAAGCCAACTTTCTGCCTGTGACAAGGTCTATATGAAATGAATGGAGTACACACACACAGTGATTAGAATCAGATATCCAAGAGTGTAGTGAGCAAAAGGTGTTAATTATTTCCAGAGGAAGTGTTTTTTTTTCTCTCTCTCTCCAAGAAACAGTCCATACTGTTGTGGTTTTCTTTGCTAAAGTGATTCATTGCCTTGAAAATTTGAGAACCACTTCTTTGAAAATAAAGCACTTAAAGAAAATAAATAAAACGAAATCAGTTTTAGTGAACCATTTCTTTTTGATGATTTGGCTTCATTCTTTCCCTGATTTGACCAACAGATAATTTTTCTGTTCCTTTTCTCTAAATGTTACCAGGATACTCAGTCACTCATTGGGAGTCCCTCTCCCCGTATAGCACCTCATATTATTGGAGCAGAGGATGATGATTTCGGTACTGAACATGAACAGGTGATGACATTTTTCTCTAAAACACGAATTATTAATTCTTTGACATTTTTGATTTGTTGTGAAAATGAATGCTTTTTGAAGATTGAAATTCTGTTTGTGAAGATTTAAGGTTGTGTCTTAGAACTAAGATTAATTGTTTAATTACTTGGATTGTTTATTTTAACTTTTACCAGTAGAAATGACTTTGCTTTTAAAGGTGATAAGGACTGATTGAATTACACTTAAGTATTTCATTTTGGGAGAGGGGGATGTAATTTTAAATATATATTCTTCTGATTTAAAATTCCAGTTGTTTATTGATGGTGTTTAGGAATATGACTGGCTTGATTCTTGTCCTTGTGTCCCACGGTCTTGCTCATAATCTCATATGCTACTTCTAGGAGCTTTTTAAAATAACTTTTTGGGATTTTCTACATAGATAACCATATTTATTTCCTTGTTTACTTATTTGTTTCCAATCTGTTTATCTTTTGTTTCTTGTTCTTACCTTTATTGCCCTGGTTAAGACTTCCGCTGTGAGATAGAATTGGAGTGGTGCGACAGGATATTCTTGCCTTATTCCTGACCTTGGGGAGAAAGATATTTAGTCTTTCATCATTAAATGAGGTGTTAGCTATAGGTATTTTATAGGTGCTTTTTATTAGGTTATGGAAGTTTACTTCTGTTTCTGGTTGTTCAGAGTTTCCATATGAATGGATGTTGAACTTTGTTGAATGATTGAGATGATCATGTGAATTTTTTTTTAATTTTTAATTTTTTAAAAAAGATTTATTTATTTATTTATTTATTAGAGAGAGAGAGAGGGAGCGCCAGCAAGAGAGGGAACACAGGCAGGGCGAGTGGGAGAGGAAGAAGCAGGCTTCCAGCGGAAGAGCCTGATGTGGGGCTCGATCCCAGGACTCTGGGATCACGCCCTGAGCCAAAGGCAGACGCTTAATGACTGAGCCACCCAGGCGCCCCATGAATTATTTTTTAAAAAATTTTATTTATTTATTTGTCAGAGGGAGAGAGAGAGTGAGAGGGCACAAGCAGGGGGAGTGGCAGGCAGAGAGAGAAGCAGGCTCCCTGCTGAGCAAGGAGCCCAGTGTGGGGCTCAATCCCAGAACCCTGGGATCATGACCTGAGCTGAAAGCTGAGCCACCCGGGCACCCCATGTGAGTTTTTTTTTTTTTAAACATATTCTCTTAACATGGTAAATTACATTGATTGATATTAGCATGTTGAACCAGCTTTGCATTCCTGGGATAAACCACAGTTAGTCATAATGTATCTTCCTTTGTATATATTGTCAGATTCAATTTGCTATTATTTTGCTGATGATTTTTACATCAGTTTTTATGGGGGACTATTTGTTTGTCATTTTCTTTTTTTATAGTATCTTTGGTTTTGATATTTGGGTAATGCTGGCTCTTTTCTTAAAGATTGTATTTACTTATTTATTTAGAAAGAGAGAGGGAGAGAGAGTTGGGGGGAGGGGCACAGGAAGAGGGAGAGAGAGCATCCCAAGCAGACTGCCCCCTGAGCCCAGGGCCCAACGCGGGGCTCGATCCCACAACCATGATATCATGACTTGAGCTGAAGTCAAGAGTCAGACACTTAACCAACTGAACCACCCGGGCGCCCCTATAGCTGGCCTCTTAAAATGACTTGAGAAGTGTTCCCTCCTCTTGTATTTTCTGAAGGAGATCATGAAGAATTGGTATTATTTGTTTAGATTAACTTTCTTCTCTATTTAGAGATGTGAGAAATTAAGTGGAAATTGTGATTCGAGGTTACTTTAGGTTTAACTAGTTTTCTGTGTTCAGTGTAGTTAGGGAGCATACAGTTCTTCTCAGAGTCGTCTTGCTTAAAATTATACATCTCCATTTTCATACCACCATTTCTGCGTTAGCTCAAAAGAAGACATATATTTCATTAACAGGCAGAAAACCTCCCATTTCATTTTTAGAAGTGTTGTTAATGCTGTTTTTTGCATCCTGATATGTAGACATCTGAGCTCCTCGATCATCATCTTCTTCTAAACTTGCATTCTCCTAAGATAGTCTTTCTTCCAACCTGTTTCCAAGAGGTTATTAATTTTCAGGGGAAGAGATTCCATAAGCCCATGTGCTAATACATTCCAGTGAAATTTTTAAAATCTTGAATTTTTTTAGGGTAGGTCAAAGTAAAATTTGGATAGTTGTGTTTAACTGAGTTTACCTTACATTTTGCACCAGTGTGGTGGAATTCTTGATGTATTGGTACTTCCTCTTCTAGATCAATGGGCAGTGCAGCTGTTTCCAGAGCATCGAGCTGCTGAAATCTCGCCCTGCTCACCTGGCTGTTTTCTTACACCACGTGGTCTCACAGTTTGACCCCGCGACGCTGGTAACGTGTTTGACCATTTAGCCAGTTCAGAGTTCTTACACTGATTCTTATACCATAAAACCTCTCACTTCTGCAAGATGCGTTTCTAAATATATCAGGGTAGATGTAAGATAGTTAAAATGCAATGTATTTTTTTAAAACTTGGTTGCATGGTAATGATGACATTGCTTGTAGTGGCCTACTTGTTGGAAACTTTCCTACTTGCTGAAGATCTAGCAGATGACATTTTTCATGATTTCTCCCTTTTTCTCTCTTTCCCATTTCTTCCTCTACTACAGCTCTGTTATCTCTATTCAGACCTGTACAAGCAGACCAATTCCAAGGAGACTCGTCGTGTCTTCCTTGAGTTTCATCAGTTCTTCCTGGATCGATCTGCAGTAAGTTACCAATTAATATTATATAATCTTTGCTGTAGTATGTTGAGTTATTGGACTCCTACTTCCAGTCTTCCTTCCCCTGGTTTTGGATTTTATTTTTTTGGACTTTCTGATGTCTGTACTGTATCTCAGTTACTGATTACTCTTGACTGTTACTTTTATCATTTCTAAATGAGTTGTAGGCTATGAATTCTCACAGTAGGTGTTAGGGGGTACATATGTATATTGGGGTTAATACGGTGCATAATTAAGAGAGTGCAAAAGAGAACACAAATGATATGCATACATATGTATTAGGAGCCAAAGGATAATACTTGCATAATGAACTCCGGTTGGCCTCTTTGAAGTTCGGAGGCACAAGTTTAACTAAAAAGTGGTAGAAAGATCTTACATAAATGATAATAGTGTTTTATTTTACTAGTAGAAATCTTTATAAGGTCTTTAAACTAATGAGTTTTATTATTCTTAGCTGTGCCGTAGGGTAAGTAACAACCCTTAATGCTTCCTGGGTAATTGTGCTACTGCTCCCTGGGCCTTCCACAGGTTCACCTCTCTCTCTGATAACTGTTGCCCACCTTCCCTCTCCCGAAACCTCATCGCTTCCTCTCCTGTCCTTTCTCAGCGGAGAACCTTGCAGTTTCTGTGAGAAGTTTGAAGTACCTGCAGGAGAACTTCTGCCACAGATATCCCCTACCTTCATCATCCTATATGCTCTGGCCTTTCTCTGAGGCCATGCAGAGCTTGCCTTCTTTTCTCCAAGCCCTACTCTTCCCCTGTTCACCTGGGCTGTATTTCCTCCCACCTGCTCAACAATGGGATCCGAGCAGTTGTCGTCCTCTGTGGCCCTGTCAGTTTTCTATTTTCTACTGAATCGTTCACATTAGCATGCAAACGTTATGAGTTTGCCTAAAGCAGACATACACAGAAACATTTTGGCTCCACCTCTCCCTCCAGCTCTTGCCCCATTTTCGTTGTTTTTCTTTACAAAGTTGCCTACACACCTCCACATGGTGGAATACACTTGCCTTCTCAGGGAGCCCATCCCTGACCAGCCTATGTGAAATTTTATCCCTCTCCCTTGCTGTCATCTTTCCTGTGTTATCGTTGTCCCTAGAACTTTTATTTATTTTGTCTCTGTCCCTGCTCTTCTGCCCTGAATGGAAAGCTCCCGTGAGGGCAGATACTTTTGTTCTTTGCTGTTTCTCCAACACTGAATAGATCCTGGCACAGACTGATCACTCAGATATTTATTGAGTGAATTCATTAGGGTTCTGATTATACTGCCATTGTTTAAAATATTACACATCATACTTGTTAAGATAATTTACTTCCATGAAAAATGACAATATATTGAAATATATTTGAATTTTATATTCCTTTTTAAAAATTGAAGTTGACATTCAGTATTATATTAATTTCAGGTGTACAACATAGTAATTCCACAATTGCGTACATTACATAATGCTCACCACGGAAAGTGTAGTTACCACCTAGTCACTATACAAAGTTATTACAGTATTATTGACTGTATTTCCTGTTTATACTTCTCATCCCCATAACTTACTTATTATTTTCCCTATAAGCTTTTAATTCCAGTTCATTTATATACAGTACTATATTAGTTTCAAGTGTACAGTATAGTGATTCAACAGTTCCATACATCACCCAGTGTTCATCACAAGTGCCCTCCTTCATCCCCATCACCTATTTAACACAGTCCCCACCCCACTCCTCTGGTAACCCTCAGTTCTCTCTAATTAAGAGTCTGTTTCTTGGTTTGTCTCTCTCTCTTTTTTCCGTTTGCTCATTTGTTTTATGAATGAAATCATTTGGTATTTGTCTTTCTTGGACTGACTTATTTCACTTAGCATAATACTCTCTAACTCCATCCATGTCATTGCAAATGGCAAGATTTCATTCTTTTTTATGGCTGAATAATTTCCATTGTCTATATATGCACTATCTTCTTTATCCATTCATCAGTCAGTGGACACTTGGGCTGCTTCCATATCTTGGCTATTGTACATAATGCTGCTATAAAAATAGGGGTGTGTGTATCCCTTTGAATTAGTGTTTTTATATTCTTTGGGTAAATACCCAGTAGTGTGACTGCTGGATCATAGGGGAGCTCTATTTTTAACTTTTTAAAAAACCTCCATACTGTTTTCCAGAGTGGTTGCACCAGTTTGCATTCCCACCAACAGTGCACGAGCGTTCCTTTTTCTTCACATCCTTGTCAACACCTTTTGTTTCTTGTGTTGTTGATTTTAGCCATTCTGACAGGTGTCAGGTGATATCTCATTGTGGTTTTGATTTATATTTCCTTGATGGTAAGTGATGATGAGCATTGTTTCATGTGTCTGTTGGCCACCTGTATGTCTTCTTTGGAGAAATGTCTGTTCATGTCTTCTGCCCATTTTCAAATTAGAGTATTTGGTTTTTGGATGTTGAGTTTGTATATTTTGGATACTAATTCTTTATTGGATATATCCTTTGCAGATATCTTCTCCCGTTCCGTAGGTTGCCTTTTAGCTTTGTCATTTCCTTCGCTGTGCAGAAACTTTTTATTTTGATGTAGTCCCAGTAGTTTATTTTTGCTTTTGTTTTCCTTGCCTCCAGAAGCATATCTAGAAGAAGGTTGCTACAGCCAGGGTCAAAGAGGTTACTGCCTGTGTTCTCTTACAGTATTTTTATGGCTTCAGGTCTCACATTTAGATTTTTAAAATGGTTTGAATTTATTTTTGTGTATGTTGTAAAAAAGTGGTCCAGTTTCATTTTTTTGCATGCTGCTGCCCAGTTTTCTCAGTACCATTTATTGACGACACTGTCCTTTTCCCACTGGATATTCTTTCCTGCTTTGTCAAAGATCGGTTGACCATATAGTTGTGGATTTGTTTTTGTCTTTTTTTGTGTCAGAACCATATTGTTTTGATCACTACAACTTTGTTATATAACTTGAAGCCCCGAATGGTGATGCCTGCAGCTTTGCTTTTCTTTTTCTAGATTGCTTTAGCTATTCAGGGTCTTTTGTGGTTCCATACAAATTTTAGAATTGTTTGTTCTAGTTCTGTGAAAAATGCTGCTGGTATTTTGATTGGGATTGCGTTGAACATGTACTTCGCTTTGGGTAATAGAGACATTTTTACAATATTGTTCTTCTAATCTTTGAGCGTGGCATGTCTTCGCATTTCTTTGTGTCATCTTCAGTTTCTTTTATTAGTTTTCAGAGTACAGGTCTTTCACCTTTTAAGTTAGGTTTATTCCTAGGTGTCTTATTATTTGTGGTGCAATTGTAAATGGGATTGTTTTCTTAATTTCTCTTTCTGCTGTTTCATTATTAGCGTATGGAAATGCAGCACATTTCTCTATGCTGATTTTGTATCTTGCGACTTTACTGAATTTGTTGATCAGTTCCAGCAGTTTTTTGGTGGAGTCTTTGGGTTTTCTATATATAGTATCATGTCATCTGCAAATAGTGAAAGTTTCACTTCTTCTTTACCAGTTTGGATGCCCTTATTTCTTTTCATTGTCTGCTTTCTGTGGCTAGGACTGCAGTACTATGTTGAATAGAAGTGGTGAGAGTGGACATTCCTGTCCTGTTCCTGACCTTAGGGGAAAGGCTCTCAGTTTTTCCCCATTGAGTCTGATGTTAGCTGTGGGTTTTTCAAATATGGCCTTTATTATGTTGAGGTATGTTCCTTCAAGACCTACTTTGTGGAGGATTTTTATCACTAATGAATGTTGTACTCTGTGACTTATTTATTTTATAATTGCATGCTTGTACCTCTTAATCCCCACCACTCATTTCACCTGTCTTCCACCCCATTTGCCCTCTGGCAGCCATCAGTCTACTCTGTGTTTATGAGTCCATTTCTGTTCTTTTTGTGTGTTTGTTTGCTCATTGGTTTTCGTTTTTAGATTCCACATATAAGTGAAATCATATGGTATTTGTCTTCTCTGGGTGGACCATTTTCCTTAGTGTAATACCCATTTGGTCCATCCATGTTGTTGTGAATGGCTAAATGGCATTGTTTTTTATGGCCGAGTAATATTCCATTATGTGTATCTACCACATCTTCTTTATCCATTCATCTGTCGATGGACACTTAGGTTGCTTCTGTATCTTGGCTACTGTAAATAATGCTGCAGTAAACATAGGGGCGCATATATCTTTTGGAATTAGTGTTTTCATTTACTTTGGGTAAGTCCCTAGAAGTTAATTTCACATTTCTTAAGAGCTCCAAGCTAAGTCAAATCTTTATTTTGCTGCTTATGATCTGTATTAAATTTATCAACATTAAAGTGTAAGAACGCTGATAGATTTATTTGTTAATTATTCTTTTATATCACAGGTGGCAATTATTTCATATAAATACAGAAATGAGCATGTAAATCTTTTTTTTGCATTTGTGCTATCAGTACTTCTAGGGCAGTTGATTTGAGCTACTGTGTGGCAACTTCAGTTAAAGAGAAAACTTTGACATCTATTTCACATTCTTCAGACATATTAGAGATCTTGTAATTTTCAGCAATGACTTATTTTCAAAGGTAAAGCTTTAGATCTTACAGGAATTATTCAGATTCTGGCCGTAGATGACTTAAGTAGGCATGCAATACAAAGTAAGCACAAAGAGGTTAAGATTATTTCTCTAAATGCAAAATAAGTTTTTTTCCCAAGACATTTCCCAGATTGATGAGAGGGAAAACACAACTATGTGGTAATGAGACCAGAAACTGCAGTTATTATGTGGAAAATCCTAGCTAAGAAGTTATTTATGACTCAGTTACCTCAGTTGGCTCAGCAGTAAAAACTACAGATGGTTATTGGCGATTTAATACTCCAAAGCCTCAACATTGATCCGATACCTCCTCATTGGGGCGTGAATGTAGTGAGGGTTCTTTAACTTTTACAAGTAAATTACTGGCAATATGTGGGCAATAGTCTCAAATACAGGAAAAAAACGTCATGGTTATGTATGACTAAGTTTTTCATTCAGTATACACACAGTTTAGGTTTTAGCTGTATTGAGTCAGATGTTGTATAACTGAATATATTAACCAGTGACTACAGATATTTCCCGTATAGCATGATCCTTGGGGCAAGGGCTTATTTTCAAGTTTAAATAGTGGGACCTTCTGGAGCTGTGACAGTTGGATGGGATAAGTGAGCTTACACCTGCATGTGATTGTAAAAACAGCTATCCAAGTCGCATCTCTTCGCTTTATACAAGTACTATGTATACTCTCGGAAAGTCCTCCTTGGGGTTTGACTTTTTGTTTGCATTTTTGTTTTAGCACCTGAAAGTTTCTGTGCCTGATGAAATATCAGTAGATCTAGGTAAGTGTGGAGCATCGGTATCCTGGAGAATTATGTCTGTGTAGTCGTAGCTCAGCTCATCTCTAAAGGTTTTATCTGTCATGAGGTGACCAGTAGAGCATCTGAATCACAACAGAGAGAGAGTCTGTAATACATTTAAAGGATAGTATATGAAATCTGTATTGTGAGGTAAAATACATAAAATGCATTGAAGACCTTCTGTTTGTCCTACTCCAAGTTCTCACCAAATAGCATTGATATGTTGCCCATTGTAACACACAGAATATACCTTTAAATCATACAGCTCCTTGCCGTTTCTTTATGCAGAAAAAAGAAGACCTGAGCTTATACCCGAGGATCTGCACCGCCACTATATCCAAACTATGCAGGAAAGAGTCCACCCAGAAGTTCAGAGGCACTTGGAAGATTTTCGGTAAGCTTGGTGGGTGATAGAAGCTGATATGGTCATTCTGAATGAACCTTCTTTTGAGGTAGGAAAAAGTTACACGTGAAGTCCTTGGCCTAGCATGTAGTCTTTATCACTGTGATTAAAACATAAATGAACACCTGGAGTCAAAGAGTTGGAGTGGTACTGAGTCCATAGTCCCCATTCCACACGCTTTCAGGATTTGAGCTCCCTGCTCTTCTAGGCTAAGCGTGCTCCCTCAGGGTGCATGTTCTGTTGAGTGATCGCCTCCAGAATTCTTTTTCTCTGGTGTCCCAGGTGACAGGGGCCCCAAAATAGAAAACTGACATTTTGCCTGTTGCTAGAAACTCATAGCTACGGAAACTCTGAGGAAGCATCTCCAGAGGGAGATCGTTCTTCTCTGGGCTACCTCAGGAAGTTTGTCTTGTTTCCTTTAGGCAGAAGCGTAGCATGGGGCTGACCTTGGCTGAAAGCGAACTGACTAAACTTGACGCAGAGCGAGACAAGGACCGGGTCACTTTGGAGAAGGAACGGGCATGTGCAGAACAGATCGTTGCCAAAATTGAAGAAGTGTTGTAAGTAACAGAAGTATCTGTGGCCATGCCCTCTCTCCTGAGATGCTCATTATGCTGAAAGCACACTTGGAGCAAATGTAGAAGGGGTGTCAGGTTGTGTATGTGGAGCTATGTATTGGGGTTTTCATGTTGTAATTTTTAATTTTTGCTGATGTTTAGAAAAGTTCTTATGTTTCTTTTTCTGGGTATTGATAAAATGAGTAACTATAAAATTTCCAACTGATCAAAAACGGTTGAGCACTTGCAGTGGTATCCGTTCATAGGCTTTGAAACTATTTCAGCCCAGAAAACACTGACAGTTGATGACATGAGTGAGAAAAGCGTGTGGTCCCTGGAGGGGTTTGAGTTCTTCTGGTGTTTTATGCCAGGTGACAGAGACTGAGGGTGGCCCAAAGCATTCGGTACTGTTCTGTTGTTTCGGGTATCTGAGTTAATAGCAACTCTTTCATTAAACATCAGTATTTAATTTTGAAATATTTTTATTTTTAGGATGACTGCTCAGGCTGTAGAAGAAGATAAGAGGTAATATAACTGGTTTTTCCCCCTAGAATATTATGGGGAAAAAACCCTCTCTTTTCTCCTGTCAATCTGAAATTAGGATTCCTTTCTTTTAACTTCAGAATTCAGACTGTCTCCCTCTGGTGGCCTCAATTTTCTTCGACTAATATTCTAGTGTCTTGAGTAGAATCCTCTTCTGTTTGCAATGAATAGATGCTTCCTTAGTTTTTACTTGATGAGTGAATTCTAAGGATTGCAACGTGGGGGTTTTTGAAGCTATTCGATATCTTTATTCTTTCCACCTTCCCTTCTCAGAATTCTTATTTGACTTCATCCTTTTCCTCCAGTTCAACAATGCAGTATGTTATCCTTATGTACATGAAGCATTTGGGGGTAAAAGTGAAAGAACCTCGAAATTTGGAGCACAAGCGGGGTCGGATTGGATTCCTTCCAAAAATCAAGGTAAGGCTGGATAATAGTGTGTTCGGTCTCTGTGCTGCTTTCCACGGGCTGCAGTGCTTTCCTTTCTAGTCCTTACTGTTTCAGTGGGCTAGCGCTGGGCATGCTGACAGGTGTGCGATATGGCCCCTGTTCTCAAGGAACTCAGAAGTCTAGCGGGAAATCCAGGCATGTAAAGTAATGGTGAGACTGTGAGGAGTGCACTTTATACAGAATGCCATCCCAATCCTGTCACGGCCTTTGTCTTTCCTTGTATGGCACCTGTCACAGTTTGTCCTTATGGATGTTTCTGTTTACTTTCTGTGAGGCTGTGGAGCTGTGTGAGGGCGAGGGCCTCCATCATATCCCCAGCTTTTAGCACAGTGCCCTCCCACATTAAGAGCTTATTAAGTACTCATTCAGTGGATGAATAAATTGCTTGGAATGGGCTCCCAGTAGATGTGTTATAAAACTGCCTCTTGGTTTTCCAAGATTGGCAGCTCTAAAGGGGTTGGAAAGACATCTTGAGTTTGATGTGTGCGCGGTACTGTGTGCCGGCCTCTACCAAGCGCCTCGTGTGAGTGTCCTTCACTCCCATTTAACCAGTTCTTCCAGCTGCCCATTAGAATTGCATTTCTGTATTTGAAAGCCACAGAAGAAATGTGCTGTTATGTATCTCTTACCTCTCTGATTGCATCTCGACTCTAGCAGAGTATGAAGAAAGATCGAGAAGGCGAAGAAAAAGGGAAGCGCAGAGGATTCCCCAGCATCCTGGGACCCCCAAGGAGACCAAGCCGTCATGACAATAGTGCAAGTATGTTAAGTTGGAAAAGCGGCATTCTCACCAACCCCTGCCATCTTCCCTTTAGAGGCTTAGTTAGCTAGAATGAATTGCTGGAGAAAGGTGTTCTTGAAATGATTCCACAGAGCTTCCAATGTGCCTTGTTTGCGTTCAAGGTTATTTCTGGACTAACTACCCCCATGTGGCTCTATCATTATCTTAAACATCTTCTTTAATGGCAGTATCCTAGCAGTTGTCCATAACATAATTTACTTACCTATTCTGATTTTGTTTGCATTCAACTTCTATTTGTTAAATTAAAAAAAAAACAAACATGCATGGAGTTCTCCACCATTCTTTGTTTCATCTTTTCTATACACTTATTACTTGCTCTCCATACTTCTGCGATTTCTCCCCCTCTCTATTGTGCTTTATTTCCTGACCTCCCTCCACTCTCAGGCCTAATGGAGAGAGATGAGCCCACTGCTCTGGGGGAGAAATAGGGAGGGCGGAACCTCAGGGAGGGAAATCGGGTCACGTAGTGGTCTTTGGGCAGCACCATGTTTGAAAATATTGGCCTGGTTGGAGTGGGGGCAGTGTCATGGTACAGTGACATGGACGTTCTGCACCATGAGGAATTCTCAGTCAGACACTGGTAGTGCCCCTTGTTGAGAAGCACTGAGAAGATGAGGGAAATTCTTAGAGAAGAGGTTGAGGAGGATGGAGTATCTCACAGATCCTGACCGTGAGTTCCAAGGGATGTAGAAGAAGAATTTAGGAATGAGGGGAGGAGGAATTTTAGGATTAGGGATGTCCAGAGCTGCATGAGGGGGTGCGGTGCTATGAGTGATGATGACGTGAGTGTGTTTCACTTTTTGGTTCCTGATGTGAGCAGGCGTAGTGAGCAGGCTGTGAGCAGTCTCCATGGTCTCTGAGGCATGTTGGGGTGATGAAGCTGCAAGTGTTGGGGAGGGGGGCAGGGAACTTGCCAGGAGCTCGCAGAGCTAACAGCCTTCATCTTCACTCTCACAAGTGAGTGCAGGTCTGTGTGCCTCTGTCTTTCAGCATTCCCGCCCCCACCATTGCTCGCATCTCCTTTTCTCCCTCCTGTCTCTCCCCCTCATCTTCTACCTTCTCCTCCCTTCTCTCCAGCCCTCCTCCACCTTTCCCTGCCTGCCTCTCTTTCTTCCTTCCTCTTCCTTTTCTTTACTTTCTTTTCTTTTGTTTTTTCTTCCTTCCTTCCTTTTGTGCTCTTTCTCTCTCCTTTCTTCTGCCATTTCTTCCTATCTGTCTGTCTGTTCCTTACTCTGCAATAATCCGTATTTTCCTAGGGCCCACCATGTTCCAGACATTTTGTTAGATCCTTTACATCATTTTTTTTTTTTTTTAGCTTTTTTGCAGCATAGATTGTTAACCACTGCTTTCTGTTCAGTTGGCAGGGCCATGGAGCTACAGAAACAGCGGCACCCAAAGCACTTATCCACACCCTCTTCCGTGAGTCCTGAGCCTCAGGACCCTGCTAAGTTGCGCCAGAGTGGGTTAGCAGGTGAAGGAACGGACGTCGGATACCTGCCAGCCAATTCCATGTCCTCTGTGGCTTCAGGGGCCACTCTTTCCCAGGAAGGAGGGAAAGAGAATGATACAGGTGAGCTAATGCTATAGTGTGACCATAACAAAGTGTCAGGATTTTACAGCAATCACACTGAGAAACAGAGTGGCATATTATTTCAATCAAGAATCCCAATTTAATTTATTTTTAACATTTTAATGTTCCATAACCAGTGGTAAATCCAGGCTGAATGATAATTTTGAGCTTTCATCAGTTCAGAACTATTGACTGAGGGGCGCCTGGGTGGCGCAGTTGTTAAGCGTCTGCCTTCGGCTCAGGGCGTGAGCCCAGCATTCTGGGATTGAGCCCCACATCAGGCTTCTCCACTGGGAGCCTGCTTCTTCCTCTCCCACTCCCCCTGCTTGTGTTCCCTCTCTCGCTGGCTGTCAAATAAATAAAATCTTTAAAAATCTTTAAAAAAAAAGAAATATTGACTGAGGTCTTTGTCAGGCATTAGCTTTGTATCAGTTGTTAGCACACAATAATTATACAGAGATTCCTACCCTGTGCTGTGTAGTCTCATGGGGAGATAATCACTTGAATAAAAACTGAAATTGTGCCAGATCCAGTAATGCAAGGGTAAAAGGAGTGTTGGGGGGACTTAGTAGTTAGAGGCCGATGTGGGGGGAGCCTGAAGAAGACTTTCTAAAAACTCTGAGTTACTAGAGGTTTTTTTTTTTTTAATACTAAAGAAAGCTCGTTGAGAGGAAGAGGTTGAAGATGCAGGTGATAGACTGTATATAACTAATAGGACAAAGTTTTGAGGAGAGCATAGATGAGAGGCAAAGTGTGTATGAAGGGCAAGGTTATTAGCAGAGAGAGAAGGGCAAGGGGACTTGAAGGGTAGAGATAGAGGTGAAGTAATTATAGGTCATTGGGAAAAGAGCTTATTACCATATTTCTTCATACTTGTTTTAATGGATTTCTTAAGTGAACTGGGAGAATCAGTGATTTTATTTGGAGACGGGAATGCCTATCTATATTAGTGACTTTGGAAGTAGTCCAGTTTTTCGTATGACAAAGTCAAGGATAAAGCTGTGGGAGTAGTCACTGAAGTGGCCCAGGGGAAGTTACTAGAGATGAAGAAAGTAAGGGACCAAAAAGCCAGGAGTTGGAATACCTTAACATCCCCAGGTTTTGAGGTCACCTTATGTGATACTAGCAGGGAGGGGAAAACTGTGAGCCAGCAGCCGAAGGTTCAGTATTGCCAGATGATTGTCATGAGGAGGGGGAGAGCATGTGATAATACCTAGGAGTGAGAGCCTCAGTGCAGCAAGGGATTTTTATAAGAAGGCAAGATAATGGTCTAAAAGTAGTATTGAGGAACAAGGGTATCTATCTCATCTCTACCCTGAAGTACACAGTGTATGTTGGAAACATCCGTCTCTATTTGAGAGGGCTGTAGCAGAATGGGGCGGAGGAGAGGGGAGCGTGGATTTAAGACAAAGAAGAAGAGGTGACATTTATAGAAAAATCTGGAGGTTTTGTCTTCTGTGAAATTCTGAAGATGTTGGGTTGAGCACACGCATTAATTCATGGCTCCCAGCTCTCACTGAATAAAAACAAGGTAGATAGGTAACCAATAGCAGCTAAATAAAAAACATGAAGAGAAAGGAAGTAGAGGAAGAGAAGATGTTATCAACATGTAAGAGATTTCAACAAATTTGGGGGACATTAAAAGTGGACCAGAGTGGTTGGAAAGGTAAAACAACATAGAGAAAGCTGGAGTCCATAATTTGTTCAAGGAGTCCCAGGTGGAAGCCAGTCTGCCCATCAGAACCCTGGAGAGACTTTGGGCTCCGAGTTGGCATGTCTTATGGAATGCATGAGTAAGAAGTAAAGCCGAAAATAATGAATTAATTGAAGGTCTGTAATCAAAACAATGATGTCAGCAGTTCCTGATCCTTGCATGGTAGAATATAAATCTTCCGTCATTTATGTACCCGAAGAAAATGAGTGTGCTCTCTTTTAGAGAAGTTGAATGAATTGTGTAGGGAGAGATGAGTCCTCTATGATATCAGTTCCCTGGCGTTCTAACATTTGGGGGCCTAAAGCCTGACAGTAAACATGCCAAGGTCTCACCCTGCCCAGAGAGCTCCCAGCGGAAATGGACCTACTTCCATACAGCTGCCACAGAAAGCCACAGCAGCTACCCAGTCTTGCACTCTCAGATATGAATAGTACTCCTCACTCTTGGCAAGATTTGCTTGTTAGAATCAAGACCTAAGATAATGCATAATGCCCAACTAATTTATTAATGGTATGAAAAAGAGAATACAAAATAAACAGAAAAACTGCCCTTAGCAGGAAACAATAACTTAGGTAAAAGACATGAACTTAAAAAAAAAAAAAAAAAAACTCTAAATGAGATAGTATAGTTGGGGAAATTTTAAAAATTATTGTATCTATAAAACAAGAATAATAATGCTATGAAGAAAAGAGCACTCAGAGACTAAAAAATGATTTAATATAACTATTACATACAATACAATAACTACTGTATTCGTTATCAACTGCTTTGTGATAAACTACCTCAAAACTTCGTAACTTCACACAAAAAACACTTATGATGTCGTGTTTTTGGTTTGCGAGCAACATGAGAGCAGCTTAGCTGGGCAATTCTGTCTTATGGTTGCAGTCAAGATGTCAGTCAGTCATCCGAAAGCTTAGCTGGGGCCAGAGACCTGCTTCTGCGCTCATGCAGGTGGCTGGTGGCAGAGGGGCTTAGCTCCTTGCTGGAGGCCTTGGCTCCTCACCATATATAGGGGCTTCTCCATAGAGCTGCTTGAATGTTCCATGACATGGTAGCCATCTTCCCCCAAGTGATCCAAAAGAGAGATCGAGAAAGGCACCCCCATACCTTTAACGACTTAGTCTCTGTAGGTGCACATTTTCACTTCAGCAAGTTAGAAGCCAGCCCCTAAATCTAGCTCACAATCAAGTGGGGAGGAATTAGGCTCCACCCCTGAAGGGAGGGAGGAGTAGCAAAGAATTTGTGCACATATTTTCAAACCACCACAGCTGCCAAGAGTTAAAAAAAAAAAAAAGTCCCTAAAAATAAAGTCAAGGAAATATTTGAGAACATATATCAGAAATGTCAAGAGATAGAAATCAGAGAGACAAGAATTATGTAGCGAGCCACTTTGAGAGGTCTGATACCTGTCTCTCTGATGAAGCATCAGCAGAGGAAAGGGAGGAGAGGCAGTTAGAGAAATGATAGAACCTCTCTCAGAGGGAAGAAGACTTGGCTTCAGACAGAAAGAGTTAACAGGGAACCACCTATGATGAATAATAACAAGAGTAATAACAATAATAAGAACAAGAGCCATACCTAGAATGTCTCTGGAAATTTCCATGCACCAGAGAGAGAGAGCTTTGAAGGGAAGGGAAATGGGAATTAATGGTGCATCACATTTCTCGTTATCACACCAGGGGCTAGCATACAAGGGAGCCAGGTCTTGCAACTTACTGAAAGAAAATTACTGGACTTAGAATTCTATGTCCATCCAAGCTACCCATCGGAAATGAAGGAAGATACAGAGACATTTTCAGATATGCCAGGATTCAGATGTTAATTGAAATGCACCCTTTCCTTGAACATGATTTGAAGATACACAGTCCAGCAAAATGAGAGAAAAATGAAGAGAATGTTATGGGGTCTAGGAAATAGCAGAAACATCCCAGGGAAGTGGTGAAGGGCAGGCAGGTCTCAGACGATAGTTAGGTCACAGGCCAAGGGAGCAGGGGCTCCAGATTAAACTCAAGGACTAAGGGATAAGAAAAAGGGAGATTTTAAGCAGTTGGTAGTATGATGTAGCAAATGAAGAAATCTGAGACTTGATAAAATGATAGTGCTTTGATAGTAATGAAGTCATTTAGAAATGCTGAGAAAATCAAAGTTGTTCAAGAAAGTTAAGTCATGATTTAAATGTGAAACAAAGTATGCCTTCGGAGATTACCCAGGCTCCAGCTGTGGCCACCATACAAGGAAGGAAGGAAGAAAGGAAGGGGGAAAAGAAAGGAGTGAAGGGGGGACAGAGGGAGGTGGAAGAAAGGAAGAAATATAAAACAAAATAAAAAATGGCATAATCTTAAAGTAAGTGGTGGAATCGATGACCTTGGTGGAATGAACATTCTATTTCTATTCCATCATTGGACCAGCAGAAAAGGAAACATAATCCTAACTAACGTATCTCCTAGCCTGGTTAGGAATAATATGTATATGTAATATATTGTATATTGTATTTTATGTATGACAGTATGTAGACTGGCATAATAACATAAGCACTCTGGGTTTTCAGACCTTTAGAATCAACCAGATAGGCAAGGCACAGAATATTTAGTTGTGGCTGCAGATCATGGAAATGTAGAAAGTCCTCCTAATGACACAAGGAAAGATGTAGTTGAAAGAAATGAACGGTAGAAGGAAAGAAATACAATTACAGGGAAGGATAGGGGTACTAAATACCTAATTTGATATGGAAGAGAGTTAAGGTACTAACTCCTTGATGGAACAAGTGTAGCTATAATTCTATCATTTAAATTAGGTAATAAGCAATAACCCAACTAGTAATAATAATATTAAACATTGGGAAGAAATGGGGAAGTGAAGGTGGGAAGTATAAGTGGGCAGAATCCTCAGAGGAGAAAGAAATAGATATTACCTAAAGATAGTAAATCAAGAAATAGAATTATGAGGTTATTATTTCTAATTAGACCCCCATAATAAGTAAAATGTGGTTGAAGAAAATTGGCACAGGGGATAGAAAAAGATGACTGTGAGAGAATGTTTCTCATCGTATGCTCTTCTGAGTTTCCATGTCTTATGTTGATGTTTAAAATTTTTATTTATTTATTTGTTTATTTGAGAGAGAGAGTGTGTGTGTGCACACACAGGGGAAGAAGCGGAGGGGGAGGGAGAGGGAGAGAATCTCAAGCCAACTCCGTGCCCAGTGTGGAACTCCACATTGGGGCTCCATTTCACAACCCTGAGATCATGACCTGAACCGAAACCAAGTCTGAGGCTTAACTGACTGAGCCACTGAGGCACCCCATTATGTTGATTTTTTTTAAAGTTGCTTAAAAATGATACTCCCAGGGGCGCCTGGGTGGCTTAGTTGTTAAGCATCTGCCTTCGGCTCGGGGCGTGATTCCAGCGTTCTGGGATCGAGCCCCACGTCAGGCTCCCCCGCTGGGAGCCTGCTTCTTCCTCTCCCACTCTCCGTGCTTGTGTTCCCTCTCTCACTGGCTGTCTCTCTCTCTGTCAAATAAATAAGTAAAATCTTAAAAAAAAAAATGATACTCCTGGTTGTTTTTTTTAGGGCATTTTAAAATTTATATATCAGAATTTGGGTTCTAACTAACATGCAATTGTTTAAATAAGAGTGAGGCTATGGATAGGTTGAAGTTCTCTTTGGGGACTGATTTTTTTGGGGAATCATCTTCATTAACACCATCTGAGTGTCCGAATTTTGTCTTTTCAGGATCAAAGCAACTTGGAGAAACACCAGCATCTGGAGACTGCGTAGATGGCACCCCTCGGACTCCGAATACTGTCTTTGATTTCCCACCTCCTCCTTTAGACCAAGTGCAGGAGGAGGAATGGGAAGTGGAAAGGTGATTCAGTGATATCTTTGGGGGCTGGGGAGGTTAAGAGTGGCTTCGGCTGTTTCATTGTATACTATTGCCATACTTTGTAGCATTTTTCCCACATGTTTTTTTGGGGGGGAAAGCACTAGAACTTATTGGTAGTAAATATTAGGTACTGGTATGTCTTTAATTTATAATAAATCATTAGAATATCCAGAAGAATTACTTATCAGCCACTGTAGTCTAACCCAGTTTTGAGTATCCCTGGCATAAATTTTTTTCTCCTTTTTATTGAAGTATAGTTGACATACAGTATTGCCTTAGCTTCAGGTGTAGGACATAGTGATTGAACAAGTTTATGTGTTATGTTGTGCTGGCCACAGGTGTAGCTGCTGTCTGTCACCATAAAACACTGTTACAACACCATTCCCTATGCGGTGCCTTTCATCCCCTTGACTTACACATTTCCTTTGGATAAATATCCAGTGGTGGACTTACTAGATTGTATGGTACTTTTATTTTTAATTTTTTGAGGAACCGCTGTACTGTTTTCCACAGTGGCTGCACCAATTTACATTCCCACCAACAGTGCCCAAGGGTTCCTTTTTCTCCACATCCTGACCAACCCTTGTTATTTCTTATCTTTCTGATACTAGCCATTCTGACAAGGTGATATCTCATTGTGGTTTTGATTTGCATTTCCCTGATGATGAGTGATGCTGGACATCTTTTCTTGTGTCTGTTGGCTCTCTGTATGTCTTTGGAAAAATGTGTGTTCAGGTCCCTTGGCATGAATTTCTTGATTACTGTTTTGTTTTCATGTTGACTCTTTGTTCTCCATTGTTTTAGGGTGACTGAACATGGGACACCAAAGCCCTTTCGAAAGTGAGTAATCCTAAAGTAACTTTCAGTAGAGGCATACTTTAAGAAATATATCTTTTTTTCTCAAGCATCCTAGTTTTAAAGGAAAAGAAAACCTGCTCACAAATCTGTTAGATAGTATAAAAGAAAATTCTTAATAAACAGAAATCATGCAAAAGGTATCTATAGAGATACATATATAGCACATGTAAGTCATTTTGTGGGAGAGGGTGATGTTTCAGCCCTGTGCTAAACACTACTTCAGATATAGGACTTATCTACTGTAATATACAAACTTGTGCTATTTCCCACTGTCCATCTGATGTCCTCAAAGAGAATTCATCTTTTTTTTTCATCAGGTTTGACAGCATAGCTTTTGGAGAAAGTCAAAGTGAGGATGAACAGTTTGAAAATGACTTAGAGACAGACCCACCGAACTGGCAACAGCTCGTTAGTCGAGAAGTGTTACTGGGACTAAAGCCTTCTGAGATCAAAAGACAGGAAGTAATTAATGGTGAGTTTAATTAGATTTTGTTGTTCCCGTATAGTGAGTTTTATTCGACTAAAACAAGCCCCTGAGCTTTAGAATTTGCTTCACAGTTTCTGCTAGCCTTTTGTTCCATACAAAGGGAAATTAAACTAGATAGATGATCCTTGAGCTTTCCAATTCAAAAAATGCAAATGATTCTATGATTTTTAATGATAATTTAAAAGGAGAAGGTGTTTAGTTTTCAGGATATTTAAGATTCATAGCATTATAGATCTTGAACAGTCATTAAGACAACCTTGGTCCATCGCTTTACTTTCGGCCTAAGTTATTTTTATGCATAGATTATAAATGAGGAAGCTCAGGCTCAGGATGATTGGTTGAATTAATCAAGGTCACACAGCTAGCTGATAAGTGATAGGGAGGAAACTGGGATCTGGGTGTCCCTTTATCCTAGTGCAGTGTTCTTTATTTTACCCTAGCATCTATGTGATAGAGATGTGGGTGACATGGATGCCATGCCCTCCGCCATCTCTGGGATGCGATTGAAATAAATACCCTTCCTGTGTCTGATAACTTTGAGGCGTGGTGAAATAACAAGTCTAGCCTCAGACATGAGGGTTTATAGGCAAATTAGATAACCAAAAGTAATGTTCTTTCTGAAGAGGGCTTAATTGAAAGGCTATACGCTGTTGGGGCTTACAGCTTTCTGATGTAGCTGTGATTGGTGGGTAGTATTGTGAAAACAGAGAAGGACTTCGGAGTACATTGCTAACTTTAATACACAGAATAGTTTGGGGTTTTTTTGTTTTTTCTTTTAAAGATTTTTATTTATTTGAGAGAGAGAGAGAGAGAGAGAGGGAGAAACAGACTCTCCACTGAACAAGAAGCCCGATGTGGGACTCGATCCCAGGACCCTGGGATTATGACCTGAGCTGAGGGCAGACGCTTAACCGACTGAGCCACCCAGATGCCCCCAGAATAGTTTTGAATGATAGTTTTCATTTGCCAGCATTCAGCAGTTAGAGCCAGTATGTAGGAGGGTCTCATGGAATCAAGAAAGTGACACGAGAGAGACTACATCCTTTCAAAACTTTAATTATTATAGAGCTCATTTGCTGCTTAATTCCAGCTAACACCAGTGTTTGGTCTCATGGAATTATTCTAAAAGGGGTAACATTTCATATTTCCTTTTTTTCTGCTTAGAATTGTTCTACACTGAAAGAGCTCATGTTCGAACACTGAAAGTTCTTGATCAAGTATTCTATCAGCGAGTGTCCAGAGAAGGAATTCTGTCACCTTCAGAACTACGGAAAATTTTTTCAAACTTGGAAGATATTCTTCAACTTCATAGTAAGAAAAGTCAACTCTGATCTTTGTCCCTAACATTTTTAATAGATGAAAGATTGTGAGTATATAAAAGCCCCATAACAATAAAATCTTCTAAGTGTATCCATGTTAGCATTCCTGAAATTACATAATTATATGTGAGCACATAACATAAAGAAGTGATTAGGTCGTTGGATACCTCCCTCCCCAGACACCCACCTGCACCATCAGCCTTTTGTATACAAAGTGTGACCACAGGACTTAGGGTCTAAAGTTAATGTCTAAGATGAAAAATATGAATAGTTAAAATTACCCTTGGAAATTTCTTATCAATTGCATTGTATATGTTTTTAAATATATATATCCCATGTAATTGTGTATGTGTGTGTGTATTTTGTACATGTAATACACAGTGTATAATTTCACAATGGGATAATTTTCAGGAATTAAATACTTTTGTTGTTGCTTGAAATGCTTGAGTAAATACATAAAAAATTCTACCTTGCTGGCTTTCCTTGGTTATAGTCATCTTAGACTTTTGTAGACACAGTTCCTCTCTTTGTAAGTCACTCCATCTCTGTGATCCGTAATTCTCAAGCTTTCTTTCGTCAAGGATGCCATCACCACCTGCCAACACCTGCCAACACCTGCCTACCAAATTGATGCCTTTTATGTCTTTGTGGGTGATCTTAGGTTTCACCAGCATGCATTGACAAGTTCAGGTTATTATGTCCACTGCCTGTGAACATAAACATTTTGAGAGGAACAGTGGGCAGAATCACCTGTTCTATTTAAATTTCTTTATGAGCATGGTTATGACAGAGTCTTGAAGTTAAATGCACGTTTGATGTTCCTATGCTGTATGTAATATGCTAGTTTCCACATTGTTTTATGCTTTGGCACCTGTTTTTCAGATAGAGCGCACAGATATCTGTATGCATAAGAAATGTGTTCACATTTATATTTAAGGAGACTAGAGGCAGCTATACTACTGTGAAAATCCTTTTTTTTAAAACTTAGGTTCTCAGTACAACCAGAAATGCAGACTAAAATGAGTGTATGCTTAATTATTTTCCATTGTTTTTTCCCCCTTAGTTGGATTGAATGAGCAAATGAAGTCTGTTCGAAAGAGGAATGAGACCTCAGTTATTGATCAGATTGGGGAAGATTTGCTGACCTGGGTAAGGAAATTGGCTATTTCATTTTAATGTTTTTATAGACACTTGAAGATCAGATTCAAGGTTGAGTAATCTTTCCAAATATGCAAACTCATCCATTTTGCAAAGCTACTGCAAAGATGAAAGGGGTCCAAGTATGTATTCTCTTGGTTAGTATCTTTTTTTCGTTAATGTTTTTTTAATAAGTGCTTATTCAAACCAAGTGCTCTTTTTTCATCACATTAAAGATATTAGTTCTTTGTGTCTTAACAAATAGAGGGTAAAACAAATCTTGATAAAAATAATGTAACAAATGTAGAATTTTCGCTATCTTCTGTTGTCCAAATCTCAGAATTGTGCTTTAAAAAATTAAACAATTGTAGATCCAGAACTACCACCACAAAAGTAGAAAAGTGAAAATTACTTAATCTCATTCACTTATATATAAGGAGAGAGTTCAGACACTATCATAGCTGTTTGTCGCATTCTGTTTTTCTGTCTGAGTCTTTGCGAGAATGCAGCCCACAGTATGTACACTGTTCGAGGTGCTGGCAGTCACAGCGGACATGGCTCCTGCCTGGGTGGCACTTACCACCAGGGGGAAAGCAGTCATTTGTCCCTTCAAGTTTGATAAGAGTTACAAAAAAAGGGAGAGTACAGGTTGTTATGGGAAGATCTGGCAGGGAGACCCACACTAGGACATACAGAAAATTTTCCTAGGGGAGAGTGGGCTTGATCCAGACTTTGAAACAAGGTACTGTAGTTAAGGCTGTGAGTAATAGTGAAGCACGTGACATAGTTCTCAAAATGTTAACACAGGTTCAACAGGAACTGTTCAGATATGCCCACAGAAACTTACTTCGGTATGCAGATTGCTTGAGAAAATGCCGCAGGATTTTGGTTGCTATACAATGATAACTTTTTAAGAGATTGAATACTAGAAAGTTGACTAAACCAGTGTTCATCTTACTCCTTTCGTTGCTGTTGAGATCGTGGCTGAGAATCTACTAATCCCATAGGAGAGCTTCTCTCAGCCACTTGTCTCAGAAAAGATCAGGGAACGACAGTCCACACTCATCTTGCATTTACTCAGCTTTCCAGAGCATCTTCTCGAGTCCCGCTCTGGCATTATCGTTACGAAGGGGATTTAACTTCCTTGAAAAACCCAGCTTACCCTACAGTAATTCGGTGATAGTGTGGCTCATTTTGTTTCTTGCAGTGAAAGTTGTAACCGAGTTCTCTTGGCTTGGCAGCACACTACTCAACTTGAAACAGAAATTTTCTTTTAAAGATTTATCTATCCACCTATTTTAGAGAGAGAGAGCATGAGCAGGATGAAGGGCAGAGGGGGAGAGGGAGAATCTTGAGCGAATTCTGCGCTGAGCACCGAGCCTGACTTGGGGCTTGATCCCAGAACCTGAGATTATGACCCGACTCGAAACCAAGAGTTAGACACTCCACCGACTGAGCCACCTAGGTGCCCCTGAGACAGAAAGTTTGTAGTATGACACAGTAAAGCATCAATTAGAATCCCACAGATTTTCTTCCTGGAGTAGTTAGTAACTTTTGTGAAGCTGTCAGATTCTAAGAAAATCAAATAAATATTAATCTCAGTCTTTAAGCCTTTTGTGTCTCCTATTCCCCCAGTATCAACCTTTCTGTTTACTTTAGAAGTGGTCTAGACTGGAAAGGTCATAAGTTGTGGGAGGCTGTGAGCAGGAAAACATTGGAATGTGACCAGAAAAGATCTGGATGTGTCAGGGTCTGACCTTTTTAATGGAGAAACACTGATAGTCCACAGAGATATGTAGGTCTCCGTTTCTTGTCACTTGAGAGCACTTGTGGAATATTGAAAGGATCGTGGTTGTCTCTCATTTTGCCTGGCCTTAGATAAGCTCCGTCTGCCATTCTTTGTTGTGTTCTTTGCATTCTTGGCACAGTTCAGTGGACCAGGAGAGGACAAGTTGAAGCACGCTGCTGCTACCTTTTGCAGTAACCAGCCTTTCGCCCTGGAAATGATCAAGTCTCGTCAGAAAAAGGATTCTCGATTCCAGACCTTTGTGCAAGTGAGTTGAGTGAGTCATATAAGAAAAAAAAAAAATAATGCAACTTTTTTTATCAAATAGAGACTAAACTGGGGGAATTCTAAGACTAAGATTCTTACAAGGATTATGTTAACCCTCTTTAAAGGCGTACATTAGCTCTTAAGTTCCTGGAGAGTATAAAGGTGGTATTGGAATGGTAAATAATAAAGAATATATGTCAGGATGAAAATACTTGACAGAGAAGTCCACATTGCCGTGGAGATTTTGTCAGGAAATGTCCCGTGTAAGCTGTTACAGTAATATGGTCAGAGCAGGAGAATGGGCTTGTAACTAGCCCAGAGAAGAGTGTGCCAGCAGTCGTGCTTATTGAGGTATATATATATTGGTATCTATCAGGGGTCAGTGAACTATGGCCCACAGCTCCTATCCAGCCTCTTGCATGTTTTTGTGGTGTTTTATTGGAACACAGTGTAGTAAATTTTTACTGCAGGAGAATAAATTACCACAAACGTAGCAACTTTATGCAAATGTATTATGTCACAGTTTTTGTGGTTTCGGGGTACAGATATTGTTTGGTTGTGTCCTCCCTGCATGCTTGCAACCGCTGAAAGGAAGGGGACAGCTGGAGCTGCAGTTCTCCTCTGAGACTGGGGTCCTCTTCTAAGCTCCCTGGTGGTTCACAGAATTCATGTCCTTGTAAATGTATAACCCAGATCCCTGTCGTCTTGTCCTCGTTGGCTAGAAACTGCTCTCAGCTCCTAGAGAATGCCCGTATCTCTTTCACCATGTGGCCCCTGCAGCAGTTTACAAGATAGTTGCTTCCTTTCTCACAGGCCAGAAGGATTGTGTGTCTCTGGCAGCTTTCTTGTAAGGGCTCCTCTGATTAAGTCAGACTCACCTAGGAAACACTTTCCTTTTTGATCAACACAAAGTTCACTGATAGTAACCTAATCAGATGAGTGATAACCCATCGTGTTCACAGGTTCTGTCCACACTCCGGGGGAGGTGATTACAGGGTGTGCACGCCGGAGGAGGGGAATCTAGAAGGCCATCTCAGACCTCTTCACTACACACAGCCACATTCATTCCTTTACACACTGTCTGTGGCAGTTTTTGTGCTAAAACGGCAGAGTGAGTAGTTGTGACAAAGACTGTATGGCATGCACAGCCTCAAGCATTTATTGTCTGACACTTTACTGAAAAGTTTGCAGACCCCCTGGTAGAGATGAGCTGGGGTATACCCAGCCTGATGATCCATGGTACCTATTTGGAATAGCAAATAGCAAATCAGCCGACTGACTTTTGGTAGGAATGCTAGTCATAGGAAAATGAATATGTGGGGATAAAACTGTTTTATCACAAGCAAGCAGTACGTAAGGTTGATTATGGATGTTCTTGGTTTTTGCTTACACGTGAGAAAGAAGCCACTGGCTTAGTGATAAAGGCTCCCCTCCCCCATTACGTGAGTAAAGGAGAAAGCAGAAGTATAGCGTGGCCATGGTACACCTCACCATCTTTTAAGTCTTGATTTAATAACCGGAATGGTGATGTTGTTAGACGCATCCATGATGAATATATGGCACATGATGGGTAACTACAGTCCTAATAAGAATCACAAATTCACTTATTTTATTTTAATTTTAGGATGCTGAGAGTAATCCTCTGTGTCGTCGTCTGCAGCTGAAGGATATCATTCCTACCCAAATGCAGAGGCTTACCAAGTACCCTCTTCTGTTGGATAATATTGCCAAATACACAGGTACAGCATTCTCACTGGAATTAAAAAGCTTAGGAACAAAACAGAAAACCCCACGACCAGCTAAATAATCTCTCGCAGTCCTGGTGCCCAAGGGTTCCATTTCCAGAGTCTGGCAACATTTTCTAACATGATCCAGTCCAGTCTTCTTGAGGCTCTTTGATTTAATGTGCTCCATTAGTAGCACATTAAACACAGCATTTGGCGAACTACGAATTGTGGGCCAAATCTGGCTCATTCTCTATTTTTGTAAAAAAAGTTTGATTGGGGGCGCCTGGGTAGCACAGTCGTTAAGCGTCTGCCTTCAGCTCAGGGTGTGATCCTGGCGTTCCGGGATCGAGTCCCACATTGGGCTCCTCTGCTGGGAGCCTGCTTCTTCCTCTCCCACTCCCCTGCTGTGTTCCCTCTCTCGCTGGCTGTCTCTCTCTCTGTCACATAAATAAATAAAATCTTAAAAAAAAAAAAGTTTGATTGGAACATAGTCGTGCTCATTGGTTGACAAATTGTCTCTGACTGCTTTTGCCCTACAACAAGCAGAATTAAGTAGTTGTGACGGAGAGCAATTTAGCCCCTAGATATTGGTTATCTGGCGCTTTACAGACTAAGTGCACTTTGTCCACTCCTTCCTATAGCGTATATCGTACTTGCTTTGAAGAAATCTTATCCTGGGTGAAGTGATGCTCTCTGTCTGTACATGTACTTTCATTAAGCCCAGCCAATCTGTTACCACCAGGAAGTGAATCCCAGTTTCTCAGTTGAGCTTTAGGCTCTTATATTCCGTTCTCATTAATAATTTTATTAAATCAAACTCCTGTTTTCTGTGCCTGAGAATTTGAAAATACTCATACATGTGAATTTTTATACTTTAATATACCTGTTTAGTATAGGTGTACTGTTGTTCAGATGATTCTGATTTTAAAGATTCCAGTTTTGGCATTCTCTACATTGTAGGCCTCGATGTAATCTCAACACATTTTGGTGAATTTCATCTTTCAATGATACAAATGCTGTAATCTGTTTTGTTTCCTTAAATGTAATCTCAAGGGGTGCCTGGGTGGCTCAGTTGGTTAAGCGTCTGCCTTCAGCTCAGGTCATGATCCCAGGGTCCTGGGATCGAGCCCCACATTGGGCTCCCTGCTCAGTGGGGAGTCTGCTTCTCCCTCTCCCTCTGCCCCTCATCCTGGCACTCTCTCTTTCTCAAATAAATAGATAAAATAAATGTAATCTCAAATTCAAAGAAACTTATTCTAAAGTTATTGTGAATTGTGTTATCATTAAAAAATTATTGCTTAACAGGTCCACTGGACGTAGTCACATTGGCTCTGCACTCAGGGGAGATTATAGGGGGAGAAGGGGTCCTATTTATATAGCTTACAACATGAATGAGACCCACCCCCTGAAATGCGTAACACAGGGGGGCTGATACTTGATTTAAAGCATATCTCCTTGAACATGGGATTCTATACAATGACTTCTTTTTAAAGATGAGTATTTATGTTTTAATGTACTGTCATAAGATGTCTCACCTGTCCAAAGATTATCTGAATTGAGATTGGGCCATAGATTTTAGACCGGGATAAAAATATTCAAGGTCTTAGTATGTTCTTGTAACTGTTGGCATAAACTGATATCTCATTTACATATATATATATTTATAGTTACATATATATATTTATATTTATATTTATGTTCCTTTCTGATTTCCTTTATTCTACATTCTGGATTTCCCTGCATGCTTAGAATGGCCAACGGAAAGGGAGAAGGTGAAGAAAGCTGCAGATCACTGTCGTCAGATCTTGAATTATGTAAATCAGGCTGTCAAGGAGGCAGAAAATAAACAGGTAAGAAGGGGGAAAGCAAGAATGATGAAGGGTGAGAGGATGAAGTAGTGAGAGTATTAAGTTAGTGTTACCTAGAATCTGTGACATAATCATTGAATTACCATTACATGATGGACAGGTGGGGCATTTGGTAGCTATTCATGTAGCAGGTGGGTCCAGACCAATTTGTGGTGGAACATCAGACTTGTATTTGGCTTTTTTGAGCATCTCTAGCTGCTTGTTTGCGCTCTCATTCATCTGTCCATTCAACAAATATTTCTAGAGCATCTGAATGCTGAGTGGACACTGAGTGTAGGATATAGGGTGCTTAAGTAAATAAATAAGTGCCCACACTGAGCTGGTTTTCCAGCAGGATAGAAAGTATTGAACAGATTTTAGTGCAAGTATTTTATGTGACTTGTGATAGCCTCTATGAAGGAGAATTTGGGGATGCTAGGAGTATGTAACTAGTGTGGGAGGGTCCAGAGCGAGCCTGGTTTGAGGGTGTTGGGTGGTGGCCATTGGAGAAAGCTACCTTCGGGAATTGACATGTAACCCAAGCTCTGAAAAATGAATGGAAATAAACCAAAAGAATGTGGAAGGGAGCAACCTTACAAGTAGAGGGAGCAGCATATACAAAAGTCCTGGGGTAAAAAGGAAGCATGACCTGTTTGAGGAAGTGAAAGATGAGGTTAGTACAGATCGTGCCTAAAAAGCAAAGTCAGAGTGGTGTGAACAGTACGTCAGGGCCAAGTCGTACTGGGCCCTCCTATGGACACTGTTAAAGATGTTGATGTTGAGAGCCGTAGGAATTCATTATAGACGTTTAAGAAGAAGAGTGGCATGTTCAGATTTTTCGCCTGTAAGTACCACTCATGCCAGTCTATGGAGAACGGGTTGAAGGGGGCAGGGAGAGGGTGAAAGGGCTCAGCCTGGTCTGTTGCAGCGGTTCAGGACAGATGGCGGTGGCTGAAGAGATGCAAGAACTGGGGAGGTATTTAGAAGGTAACTGACAGGATGTGGTGACTGATTTAGAGAAGGACTGGAGGAGTTGTGATGGTAGGAATAAGCCCCAGGTCTCTGGCTCGCACATTTGGGTGGACAGGCTGAGGGAAGAAGCCCCGGATTTGTGGGGCAGCTGCAGAGTTCGGTTTGGCATATGAGGTGAGAATGTGTGGTACACATTTGGCTCTATGGATCCACCTCTCAGAGGACTGTGCCGAAGAGAAGAACGGAAGACTAGAAGCGTATATAGAACTAACTGAATCCCTGGACATGGATATGATTTCTTAGGAACTGAGTATGACCACAGCTCTGTTGATGCGGCTGTAGGAAAACAGGAACTTTCAGATGTCTTGTTTGGAGTGTAAAATGATAACACCCCAGAGGGCACTTTGGCAGTATGTACCTAAAATTAAGAACGCACATATTCATACATCTGCCGTTTGACCCAGCGATTTTGTTCCTAGTGATCTACCCAGGAGAAATGAAGATCTGTGCCCACAGACTTGTACAGGAATGTTTCTAGCATAAACCAAATGAGGTACAGTCATAAACCAGGATAATAAATTCCAGCAGTTAAAGGGAATGAACTAGTGATATGCACGACATGGGTGGATCTCACCAACATGATGCTGAGTGAAGGAAAGCAGACAGGAGTGTATATATGTAATTTTATCTCTATGAACTTCTAGAACTTCTAGAACAGACTGATCAGTGGTGGGAAAAAGGTCAGGAAGGTGGTTGTCAGTGGGCGTGTGGGGACAGATACTACTAGGAAGCATGCGGAGATGTTCTGTGGTGTTAGTAATATTTCATATCTTGCTAGGAGTCTGCACAGGTGCATGCATATGAGAAAACTTGTGGAAGGTACACTTAAAATGTATACATTTCACTGTATGTAAATTTTACTTTAAAAATAACTATAAATATCGAACTCTTGTTAATGATATGCACGCTAAAATGTTTAAAGGTTAAGTGTGCTTACATCTGTAAGTTATTTTGAAATGCATTCAAAATATGTGGTGGATTGATGGATAGTTAGAGGAATGAACAGACCTATGATAAAACAAATAGATCAAGTATTAACCGGAATGTAAGTGGTAGGTATAGGGGTGCTCACTATACACCCATATTCCTACCATTACACCTCTCTTCAAAAAAGTATACAGACTTCTCTGTATACTTGGACATTTTTATAATATGGAGGAAAATTCACATACGGTTTGATCTAACAGTTGTTTCTTAAGAAATTTATCTTACAGGTGTATCTACACATGTTTATAAAAATGTATGTTTTAAGGCCATGCTATCACAGTATTTATTTGTTATGGGAGAAGATTGGAAGTAACTTACATGTCCATCAGTAAAGTATAGTTAGAGAAACTGTAGTTCATTCATAGAGCTGAATACCATACAGCCATTTAAAGAGTGAGTTCTCTCTATATGTGCTAATGGGGAGCAATCTCCGAGATACATTGATGAGTGATATACACACACACACAGAGATGTGTATGATCATGTTACCATTTGAGTAGTACGTATATTAATATATTATGCTACCGTATCTTTTTTAAAAGGATGTATATACACACAACATGTACAGAAACAAGCATACTTACATATGCATATATTCTCTTTGCTTAGAATTTTTCTAATAGGCTAGCTAAGAAATGGGTATTAGGGATTGCTTTTTTAGAGAAAATTGGGGGTGGGGAGGCAAGAGGACAGGATTGGAGGGAGACTTCATTTTCATTGTGTGCCTTATATTACTTTTCAAATTTTGTACCATGTACATACTTACATATTCAAAAAATAGCCATAAACTGGTTAGAGGTCAGTGAGTTTGAAGAGCAGACTGAGCAAGAACAGCCAAAGAGGGAAGAGGAAGACGAGGAGGGTGTGATGTCTCCAAAGCCAGGTAAGAGGGGTATTTTAAGAAAGAGTGAGCTGTTAGCACCTGGGGCGTGTAGTCGGTTGAGCGTTGACTCTTGGTTTTGGCTCAGGTCATGATCTCAGGGTCGTAGGATCGAGCCCCTTGTCAGGCTCCATGTTCAGTGCAGAGTCCACTTGAGTTTCTCTCTCCCTCTCCCTCTGATCCTCCTGCCTTGTGCTCTCTCCAAAAGAAAGAAAGAAAGTGAGCTGTCAATTATGTCTAGTGTTGCAGAGAGCTCTGTAACATGCAAGTAAAAAACATCCATTTGACTTCCGAACAGGGAGACCATTGATATCCAAAGCAGTAACGTCGCCTCCATCTTGTCTTAATTTTCAGCGTTTAGAAGACTATCAGCGTCGTCTGGATACCTCCAATCTGAAGTTGTCAGAGTACCCAAACGTGGAAGAGCTCAGGGTGAGAGATGGTCTCATCATAATTTTTAAAAAAATACAATTTACTGGGGCGCCTGGGTAGCGCAGTCGTTAAAGCGTCTGCCTTCGGCTCAGGGCGTGATCCCGGCGTTCCGGGATCGAGTCCCACATCGGGCTCCTCCTCTGGGAGCCTGCTTCTTCCTCTCACTCGCCTGCTGTGTTCCCTCTCTCGCTGGCTGTCTCTCTGTTACATAAATAAATAAAATCTTTAAAAAAAAAAAAAAAAAAAATACAATTTACTGAAGACCTGGCAGGTTACTAACATCTCAGAGGGGCATCCATCACCTGAAGAAGTTCTTGTATCATAGATTGTCTATATTTATGATTCTGTTCTTCCTTTTTAACATCTGGTCTATGAAGATGACTTTAGTCTTCCATTAGAGGAATATTTTGTATAAAACTAACTTTTTTAACAGGAATTTGCGGGAGACTTAAGGAACATTAACTCTTTAATTTTATTTTGTTCTTATACTTTGAATGAAAGTAAGGGTGTTTACTCTGGGAACTTTCCATATTATTGAGTAAAACATGATAATTTTTTTCATGAAGTTCTTCAAAAGCATAAAAGTTGAAACCATTACAGGAAGGATAGTATTTTGTGTTTGCCATTTCTATTATGTGAAGCTTTTGTTTTAAGGAACTGCTTAGGATTTTCAGTCTTGTACTGTTTCAGTAGGTGGTAGGTTTGGTAAATTTTTTTGGTGGCTGCTTAACTAGACTTTTATATCATATATAGCAGCTTATCAAAAAGTATGCTTAACATGCTTAGCCCCTTCATTTCCAGAGAACGAGATTTTTCTAGAGCTACCTATACTAAGAGATCATTCTCTTACTAAATTATTAGTATTTAGGGGCACCTGGGTGGGCTGAGTGGGGTAAGCATCCAGCTCTTGATTTCGGCTCAGGTCATGATCTCAGGGTCCCAGGATCAAGTCCCACATGGGGTTCCATGCTCAGCGGGGAGTCTGCTTGGGATTCTCTCTCTTCCTCTCCCGCTCCCGTCCCCCCCTCAAATAAATAAATACATCTTTAAAAAAAATAAATAAATTATTACTATATAGAGCAAGGTCAAGTACGACCTGGACTTTTTCATGGGTTCTGTTCCTTAGAACTTTGTTTGGAACTAGAGCCTGGCACTTACAGGCCTCTTACAGATCGACAAGCTATGCCTAATCCTCATGTAGTTATTCATAGAAAAATTAGGGGATGGGCTGCGAATCCAGTGGCTGAATGTTTGCCACTTCATTTTCATAAGCGATTAGGATGTATTTAGTGTGAGATTTAGAAGGCAGCACTCCTGAATGTTTTTCCGCGAGATACCTCTAACTTTTTAAGAAATTATATGGAGCTTACTGTAACTTGGTCTTTATTCCATGTTCAGTAGTTGGCAGATACCAATAATGATAGTGAAGGTAAATAGCATCTTTTATATGCGGCATTTCTTGAAAAGAGACTGTCTGGAATCCAGTCATCTCACTAAGTGCTTGGAAATAATTTGTGTGTAATTCTCTTGATTTTGGCAGAATTTGGATTTAACAAAAAGGAAGATGATTCATGAAGGGCCATTGGTCTGGAAGGTGAACCGAGATAAAACTATTGGTAGGTGTAATGTCCGTCAGTTTGGGGGAGGGTGGAGAAAGTAAAGTCCCCTCGAGAAGAGACAGCTCTTCATGGGTTTCAGTGACAGCAGTGAGCAGTGCTGCCCTGTGTAATTTTTGCAGAAGATCTGCTTATGTTATTTTGTTCTAGGTGAAATACGTTAAATATTCAGAGGGCTGAAGCAGAAAAGTTTGTCGTGATTCAGTCCTGTCTTCATCATTCGTGTATTCTAATGAGCTTTCTAATAAGCTTTCTTTAAACCACTCCATTTCAAACTATCTGTGGTGAGGAATCATGGTGTTTTTTTTTTTTTTTTTCCTTGTCAGTCACAGAGTGACACTTTGGTGTGATACAATATAAAAATGAATTATTAAAAAATGAAACTAAAAAAGACAATATCAAGTCAACTTTTAAAATGTGTTAGATTTAACAGAAATAAATTTTCTCTGTCAAATTGTTACAAAGTTTATAAAACACATTTCAGTTTCTGTGCTAATCACCTTCTCCCCATTTTGATTTCTAGATCTATACACGTTGCTGCTGGAAGACATTCTTGTATTGTTACAAAAGCAGGATGACAGACTGGTGTTAAGATGTCATAGTAAGATTCTGGCGTCTACCGCTGACAGCAAACACACATTTAGCCCTGTCATTAAGTTGAGTACAGTGTTGGTTCGACAAGTGGCAACAGGCAAGTATGTCCGCGGGGTGACAGTAACCTTCAGTTCGTCGTAAAGTTGCATGAGACATTCGGAATTGTTCAAATAGCCCGACTGGTATAGAGTTTTGTTTCTTCATATTCTTAGACAAATGAAATGGAATGTATTTACTGCTTAGAAAATAAATTAAGAGTTTATGCCCCCAAATAATTTGAGAAGCCTAGGTTCCTCTGAGCAGTTTTTGGCACTTGGAAATTTCCTGCATGCTACTTTGATCTTTATTCCATGTTCGAATCATTGACAGACACCAAGGAAGATGATGAACTGAGAGGTAATCCCAGTGAAAAGCTTTCCTTAGAGTGGTATGCTTTTTGATTTGTGATAAAAGAACAAACAAACAAAAATGGAGAGGTGGGTGTAGTTTGGGTTTTTTTGAAATCAGTATAAGTTAGCAAATTATTTGTTAACTGTAGTAACAGTGGAATCCCTTTTAAAATGTGTTAGTTCCATAACGGCAAGATAAACTGATGACCTCTCTTCTCCAACATTTATCGAATATTATTAAGTTAACTGTTTAGCAAAAGGGCAATTCAGAATAAATGCAAAAACATCCCAGTGTTCAGTAAGTCAGGTAAACGGACACCTCCTTGTTTCTACGATGTTACTGTGGAATCTGTGCTAGTTTTTATGATCTTGGTTTTATTGAAGTATAATATATACAGTATAACATGCTGTAAATTGCACAAATTTTAAATGTATAGCTTGATGAATTTTTACAAAGTGAGCCCATTAACCTTGACCCAGATTAGGGTGCAGAATAAACCGGGACCCTAGAAGCATCTTCATGGCCTCTGTAGGTCATATTCATGTTGTTAGAGTAATTTCTGTCTTGTTTCTTCCAGATAACAAAGCTTTATTTGTCATCTCTATGTCAGACAATGGAGCCCAAATTTATGAACTGGTGGCACAGACAGTTTCCGAAAAGACTGTGTATGTATAAGATAGAGCTACCTTGCTCTAATAGTTTTTATTATGCTGAATATAGTAGTCCATAAACTTAACTTGGTTTTTGTAATACTACTTTGGAAACCAAAAACTATATTGAAACAAGCACTTCTCCTGTCTTCTTTTCGAGGTGTTTTTCTAAGAACGTGTTCCTCTTTAGATTGATGTCCCTTATTTTGATTCTATGCTATTGAAAGTATCTTTTCTAAAGAAAAATTCTCAGAACTGTCAAGTGAAGTTTTTTAATGCGTAGTGTATCCATGTTATTAGGTTTTTCTTTAAGGTACAGCATTTTTTATGATCTCTACTTACAGAGCCGAAATAAAGACACTGGCGGAAGTAGGGTTTTTTGTTGGATTGGCTCAGTTTGGTTTCTAGTTTGTTTGTTTCTGTTGTTATTTCTTCCTGAGTGTATTTAAAGGGCATTTTCTTTTCCTTTTCCTTTCCCTGTTGGGTTTTGGATCCTTTTTGAACTTCCTGCAGCTGGCAAGACCTAATCTGTCGGATGGCCGCATCCGTGAAGGAACAATCCGCAAAGCCCATCCCGTTGCCACAGTCACCACCTTGCGAGTGAGTGTGCCCCTGCATCGCAGGAGGACTCGGGGTCGTGGTCAGCAGAGGAATGGGTGATTCTTACATTTCGTTGAAGCGACGTTTAGGCACCTCACGACGCTGAAAGACAATCTTCTTTCTTCCACAGAGGAGACAACGATGAAGAAGCAGCTCCAAAGTTAAAGGTGGGACACCACAGCATTTCGGTCCCTGGTCTGCAGAGTCCAGGTAAACTGGTCTGTTAGGTTTACCCGGAAGAATGTAGTCTGTGTGTGACTTAGGAAAATGCAGAGAAACTGGAAGTCTTTCGGTGTGTGCAGCTTCGCGCATCAGCTGTTGGCTTTCACAAACTGTGCTTGGGAGCCTGCTCTGTGCCCTCGTAACAGTGCTCTGAGCGCTGCGTATGTTACCTCACAGCCGATGATCTCTGTGCTCTCGTATTTATCTTGTTCCAAGTATTTCCTGAATGCTTCACGTTAAAAATTTAAAGCTTTGTTTAAGATCTATTCTACTTTTTCTGTTCCATTGAACAGACAGAGATTTGGGATTAGAGTCTCCCTTAATGTCGTCAAAACCTCAGTCTCATTCACTGGGGACCTCTGGGAAATCCGAGGTAGATGATCTGTTTGTGGCCGAGAGGCAGTTTGCTAAGGAGCAGCATGCAGATGGGACTCTGCAGGAAGCCGGAGCAAGTTATCAGATCCCAATCCCAGACCCACACTTGCCTGCCTCGGAAGAACGGTGGGCACTGGATGCACTGAGGAATTGTAAGTTTTATTCATGAGTTAACACAGATACTTGTGAAGTACCAGGGTTGTGTCCTGTACTGTGCAGCCACTTAGGGAGAGCCCGAAGAAGTGGGAACTCTGACTTTTCCCCTAAAGAATTTTACCATCTAGTTGGGAAGATGATAGAAAACCGCCCACTTTTTAAAGTAACGGGTGCAGGTGTGTCAGAACGGATCTGGTTGTGGTGACCAGAGAGGGACGCATCAGGAGGCAAGAGAGAGGTGATTATTGCCTTGAAGAATGGGTAAGACTCGGGGGTATGTAGAGGCTATACACGTAGGAATAATGGTAGGACCAGAAGCACAGAGGCAGGAGGCCCCAAGGGCGCTCCAAGAGCAGTGAGCAGCCCACTTTAGTGCAAGGTGTTGGAGACCAGCTTGGAAAGGTAGGAGACGGGATGCTGAGGCCCGCCATTGTGAACGTTCAACACCACATTGAGTCCTCTGGATTTTAAGAATGGCACAACATACAGGGTGCCTGGGTGCCTCAGTCCGTCGAGCATCCCACTCTTGACTTCAGCTCAGGTCATTGTCTCGGGGTCACGAGGTCAAGCCCCACATTGGGCTCTGCACTGGGCATGGAGCCTACTTAAGATTCTCTTTCCCTCTCTTTGTCTCCCTCCCTCTCTCCCTCTCTTCTTCTATGCCTCCCTCACTCTCTCACACACACACACGTGCTCTTTTTTTTTTTTTTTTTTTTTTTAGAAAAAGGATGGCACAGCACGTGCTTTTCCAAACTACAGATATTCTTTTAATTTTCTTGTAGAGATTGCAGTACTCTCAACCCTGGCCCACCCTCTCTCTCTCTCTCTCTCTCTCTCTCTCACACACACACACACAGCGCACACCCACAAGATGGGTGGCCCTTGCCATTCTGTTTGCTGCCCCCTCCCTCTTCAGCCTGGCTGAGAATCACTTATAAATGGGAGCCTGTCCCGTCTCACAGGTGTACTGGAGGAGGGGAAAGGCTGAGAAGGGTTGCTGTAGCTGCTGAGAATGATTGGACGTTTTGAAGCTAGGGTACGACTAGTGAGAACAGATGGCTCAGGCTGAGAGGGTGGAAGAAGGGTTGGAATGGGATGAGCCAGGAGGGCGTGGCTAGTGTGAAGCCGCTGTAGTCGTCTAGGCTTGAGGTTAAAAGGCTTTGGACTAGAATGGTATCAGGAATAAAAGTCAAGTGAGAGTCGACAAATAAAACAATCAACTGGGTTGGTGCAAGGGCAAAGAAGAGGGAATACTTAGATGATTTCAGTGTTCTTGTCCGAAATCAAAGTCAGAAAGGACCACCACACCCCACTGCCACACTTTCTTTTTTTCCCCTTTTTCTATTTGCCAGAGCTTATGGGCTCAATTTTAAAACTGGCAAGCTATTTAAGAGGAAGTAACGAGCAGGAAGTTGGAGTTTTAAGCCTGGGGCTTTGGTGAGAGGGTAGGGAGGAGACGGATTTGAGTGTCAGAGTCATAGGAATGCATAGCATCCTTAGGAAGTGTGGGTAGAGGGGAAGGACAGAGGGCCAAAGACTAGTGGAGACTGTCAGAAGACACAGAAGATAGAAGTAAAGCCAGAGTGAAAAGTCAGGAGTTGATCACATTCTCTAAGATCTGATTTATTGTCGATACTCCTGAATGAGCAGTCAGAAGGATTTCTGCTGGTTTGACTGACACTGTCGCAGGGACTATCATTGTAGGGGTGGCCTCCCAGTGTACACTGGCCCGTTGAAAATTGAGTTGCTTCTCTTTTCAACAGCCTGAGGGACGTGTGCCACCAGTAAGGGCATTTTTAAAAACTCAGAAACATTTTCTTATCCTTTGGAAGGATTCATGCTGACAAATCATTGAAAGTAAATCTCATTTCAGGCCAGCTTTATTTTCTTCACAATTTAAGGAGATTCCTTGGGTTATTATTATAAATGATAAAATAAACATTCTGTGTGTCTAATAAAATTAGAAAAAAATAACACCTGTGTATACAGTGTCTGCTTCTGGGAAAAGCAAAATTGGAGGGCTTCTTTTCTAGCATAACACAGCTTCTTAACATCCTTTTAAGAAGTACCTTTGGGGTATTACTCAGGTTATGTGGAAGAGAAAAGAGGCAGGCATGCTCTTGGTGATTTAGGAGTGCCGCCCCATTCAGAAGGCTTACATCTTTCCAAGTCTTGTGTCATATTAAATCTTCTCTAGATGGTGCCTTATTTTGTTTTTCAATACAAAACAAAAAAAATGATCACATGAAATTAATATTTTGAGTCTATGTTATTAAAAAGGCACTTACTCTTAGAAATAATGGATAACTCCATAAACTAATTTAGTTCTGGCAGTCTGCAGTTATTGTTGTGAATGTGTGGTTTTTTTCCCTCCCTCCCGAAATCTTCCAGTGGGCTTGCTGAAGCAGTTGCTTGTCCAACAGCTGGGTTTGACTGAGAAGAGCACTCAGGAAGACTGGCCACATTTCCCAAGATACAGGACAGCGTCTTCAGGGGTGCAGACAAACGGTGGAGCCCAGAACTCTGAGAATAGTAAGGCCTGTCCTCCTGGTGAAGGACAGATGCCCTTTAGAACTGGAATTGGTGACATTGCAACTTGTTACAGTCCACGGACTTCAGCTGAATCTTCGGCTCCGCGGGATTCAGTGGTACTGGCATTCCAAGATAGCCAGGCAAGTAACATTTTAGTAATGGACCACATGGTTATGACCCCAGAGATGCCTCCTGCGGAGCCAGAAGGGAGTCTCGATGAGAGTGGAGAGCACTTTTTTGATGCCCGTGAAGCACACAGTGATGATAACCCATCAGAAGGTGATGGAGCGGTTCGGAAGGAAGAGGATGTTACTTTGCGCATCTCAGGCAAGTTTCTTTCATGTTTAAACTTTGATCTTGATCGTTATTATCTGTGCTTATGGATATTGTTTGGGTATCCACGCATTATCGTGTGTGTGTGTGTGTGTGTGTGTGTGTGTGTGTGTGTGTGTGTGTGACTTACTCTTTCATGCGGTAAATAATTCCTGAATCTGCTTCATGCCAGACCCCATCCTGGGTGCTGGGAGATACAGCATTGAATAAAACACAGAAAGATCCACTATCCTTGCGAAGCTTAAGTACTAGTGAGGAAAGTGTCATGGTAAAATAAGTAAACCCACAGATGTCAGATGGTAAGAAGAATTAGGAGGAAATGTAAGTCAGACCGAGGGGCAGACAGGACGGTCAGGGAGGAGGGCCTGTGTGAGGAAGCATGGGAGCAGAGCGGCTAGGGCAGTGGGGGAGGAAGCCCTGTGGCGTCTGGGAGCAGGGGATGCAGCAGAGAACCGGGCCCACGTGCAGGGGGAGGGAGGAGGCGGTGGGAGATGAGGCGCGAGAGCTCTGTGGCTGGGGAAGCGGTGGCAAGATCATACAGGGACTTTGTAGCTTCCAGCTTTTAAGATGCTAACTAATCTGAAATTATTCGGAAATTACAGGAAAGTTTGCTAAGTTTAGCTTCAGCCTGAAGTGAGAAGATTCTGATGTACTTAAAACTGAACTCGGGAGGTGGGGAATTAATGGCTTTTCTCCCTCTTTAACGGCTTTTAAGGTTGTCAGCATATCACCCCGTCTCTATTTTTTGACGTGAGGATGGCGGCACGGAGCTCATCAAGCTGTTCTGTGTCTGTCATAGGAAACTATCTGATTCTTGACGGCTATGAAGCGGTGCAGGAGAGCTCCACGGATGAGGACGTTGCTTCCTCGCTCCCCCCGCCGCCCCCGGCAGGCATCCCCTCCACAGACTCTGCCCGCCCGCACCAGCACTCGCCCCAGCGTGCCCATTCCGACGGGGCGGCTTCACCGTTCACCCCCGAATTCCTGCTCCAGCAGCGCTGGGGGGCTATGGAGGATTCCTGTTTTGAGATCCAGAGTCCCCCCTCTTGTGCAGACTCTCAGAGCCAGATCATGGAGTACATTCGGAAGATCGAGGCTGACCTTGAACACTTAAAGGTACCTCAGAGCTCAGTGTCCTCGTGGCTTGGGTAGAGAAACGTATTTCATGCAGGGAGGAGGTCGAGAATAACCGGAATGCTGATGCCGGTGAGCTCGTTCAGGTTCTGGATTTGCTGTCTTCTTTGACCATTACCGTGAATAGACTTGGATAAAAAGCCGAGGTCAGCACGGCACTTCTGGTTGCGGATCACAAGAACAGAAAACGTCGTAGCGCTGTAGACTGCCTGCTTGTGTGGGTTTCTCAGCGTAAGACCCCAGATATGTTTGGGGTGATTGGCCGGTCGCCGTGAACAGCAAACCAATGACATAGGCGGGGTTTGTGTCGCTAGGAATCTTGGCTAGGAAATGCTTTCCTTATTAATTACCCATGAATCGTTAGACGGGGGTAGTTTCCCAGACGCTCTGCCACACAGAAGTTGGCTGTAGCGGCCCCCATGATCTGGAGAGCTGGGCCTGAGTGGATTTTTGTGAATCGGAGTTGAGGTCGTCCCTGTACGGGCCGCTATTTCAAAACTGACTTCTGTGGTGATTTCTGAGAAAAGGACTTTATCCTAAAGTTTGTCATCAGTGGAGCCCAAACGTTTTTTCATGACTTCATTTAGTTAGAAGCCTTAGGGACAACATTAAAAGTATTCTTAGCCTTTTAGCTCAAGACTCGCGTCCCTTAGTTTTTCTTTCAACTTCATGTGATAGGTTTTCCCTTTTTCATGCGACTGTAGGTAGTGTCATCCTGGGGCTGATGAGGCATCCAGGAGGCTGTTGTGGGCAGGTTGGCTCTAACAGAGCTCTTGTCACCTGTGGGACCATTTTCAGGGCGACTCTGGGGGTGGGAAAATCACCTTTACGTGAGAAAGTTCTCAGTTATTCACTCAAGGGAGAAGCAGGTAAAAGGAATTCACTTTCCCCCCCCACTAACAAAATTCTTAAGGACGTTGATGTGGAAATCCAGAAGTATGTACCGGTAATATGAAAAAGCTTGCTTTCCTGTTTTCATAAAGAAAAATTACGATGTTCAAATGAAAATCCTATGGGTTTTATTTTACAGAAGGTGGAAGAAAGTTACAGCATGCTTTGCCAAAGGCTGGCTGGATCAGCCCTCACAGACAAGCACTCAGGTATGTGAACATTGTGGATTCCCGACTCTCGAATCATTCTGCCTGAACAGTACATCGAATGAAATGATTTATTCTTCTTTAAAAGTGGAAACCTTCTGAGATTCCATTTCTTTCCTGTCTTTAAAAAACCGCTTGTTTCCAAACATCATAGATCAAGCAGAGGCTGTTTGCTGACTCTGCTCTTCCTCTTCTAAGAGGAGCTGTGGCTGTCAGTTCCTGCACCATCTCCCCCGCCCCCAACCCCTCATCCCCTCCGTCTTCACCTTTGCAAGAGCAGAAATCGGGGCAGGGGTAAGCCTGGTAAATCCTGGATTCCTGAGAGATTTGCCAGGGCTGCCATGAGGGAGGCTCGTGGCCCTGGGGCCTTGCTGTACCCTGGCGCCGGTCCTAACCGCGAGAGCGCTGTCTCCCCGTGACTGCAAGTGGGTCTCCGCTCAGTGCGGCAGTTCGTCCTCACTTGCTTGACCTGTTTTCCAGTGAGGCCGCTCTGATCCAGAAAGACATACCGAGATGCACAGATGTCATAGGTATTCTCTGAGTGTTAATTTGTTCTTCTTAATTTGATCTCCGTATCTTTATTCTTCCCAGATAAAAGTTAGAGCCGCGTGTCCTGGAGGTGACTGAAGGTTGTTGGACTTTGAGCATCGGCCTTGTATATCACCCATCTTGGCTCCACCATGGACGCAGAGAGAGTGTGTGACAGAGGGTCTGCCTGTGAAGCCCCCGGGGGTGGCCATGTGCCCGGGCTCCCAGAGTGGGACTGCTTCTTCACAGTCCGGCAGCTGCACTAGTCTGTCAGTGAGGGAGTCCCGACGCCCTCACTCTGCTCTCCTCACGATCGGAAATTCATTTGATTCAGAACAAAAACCAAATGTATAGAGCTTTGGGTGTAGGATATGAAATTTTACTTAGACTTAAGAAAAAGAGAAAATCAGATGTATTTATTTGACTTCATTCCGTATTTGAAAGCACATTTTAATTTTTATTTTGCCATGTTTTGTTTTAATTGAGTAGTGAGAGTTTTAGCCCTTCGTATTTAGTACACCCAAGGGTCAGTTGCTCCTGAAGCCAAGAGTTCCGGAGGAGGTATTAGGAGGCTGGGTCCAGAGGCAGAGAGGAGGAAGGAAGCCGGGGGAGGGAGGAGCATCCAGCCTTCATGCAACTGTATTCCGTGCCCTCTGCTGTCCTGGTCTTGGAAGGGCACCTCAAAGGCACAGTATGCCCATGGCTCCTGTGTGCAGAGGACTGGAGCTGTGTGCTGCCCAGGTGGGCAGAGAGTTAGGTGGGCTTCCTTCCGCCTGAGGCAAGCACCTCTTCTCCGTAGCTGGGATCCACCCCCAAGTAACAGAAAATCCTCAGTGTACTAAATAGCAGGCACTTGAAAATGGGTGTGTTTTCTTCTCTTGTCTTCTTTTCTGTTGAGGGTAGGGATTTGGGAGGGAGACAAAAGCAAATTTTATTTTCTTGGCTATAAATTTGTTATTCTTGGTATTGTTTCATTTTTATAATTATACATGAGACTTCAGCACTTGTGTAAAATTATCCCTGCAGATTGAGCAGGAAGGAAAAAACAAACAAATGGAGATGCTTCAGATGGCGGCAGGGTGGGGTGCTGAGGCAGGGCGGGCCTGGGAGTGGGGGAAAGAGTCTGGGAAGGGTAGCTAACTGAATCACTACTGAGTTGAACCATGGCTATCATTAGCCACGGGTACTGCTGAATATAAGGCCAGTAAAATTTTAGTACCTGGAGGTTTGACTCTAATATTAATTTTGCACTGATGGTGCCAAAGGGCTCTTTGAGTTAAGAGGAGAGCCACGAGCGGAGTGGAGAGGGATGTGGTGGAGAAGGCAGAGCTGCTCAAACCAGCTCCAGAAGCACTTCCTCTGACTTCACTGCCAGAACGTTCTCCACGCTGGTGCATGACTGACCTTAACAATAGCAGACCAGAGCATACACTGGAAACTGTGGGCAAGGGGTTGCTAACTGCCTGCTCTAGCATGAATTGTAGTATCGGCAGCACCCTACAGTGGATCAATGTTTCAGAACCGGGACTCGAGAACTCCTTCAGTTATATTGGCTTTCTGTGGTTTTCTTTGTGCATCGGGTATATATGTTTTGGAGTATTTTTGCCAACTAGAACTAAATCATTTGTCAAATCTTCAAACTCTGTTAATACGCAAAGCGTTCCTCCACTGCTCATATCTTTCAGTAGTGCCCTCTGAACCCTGTGGGTAATCGGGATCGGAATGTCGTTTTACTCTTCCCCTGCACTCTCACCGCAAGTGATAAAGGTTCCCTACTACTTTCATAAACACCACTACAACTTAACAAGCTCATCTGTGTCCACATTCCCACTTCCTGCCTTTTCAAACCTGACCTAGGTTTTTAAGTAGCTCAACTTGGATCGTTGGACCTCATCTCTAAATTAGAATGCTATTTTGAGTTGTAGACCAAGTATCAATTAAATCAGAATAGGCGTAAAAATTTTAGAAACAGAAGCTAGTAAGTGAAGCTTGGGACTTGAACTTTCTCTATCTCTTAAGGGAAGCAAGTAGAAACAGAATGGTTACATGCTGTTGGAAACAACGTGGTCACTCCCAACTGAACTGGTAGCACACCTGTAGCCACCTGCCACCAGTGTCCTCAGCTGGTATTTAATCAGGAGAAAGGTAAATAAAAAATAGAACTTCACCTTAAGTTCAGACCATCCAGAGTAATCACTTGATTCTCTAGCACTCATTTAAGAAACTTTAAGTTTCTGTTCTAGCTCAGCCAGATCTTGTCCGTAACAACAATTCGCTTTTCTTTTCCTGCAGTTTAACTGGGCTAACTGGAAAAATGCTTTGACCATAGCTCTTGCACTTCCAAATAAATTCGTATCTGGATTTTTAAATGAAGCCCCAAAACAAAGTCTTAAGTCTGAAAAGATTCCACAGTTTTGAGTGTTCTTTTTATCTTAGCCAGCCTGACTTCTCCCACACCCACCTTTTCTTTTGGCCTTTATAATCACATCCACTTTACTTTGCTACGGTATCTGCCCTTCAGGATGATGGAATGAGATATTCATCCTGTCTTTGAGTGCTAGTGGTCACCATCAGAGCTGTTTTCTCAAAGTTACTTGACTAGACGCTGGATTTAAGGGTGGTGAGCAAAGCAACCTCCCCAGAGCAGGAGTGCTGCGTTTCAGCCGTTCAAGTGACCTGCTGTGACCCTGTGCTCTCTTCTGTGGGCCTAATGGCTCCTTTGCTATTAAGTGGCAAATTACATTTGGAGTGTCTCCTTCCTTTTCAGAGAACAGAGTTAATCAAGGCAAATCAGCAAGCCCCCAAAGTGCTATAATTTAAAATCATGATTACAGCCCTAGAAGCCATATATTTTGCACACTTTAAAATCAGCTAACTTGGACTGCCTGAGTTGTCTTGGCTTTTAGAACCTAAACTGTAACTATTTATTACATTGTACCATAAGAAGGTATATTTCATTAGCTTTTTGGCTTCCTGTTCCCCAAAACAACTTCTAACCACTGTTAGAAACGATGTGCCTCTTTATCTTATTTTTTTTTTAAGATTTTATCTGTAAGTAACCTCTGCACCCAACGTGGGGCTCAAACCCACAACCCCAAGATCAGGAGTCACATGCTCCACCAACAGAGCCAGTCAGGCGCCCCAAGGATGTGTCTCTTTAAAACAATTTTTTATTTGTTTTTGGAGGAGAGAGGGGGAACCTAATATGATTAAAGGAGAAAAGCTTATTTTATTATTTTGTTCTTCTTTTTAGAAGCTAAAGAAAATAATTATGCTTCCTGTGAGTTGTCTTTTCCTTGCATACTGGTGTTTGTGTGTGTGATGTTGGTAAATTTGGTGTATTACACGGAGCTTCTGTATTTCAAACTGGAAGCCGTCCTCTCTGAAGGCGGTGTGTGCTGTTATCCTGAGCTGCTGGAGCTGTGGTCAATATTTCCTTCCCTGTATGTCACAGAGGGTGTCCCTGAGAAGTGTGTACAGAGGACCTCAAAATAGAAAATTGGGCAGGACCTTCTAGTCCTTCTGCTGGCTAGTGTTTTCCCCCTCTACCGTTATAGTTTTTGTTTTGTAAATCCTGTTTTCTTCTGACTGTCCCACCCCTTTTCAGTGATCTGCAAAATGGTTATTTCTTCGAGAAAAGAGTTTCTTCTGCCTTGTTCCTTAGGCCTTCCCCACTGGTACTGATGGTTTTGATAATAAATTGGTAGGGAGAAAAAAACACGTACCTCGTAGAAGAAAGCCCTGTCTGCCATTCCCAGGTGCCAACGGCTAAGCAGGTGTACTACAAAAGTGGTAACTGTCATGTGCGCACTCTTGGTTATTTTTAATAAGCCTCTTCCTACTAGAACATTTTATTTTCCTTGTTCACCATACAATCATGTACTCTTTAACAGAAATTACTTTTAAAAAAATCTGGAACTATCTTTAAAAAAAACTTTATTAATAATCATGTATTTTTACTGATCACATTTTGAAATGCCTAAAAGACTTTATTGTTCTAATTATCCAGATGTACCTTTGTAAAATAGCTCTTTTATGAATTAGCTGATAAGGCTGTATGTTTCTGGAACAAAATATTGGTCATCTAAAATCTTTCTGTTTTCTGGGGTCTGGGAAAATAGAAAATGAGAGTTCAAATATTAAATATGCTTAAAGGAACCAAGGATGCGACTTTTTATTTATATTCTTCTTGAGCGGTCTTCTGCAAGTTACACTGGAAAAGCTTAGGCACCAAGGAGGCCGTAATTAGTCTTACGGGCAGCGACCGTCCCCCATTTGCTGCTTGTGAGAGCATCTTTCCTGGTGAGACCAGCCAGCTGACCTCTTAACATGTGAGCTTCGCGAGGACACCAGCAGCCGGGAATGTCGCGGCGCCTGGGACAGCTTTATTGAGGCATAATGCACATATCTTACAACTCACTCCTTTAAAGTGTACAGTTGAGTGATTTGGGGTATATTTTTTTAAATTGTAAAACATATACACATAAAATTTGTCATTTTAACCATTTTTAAGTGTATAAATCAGTGGGATTAATGGTTCACTTGAAAATAACTTTGGCTTACTGCTACCCTAAATGAAAATCTGATGTCTTTACTACCATTCTTATCCCCAGCGCTGACTGACTAAAGTAGCAACATTTCTGTGCTTTTATGGATCCCATTTCAACTCTGAAGGCTCGCCGAGTTTGGCTTTTGGGTATGTTGGTTTTGACACAGAGGTATCATTTGACTTATTCTTGGAGGGATGTTTGAATTTTCAGTCGTTCAGGGGCATATTTGGCTGATCTAATAAGCGTAGCAAGAAATGCTTCGTGTTTTGTAGGTTATTTTAAGTTAAGCCTTTTAAAAAGTATGGCTCTTCAAATATACTTTGCGGAAATTAACCTGTTCCTAGTTGCAGGTGTGTTTACGAGCATAGCCGGGGGGGGAGTGAATACCTCCTCCATTCGCACTGGCTCCTGGAGGAGCACTGTCTCTCGTGGGAGCAGTTTCTTTCACTTTTGGCTGCCTCTCCCAAGCCACAAGACTCAGAGGTAGATCTGTCCCGACGAGTAGTTGCTTTTCAATGGAACGCGATGTCTTCCTACTATGACGAATGTCCTAAAACATTACAGATAAATAGCTAGATATAGGTTTTTCCTTTTTTTTTTTTTTACAGATAAATAGCTAGATATAGGTTTTTCCTTTTTTTTTTTTTTTTCTGTCATGTCAAGTACAATTCGTCCTGCTCACAACAAGCGCTTGCCTGATTTTAGCCATCAAGGGGCTTGTTTGCTTTCCCACATATTGTTAGACACCATCGTTCCCTGAGTGTCAGCCGAGGCCTTGGTGTGAAATCATTTAAGGTAGGTAGAGCTCTCTTTCTATTCTAAGGTCTTTTCCCCTCATTTGATTAGGGTGCTTTTGGATCTCCCTATAACTTAAGGCTTTCTTTACGGCATTTCATTCCAGGGGATCCCTTTCTTTGTACATGGGACCAAAGGGTTGGGGCCACTGAATGCATTCTGATCAAGAACAATAATGAGGGTACCTCTTCATAATTCTTAAAATGTTTTGCAGAAGCATCCGTACAGAGTAGTTTTTTCCTGCTATCATTATTTTAAAAGATGAAGGGCAGCAGTGCTCAATCGTTTTGCTCTCAGGATCACTTCATACTTTTAAAAATTGTTGTGGGCCTCGGGAGGAGCTTGTGTTTATGTGGTTGTACCTACTGACAGTTACCTTATTAGACGTGAGACAGAGAAAATGTATCATGAGAAATGAGAAAGCCAATGAAAAACATTAATTCATTTAAAAATAATTGTAACCCCCTAGCATGTTTTTATGAAAAATAACTGTTTTCCACGATAAAATTACTTATGAGAAGAGTGTTTTATAGCGCCTCAAATGTCTTTAATGTCTGCCGTAGTAGGAGACAACTGGATTCTCGTATCTACTTTTGCCTGCAATCTGGTGTGCTATGTGTTGTTTCGGTTGAAGTATATGAAAAAAATCCAGCCTCACACAGAGACATATTTTAAAAAGGGAAAAGTATTTTAATAGCCTTTTCAGATGATGGTGGGTATTTCGATTCTACACTGAAACTTGACAAGTGGTAGTTTCTTGTTTGTTTGGTTTTTTTTAAGATTTTATTTATTTATTTGACAGAGACAGCCAGCGAGAGAGGGAACACAAGCAGGGGGAGTGGGAGAGGAAGAAGCAGGCTCCCAGCGGAGGAGCCCGATGTGGGGCTCGATCCCAGGACTCTGCGATCACGCCCTGAGCCGAAGGCAGACACTTAATGACTGTGCCACCCAGGTGCCCCGACAAGTGGTAGTTTCTTAAAAGAGAGCAGCAGTGTGGAATCTAAGGCCAGATCACCGAACTCTTTATACTTTGTGACGCTAAAATCCATCAGTCCATTTTATACTTTCAGTGTGTGAAGAATGGGGTCTTGTACCTATGCAGGATTTTGTAATATCCTGTATCGGTAATTTGGAAAATACTGGTTTACTGAACTATGCAGGCCTTCAAATGTTGACACATTTCTTTATGTAGGATCAAAAGCTCACATACATTGATATCAACAACTGAGCTCATTGGAAAAGTCTCATGGTGGTGGACACATGTTTCCAAATTAGTAGTTGAATGAAAATAGTTATGAATCCCTGTATCCCTAAAAGTCTTGGGGACCACCAGGGGTTTGCAGACCATACTTTGAGAACTGTCGGGGTGGTGAAAAGAGCCGGAACGGTTCGATTCAGTTCTAGCTCTTCTGCTCACTTGCTGCGTGACCCCGAGCAGATTACCCCCTGGGTTCCATTTCCTTGGCTGCAGGTCAGGATTAATAATACTTAACAGAGTTATGGGGAGTGAATGAGAAACTTCCAAGCATGTATTCAGTGTCTCTCTAAAGGTGGTGGTGGTGGTATTTTATTCTTGGAGTTAAATACTTAAAGCAGGAAAGGTGAAAAATGAATGAATTTAGAATATGTAAATCTCACTCTTACTACTGCAGCCATATTTCATGTTTTGTAATGGTTTTGTGTATCCAAACTCTAGGCTTAGGGGTGTGTGTGAGAGAGAGAGAGAGAGAGAGAGAGAAGGAGAGAGAAGGAGAGAGATTGGGAAGGAGAGAGAGAATGAGAAGGAGGGAGAGAATGTATGTTCATTTTTTAAAACTTGGTTGCTAGCCTCTATAATAATATACTTGTTTAACCTAGTTGTTCTTTTAAATGTAAAGAAAGAAAAAAACTTGGTGATTTAGTAAGAACTTTGGTTTGTGTTTTTTTTTTTTTAAAGATTATTTATTTGAGAGAGAGAGAGCATGAGTGGTGGGGAGGAGAGGGGGAGAGGGACAAGCAGACACCCCGCTCAGCGGGGAGCCCGATGCAGGGCTCGATCCAGGACCCCAAGATCATGACCTGAGCTGAAGTTAGGTTTAACTTAACGGACTAAGCCACCCAGGCGCCCCAAAAACCTGGTTTTAAGAAACCTGTATATTAGACTTGTGCTGCTTTGGTACTATTATAAAGGGGTCGAGTGTGGTCATAGCAGACGTCCCAGAAGTTTCACCATCATGTGTAACTAGTGGTTTTCATCTTGCTAAAAGCCTCCTTCCGTTTGCAGTGTGCTGATACTACTGGGTTTATCTTCCAGTTTAGCTAGATCTTGGTAGTCTGGAAGCATCCTTATTTCCTTAAAATATATGGGCTGCTTACATTTTTAATTAATGAGAAACTGAATTACACTGTGGTTATTTAATGAGACTTTGTGTTTTATCTTCCTAAAAATGCATATATTACTATATCTACTGCAGTAAAGAGCATAAGTGATTTTCATATTCATATATAAATATGAATATGAATTTCATATACCTTGAGACCTTTCCTGGAGAATGCAAACCCTGTAGCCCAGACATCGTGGTCTGAAGGGTGATGTGGGGCAGGGTTTCTGGGGTTTTCCCTGACTTCCCCTCCTATCCATGGGAAGAGAGCCATCCATAAGTCCAGGCAAGCATGACCAAACCAAACCTTCAGTCCTTTCTACTCTCTGCTCTCATTAGCTCATTGTCTAACCTGGAAGGTGTCATTTACCCCATCTGGACCTCTGCCTTCTCAGTGATGATTCTCTCTCCTCTGGTCCCTCCAGTCCTGACAGTCTTCGAAGTTGGTGACACAGGAACACAAAGGCACAGCTTAGCGGTGGCTCACTGGGCAGTCCCAGGTGAGCTGTAGCCTCCCCTGGCCTCATGTGTTTCTCCAAATAAGAGTATGCTTTTCATGTCACTCACTGAAGTCTGTCCCTGGAAATTTCTATTTCTTCTCTTCTTCTTTGGCATCTCTTCTTTTGATAGAGTCCTCTCGTTCGTTGAGTATGACCTAGTCTGATGAGGCATTATTTACATTTTTCCTTTTGTCCCGATCTCACTGCCAAAAACCTTGAGGGCTTTTGTGGAAGCAGATCTGACATTCCTGGTTCAGAGGAGACTTTTGAGCAATGGCTGAGGAGAGACTGACAGATCCTTTTTTTTTTTTTCCTGTTTTTTAATATGGAACGTTTCTCAAATTTGCGTGGCATCCTAGCTCAGGGGCCATGCTAATCTTCTCTGTATCATTCCAATTTTAGTGTGTGTGCTGCCAAAGTGAGCACAAGACACAGATCTTACCTCCATTCCCACTCCCGTCCTGATGGATGGCCTCTTCTGAAAGGTTTATGAAATTTGGCAAATTCACAAAAGTTGAGTGCCCGGAACATGAGGCAGCTGGATTGATTATTTAGCCAGCAAATGTACCATCCGAAAAACTGGTCCAGCCAGCAAGAATCAGTCCCAGAGAACTTGGAAGCTTTCATGCAATCAAATATTTATAAACAGCTCAAGTGGAAGGAAAAGAGGCACAACAAAACTGTTCCTATGCCTTTGCCACCTATTGAAAGTAAAAGCCTCAGGTTTTCTCGACCTTTTCTTCTTCCTTTTGGAAAGTAGCCTCTTTGAAATAAATTCTAACTTGATTGGGCCTTCAGTGACATTTGGCCGCAATACATATAGAGCCTAATGTTTGCTTCCTATGGGGTATCTGCACTCTAATAGGAGTGTGTGGGGAAGATTCTGGAGCTGTAAATGAGAATTATGATTGATGGGCTTACATTCTCAAAGTTTTCCTTCCTGTCTCACCAGAGAAGAGCCGAACTGCAATTAAGACCGGGCACACGCAGGTAGATGAAAATAACCAGGAATCATTCTATCTTGGGTCAGAGGACCTTGGCAGCTGTGACTATAGGGTTGCCTGGCTAATTGGTCAGTTTATTCCTAGCTTTGTTTCAGAAAACGAGGAGTTGGAGGAGCAAGGTGTTTGAAGATGTTTTGAGGGGAAAAAAAATTAAAATTTTGGCCTTAGGGGAAAGAGGCAAAAGGTGGGGGTCATTTATAGTATTTGTTACTGGGGCCTGTGATTCTTTTCTTTCTTTCAAAACGGCTTTCTGATTTCCAACTTGCTCTGTTCCGCTGTGGCCAGGTCATTTTGTACATGGGGATATCTAAAACACCAGCACGAGCAGGAGTTCCTGCTCTCCTGTCATGTGCCTCGCTTCCTGTCCCGTTTTCCAAAAACCCACAACTACCCTCATGTCACTTGCCTGCACAAGAACCGTAATGGCTTCCTGGGGACTGCTGTATGGAGACTGAACTCTACTTGGTTTCTGAGATGTCCATGATTCATTTGGCCAATTTAATTTCCCTCTCCTACCCATCGTGACCCTTTGCCTCCACTCAGGCTTAGCCTCCTCCCTGCCCCCCTCCCTTTGCCTCCAGGGGCTCCTGCCTCACCCTTTGCTCCGACACCAGCCTAGAACGTACCTATCTGTCCGTGTCTTGCTTGTCTTCCCAAGCTCCCTTTTCTCATTTTCTGCAGCCACTGGTTACCGTTCTCTTTGTCCAATTCTTTCTGCAGTTGTGGTTTCCCCCTGTAGTCCGCCAGCCCCCCGCATTGCCACTTAGCAGGACAAGTATGTTTGGGTACCCACTCTGCAGAGCAGTGTGCCGTATCCTGGGGAGGATGAAAGTAGCAGCTACCGTTCATTGCGTACGAAGTACATGGCAGGTGCTGTCCCTTTATGTACATTACCCCTAATCTTCACAAGCACCCCGAGAGGTAAGTGGTTTTTCTGTTTTTCGCCCTTTATTTTTTTTCTTTTTACAAATGAGGTAACTGAAGCTTGTGGTGATTCCGATGTCCCTAGGGGGATGGCTAGAATTCAAGGGGAGGTCTAGCTTCCACCAAAGCCTTGTCTTTATGATCCTGCTGTGGAAACAGTTTTTCCCTTAAACGTGTGTTTACGATCAAATAGCGAAGACAAGTGCATGACTATTGCTCTTCTGCCTTTCTCCCTTACTAAATTGCAAGTTACTTACGCTGGACCAGGGGGTAGAAATTTCATTTCATTCCAGCTGTTTGATCTTGGGACAGGTTTGGACACAGCTGAACATAAAAAGGATAAATCCAGCAACTGAATCACCCTGAGTAGAGTAGAAAGGGGACAGGTAGTAGATAGTAAAGCTAGTGGAAAGCTGAGTGAATAGCCAATAAGAGGCTTGAAATTGGTCATGACAATAGGGGGAAATGGTATAGTCGAGGTAGGATTTACAAATGTTGGCGTGTAAGTCACTGTGCAGGAGAAGGAGGAGTTAAAAAAAAAAAAAAAAAGACTGTTTCATGCACCTGGGTGGTGCTGCCATTAACAGAAGTGGGGAAGCGTGAAGGAGGGAGGCTGTCAGGGGAAATTAGTTCCATTTGCCCCATGGAGTTTAGGCAGTGGTCTGTCAACAGACATGTCCGCCAAGAAGCTACAAGTGTGGTGAACTGAGTCCTACATGTTAGTGTCTGGCTGGATTTGGAACAGGAACCCTGCGTTCATCAAACCTCAGAGTGGAAAGCATTTCAGAGTCCATCCGCTGATGAACCGGTCAACAAAATGGCGCATCGACACCATGGAAGATCATCTGGCCATTAACAGGAATGATGCACGCTACCACATGATGGTCCTTGGAAACTTCACGCCAAGTGAAGAAGCCAGCTACAAAACACCACAGATTGTATGATTCATTTACATGAAGTGTCTAAAATAGGTGATTCCATAGAAACAGAAAGCAGATTACCGGTTGCCAGAGGCTGGGAGATGGGAGAATACGAATGAGTATGGAGGGATCAAAATGTTCCGGAATTTGATGATGGTGACAGTTACACAACTTCGCAAATACACAAAGAGTCATTGAATGGTACACTTAAAAAGGGTGAATTCTATGGTATGTGAATTATATCTTTAAAAAAAATGGAAATGAAGAAGTGCCTCAGAAACTGCCCACTTTGTTCCCCTGCTGAGTGATGCAAGGCTTTCATCCGTCCCCTGCTTACACTCCTTAAACGTGCTTCAATAGCTCCTGTCACCGGGAACTCACTGTCCGCACACCTCACAGGGCTGTGTTGATGAAAAAGAAGGGATACATATAAAGGATGTAGTACCCAGGACATAGTCAACACTTGATCCATGGCAATCTCGCCTGCCCTTTACAACGTGAAATACCTAGGAAGAGCTCAGTTACTACGTGTGTTTGGTCATCCGATAGCCCAAAAAGCCTGTAGCCCCCAGTTGAAGCAATGACGTTGTTAGGGATAATCTGTGAAAACATAAGGTTGGTTAATGGTCTTGTTTTTTAAGAATCTCGATGGGGTCTACTGACGCTTTGACTGATGGTGAGGTCAGTTGGCTAGCAAGTTTGTTTCTCCCCTTCGTAAGACACACACCTAGTGTGGCCAGAGATCTGAGGCGCTGTTGGTTCAGGACAACTGTGTGACCGCCCCTCAAGATATGAGGGGAGCTCTGTGTTTGGTTTCAACGTTTCACCCCCTTCCCCAAAATGCCAGTGATATTGAGAGCTGAGAACAGTCTTTATTGAACATAAGGCCGCTGACCCAAACCTTCCTAACAGCCCTCTGCTTTTTGCTAACTAAAAGACAGAAACAAACCTAGTTTGTAAAGGGAGTGAAAGTAATGTGTTGCTTCCTAGATTCTTATCCTAATCTCAGCCTTTTTCTCCCGGTTTTGGCGAAGGTCAGGCAGATACGATGAAATGATATGGCACCAAAATCCCAGACAGGAGACAGTTTATTTAGGTTGAATCATCTAGAAGATTTGGACACCTTTTACAAGCCATTTGTTATGTGATGTTAGTCCAGCGCAACCCGAGTGGTGGAGATGAGTGGGTAATCTCTTGGATTGCTCGTAAAACACTGTAATAAACCCAACAGGAGAAGCCCTCAATAGCTTTGCACCAAGGAGGCGTCCCTCCCACCTCTCATTCCCTCTGCTTCCTACTCCCCACCCCCTCACCCACTCGTGATGCTGGGCAGCTGGGAACCACGGAACACCAGGGTTCCTTTGAGAGGAACAAAGCATCCGAAATGTCCCCACCTGCTTTTTGAACGGGTCAGTTGGTTTCCAGATGTCAGTAGCGTGAAGTATTTTTCCTAATCGATGTTTTAAGCTCCTTGATATTTATTCAGCTAGGTTGAATATACTCTATTAAATGGAACTCCATGGAAGGAAAAATAAATCTGAATTTCGCTTCTCTGGAGACATCGTAATATTTCTTATTATCTGAGGTTAGTGTTTTGCCAGGATATTAACGAGCTGTTTGCCTGCTGGGGATGTCATTTCTTCTTCTTTCCTTCGGCCGCCAAACAAAGGGTTTTGAATGAACTTGGAAACCAAGCTTAATTTCTTGACTCCTCCTCTGGCTTTGAATCCCGTTCTCTGTTCCTTGCCATTATAGACCATGTGGTGCTCCTATTTGTCCATTTCCTCGGACCCTTGCCACTGATAACATGATTAAACCCTCCACTCTGTTGCCTTTCATTTACTTCAAATTATTTCTGATTATGTGTGCTGTGTTTTCTTTATTTAGACCCAAGGTATAATTAGGGAAGAGAGCTGGACAAAAGAGTCTATTTTTTTCTGTCTCTCGCCATGGTGTTGGGTGGAAAATGCTGTCCAGCTCGTCGGGTGAGATCCCAGCTGGTCCGTGTCTCTCGTAGCAGCCGGCGGGAAGGTGCCTAGCTACGCAAATCCAGATGTGTGATGGTAGCTTGTTTGTCTTACTTTGTGTTTAATGAGATTCTTCAGATATCGTTACTTCAAAGTACTGCTTCTGTTTTATCGAACATTCATTAAATGTCAACCATGTACTCTTTTGCATACGAAGAAGAGTATGGTTCTGTCTGAATTAAGAATCTAGAATACTGGTGGGTTTAGTGTCCATGCTGGTGACTAAAAATATATACGTAGTGGAGAGTGTATGTCAGCCCAGGGTATGTTTTCCAACTATTTTCTACGAAATTAATACACATTAGACCCTGCCTCTGGGAGAGATATATATAAAACAAGACACAAGGAGAGAGCTATGAATAAAATACACTGGAACTTACTTTAAAAGTAAGATTGTTCTAAAAGTAAGATTTAATTTTTGCTCTTGTTTGGAGTGATTGGTTGAATTTTCTAGCTATTTGGGGTTTTGGTCTTACCAGTGTTTTCCATTCTACAAAGAATGATTATATCTTTGCATTTGGCCCAAGGCAAAATGGGTGGCTTGGCTCAGGTACAAGGAGCAGAAGTGTGGCCAGCAGCTCACTTCACCAAGAAGTGCATAGCTTTGTTCCATTAAACACTTTGTTCCTCGGGTTCTCTATGTATTACATCAGGGGGCACCTGGCTGGCTCAGTCTGTAGAGCGAGCGACTCTTGATCTCAGGGGCCATGAGTTCAAGCCCCGCATCGGGCATGGAGCCTACTTAACATAAAAGTGAATGAATGAATGAATGAATGAATGAATGAATGAATGAAAATAGATAGGTATTGTATCAGGATGGCAGAGTAGTTGTTAAGATAGAACTGTAGTGGAAGGGGAATTTTCTGGCTTAAAATCAGAAAATTCAACTTGAAGGTACATCATTTACTGCTACGTGGGTGACATTCCCATTTTTGAAATGGGGATGACACCACAAGTCACAGGGCTGTGATGGACACATATGTGTGATGGCAGCGGCGAGAGCACATTACAAACTGTGAAGTGGGTGCAAATGTTGGTTGTTAGAGTGGTAGGGAGAGGGCCCAGGGACCTGCATAATCACAGAACTGAAAGGTATGTATCTTGAGAATGCTTTCTATGTGAGAGCTTTATTTTGTTTTTCGTGAGTAGGGTGCAGGGGCAGCAGTGTGGAGCTGGGGACTGGAGTGAAGGGGGGGTGGACTCTTACAGAAGGGCCTCTCCGTGCCTCACTGGAAGGACTGAGGGGCTTCGGGAGGGCAGAGACCGCATCTCCTCATACCCGCCTCCCCAGCACCTAGGACAGGGCCTGGCACCCAGCAGCCAGTGAGAGGAACGTTCACAAAACCCCACTGAAGACTGAAAACACCCCAGCAGTAACCCTGTTATGTGACCAACTTTCTCCCCTCTGCCCCCATCCACTTTTTTACCCAATTATACCATAAAGCAGATCCTTACAGGAGCATGAAAAAAATACAAATCTTGTCTCTGGGGGTGGGGGGAGGGAAGACCTACATTCTCTTCTGGTTATTAAATGTCTAAATATTTATGTATAGGTATTTTTGCTTGGGTCTGCTTTTGCCTTTTTTTTTCCTTCCAATTTCGTTTCTCTATTTCTCTTTCCCCGCCAAATTTTTAAGTCAACCATATCACCTCTACAGTCTGCCTAATTAGCATTTGAAAAGCAGTGCACCCCATCAGACGGAGGGGGGGGCAGGGAAGGGTAACTTGGAGTCGATTTGTATTCCAAAGATCAGGGTATTACTCTGCGTGTGGAGTTTCACCCAAGTGCTTAACGCTTGAAAATGCATGAAGAAAACCATCCTTCCTCTGGCAGGTGGTACAGTCTGACTCCAAGGCATAAAAGCAGTAGATATATTGAGATACTTTTTCATTTTTCTCTGCTCACTGTTTTCCTTCCTGAACGTGTACGCATGTGTGCACATTATAAGAAGTCATTTAAAAAACAAGCACGATGTTCATCTATTCAAATTGGTCTTATTTGGAAACTATTGTCCTGTCTTGTAAATAGATTTCCTTCTTTAACAAGGCCATTAGTGCTATTTACCTAGTAACACTTGAGTGTATCAATAATATTAATTTTGTCAATAGAGTATGGAAGTGATTCTTGCATTTTCTAATATTAAGTATCTTCACTGCATTTAAAGAAAAGTGCCCATGCATCTAAAGAGAAAGCCCGAACACATAAGGCATGTGTTTACTTTCAATGTAGGAGTTACATTTCTCCAAAGATTGAATGCTTTGTTGTTGTTGTTTTGTTTTTTTTTTTTCTTTTTTTGCCTCGGGCCAAGGAGACAGACTGAGATTCCAAGAATTTAGAGATGGAAGGTACCTCATTCAACCTCCTAATCCAATGCTGGGATCCCTTCTCTGGCAATCCTGGCAGATGGCCATCCATCTGCTTGTATACTTCCGATGCCGGGGAGCTCATTATCTCCTGAGGCAACTCATAAATTCTTTCTTATTTGAGCTAAAATCGGCCTGTAACTTCTATCCATTGGTCCTGGTTGAGGAGCAAATAGGAAAGATCTTCAGTGTTTGAGGGCAGCTACCACATCTTCCTTTAGTCTTTTTTAAATTAAGATAACTGTTTGTGTCTAAATTAAGACTTTCTCCCGGAATCTGGAAGAGTAAGGATGTAAACAACTGAGCGTTCAACCATGCAGTACCCAATACAAAACTTCGGCTACAAAGCAGCTAGCGGGTAAGCACCTCTCCTATAGTCAAACTTGGCCATAGCCCACTGCGCAGTACGTTCTGGAACGTAACTCATCCCTCATTTAGCCAGGAGTGCTAAGAAATCTGTCCAGGGTGAATAGAAATCCTACTCTCTTATTCTTTTCACTCTTCTGAATTCCTTCAGAGGGCACAAGCTCCTAAAAATTGCTATGAGATAAAATGTAAAGGTTTTCCTTTAGGAGGGAAAATTAAATGCACCAGAACATAAATTTTTGAAAGTAGGAACTATGTCCGGTTTTTCTTTCTGTCCCCCTTAGTGCCTAATATCATTCCTGGCAGATGGAAGATGCTTGCTGATTTATTGTTTTATTGAGCTGAAAAAGAGAACCAGCCAACATTATGTTGAAATATACATGTGTCTGGGAACACGCACACACACACCTCTATCTGTCTATCTACCTAGCTGTAGAGAGATGTATAGACATACATATGCACGCACATTTTTTTTACCTTTTTACTATCCTGGGGTCGTTTCATAATAATTCATAGGGAGACTTAATGCCACAGTGCAGACCAAACTGTTCTCTGGATAAGCTGGAGACCCCAACCACCTGGGCTGGTGTGAACAGTGGTGTCTTATTTATTTATTTATCCACTTATTTTGGCATCTTATGTATTTTTTAAAGATTTTATTTATTTGAGAGAGAAAGAGAGAGAGGCAGGGGGCAGAGGCAGAGGGACAGAGAGAGGGAGGGAGCGAGAGAGAGAATCCCAAGCCGACTGCCCGCTGAGCGCAGAGCCCAATGGCGGGCTCTATCCCAGGACTCTGAGATCAGGACTGAGGCTGTGACCAAGAGTCGGACAGCCAGCCGGTCGCGCCCCCACTGGGGCCCCTTGCCATCTTATTCTTGTATCCTGAAGTGGTTGCACTGGGAAGGCAGCCCCTCTCCTGTGTCCCCTTGCTGCTAAAGCGATCGTACTTTGCTCCCAGGTAGAATGCGCAGCCCCTGTTCCTCATCGTCCCTCGCTCTTCCTCCCGCTCAGCTCCAGAGCTTCTCCAGTTGCTCTTGTTCTTGGAGATGGAGAAGGGCAACAGTGAAAGGGTCAGAAAACATAACTTCTTCAGTCGTTGCTTAGCACTTCCCCCCATTTGACTTAAGTGGGCTTATCCCCTTCTCGCAGTGGTCTTTGCCCAGCATCCTTCATGCAGGGCGCTTCCCTCCCAGAGCCAGAAGCCCTGAGTTCTCACCCAGCGTGGCCACCTCCTCACTGAGTGATTTGGATCTATAACAAGGTGTCCGAAACCTGCCTAGACCACGAGCTCCAATGAAGAAAGCTGCGTGTGGAAGCAGAAAGCCCGCCACACGAAGAGGCTGCGTTTAGAAGTGAGCATAGTACCCCTACTATCTTGGCACCAGTTACCAGCCTTGGGGGTGCAGGTGAGCACCATGCCCCCTACCCCAGGGGTGCAGCCGTAGTGCAGGTCTGTAGGAGATCCGGGCGGAGAGTTAGGGATGCATACCCAAGCCAGTGTGTGCGAAAGACCCTCGGTCCCAGGGCTGAACTTGCCATAAGCCACGGGCCCCTGCTGTTTGCCTGCAGCCCCACCCAGCCTGCCAGCCTAGCCCATGACCATGCCACTGAGTTCACTGTATGTGAAAGATCACCCAGAAAATACCTGATATCAGAATGGACCAGAACTGTGAGAAGAGACGATATTTTTTATTTGATTGAACCCCAAGATTTGTCTTGTTTTCTATTTCGTCTCCAGGGCCTGGCACATAATAAGTACCAAAGATTTCTGGAAGAACAAATTGCCATGACAGCTTATCTCCTCTGCAGAGTAGTAGTTAATGGAAACTGAGACACAGGGCGGGGACAAATTAGGTTCTGACGTTGGGAGGAGAGCAGGCCTACAGAAGGAGAGGCCGATTGTATTCTGATCAAGGAGGATCCAAGTTTTCACTGTAATTTCAGTGTGAGCAGAATTCTGTATGCCTAGACTAATAAAATGGAGATAAGAGAGGTTGGGGGAAGGGAGCTGCATGAGAACACAGTCATCAAGGGGAGGTGGGGCTTTTCCACCTTAGACACAGTCTTTGCAGTCAGCTAGGCTGGGCGATGTGCTGCCGTGGGGCCTGGGGGCAGTGTACGTCAAAACGCACGGGTGTACTTATCTGCTCTTTGCCGACACTTGGCCACAATGTCATTAAGCAAAACCCCTGTTTAGTGCCTCCTTTAAGGCAGGAGTAAAAATCAAAGTAAAATCAAAGAACAATTCTTTCTCATCTCAGTTCTGCTTTTCTCAACTGGTTCTGTTAGGCATCATCCTTCAGGAACGAACCATGTATTCCCCAAACAGTCGCAAGAAGGACAGAGAATTATTTCATTTAATCTGGAGTTGGACGTAGCGGGGTTGCTGCATTTAACCCCGTGGGGCGGTAAGGCTGTGCGGTCAGGCTCTTGCTGTCTTCAACCTCAAGGCCCTCAAGTTGAACCGTACGTTCAGCTTAGGTTTGCAAAGGCTTCAAGCTTAGCGGGGACCAATGGTTTATAGTGCCCGTCAGGAAATCCCATCTGGCTCACCGAGACCAGTGATAGAAGCAAATTCGATTTGCCAGAAGAGCAGACCTTACTAACCCCTACTTCACGTTGGTTCATTCATTCAACACGTTTACTGAGCACCTACTCTTCCAGGCATTCTGCTGTTAATATAGATTTTTTTTTAAGTCCGTACTCTCATTATGAACTTATGATTAACCTCCCAAGGGATCTTCGGAAAAGATGGGGTAGGTAAATTTAAGAACAACTATTCTCTGTGGATATACCTGAGGAAGATACAAAGAAGGGAGAAGCTAAAAATAAACCCAGCGGAACAAGTCCGTAGGCTTTAAGTGAACACAGACATGAATCGAGTGAGTAACCATAAGCTCTAATAAGTGCAAGAGAATTCTAGAGAGGGGAGTAATTAATTCTGCTGGGAAGGAACCAGGTAGCAGGGGAGGAGCAACTTCTTGTAGGAGGAGATTCCTAAACTGAGTTTTGTGTATCGGAGTGTACGTGGGGGGGAAGGGGGCTTCCGGGCCAAAATCAATGTGTTAACATTCACAGAATGCTCACAGAAGCATAAAACAGGAGGACCAGGGAACTGCCTGTGGGCAGCTTGGCATTGATGGAGTAGGAGATGGGCAGGAGTGGGAGATGCTGACGTGCTGCGCTGAGGAGTGCTGGACTCAGGTTTAGTTTATAGGCCACTTGGGGTCATGAAAGGGTTTTAAGCTGCGGTGCGAAGTAGTCATGTTCGTTTTAGATCCATCACTTGGGCAGCCATTTGTGGGGGGTTCGGGGGCCAGTCTAAAGGCAGGGACATCCGTTAGAGACTGCTGCACTGTTTTCTAAGAGTCGGTGACACAGGGATGGCATGTCCTAGGAAGTCAAGCATGCACAAGTCACCCGGTCACGGGGGCTCAGTTGGCCCTACTGATGCAGTGGGATCCTTAGGCACCTGTGATAAACCTTCACGGGGACCTTTGGGAAAAACACGGTTGGTAACTTTAAGATCAAGTATTCTTTATGGACCTACTTGAGGCAAATACCAAGAAATCCGGGACAACAGACTCCTTCCCGTGGGCTCCAGCCCCTAAAGAACTCAGATCCACAAGACTTCACCCTGACACCGAGGCCCAGGCAATACTGAACCCTGGCTGGGAGGGATGCTTCAGTTGATAAGTTCTGGGGGAAGGAGCCCCACTTCCCAGCTCCTCAGGAATCCCCCAAATGGTCTGGACTGACCTCCCCAGGCCATCCCCACCCCCAGCTGAGCTGGGGGACTTAGCTTGCCTGGAATCAAGTTCTGATGGACAAATGGCCCTGACGTTCAGGAGGAAAGAAAGCGGAAAGCAGGCAGTGAGCACTCAAGACAGCTCATCAGCTGGGACCAGAAAGAAGAGAGGTTGTCCCTTTGCACCCCCCAGGGTGGGGCTGCCAGTGGGCTTCTCTGGCCCTGCCGCCCACCCTCTAACCCCTTCTGGGGGTTAGAGGCCTGAGGAGCAAGACAGAATCGTCCTTGCAGGAAGGGGAGAACCTGGGGTCCTCATTAGGTCACAGCCAAGGCTACCTCAGACCCATCAGCAATCTCTCCGACCTTGTCAAAAGCTCCTTCCCGCCTCCTCGGTTAATAGGATGAGCTCACCAGGCAAAAGAATAAGAGGAAGCATTTCACGTAGTGTTTCCTCCCAAACCCTTAAAAGTCTATGGTCTTACTGATCTCGCATCCTTCCTGGAAAAGGGGCCCTGGATCCATGCTTGGCACATCACAGTTCGAAGTCACTTTAGAGATTATTTAATTTGCTTTTCTCCTGTTAAGAGATGTGGAAATGGGAGCCGAGGGTCGTGAAGTCTCCGGCCCAGGATCCCAGGGATGCCCCTCCCGTGTACTTCGTGCTTGGCCCAGTGCAGTTCTTCTGTCCATGGGGCAAAGGACGCCCAGCCTGAGGGACTAGAGCTGGAACTAGAACCTCGTTCTGTGCAGCTTGTTCACCCCTCTGGTTTGGTTTGCAGGCTGCCTCCTCTGTGAAAGGGGGCTGGTGTCACCCTGCAAAGTTGATGCGAATGTGATTAGAAAGACAGTATGTGCACAAGTTGTCCCAGCACACAGTAGGTGCTAAATAATGTCCTCCCTAAGGAGGACGCACCAGGCCAGCATGGGGAGATGGGGGATGGGAAGCTGTGAGCCCGTTCCCTCCTGCAGCCTAGGTGGCAGGGACGTGACAAGGCCTGGACGGCCAACCCTCCCTGGGGAGTGCAGAGCCAACCAGTGTTCTATCCCTTCAAGTCCAAGGCCCAACCGCGGAGGCGGGGAACAAGCCGTTCACGGAGGATGCCATCAGGTTGTGGGTGCGGGGGCCGCGAGGGACCGAGGGCTCTGCGATCAGTTTGCTTGTCAGCCCAAGGCCAACGTCTGGGCTGGAGAAGAGGAACTCATGTTTGCCAACTTCACAGGGCCTTGGGCCTCCTTCCCCAGCCTCCTCCTGAGGGCAGCTGCGCCGTGGTAAACCGAGCACCGGCCGCCTGTCAGACGGCTTGGTTGCCCTCCTGGTCCGGCCTCTCGCTACCTTGCTCCCTTGGGGCCCTGGGCTCCGGGCTGGACTGTGCGCCTCTCCCTGGCCTCGGGGTCCTCATCCGTCACACGAGGAGGCAGCGCCTCCCAAGACGTTTGTACTCATCAAACAGCGCCCTGGAACTACTAGACGGGCGCCGGGTCTCTCCGGCCTCGCCTTCAGGTACTATTCTCACGAAACCTGCTCCCCATCTTCGCCGCCGCGGGGCCCGCAGTCTCTGGCAACCCGGCACTCTCGTCCCCCGCGCGGTTCCCCCAAGCCCCACCAGGGGGCGCCCTTTGCCCGCCGAAGCCGGCCGGGCTGGAACTCCGGGGGCCGGGGCCGACTGCCCCCTCGCGCGGGGCGGTGCAGGGTGCGGGCCGCGCCGGGGTTCCCTCTCCCCCACCCCACCCCCGCCTCGAGGGCGCTACACCTCAGCGCCCGCCCCTCGTCCCGCGGCCGCTCGCCTGCCCGCGCCTCTCGCGCTCCGGCCCCGCGCCTCCCGCTCGGCCTCGGCCCCCCAGGGCGGCGGTAAGTTTGCCCCCGGCCGTCCGGCCCTGCAGCCGCCCCGCTCCTCCTGCGCCTCGGCTCCGCGGCGCGCGGGGCGAGGCCCCGAGCCGGCGCCCGGGGCGTGCAAGCTGCCGGGCCGCCCGGCCCCGAAGGGGCGCCCCCCCGGCCGGCGTGCGCGGGCCGCCGCAGTTCCGGCGCTGGCCGCCGGGCGGCGCCCCGCGCCTCGACCGCGCTCCTCCCGCGCTGCCCGCTCCCCGCTCGCTCGCAGCCGGACACAGACTGCCTTCAGCTGCCGGCGGATAGCGCTGGGGCCGCCGCGGCTGCTGCGGAAGCAGGGAAAACCGGAAAACAACAGCCCGGCGGCCCGGCCGCAGCTCAGCCCCCGGAGTGCGGAGCCGCCCAGGTAAGGGCAGGGCCCGCCGCGGCGCCCCCAGCCCGCCCCTTGGGCTGCCCCCCGCGCCCCCCGCGTCCCGGCCGCGCGGGCCCCGCGCGCGTCCCCTCCCGCGCCCGTCCCCCCTACTTCTGACGTCTCTGCCTCTCCGTCCCCCCGGGGCCACTGCCCCGCACCCTTCCCTGCCCCCCGCCCCCACCGCCTCCCCGGCGCCCTGCCTCCCCTCTCCCGCCTTCAGCCCGCGGGTCCCCTGCGCTCGGACCCTGCGTCTCCCGGGCTCTGGACCCCCCATCGCTCCGCTCCCGTAGTTCCTCCAGTCTCCATCCCCGTCTCGCTCCCTCCGCAGCCTTTCCCCGGGCTGGCGGTCCTCCCGCGCTGGTCCTCCCCTTCCCCTGTGCAACTCCCAGCTCTGCCTCTGCCCCCTGCAGGGATGCCGGCCCCTACCCGCCGCCGGCGCGCGCCCCCAGCCGCCGTCACCCCCGCTTCCCGCCCGGCCCCGGCTGCTCTGCCCCATCCAGGCGCAGCCCCGGAGCCCCCGAGGCCCCCTCCCCCTTTGCTCGCTGCCATCTGCCTCCGCTGCCCCCTGCCCCTGCGCTGGACTCCGGCCACCACCACACCCCCACCCTACACGCCGGCTCGCTTGGGGAACCGGCGTCCTATCAGAAATGACCCTCTTTCCCTGGACTAATGAGGCTACCACCCATCTCACCCTAGTTCACCCGAGTGGGAAGTGAGGGAGAAACTCTGGAGACCTGCATTTGGGCGTGTGATGGGGGAGGGGGCTGAGGAGGAGGGGGGGAGGGGAGCTGATTGAGATTCTCTCCAGTGAGGACTGGCAGAGCGGTGAGCTGCTCAGACCTGGCCAGGGTGGAGGGCCGGCTTGCGACAGCTGGGACAGGGGTTTCAAGGCACCGAGAGCACCTGTGTCTCTTTCCCCGGCTCCCTCGAGCTGAAGAAAGTGAGAGAGGAGGAGCTGGAGCCCAGGGAGAGTTGGCCAGTCGGCGGGGGGAGGCGGTGGTGGGGGGCTGGGCCGGGGCCCTCTGGTCGGCGGGCCTGCCTGCCGGCCTGGCAGTGGTGGGGCACTGCGGTCTGAGCTTCTCCCCCCGTGGACCTTTGGCTGCACAGCTCTTGGCATCTCTACTTTATGCTGCCATCTTCCTCCCGGTGCTGTTGTCTGGTGATGCCACGAGGTGCCACCTCCCTGCCTCCCTCCAGTGGCTCTCCTGGGCATGTCTCCCAAGGGCCTGGGTTGTCTGGAAAGAGGAGGGGAGCTCTGGGCACGGCTGGGGCCCCTTCCAGACCAGACCTAGGGACTGGCCCGGAGTACTGAGCCCTGCCAGGAACAGAGAGAGAACTACCTTCACTTAAGCTCCCTGCGGGTCACCTGGGTGACAGTGACACTTGCAGGAGCACCTGCAAACAGCATGGCATCCCCTGGGATAGAGGCTGTCTGGGTTGGCAGTGGGCATCTGAGAGAGAAGTGTGGTCCCGCTTCGGCCCCTGAGTGTCTGTGCTCCTTTGATCTGGCCCGGGGGGGGGGCTGGGGAGGTCAGCTGTGTTCTGCTCCCCCCTCCACCCCAGCCCAGGAAGGAAGCCCCAGGAACTCCGCTGGGCATCATCAGGCTGGTCTTATTTGCTGAAGCTGCAGCCCATGCCTCATCATTAATCAGGTTTATTATTTTCCTCACTGGCTGGATGTGTTCCTCAAGGTCACGACCCTTTGGAGAGTTAATCTAATATGCACACATTACAGTGTCTGGGTTTGTTTAATTTTCTGTATTTTGTTCATTTCTTGTGGAGCGAGCCTTCCGTGGGGAGCTGTGGCCCGGGCTTGCCCACCAGCCTCCTGCCTGCCTGGCTAGCTCCGTCCCCTAGCCCTCCTCTGGACCTGCCACCTGAGACCAGAGGCAAGGCTGGTCCCCAGAGCTCTTGGCAGTGCTGGTGGGGAAGAGGGGGGCTGGTGAGTGGAGGGGCACTGGGGAGGACGTTCTGGTTTTTCTTTGTGTTCCCCACCCCCCACCCCCCCAGGCATCTTGATCATTGGCTGACATTTTCGTCAGCACCAAAAGTTCTTCGCAGAGACTGGGTCTGCGTCTGGGTCTGGCTTTCCAGTTTGGTTTTCCCCGAGGATGGAGAGGGAACTTTGGCAGAGTGGGAGAGAAGTGGGGACCCTCACAGGGGGATGCGGGGGGCTCGGGGAGAGCGGGTCTGAGCCAGACCCAGATGGAAGGAAGGAAGAAGGGCAGGAGGACCTGCCCTGGGTGAGGGGAGACACTGCTGGAAAAGCACAGGAGCGGCGGGCAGGGGCGGGTGGTTGTGCGGCTGGTGCGGGGCAGGCAGTGGCGGGGAGTGTGTGGGAAGAAAGCCTCTGCCGTTACTTCTGCATAGTACGAATCCCTTATGTGTGCGATGAGCGCCGCAGTTTTCCAAGTGCTTTTTAGGAGAATTACTTCATCTGATCGCTACGAGGGCCCTACAAGCGTTCCATCCGCACTATTACCCTGTAAGGAGGTGTCACAGATCCCCCAGACTCTGAGGCCCGGAGAGCTTAGATGACCTGTCCAAGACTCTGCGGCCACACAGGAGGCCTCCGGACTCCTGGCCCAGTGCTCTGGGGCTGCTACTTGTTGCTCCTGAGGGTCTCTGCTGCTTGGCCCTCCCTCTCCCCATTCCGTGCTTCGGTTCACCTTCACGAGCTCCACACTTTCCCCTCCCCGTCGGCGCTGGCTGGTGGCCCCTGCTCCCCACCCCAGGTCTTGGAGCTAATTCTTGGCTCTGCATTCCCAGCCCCTAGACTGGTTGCTCCGGCACGTGGGGTGGGGGTGGGTCCCGCCAGCCCTGCCCCAGACAAGCACTTCCTCTTGAGGGCCTCCCACAGAGAGTTCCAGGTTCTTCCAGACCCCTAGGCTCTGTCTTCTTCCTTTGCCTCCCCCCCCCACTCCTGGGTGCCTTATCCCTTTGGCGCTCAGTTCTTTCCCAGCACTTCCGGTGCTTGCCCTGACCTTTCCCTTGTGCCCTGCCACTGTGCCACGTGGGACTTCAGTGATGGGAACACAGCTTCCTCCCTGGGTGGCCTGCAGGCTTAGCTTCCAGGCACCCTGATGCCACGCCTGCTTTCCTACAAAAGATGGCATTTGTAATGCGTGACCGGGTCTCTGGAGCCTCAGCGCTCCCCGCCCCCAAGCTCCCGGACAGGGTCCCTTGTGGTGGTTAGAGTTCATGGCTTTCCACCTGTGGCCCTGCTTATGCCCCCGGACCTGATTCTCGTCCAGCTCTCTGCCCACCCTCACACCCGGCACCTGACCACCTGACGTCCCCATCCTTCCCTTTCCTGCTCTTTTCTGCCCACCTACACTTTCCCAGCCTTCAGGATGTAGCCTGGGAAGCCCTCCCCATGCCCCCAGCCTGGCAGTCCCTGCAGGACCGAGGTGGCAGCTTCGGCCCCTAAATGTCAGGCAGATCTGGCTTCTCTCTCCTGGTGTCACTCTCCGAGTGGTTTCGAACAAATTGCTTAACCTCTCTGAGCCTCACTTGTCTCACCTATAAAATGGGGACCATCTCACCTGCCTGAAAAGGGTTGTCGGCATGACCGTATTTGGGGTGGGAAATGTGATTTGTCGATATAAATGCCACCCAGTGGGCTCCTCTCAGGCTGCCTCCTTGGGGTGCTCGTTCAGCTCCTATCTCCTGCCTGCTCTTACGGTTCGGTTCGTCTGTCTCTGTTTGTCTCCCTGCCCAGAAGGCAGGTGCCTTAAGGAGCAAGGCCTTTGCCTGGCGCCCGAAGTTTCTGTCCTTGGCTCCTCACTGAGCATGCCCTGGCTTTCTGCACCCATCCATACGTTGGCCCCTGCGTATAGTAGGAGTGGAAGAAATAGTTGTTGCTTGATTATAACATTTGGTTACATAAAATAGGGTATGCCTTACGCCTAACAAATCCAACATGAAAAAACAGTTTATGCCACAGTACCAGCCAAGGTAAATCGTGGGAAGGAAGGAGGGAATCAGTTTAACACTGTCTTGACTGGACATTTCATAGAGTCACTCCAGCTCCCTCACCAGCACCTCCATATTCACAGATGAGGAAAGGCGGCCCACGGGGGACCACTCTGAGCCCCGCCATGGTCCAGGGAGTGCTCCAGAACCCCACTTCCTTCCCCTGTACGTGATCCTCAAAATGGGGAGAAGAGGCCCCTTATGAAAAGATTTGATACAGGTTTTCTTTGAACAACTCAACACTTCGCTCATTGACGTAAGCAGGGATTGAGTAGCGGGGGGCACGTCAGCAAGCAGGGCTCAGCAGGTTTAGGATCTGGGGGGCGATCACAGGAGGACATAGCGCACGGTGGGAATAGGAGGGGTGCATGGATGCTGTCTGGCCACCATGGGCGCTGGCTGGATGGGGCTGGAGCTCAGTGAGGGGGAGGAAGGGATTAGTGGGCAAGGAGGGCTGCCCAGGCAGAGTGGGGCGACCAGAGGGATGGGTGATGGGCGGGGTGGGACGAAGGGGTCCTGTGTTTGGGGAGTCAGGGTGGGCAGGGGGGAGGGCAGAGCTAACCAATTCAAGAGGACCTTGAAAGCCCGAGATCTTGTGTGGATGCATCAGGTTTGGGGGGTGCAGAGGATCCCGGGCAGACGAGCAGAGTGCCCAAAGAGGGGTTAAGGGCTGGGGGCGACAGCAGCAGGGGGGTGCACTTGAGTGGCATTTCCAAGGAACAGCAGAACGCGCGGACAGATTGGGAACAGCAGATGAGGGAGCAGGAAGTGTGGCAGAGAACTTGGAGATTTGGAGCCCTGGAGGCTCGGCAGGATGGCGATGCCACTTCAGAAATAGGGAAGCCAGAAGGCGAAGCAGGCCTGAGGGAGAGCTGAGGAGGGCGTTCCCAGACGAGCTGTGAGGCAGGCGCCGGGAGCATTTGGGGATGGAGCCTGGGTGGCCTGTGGACCCGGGACAGCAGCTGAGCAGTCTTGTGCTGGAAGTTACTCCCTGGTCTGTCGCCTCCAGGGGCCCCTGAGCGGATCTTCCCTCCAGCTTCGCTCACAGGCTATCCCTAGCGCCATGCACCCAGCAGGTGCTAAGTCAATGTTTGTCTTATGAAAGTGGCCCCAAGTCATGTTGAACAAATGTCTGTTACAGGGAGAAATTCCTGGTGGAACGTGGTGGGTGAGGAGGGGACAGGAAGGCCGTGGAGGCCTCCAGCTTCCAGGAACGGGACTCCCCCCATCAGAATCCAGGCTACTTCTTACTGCCTCAGTTTACTCTTTGTGATCTCTGTAATCTTAGGCATATAACACACTCGACCTCAGGGACAGAATCATGGGCAGGCTCCCTGGCAGGGATGGGGTGCAGGGCGGGGCGTGAACCCCAGGACAGGGGCATCACAGGGGCGACCTGGGAGAGTGGCTGTGGAGTAAACACATGTTTAGAATTGGAGTTTAAGGGCCAGAGTTAAAGAGGAGGGTTTAATAGAATGAGAAATCAATAGCCCAGAGGAGGTTAAGATGTGTAAGTGAGAGGCTGGCTACAGGGTGCACTTAATAAAAAAGAAAATTTTAGGAAGCCGTGGAGGACGGCAGCACGTCTCGGGGCACCTGGGGCGGTGGCTGCCCTCCAGCCCCGAGGCTCCTGGGAAGGGAGGCTGGGTTTCGGGAGTGCAGTGCGGCCGTCCCCTTTGGGGGGCTGCTGTCTGTCTTTCTGGGTGGCCAGAGTGTGACCCCCCCGTCCCTCTGCCAGAGGCTGTGTGGTGCTGTGGTCAGCCACACGTGGCTCAGATTGCACGGGATTCAGATCCCGACTCTTCCAGCCCTCGGGCGGGGGGCGAAGGAGCGTCATAGCAGCCCCAGTAAATCTCAGCTGAGCACCCAGCGAATGGTCAGTTGTTGCTGTTACACGTACGGTCACATTTTCATTGTTACAGAGTTGGGCTCGTAAGCCGCTGCGGAATGACGTCCCTGGCGAGGCTGGTGAGAGGATGGGAATTGGGCGTGGCCCTGCTGGTTGAGTCCCTTGGTCCAAGTTACAAGGGGGGCAGTGGCAGAGCTGCGGTGTCAGCCCAGGGCTCCAGGCTCCCTGGCCGGTGTCGCTTTCAGTGGGCTTCGTGGCCCTCCACACAGGAGCGGGAGGGCGGGCAAAGAGAGACGTCCATAAACCATTTGATCCCATCTCGGCCTCCACACAAAATTGGACTGGCACTGACCAGGAGCACAACCTTAATTCCCCAAGGCACTTGGACTGGGAGCCCCTCGGGGTCAAGGAGATGGCCTGTGTGTTTGTGTCTAACAGTAGGTTCGTGTTGTAGGTACTCTGTAAGTATTTGTGAAGTGGACAGATTAGTTGACAGCAACAACACCGATGGTAATAATAATAGCTAATATTTTTCAAATGAAACCAAGCACGGTACAAAGTGCTTTCCGTATATTATCTTGGTTCATCCCTTTATTAACTTTAAACTTCAGGATACTGTTTATGGTGCTATGATTATTTTAGGCACACTTCGGGTACCGTTGTACCCATTTCACAGGCGAGGAGGCTGAGATTCAGGGTAGATGATTCATTAGCCCAAAGTCCCATAGGGAGTACGAAGCAGAGTTGGAATTTGTACCCAGGCGGTCTGATTTAAGAACGATATTTTTTCTTTTTATTAAGTAAACTGTCTCCCAATGTGGGGCTCGAACTCACGACCCGGACATCAGGAGTCACATGTTCTCCCAGCTGAGCCTGCCAGGCACCCCTCAGGCTGTCTGATTTCAAGCTAGGGGTCAGACGTTTCTGTGTGCCTGTGAGGGTGCGTGTGCATACACACGCGTGTGTCTGTAAAATGGCCACTGATTGTCCCCTGACTTCCTAGCTCCCCCTCCCCTCCTCATCTCATAGGCAGGGAGGCCAGGCACAGAGGGGACATGGACCTTGCATACACTCTGGTGCTTGTCTTTCCTTGGCCTGATTTCTCTGACCACCCCCCCCCCGCCCCCCAAGGGAGAGGACCCTGGCCATATTGGGGAATCGGTGAAAGACCTCCGTCACCAGAGCTCCTGAGTGGGCCCTGAATCATGGGCCGGTCTTTTCCCACACAGAGGCCATCCAGGCGAGGGCCAGGGGTCGAAGCCGGAACGAGGTGGCTTGTGAGATGAAAAGTTTGAGGATTAGAGGCGCTCAGGGGACACGTGGCTCCTTGAGGTCACAACAGCCCCACCCTGCCCGGACCATCCCCTTCAGGGCCCCGGGGCCCAGCGGGCTGGCGTGCGTGGCCACCTGCGTCGTCAGGAGGGCGAATCTCACTGGGGTCTTGGACTCTCAGAGGCATGACGGGGTATCTCTGGAAGAAATCTCATGGAGCTCTTCTGTCACCGTTGTGGTTATTGATCTTTCTAGCATCTCCCCTGGCCTGGTTCCATTCATAAGATCACGACAGAACGTCCCCAGCAAGGTTGGTGACAGGATAGGAATTTGGGCATCTCTTTCTAGAGGTAGCAGAGACTTTTTCCGAGTAGTGAAGACTAGAGTGGGCATAGGGAGGGCCGGAAGGCCCCCTGGAGTCCCTGCCTGGGGGTGGCTGTGGGGCTTTCCACCAGCCGTTCGCTGCTCCTGAGTTTCCACCAGACGATCAGCCCTTAACGCTGAGGCTGCTAATACCACTTCCTGGCGGGTCTCACATACTCAGAGGCTTACAGTGTTCTCGGTGATTTCTGCCGCGGCCCCACGGATGTCTTGGGTAGAGAGGACAGCTAGGAATGATCATCGCAGACTCCAGAATCTCAGTAACTGGCTAACAACCAGTGTTATTTGGTTAAGAGGTTGGATCAGGATCCAGGACTCCTGCCCCCGGCCCGGGGCTCTGTCCACACACCCAGGGCCTTCTGAAGGTCCCCATGGTCCGTGTAGACAGCGGAGGCGGCAGTCCTTGGGCGCACCTGCTCTTCCCAAGGTGGAGAATATTCCACAGAATAAAGCAGCATTTGTCCAGGAAGGATAATGCCTATCTTATTGCTGGGAAAACAGAAACCCGGGGAAGGTACTGAAAAATAGAATCTTATTCCTGGAAGGAACTTGAACTCATTCGTTCAGCATCCTACCTGGCGCTCTCCTCTCGTCTGCAGACAGAATCTCCGCTGGCTAGTTATCCAGCCCTAGCTGCCACCTCTTCCCTTTCTCCTCTTCCTCCTCCTCCTCCTCTTCCTCCCCATCTTCTGAGCGCTGACGTTATTGAGCACCGATTGTGTTCTAGATGCTTTCTGTGTATTAAGTTGATCTACCGACAACCAACTCTAGGAGTGAACCGAGGCCCAGAGAGGTTGTAGCTTGCTCAGGGCGACACACTAGTATGTGGTAGAGGCAGCACGTGAATTTGGCTCCCTGGGCCGTGCTCTTGACCACTCCTGAGGCAGCTGGAAACGAGGGAACGTGTGAGAATACCCAGCACGCTGCCTGGCATACAGAAGGTGCTCAGGAAATGCTGGTGATTTTCTCCAAAACATACCAGAAGGTTTTACCTTATACTGCGCCAAATCTACTTCCCATGGGTCCCCGTTCTGTACTCCTCCTTGGAACCCCATGAGGCACTTCTGCCCCCCTTCCTGTTCCAGTCCTCGGGCTGTGAAGATACCTCATGAGCAGAAGCAAAGCCAGGATTCAGGCTCTTCCTAGCTGGGTTTCTGTCCAAGACTCTCCTCCCCACACCGGGTCCCCTGGCTGGGAAGGTGGTTGGGGGGCTCAGAGAGACGTCCAAGGCTAGGACTCATGGGTGGGTAGTTGCCTGATCTTGGCCACAAGGCGATGTGGGTGATCGCCACACATCCATTCACAGGGCACATTTCCGGAGTGCCCCTGGGGTGCCAGGCACAGCCACAGGGTGGCATGGGGTGGGTGCACCCCATGGCCAGCCCCTCACACCGTGCCGGCACAGATATGGAATCTGTCAGATGCTACACTGGACCTTGGGTCCTGGGGGCAGGGGACTGAGGCCCAAGGTGACCGCCTGCTCCTTTGAGCCCCGCCGAGGCAAGGTGATGCTGCAGACACCCTTCCCCCGCGAGGGCTAGGAAGTTCGGGTGACCCAAATCTAGTAGTACAGAGTGGGCAACTAGATGGGAGAAAGCTCCCCAGTTTATTTGAGCTAAAATAGCACCATCCCATTTGCCTTTGAAAAGTGAGAGTCCTGCCAGAGTCCAGAGTAAATAGGCTGGAACATGAGGTCTGCCAGGTGGGGCGCGGAGTGGAAGTAACAAGGCCGCGGGGCTGTGTAGTCCATCAGCACGAGGCTGGCCAGGCCGGGGCTGGCCCGCTCTCTGTCTTCCCCTCTGCTCCTCTGTGGGGAGGGGGTTAACCCCGGGGGAGGGGGGAGAGGCTTGACCTGGGGCTTAAGGAGCTGGGATGGAGCTGACCTTTGTCCCAGGTTCCCCGGGCCAGTAAGGGCTGCTGCTCTTGTCTCGCCGTGTCCGTTGTCCTGTGTCATCGCTGGACCCGGCGGCAGCCCTGCCCCGTGGGGGTTATTCGCTCCATCTGACCCAGGAGAGAAGGGGTGCTCCCGGAGCCCTAGAGTAACTTGCATAGGGTCGTGCAGCTGAAGGACAGCATTGTCCTTTCTCCGTATCCCTGGCTTCTCCTCCGTGGCCTGTGCTTCTCCAAGGAGCCAGTAGGTGTCTCTGTTCAGCCTCCAGCCCCCAGCAGGGCAGGGATTGAGCAGCTCACCTAGGGGAGGGTCAGGCCGCCCTGATGCCCCGGGGAGGTCAGCAGAGGTCCTCATGTCTATCTCCCGACGAGACACCGCTCCCCTGGCACAGGGGCTGTGTCTGTTTCTCAGCTTTGCACCCCCAACTCCTAGGACAGCCCCAGCATATAGTACGTGCTCAATAAATATTTGCAGCGTGGATGGCTGCTTTTGTGAGCTCCTTGTCAGCAGAGGCCGTGGATCGGGGGCCCTCGGCGCGTGCTGAGCTCTAGCTCTGGAAAGCGGGGATGGGCTGCTTTAACTCACAGACGTGTGTGCGGAAGACTCGGTTAGTTGATGTGGATCTCGAAGGACATTTTCTCCTTGGAGCGGGGGGTTAGCGTGACGTGTCATGAAGCAGAATCAGTACAAAGAGCAGCCCTGGGTCTGCCTGGACGTTGGCTCTACGTATGCACTTCACAGCGTCCTCAAACCCAGCTGAGCCTGGCATGAAGGGTCGGGGGGTGGGGGACTGGACAGGGGTGTCTTAGTGAGAGCAGAGGTGGTACCCACAGGTGAGGAGCTCTGACTTGAGCTTGGAGTGGGGGTGCTCTTGCTCCTGTGAGTTGGGGGGCTCTAGGAGCAGGGGCCTGAGCCCCGCGGGTGCTCCTCCAGACACCGAGCGTGACCTGGGACCGTGTGCACCCTGGAATTCCTGTACTTGCAAGGGGAGTTAGCTGTGTGGGAGGGCAGTGGGCAGGGGGGGTGTGGGGAATGCCGTGCAGAGGCTAGGAAGAGGCTGCCCTTGTGTGGGGACCATGAAAAGGGACCCAGGATCTAGGGGATGAGAGGGCCTGTTTAACATTTCACGCCCTGAATTCTGGGGCATGGTCAGGAGCCTCGTGGAAGCAGAGCCTCGGGGACTCTGGCCACCTGCTGCTGGCTGTGGTCAGCCGGGTCCGCTGAGTCCTGCCCCCGCTGCCCCCGCTGCCCCCGTGCCCATTTCTGCCGATTGGCGGTGGTGCCTACAGGGCTGAGTTGAGAGGGGTCTGGGGCCGAGTGTGGGCTCCTGGGATGGGGCCTGGTTTGCCTTGTATCTGCCGCAGGCACAGGGCAGGATCAATTTGTCAAGCGAGATCTCGGCCAACCATTTCATTTTACAGATGAGGAAATTACTCCGAGAGGGGAGGTAACTCGCCCAAGGTCACAGGGCTTGCAGAGTCAGGATTCAGGATTGCAGAGTCAGGATTCCCCTGACCCCTGGTTTGTTCTGTCTCGTGCCTCTCTGACTCACAAGGAGCCTCTCATCAAGCCAGGGGACCCAGTGCCCTGCTCCCCTGCTCCCGCACCATGGCTGGGGCCCTCCCCAGCTTCTAGCCAGCCCCCTCCAGCCTGGGCAGGGTGTGGAATGAGCCCCAGAGGCATCCCCACAGCAGGTGGTACATCACGCGTGTCAGGAACACCCCCAGCTTAGCTGTGCGTTAACACTCCGGGTCCAGGTTGAACTGGGCAGAGCAGGACAGGCTGATGACTGTCCTCTGAGCAATCCGCAGCAGCTTCTTGGAAGAGGGGGCTTCCTGGCAGCATGAGTCCCTGTCTCTTTATTTCCTGTGTAGCCTTGGACATGTCAGTTAGCATATCAAAAGCCTCTGCTCAGCAGCAAAATGGGGGCAATAAAGAGCCTATTCTCAAAGGACTTGGGGAGGAACAAATCGGTCACATCTATAAAAGTGTATCTTAAATCATAAGGTGCTTGCTTGCTTTTTTTTTTTAAGATTTTATTTATTTGGGAGAGTGAGAGAGCACGAGCGGGGGGGGGGGGGTTGAGGTAGAGGGAGAAGCAAGAGAAGCAGACTCCCCCACTGAGCCAGGAGCCCGATGGGGGCTCAGTCCCAGAACCCCGGGATCATGACCTGTGCCAAAGGCAGATGCTTAACTCACTGAGCCACCCAGGTGCCCCCGTAAGGTGCTTTCAGTAGATACTATCTGACTTTATGTATATAAGATTCCAGAACAAGCAAGCTGATCTTTGGTAATGGAAGTCCGGCTGGTAGCTTCCCTCGGAAGGGGGCGGGAGGGGGTATCTGGGCCACTAGAAATGCTCTGTGTCTGGATCTGTGAGCTGATCTTTGGGAAATTCCCTGGGCTCTACACACGTGTGCACTTTTCTATACGTACGTTGTATGTCAATTTTGAAAGTTTTTCAGGTGGTTCTCACGGCTAGAGTCTGGTCACTTGACAGAATGTCCAAGAGGAGGCCTGCAATGACATGAGTAAAAATAGCAGTGATATTTGTTGAACACGTTTTAGGCAGTGTGCTGATCATTCGTATGCATTTTCTCATTTAGTCCTTACAACAAACCCCATTTTACAAGGCTCAGAGAAGGGGCATAAATGGCCCGATGTCACACAGCCAGCCGGCAGAGGCGGGCCAGGGCCAGGTCTGACTGCAGAGCCGGCCTTCTCGGCCGAGTATGAAGGCCTGCTCCGGGGCTGCCCTGACCCCTCGCCCGTCCCCTAAGGTCCATCCGCTACCGGGAGCGGAGGTGGCGAGCCTCCTGGCTGTGCTGTCTTTGCCACTTTGCCGCTCTGACCGCGCGGGGCTCCTGCTGGGCCTGGCAGCTTGTGGCAGAATACGCGGAGCAGCCACCGTTGCTGTGCGGGTCCCAATCTGGAGATGCTTCTAGAAGGGAGGTAGGTGGGCAGCAGGAGCCAGAAGGAAGGCGTCCGTCTGGAGAGTAGCGAGTGGAGCTGTGCTCGGGCAAGGGTCTCCGAGGGGCTCGGGGGAGTGGGGTGCGCTGTGTGGAAGCTCAGGGTAATGATGGTGTGCTCAGTGAAAAGCCTCCAGGGCAGGTCCCTGCCAGGTGAGAGGGAAAAGCAGTGTTTCTCCCGGAGTCCGAGGGAGAAGGGAGCGGCTCTGCGTAATGCGAATTCCCTCACTGTCTCCCGCCAGTGCTGGGGGATTTGCATCTTCACCCAGACCACCGAGACCTCCGGGGTGCTGCCGTGGGTGCTGCTGGGGAGAAGCCAGCACAGGCTGGCCTCCTCCCGTGGGCTGGGGGCTGGGAGGGAGCGGGGCAGTCAGGCGCTTTTGTGGCCTGCATTATTTGGCGAAGCAAGGCAGCCTCACTCAGACTAAGTCACCCTGGCGTGTGGCCTTGTCTGGGGGGAGAGGTGGCATTGTGTTCGCGTTTATATGCAACTGGCAAACCAGATAAAGCCTTATTGTCCAAGGTTTCCAATCAGATGGGGGGAAAAAGAGGGCCCGGTGGCTTCATTCAAATGGGTGCTGGAAGGCAGACAGCTCCTTTCCTGAGGAGCCCACTCAGCTCACCACCTCTGGGAGGCCTGCCCTGATTAACCCCTTCAGCCCCTTCCTGTCACGTTCCAGTCCTCAGCAAGGACGCATACACTGTGACGAGAGTAAGTACGTTAGCAAGCTCTGGTTGTTTAGGATTGATTTTGTCTCCAGTCTATCTCTGGTACTTTGATCTTGTTCCCCCTGCTTTGACTGGAGGCTGGTTGAGGGCAGAGAGGATGAGGACCCTTCCTTAGAGCCTCTCTTCAGGAGTCCCTCCTTTGAGCAGGTGCCCATCGAGCCCAGCTAGCTGACACGAGCTCCCCAGTGCAGCCTTGGCTCTCTGCCTCAGGATGTTTGCACATGCTGTTTACCCTGCTTGGAGCCCCTTCTTCCACCCCCTCTCCTCCTCTTGCTTCACTCCTGCATATGGATTCCTCTTCCAGGCAGCCCTTGCCTGCTGCCTCCTCCAGCCTGAATGAGGCTGGTTTTGTCTATTCTGAAGCCTCCAGCACTCCTTCCCTTTGGAGCGCTCCCCACGCTGCATCGTAACTGCCTAGTTCAAGGCTTGGACTCTCTACCTGGGGCCTGAGGTCCAGGGATAAGATTGGGCTGTCATGGTTGCTTCTGTGCCCCAGGTTCTAACACAGAGCCCCGCAGGTGGGGGATCTCGCTGGTGTTTTTGGAAAGGGGGGGGCATTGAGCACCAAAGAGAGGAGCAGTTTCCGGAGCTCCTTCTTCGGGAGCCCAGGTGCTGGGCCCAGCTGTGTCGGAAGGGTTGCCCTTGTCCATGTGGCTCCTTCCAGCTGAGTCTGAGCCCCAGAACAGCTGCTAGAGGCAGGCGTCGAAAGCCCAGCCTGGGCCCCTTGTGACCGCGTCATTGAGGTCCTGCCAGCTGCGCCCAGATGCGGGGTAATTGTGTTCCGCAGACATGCCTAGATGTCAAACGTGTAAGACCCCTGTGGGGAGTGGAGAGGGGACCAGGAAAGGTGCTGGCTGTCATTTATCCTTCCGTGGAGCCCGGTGAGGGTGATTTCAGGTATCCTGCAGTTCTTGGTAGAGAGAAGCCTTCCTCCCTCACGCCCCTCACGGCCACCGTCCCCACTGTGTGCACGTTTGCTTTTAGCCGCTTTCCTATCCAGCTTGTCCATGTAATACTCCCAGCAACCCTGGGAGGCGAGTGTTATTGACCCATTTTACAGATGAGGAAACAGAAGGTCAAAGTGGCTCCGCTGACACGTGTGCATTGTGGCGCTTGACTGGTAGGCATTAGGGCTGGGATCCAGCTCTCTAGCGGTCCCCACCACAGCTGCCCTTCCTTCCAGGCAGCTCAGTGCCCTGCTTAGGAATCAGGGAGCCCCAAGTGCGAGTCCTCAGAGCACCCCCCTGCTCTCGCTCGGCGCCTGGGAGTCCGTGACCTTGGAAGGGCCTGTGTCCCGACCACAAAGTGTGGGTGGGAGGGGGAAGTCTGGCTTTGACAAATAGCCCTGTGGTCCCAGGACATGCAGGGCTAATTCAAGTGCAAACAGTGTATTAGTATTTATTACTCATGCTCCACTGCTAATAAAATTTGAGTTTAAAAAATAATGGTGAGCAAATGAATTGGTCGATGGCCTGTGGGAAGAGGATGCAGGGAAGGATATTTCATGGAGAGGAGTGACAGGGGGACTTAGCTCCTGCAGGTTCCTCAACGGGGTGTGGGGGGGATGGGAAGGATTATTACTGGGGACTGCTCTCCACTCCCTGCCCCGTCTGGGAAGTCGTTCATCTGCACGTTCTCATTTGTCGGAGAGCATTTGTTGAAGGAGACAGCATCTCCAGGCTGGGTGCCTGCCTCCCGAAGATCCCTTTCTGTTATCTGTGCTGAAACTCTGGAATTGGGAAAGTCACTTCCTGCAGGGTCCCGTGCCTGCGATCCAGTGGGTGCCCCCGCCTCGACACCTTGAGTTAGGAGAGCAGACTGAGCTCTGTCTTTCAGGCAAGACAGAAACCTCAGAAGTTTCTCAGACAAACGAAGGGACATACCATAGCTTCCACGATGTCTGAGGATGTGGGAGGGGAGAGAGGGCCCCGGAGTGTTGAGAGGACTTGGAGCTGGATAGCACTTTGGGGTGAGGAGAGGGTTGATTGTTAGAGCCCCTCTCCTCTGCAGTAGACAGCACCCCCGCCCCTGTATATCATTGGTCCTGCTTGTGTCAGGAGCGTCATGGGCTGGACAAAAAATGTAATTCGAGAAGACCTGCTACTGTGTGACTTTGAGCAAATCATTTAACCTTCTTGGGACTTAGTTTGCTGATCTATAAAATGGGAATGCTGAGACCTGCCTGGCCCATCATGGAATCAAGAGGGAACACAGGGCTGTGCAAGCAGATGAGACGTGATGGGCCGTCCGATGTTTGGAGACAGTTCTCACACTCTTCTCAAGAAACTGCTTTGCTTAAACCTGGGCTTTTGGAGGGCTTAGAAAATGTGAGGGGACTTGGGGTTTGTGCATGTAGGTAGTACTTGCAAGAGCTTTCAGTATGTATCTGTCAGGAATGGTGGAAGGGGGCATGGCGTTTTCCTCCCCTCACTTTCCCTGCCCCCCACATGCACCCGCTCTGTAGTGCCGTCCTAAGTAAGGCTTAGACACCCAACGTCACCGGCGCGCTGGACTGGGCGCTGTGCCCACGTACTGTCCAAGTCTCACCCAGCCTTGAGGTAGGCACCAGTGTGATCTCATTTTACTGGAGTGGGAAACCGAGGCCCAGAGCTGTGAGGGGCCTACCCAGGGTCACAGTTAGAATTGAGCTCTGCCTGGCTCCTTCAGCACCCTGTGCGCTCGAGGTTCTGGCCCGAGGATGTCAGGCCAAGGATTGCATCAGTGACCTTGTGGTGACCCTGTGGAGTGGGTGCCTTCCCTTTTCTCTCCCCTGTGCCCCAAAATGGAGACCTGCCCCGTCTCTGGACGCCCTGAGCATGCAGATGGACTTGAGTGCACCTCCCACGTGTTTTGCCTTCAGAGCGCCATGGGCTGCAGGGAGCAGAACTTCCAAAGGCTGAGCCAGGGTCTGGGGCCACTCAGATGCCGGCCGGTTTCTGATTTTGGCCTCTGGGAGTCTCTGGTGGTTCCTCTCCAGTTCCAGAAGTGACCTGGCCACGTGCTCTGAACATTCTTGCCCCTGCCCCAGGCCTAGGTCCGTGCACCTGCCCGGGCCCACCCTTCACCCCAGGATCTCTTGGCCCAGCTGTCCCAGTGGGGTCTGTCCCGGGTGCGGGTACAGTGGCCCTGCAGGGTTAGCAGGGAATGTCCCACCCGCTGGGAGGCATCGAATCAAGATCTCCCGGGAGGGGGAAAGGGTATTGTTTAGACATTTTGTGTAAATTAGTAATATTGTAACTGTTAATTGAATGTCCATCGATTGCCTGCCAGAGGTTTGATTTAATCTGTCCTTCCCTTCCGAGCTGCAGTCGACTGCTTCAGTGGTTGGCTTCTTGGTCTCATTTTTCTTTCTCTAAAGCGGACTCCTCCCCGGCACCCCCAACCTTGGTCTCATTTCGCTGTCTTCATGAGCATCTGACACTGGCCTTGGCCTCCCTGTAGCCACCAGTCCCTCCCAAGTGGATCCGCATGACTCCTCCCTCAACTGGAGTTTCCTCGAGTTATCTGGAGACCCAGGCGAGACAGAGTTGGCCTGGTGCATTGCTTTTGGGATTTGAATGCTTTGAGATGTTCTGCAGGGGTCTGGAGACAAATGGGATGAGCCCTGGTTTTGCTCATTCATTCATTCATTCATTCATTATTCGGGGGTGGGGGGCATCAGCTTTATGCCAGGCCCTGTGTTCAGCTCTCAGGGAACACATTCCCGAGTTCAGCATTTTGTAGTGAAGATGGGGCGGTGGACAGATAACACAGTGTGCCGAGGTGGAGGCCAAGGCACAGAGCCAGGGGGACACAGAGAGGACATGGAAATCAGACATGGGCAGCAGGGAAGTCTTCCTGGAGGAGGAACAATACCTATAATATAGATCAAGCTGATTTCTGAGGACAGGTAGGAGTTAGTCTGGCAAAGAAAAGGTCAGAGGCATCTTAGGCAGAGGGAACAGTGTGTGATGACTGGGCCAGAGCGGGACCCGGGGGAAGAGGTGGCCAAGAATAAGGCAAGGGGTTAATCACAGTCACAATGGAGCACTCACTAAGCATCGGGCAGTGGCTAAGGGCTTTCCTTGGATTATCTAGTTTGTACCTATAACAACCCCATGTACAGGTGCTAGTAGCATCTTTGATCTCTGTGGTGGCAGAGCCTGGATCCCACGTGTGCTTGGTAGAGAACCAGAGATAGGAACTCAGCCTTCTGATTCAGGGGTGCTGCTTCCTTCAGCACCCCTGGCCTGCCCTGGTATGCTGTGCCGAGGGTTGGGGCAGTGACCTTGGGGCATCCCCGTAGTGCCAGATTACGGAGGGTTTTTTGGGCGTGCTAGAAAGTGTAAACTGTGTAAACTGTATCCTGAAACCTACAGAGAACCACCGAGAAATTTTAAACAGAATACTAGCTTGTTCAGATTTGTTTTTAGAAATAATCGCTCTTGCTGTGGGTTGGAGGAGGACATGACCCAGACCTCAGACACAGAGAGCAGTAACCGAGCACAGCAGTGACCCTGTGCTGTTGCTGGGTCGATGCCTAAGGCAGGAGGACGGGGGTCGGGCGGCACCGAGGACCCGGGACACCTAGGAGTCAAATGTATGTGGCTCAGGGGTGCTGGGTGAAAGGCAGGTGTTTAGACGATTCTCAGATGCTTTTTTTTTTTTTAACCAGAGGTTACAAAAACTTATTTTTGTAAAATACATGAATACATCTCATCAGAATAAAGTCTTGCCAAAAGCCAGATTATGACCTGTGACAATTTCCAGGTCGATGCAACATATCTTTGTTGATCATGAAAAGGCACGTGTGTAGTAGTGACATGCTGGTCTGCCCACTGGCGCGGAGACTCACACGGGGCGTGGATCTTACACTGGAGACCGTAAGTTGATACACCGTCAACTCACTGGCGTTATTTTAATAGCCTTGTTTCCCCCAACACGGAAAAGATGCATGTGAAAACGACACAGGGTGAAAAAGAAAGCCTTCCGGTACTTCATACCCTTGCAATGGAACCGCAAGGCTCATTAGCTACAGAAATTCCTCATCGCCGTGACCCCAGCCAGGACGAGTGGTTTCTCCTCCCCGGCTTTACCGAGACGTCATTGACAAACCTCGCTGTAGAAGTTTAAACTGTGCACCGTGATGGTTTGACATACGGATGTCGTGGAGTGATTAATGACTTTAGCCAGCATCCGTCAGCTCATAGATACAATAAAAGGAAAAAGCAAAACAAAACAAAAGAAGCAAAAGAATTCGTTTCCTTGTGATGAGAACTGAAGATCTACCCTCTCAGCAGCTTTCCGTGTCTCCTACAGCCGTGTTGACTACAGTCGTCACCCCACACACGGCCCCCCCAGGACCGATTCATCCCGTAACTGGAAGTTCGTATCTTCCGACCACCTTCCTCCGGTCCTCCCCGCCGCTGCCCTCCCCTCTGATCACCACAAGCTGGTCTCTTTTTCTATGAGTTTGGATTTTTGGTTTGGGTTTTATTTATTTATTTTTTCAGATTCCACATATAAGCGAGATCCTGTAGTGTTTGTCTTTCTCTGTCTGGCTTACTTCACTTGGCATCATGCCCTCAAGCTCTATCCATGTTGTCGCAAATGGCAGGATTTCCTGTTTCTCGTCGCTGGATGCTCTTCTGTTGTGTATATACACCACATCTTTATCCGTTCACGCGCTGATGGGCGCTTGCGCCGTTTCCGTGTCTCGGCTGTTGTGAGTAACGCTGCCCTGAACGTGGGGCGCGGATAGGTCTTTGGCATAGCGTTTCATCTTCTTTGGATCAGTTCCCAGAAGTGGGATTACTGGGTCATATACTCATTCTCTTTTTCGTTTCCTGAGGACCCTCTATAGTGCTTTCCACAGCGGCTGCACCAGCTTGCACTCCCACCGGCAGTACACGAGGGGTCCCTTCTCTCCTCGTCCTCACCAGCACTGGTTATCTCAGCGTCTTCTTCTGGGGCAGCTGGGAGTCATTCATCAAGGCCGGGTGTACGGGGAAGGACTGGATTGCAGTAGAAGATGATGGACTCAGCCCTGTTTTAGACTAGCTGATTTGCTGTGACCGTGGCGATCTCTCACAAACAATTGAATGTGCCCACCCGGAGCCCAGGACAGAGGCAAGGAAGGGCTGGGGTGCAGGTTTGGGAACTGGGGCAATAGGGGGCACACGGGTTTGGATGAGCTCCCCTTGAAAGACATTTAATGTGAGAAGAGAGGGGGGCTGATGATGCGTTCTGGAGACTGTCCATTTGGAAGGCCTGAGTCCACGAAGGGACCAGAAGAAGTAGATAGGGGTAGAAGGACCGCCCGGAGAGAAAGGTGTCCCAGAAGGCTGGTAGACGTGGGGGAGTGGTCCCTAGTGTGGAATGCTGCGGAAAGGTGCGGTGAGTCAGTAAGGCAAGAGCAGACAGTGCTTAGGGGTTTGGCAACTCGGGGACCCTTGGTGACCTTCCTGGGAGAACTGGGTGGGGCTAGGGAAGGGGAGATTCCGGGAGGGGAACGGTGTTGGATAGGACAGGAAAGGAATTGTGACAGGTGGCTTCTGCAGCCTGGCTGGGAGAGGAGAGACCAGGGAAAGCCTCTGGCGGGGCAGAGGGCCCAGGGAGGGCCTCTGCAGCCTGAGAGACCTGAGTACGGTTACTGACTGAGAAAGATCAGTGGACGTAAAGAGGGGAGGTTGACCGGCCATTCAGTTGCCCAGGACTCAGGGGCTTCCTGGAATTCAGAGTAAACCTGGGATGGTCCCGGGTGAACTGGGACAGCTTGTCATTCTGGGAGAGTTTACTTCCACTGGTGAGCTGGCCAGTGTTTGACAAAGGGCTCCTGTAGGGGGGAAGCCCTGGTGCATAGTGTTTACTGAGTGCCATGGTGTGGACACTCTTGCCACAGTCCATTTTAAGCTACCATCGTGACATCACCGAAGGCAGAACTGGGAAGTCTTTTGAGCTGGTCTGGGCTGGCTCCAGCACATATCAGAAGAGAGCCAGAGGGAGGGTCCTGGGGGGCAGGAGGGGCTTCCCCTCAACGGGGACCAGAGGGAGGAGGTAGAGCTCTGGATGAATTTCAGACCCGTCAAGAGAGGGAGACCCTGCTTAGAGGGGGTGGAGTGGGCCAGGGACCAGAGGTGAGCCTGGGAGGGAGCCTGACCCACTGGGGCAGATGCGGTCAGGGGCGCAGGAGAGAGTATTGGAGTCGGTGCGGGTTTGGGGAAAGAAGAAACAATGATCAGGAGCTGTGCGGCCCCGAGGAGCCAGGTTCATCGTGAGCCAGGGTCATAGGTGGGCAGCCGAAGGCATGTTTCGATAAGCATGTCTGTGCTGTCACTTGGCTGCTAAGAGGGACAAGAGGGGACCCTCTTTCCACGTGGGCAAGGTTGGGGTGTGGTACAGCAGCACTGGGCCAGCTGGAGAGGCAGGAGAGGCGCAGAGGAGCCCAGAAGGGTAGCACCTGCCTTAGGTTTTGGAGTCTCTTTCCTCAGCCAACCCCCACCCCCACCCCATTCTGGCTGCAGAGCTGAACGCCTAACCTGGGAGCCAGCCCGCATCCCAGGACTGTCCAGGCTCCCCGTCTGGAACAGGGCTCAGCTTGGAGAGTCCCTCTCTGCTCCCTGTGCTGCACTGTGTCTCTGCTCCCGGGCAGGTGTGGGGCTGACCCAAACAGCAGGGCACTGGGCTGATGCAGCTCGAGACTCATGACTTCTGGGGTGTGGGAAGGCAGCACCGTGACCTCGAAGTCAGAAAGACGTGGGTTTGAGTCCCAGCCCCATCATTTGAACTCCGTGGGTCCCTGGTCAGGATGCTTAACTTCCCCACCCTTCAGCTTTCTCATCCATGAAAGGGGAATAGCACTGACCCTCACCAGAGACACCTGTGCGGATTCGATGAAATAATCCATGGAAAGTGTTGGGCACCATGCCTGTGCCTGTAGACATGGCTCCTTTAATGTTAGATGTGATTGCTGTGGACAGGGCTCCATTCCAGCTCTGCATTCGGATGTTCTTTCTCATCGGCATCTAGCCCCCTCAAGTTAACGGATGGTCTTGGCTCCCTGTCTCTCCCCGCTGCTCTCTACTCCCTCCCTCCCTTCCTGACTCCTCCCCACAGCACTCGCTACCTGTTCACACGCTATATATTCTACTTATTTATCGTCTGCCTCCCCTCGCTAGAATACAAGCTCTGTGAAGGCAGGAGTGTCTGTGTTTTGTTCACTGCTCTATCCCCAGGATCAAGAACAGTGCCTGGTATACAGTAGGTATTAAATAAATGTTCATTGAGTGAATTAAGAAGTGAAAGTCTCAAATAACCAGCAACCTTTATTCTTGCTATTTTTGTCAGCTCTTAACATCCCCGTTCCAGAATCTTTCGCTCTTCATAAAGCCTAATCTGGGTGGGCTTGCTCTAGTGTAGTGCGGACAGGTTGCTGTAGGACCAGGAAGGAGGGAACAAATCATTCTACCTGAGGTGAGACTAGGACACGATTCACCGAGAAGATGACACTGAACTAGGCTTTGAGGGAGGAATAGGAGTTTTCTGAGTGGGCAAGAGAAGAAAGGACATTCCAGGCAGAGCCAGTAGCAGGAACAGAAAGAGGCACAGTGGTGTAAAAGTCCGTGGAACATTCACAGAATACTGAAGAGTATCTGGGTGTAAATGTGATGCGTGCCGTGGGCTGGAGGAAATGCAGTGGAAGGCTGCGGATGCGATCTGGCTGAGGTATGGAAACACGCCTCAGAAGAGGCAGCCGTAGGGGCGCCTGGGTGGCACAGCGGTTAAGCATCTGCCTTCGGCTCAGGGCGTGATCCCGGCGTTCTGGGATCGAGCCCCACATCAGGCTCCTCTGCTATGAGCCTGCTTCTTCCTCTCCCACTCCCCCTGCTTGTGTTCCCTCTCTCACTGGCTGTCTCTGTCTCTGTCGAATAAATAAATAAAATCTTAAAAAAAAAAAAAAAAGAAGAGGCAGCCGTGGTTGAGAGCTCAGACTCCAGGGCCGGGCTGCATGGGTCCCCAGCCCAGCTTTCCCGCTGCCTGCGGCATGCTTCTGTTTGCTGTAAAGTGGGGATAATCACAGTCCTCACCTATAGGGCTATAGTGGGGATTAAACGAGTAAAATATAGGGAGCACTTAGTACCTGAGCAAAGTGATATAAAATATTAACTATTATTATTACAGCAGGAGCTCCACGAATGCTGAATTTTTTATATGTGCATCCGTGCACGTATGTTCGCATTTGCATTGCCACTCATAGGCACCCCTTGCTCATGCATAATGAGCGCTCCTTAAGATACGAAAATGACGCTATAACCTGCCTCCACATCAGCGGGCGTGTTTTCAGTTTTCGGTAGTAGCCGTGAACGTACATGAATACGGTATTCGTACGCTCGGCTGGCTCCTCCTGACCGCAGGGCTGCAGTTCTGCCTCGGTGGGCCAAAGCCCGGCATGCGTCTGAGACCCGGACAGACAAAGGTAAGCATAAAGTCATTCTTAGAGGGCAGGAGCGGAAGATTGTAAATGCGATTCTGGAAGCATCGCGCTGAGAAATCGTGGAGAGGGTGAGAGGTGCCGGAAGTCTATAGACAGGCAGATGTTTTCACAAAGAAGGAAAAGGTAGATTAGAAAATATTATAAAGCAATAAGTGGTATGCCATTTGCCTCCAACATTTTGAAAGAGTTTAGGAAGCAGATGGCTTTGGAGCTCTGGGAAGACAAAAAGGTTCTCCCAGGGCTGGCAGGGGTTCACGAAGAACAAGTGAGGTCAAGCCCATCTCCCTTTCTTTCTCAAAAGCTTGCCATGTTGCGGGGTCTTAGACATGGGTGTCTTAATGTCAGGGAGCCTTAAGCCATGTCTTTGTGGTGTCTTTAGACATAAGACGGAAAGCCATTTAAAAAAAAAAAAAAGAAGGAAAAGCTGTAAACTCCGCCCTGTGGCGCAGACAGGTGGATTCATAGCCCCGGGCATCCAGGGAGGCTCAGGGCGGACCTAGAGAGAACTCACATTCATCTGTTTATTCATTCAGTTGCTCATGTTTTTACGTGACAAATGTTAACTGAATCCATCCTATGGATCTCTAGTACCAAGGGTGTCCTCCTCGGGCCCGTCCTGGTGACATGTTTGTCGCTGTCTTGGATGGGGAGAGGGAAAGCAGACTGTCACATTCACACATGGCACCAGGCTGGCCAGGAAAGGAGCTACGCCACTGACTGACATAATCAGTGTGTAGAATGATCGATAGGCAGAACGATGGGCCAAAACCAAAGGAGATGGAATTAACCATGAGCGAATGAGAATTCTTGCATATAGGTTTTTTTTTTTTAATCAATTACCTGAACACAGAATGGGGAGGCCTGGCTGGGCGTCCTCCAGGGCAGAGGACTTGGCAGTGGGGCTGACCATGAGCTCCGTCTGCCCAGCACGTGCTGAGAAGAGCACCCCGTGGTCAGCCAAGGGGCGTGTTCCCCACCCTGCACCCTCATTAAAGCATGCTCAGGGGTTCACTGTGCCCAAAACCGAAAGTCTTGCTCTGAGATACGTTGATAAAAGCCACCATGTGTCCAGGAGCAGGCCGGCAACATGGCAAGGGGCTGCAGGAAGGTGGGAGGGAAGTTAGACAGCGGCTGCTCCAGACCTTTGAAGGTTTGCAGCGGGGCTAAAGGAGAGAGCCTGACTTCTTCGTGTCACTCTCCCTTACTCTTTGCCCCACCAGGGGACATATAGGACCCCTCCTTTTCTTTCCCACACTTTCGTCGTTTTTCCCTACCTGGCTCACGGATCCTTTGGAAATGAGGGAATGGAAAGCAGGGGGAAATGTGGGTTGTGGGCAGTGGGGGAAGCACCTAGCTGGAGAAGTGGAAGTGCTCTCGGGCCGTAGCCATAGAGCAAGCTTCAAAGTAGTCCCTGTCCTTGATACGGATGTTGCCTTCTACTTATTGGGCATGAGGACAAGGCAGACGAATGTGTACAAATGAGATCTCTGGGACCTCATCAGAACAGCTCTGTACTGCCTGGGGGAGTCCTACCTGGAAGCAAACGCAAATGCCTTCTGGAAGTTCTTTCCAAACCCTGGGGCAGAATCAATTATTCCTTCTTCTCTGGTTTCCACATACTTTGTGTACCGCCCCTACCAGGCGCATGCATATCCATTTGCACATACGTGTAATAGATGCGTGTTTGCGAGCTGCTCCCCCACCACGCTGTGAACCTGCCTTCTCCTGCTTACGGCTTCTGCCTCGGCCCCATGCCATGCACAAAGTCAATGCTCAGTAATGAATGAGTGACTCTGTCGTAGAATAAATCTACCTTCTTCTGTGTGCAGGTTGGAAGGCATACTCATTTGTTCCTAAAAACAACACGAACAAACAAGCCTTTGAATGGGTTTCCCTTCTTAAGGGGATGGACCCAGGCTGGAGGGCCGGGAGGTATATTTATATGTCCTACAGCAAGGAAAACCAGAGAGCAAGTTTGTGATTTATTGCCAAGGCCAACGTTTAAATAAGAACCTTGTCTTAATTATTTAGCTTTAATAAACAGAAGCGTGTTTTGATGTCCCCGCCACAGCCTTTCATAGATCACACAGCCGTAATGAGGGCGGAAGTCTTTCTTTAGAGAGAGGAAGAAACAAACATCCACCACCACCCACCATCTCCGATGCTGCGCGTGTCCCTCTGGATGTCTGTCTGTCTCCAGGATGGCCCTGCTTTCCCGGAGAGGTTCGGCACCGCGTCAGTGGGGAGAGGGCATATTTTTGGAGATGCTATCCCTTCCTGGGAAGAAAGAAAGGAGCCCAGTAGTTGGTTACGGGCAGGCGCTTGTAAGGGAGGTAGACAGTGTCCCGGGAGCACCCCCCACCTGCACCCCAGTCCATAGCCGGCAGGTGTCTGATTCCCCACTGTGAGGTCTGTCTTGTAAAAGGCTCACTCTCCCGAGGGCACACACATCCAGCCCCTGCAGATCCTTGGGACTTAACATTCCAAGCGTATTTTCCCTTTCTTTCTCCATGAGTTAGAATCAATTTTCACATTAGTAATGAAATTGTGTATATTGCATTAGCCATTATCATTGGCTTCCTTGCCGCTTAGGGCTGGCCGGGCAGACTGCCTCAGGTCCCTTATCATCCTGAAGTATGGAGACAGGCCAGGTGCTGGAGCTGGCTGGTTGTCTGAGACCTTTAAACTGGCAGCCTACCTGGTCAATCACCTAGCTCATCCGAGAGAAGGAGGAGGTCAGGAGGGAAAAAAGGGCAGTTTTTCCATCGGCGAGTCAGTGCAGTTTGTTGGTAAGTAAAGTCTACAGGACAACAATGCTGAGTCCAGGTCAGGGCTCAGGGCTCTGACTGTATCCCAGGATGGGTGAGGGGTCCTCCTGATGGTATCCGAGGGAAGGCCAGTGTCCTTACTGGGCCGGGGGCCAGGTTAGAGATTTTTTCTCTCCTTATTCTCAGGGCTAGGAAGTTCCAAGTAAAGGAAAGAATGTAGCCCTGACTACCTGCCCCCCAAGTCCTTGGGGATCCCCAAGGCCAAAGCCACTTCCAGATCACATGAGAGGTACTCAACTCAAGCTCTGGCTGGAGGAGGCCTCCCTAAGGCAGGAGGTCAGCCCCTGGGGCTCTCACTCTGGGGAAGGAGCCCTTCCAGGGACCATCTTCCTGGGGGAGGGGAGTGTAGCCCCCTGGCTAGGGTTGGAGTGGCTCTTGGAGGCCTATGGGATAGTCCTGGGCCGTGTGTCCCTGTGGTCTGGAAGAGGTTCTGGGGAAGAGGTCTGGCACATTACAGGGCAGACCCCTGAGGATGAGCCGCGAGCATCTTAAACTACCCGTGGTAATCGTCCCTAACCTTGGTATCCACTTCGTAGTGGGTCACCAAAAGAAGCAGTCTTGCAAACAGTTCCCTTTGCTTTTTACAACACCACCAGGGGAAAGAGTGCTATTCGCTCCTCTTTGCAGATGGACTCTGAGCCCAGTGCTCTGCCTGGGAGACACAGCTGCCCCTTGTGGCCACCTGCTGTAAGGGAAGCTGGCCAGGGACCTAACTGGAAGTCTGTTAGGTCCCACAAATATTATTTGATCTGGAGCTTAATTCGAGCGTTCCTCAGCAAAGTTATTATCCATACCAACGTATTTAAAGTGGTTAAATATTTTAAAGCCAGGTCAGCTTCTCTCGGCTGAACAGGGTCTCCAAACACAGAAGCCAGATGCCTCCCCTGGGAGCCAGATGGTGGGTTTGTGCAGGGGCCGCGTGTGCTGGGTGTTCAGCGGAGGAATTGAGGGGTAGGGAGGCAGCCAGGGAAAGGGAACCAGCGCTCTAACCTACTTGGTTTTCGAAGTCCTTCCCACGTTGCCCCACTGAAGGCAATTTGGAAGTGCTTGAGTTTCTGTGGGGCCATGACTTTGTCACAGGCGGAGAGAATGTGTGTCAGCAGACAGCGTAGGGTGGAACGGAGGGGATGAGCATGGAGTGCGGTGTGGGTGGGTTCGTCAGGGGTCTTCCGGGCCTCTGGGGAGAGATCGCTGAGGTCCCACAGGCCTGCAACCTGCCGAGAAAGAGAGGGCAGCTTTTCCTGCGAAGGTGTGGCATGGTGCCTTTAGGGGAAGAGCCCAAACCGCAGAGTGCAGGCTCGGAGCAAAGGGATGTGGTCGTGTTGCTGGCTTTCTTCGTCTGGGGTCTGTAACCCGCAGTTTATAAATATGTGGGGGTCACTGAGAGGGTTCAGGGTTGGGGTACAAGGTCGATAACATTCATCAGGTTCTCAAGGAGGGCTGTAGCCTCAATACCAGGAACCATTCGTCCGTCTGCGGTGTAAGGCCCTCCCCAGCCTGCCCAGCCGATCCTCCAGGGTATTTTATCCTCCCCGCCTTCCCCAAAGCCTGGGGTCTAGGCACAGGGTTTAGGTATAATTTCTTGAATGTTCTAGGCTAGTTCAGGCTCCAGGGTCTTTGTGGGTGCTGTCCTGTCTTTGCCTCCTTCCCCGCCTACCAAAGTCCTACTCATTCTCTGAGACCCAGCTCAAGCCTTTGCCGAGCCGTTCGCTCTGGGCAGAGCCGACGGCCGCCTCTTTTGAGCCACCAGTAAACCTCAGCCGGCTTTCCTGGAGCGCCTGTCACTCAGGGTGTTGACAGTGTTTCTTCCTGGGTCTGTTTCCCCAGAAGACGAGGCACTTCTGGAGGGCAGGAGTGGTCCGATTGACTTCTGAATAAGCTTTTTGAGTAGGTCTTCAATGCAGTGTGGTAATGACCTAAGTCCCTTCCACCACGAGGGTCACAAGACGTAGGTGACGAGAAAATGCCCTTTGTTTTAAACTTGGAAATTGGAACAGTTGTAGCCCTGCTGTTATTAGGAAGGGGTGTCCCTCCTCCTCTCCCTTCTCCTTCCCCAGTGCTTGTTCCTTGGGGTTAGAGCAGGCTAAGTTTGAGTCACCAGGGTGACAAGGAAGGGGGACATCTCGTGGGTCATCAGAACTCTGGGCCAAAAGTAGGGGATTGAGGTCAGTGCTAGACCTGGAGGATTGGGGATAGTCACCTGCCATGTCATCAGGGAAACCATGTTTGGCCCATGTCACCAAGGACGTGGAAAGAGGAGAGCAGGAAGAACTAGGAGGGAAGAGGACCCAAGGCTTGTTGAGCACAAGTTCCCAGGATGGGGTCAGACATGGCATCTGAGGTGTCTCATTTGGTTGCCATTGCAACCCTATGCTGAGAGTGCCTGTATTCTCTCCTTTGTGTGTGTGGAAACTGAGGCAGAGAGCTTGCACAGTTCCCAAGGCCACGTGGCTGGTCAGCAGCGGGGTCAGAACTTGGCTGCAGTGGTCCAGTCATGAGACCAGGGCATCACCCTCTCTGGTGGTTGTGTGGGGGGAGTCATCTCTGAGCTAGAGGCGGTCCGGGCCGGGCATGGCCGGGTGGCCAGCAGCTGGGCTCACCTCGGGGCTCTAATCCCTCAGCCCTGAGATGAGAAAACCTCCCATTGTTGCTAAAAGGACTGAGAACACTTTTGTATGTTACAGAGGCGTCCCAGACATGCAGCCCGGCTCCCTCAAAACCAGCTTATCTCCAGTCTCTAGAATGTTCTTTTGGCTGAAACTATATTAAGTTAGTTTAATTAAAGGTTATTTTCCTAAGAGACTTTTTTTCTAATTATAAAATGATATATGCTCACTGAAGACAGCTTAAAAATACAGGCAGGCAAACGTAGGGGGTGGGAGCCATCCATCATCCTACTGTGGAGTAGTAAGCACCGTTCTAAGGGCTTGAAGACACTATTATCATTAAGCCTTCTCTATATGTGAGGAAAGCAGATTCTGAGAGGTTAAGTAACTCAGCAAAGGTCACACAGCCAGTAAATGGCGACCCTGTAATAGATGCAGTTGACTCCGGGGCCCTTGCTCTTAAATTCCCTCTGTCTTACGTGAAGCAGCAACGGCAATGAATTTTGAAAGGGAGGAGTTGAAGCTGTTTACTGGGTTTTAACTACTCGGGACTCCAGAAATCTTGATTATAATTGTCAGATAGGGACCACCGTTTCCAGGAATCTTTAGATAACAACACCTAGAGGTTCTCTAACTCAGGCTTTATGAAGACAGAGCAAGAGTTATTGAGAACCACCGAGCTGCACTCCGTCATGAGAAGTTCACACGGTTGACGCTGTGGGATGAGTGAGGGATGGAACTCGCTCCTTCCTCCTCAGCCAGGGGTGTGGCTCGGGGCCGGCTGCTTCACACTTCACCTGTGGACCCCATGTCGTGGTCAGATGTCCCACAGTGTGACTTGCATACCCTCGGCTTCTCCCCAAGGTGCCCCTATGGCCAGTGACCCAGAGCCCTTGGTCTTCGTGGGTTGGTCCAGGTGTTGGCCCTGGGACACAGCAGTTCTGTGTTTCCCACGGGGTCCCCTGGGGCCACATCCTCCCTGGGAACCAGTCCGAGGAGGAGACAGGCAGGAGCCCTCACTTGAAAACCATGCCTGACAGCCGAGCTTAGCCATTTCAGTTTCAGTGATTCATCCCCTGTTTGCTCGTGGACTTCTTAGGTTTGCACCTCGAGAAAGATGAGCTAAAGCTAGATCTGGTCCAGAGAAGTGATCAGGAGTATGTTCCCAGGACACCGAGGGGATGGACAGAGGGTGAGCCGTGTGAGAACAGACCGGTTTGGAATGATACCCTCCGGAACGGCGAAGGACTTCCTGAGGGACTGTGCCTTTCCACTTCCTGCCAGGCCGGGGTGGCTGGCTTCTGTACCTGTCATTCCAAGAGCCCGATTCCCTTCTCCCAGAGATCCACTCGGAGGAGGGGGGCTGCAGCCCGGACAGCGGTCTAGCACCTGGAGGGGGCTGGGCACACCGTGTCCCATGGGAGTCCTGTCACGGAGTGCGTAGAAGGCGAAGGCCGGGTCTCTGGCATGCACGCGGATGGTGCGTGGGGAGGGCCTGGGGCCTTGAGTGCCTTAGCGCGTCAGTCCCCTTCCTGAGTCAGATGCCTTCCCGCCACCCCACCACCCCACCTTCCAGAGTCCCCTCCCCACCATGTGGCTCCTAGGACTAAGGATGGAATTTGTGGTGGGCTTCGGGCCTCCATGGACAGGACATAAAATGGAAACGCAAGAAGTCGATTCAGAGTCTTGCTAGAGGAACGAGATACAACTTCAGTCTCTGATCTCAGGTTCTGAAACCGAGCCCAGCTTCCAAGCGGCAAGGGGCTTTGGCATCACCTGACTGTCCAGCTTCAGGCTCTTGAATGCAGAGTCCCAGGAGCCTCCCCAGCACCCTGCCTTCTGGGCTCTGGCAGCTTTCCCTCTGCATGCTGGCGTCTGGTGTGCCTCCAGCCCTCGTGTGGCTGTTCCATCTACCGAGTGCCCTCCTCTCTCTCCCTGCCTCTCCTCCTCGCCCTCCTCTTCCTCAGGAGCCGGAGCAGTGGTCTCCCCCATGGAGCCTCACCTGGAAGTCTCCCCTAAAACACTCATCTCCTCTTGCCCCCATGGCACCCCGGGCATGCCTCCACTGTAGCCTTTAGCATCTGAGCTAGTTTGTTTGACATCTCTTTCTGCAGCTAGACCGGGGGCTCCCGGAGGTCAGAGACCTCGCCTCGGGCATCTCTGCATGTCTAGCTCCTCGCACACGGTGACCTTAGCAGGTGGCTGCATGGCTGGGGGGACAGACACGAATGTGGGGAAGTGGGATCACACTGGCCTGAAGCCTCACACACACTTTCAAGGCAGTAACCAGATAAGTAGGGGTGGGGAGGAGGCACTGGGGTGGGGGTTGGAGCTGGTGAGACCGAACAGGGAAGACTTCCTCCTGTTTCCAGCCGCTCAGAGATGGTTTTTGTCCTAACAAAAACACACCGGTTTTCTACATGGAAAATCAGAAACTCTGTCTTAGGGAGAGACCAGAAATTACATGAGCTCATCATTATTTTTTAATTAAAAGACAGCAACTGCCAGTATTTGGTAAATTCAGTCTCCTCCCTGTGGGTCCACTAATGTGCCGAATTTATTTTTTATAAGAATCTGTTACTGAACCTGCTCGGTGGAGAGAGCCTTGTTAGAGCTTTAAGAAACTTCTCATTAGCGGGATAAATGTGCCGGGTGCAAGGGGAGTGTGCAGCACGCTGCTGCTGGGCGCCTGCCAGGGGGAGCAGGCTGCCTGGCCTTATGGCAGGAGGACTCCTGAGCCTTCCTGTGGGAGCATACCCGTGCGGGGGGAGGACACCAGGGGGACACGTGCATAGGCATCCCGCTGAAAAGTCTTTGCGTGAGTCATCAGCCGGCACCTGGTGCCAGGAGGCAACCCAGTCTGCTGCTAACGCAAGACTGCCGGACTCCCCAGGCCTGCCCCCTCTCCCCCCCTGCCCTGCCAGCTCCCAGGAGCGCCCTGATGAATCAGAATGGCCATCAGGCCATGTTACAAGTGCTGGCTATGGGAGGAGCGTGGAAGACCCAGGGCATGGATGTCCGGGTGATGGGCCTCTGACTATGTGCTAGGGGTGGGCGAGGGTGCACAGAGGACATTGATGCAGAGGCTTGAGTCTGTTTTTTTTTTAGATTAAAAAAAATTATTAGAGCACAAGCAGGGGGAGTGGCAGAGGGAGAGGGAGAAGCAGACCTCCCACTGAGCAGGGAGCCGGATGTGGGGCTCAATCCCAGGATTACCACCCGAGTCGAAGGCAGACACTTAACCCACTGAACCACCCAGGTGCCCCACAGAGCCTTGGTTCTCAAGTAGAATTGCACAGGGTGGGGGCACAGGACACAGAGGCCAGGGAGGGATTCCAGGCAGAGGGAGCATCTGAGCAAAGGCATGGCCGTGTGGAACTGGGGTGGGGGTGGGGTCAGAGAAGGGCCCAGGGACTTGCTGGGCTGGACATCAGGCTTGCGGGAGGCAGGTAGGCAAAGCGGCTGGAGGCGGCTTGGTTCCTGATTGCCTTGCTGAGGGGTTTAGACATTCTCTTCTAGGCAGTGGGGTCTGAGAGAAAGAATACCATCCTGTTGGTGTTTTGGAAAGAGCCTCTGCGGGCAGCGTGGAGGGTCAGCAGGTGGAGAGAGGAGGGTCTCTACAACAAACACCTGAGAGCAAAGGCACGTCCCTGGGCCACCTGCCCCAGCACCAAGACCCCTTATGTTGTCCACAGACTTCCTCTTTGGGGCCAGACGTTTGGTGTGGGAGCACAGCTCCAAAGTAACATTCTCGGCCGGAGAAGCATTGCATGTTAGAGCCGGAACGGGCCCCAAGGTCACTCTCCCAGCCCCTTCATTTTACAGTCAGGAACCGGAGCCCCGAGAGGCTGCGATTCATCAAAAGTCACTGAGAAGAGGTGGCAGGGTTGCAGGGGAGAAAGGTCGCTCTTGCCTAGGAGAGAGCCTCTGCTCAGGGGCCGGTGAACCCGTGCCCACACAATGCCGGTTAGGCATTGCTGAGGCAGGCCCGGGCACCGCGTGTGGTCTGGTCCGTGGTCTGGTCTGTGGCCAGGTCTTCCCTCTTCCCCGCTTCACCATCGCAGGCAGCCGTGGGCCCCGCGGGTTCCGAAGGATGCTGTTTCTTGGCTAGTTCTCACAGAAGACACATGCCCCCATCGGGTCCCGTTAGATGGCAGTTGTGAACAGACACAAAGTGTAGCGAAGAGAGAGTGAACCCTTCACGGGGAACTGCTGTGGCACGTGTTGAAAGGGCTCTTTCCTTCAAAAGGACGCAGAGAAGGAGAGAGGAAGGGGAGGTGCAGTCTGATTCTGAAAAGGGGGACATACCCCAAGGGCCGCTCAGCTCCCAGAAGGGACAAGAAAGAGCCTGAGGAGGCTGAGGAGAGGCAGCGTGGGGGCAGCCGGGGGAGCTGGGGTGCAGAGCGGGGGCACGAGAGGCGGAGTCTCTGAATGGAGGGCACACAGGAGAGATCTCTGAGCAGATAGAGCCCCTCGGGCCTGAGGACGCCCCTGACCCCCAGCTGCCCGGGCTGCTGCTGCTGGCCCGTCGTGCCATTTGGAAAAGGCACCCTGGAGAGGGAGGCATGAAGATCCGAGCTCCGCCGCAGCTTTGGCCATTTCCTATCCATAACTTAGCTTCTCTCATTGAAGCCCGTTTGGGTTGGGTTTTCTGTCACTTGCATGGGTTTGGTTCTCAGTGCAATGAAAGCCGCTAAAGGATTTTGAGCTGAGGGGTGACAGGATCGATTCCTATTTTAAAAACATCACTGTGGCAGCTGTGGGGACAGGGGGCTGTGGAGGGGCCAGAGTGGGAGCCGGAGACCACTGAGGAGGTGGGAGAAGTGGCTGAAACACGAGGGTTGGTCATAGCAGAGCGGGCCGAGGAGTCACAGTACGAGCTGGCGTGGAATCAGTGAGACTGCTGCTGGTGGCCTGGAAGAATCTGGGGGCACTGGGTGGTGTGGACGGGGCTGCTGAGTGACACTGGAGGGGAGCAGGGTTTGAGGAAGGTGTGGCTTGGGTGCGAGGGGCTGGGGGTTCTCTTTTGAGCAGGTTACAATTGAGATGCTGGTGACACAACTAAGTATAGAGATATCAAGTCAGCGGTTGGCTAGGGGTCTGTTGCCCAGGCTAGAGGTCCAGGCTGGGGAGTCGCCAGTGATGAGGAGGAAAGACAGTGATGTGGAGAGAAAATAGAAATATTGAGGAGAAGAAGAGGGGTGAGGACAGAGCCCTGGGGTATGAGAGCCAGGCCAAAGTGCAGAGACCAGCACGGAGATGGAGAAATTGTGGCCAGAGAGCGAGGACCCCTGGGCAGTGTGGTGCCCCACAGGGCAGGGAGGAAAGGGCCCCGAAAGGGGGGAGAGGAGAGAGCGGACAGCCGCGTCCATGTGCTGAGGGGTCACACAGGTGATGAGTGCAGAAGCGTCTGCAGGGTTTGGCAACATGGGGGCCCAAGGGGGCCCTGGTCAGAAGCCCGACCCTAGCGACCGAAGAGTGAACGGGAGGAGGGGGCTGGGGGAACGAGCACGAGAAGGTCTTTGAGGGTCGCCGTGAGCAGATGCAGGGCCAGGAGCCGTGGCTGGGGGGGAACGGAGATTCCAGGGAACGCATTTTATTTCTAAAGACCAGAGATGGCGGAGCACTCGCGTACGGTGATGGGAATGACGTGGGGTACAGGGACCAAACTGATAATAGGGACCAAACTGATAAGAGGGCCCCTTCCAGAATGAAGGCCTTGAGAGAGGGAGGGGTTGGAAAACAAATGGTTTGGCGTCTGATGGAAGAATAGTCGGGCAGATGACAGAATGTGACAACAGACAGAGGCAAGTCCGGGGAAGTTTAGGGGGTTCCTGTGTACTTGCTGTCCCCGTGGCCTTCGGGGCAAGGCCATGAGCTACAAGGGACAGGCAAAGGTGTAAAATGCCAGTCAGGGAGTTGGGGTCTCTTTACCAGGGATCTGTTGGAAGGGGATCACAGGGCAATGATGAGTGCCTGTTGAAAGCTTGTGGTTATAAACCAAAGGGCAAGTAGTCAGCCAGCTGTGGGGGGCTGTCTGGACACGTTCAGGTGCTGGGGTGCAGGCATGGAGAAGATTTAGTTGGGTGCAGGTGGCTGTGGGATTTTGCCGGGTGAGAAAAGGTAAGGAGGAAGGTGCGAAGGATTAGAGGTTAATTTGCAAGGGACAGATTCTAATGAGCTACAATTAGCATATCCCCAAGCTGTCTAGATAGAAGACACAGGAAATGCAGGTTCGGGGTCATCAGCTAACAGGCAGTGGTGAGGGTTTAGACAGGTGGCCATGGGCGAGTGTAGGGTGAGGACGAGGAGGGTCAGTGACCAAACCCTGAAAGTCAGCATTTAAGGGGTGAGTGGGGGAGCCTTCCGGGGAGACCCAGGTGAGGTGATGCTGTGGAAAGCACGGGGGAGGAGGAGAAGCTGGGGCCGACCGTGTGGCTTGCTTCCAGGCAGTCCCGGAGGCTGGAACGGTTCATTTGGAGGCCCCCCAGGACTAGGTGAAAAGGTTTTTAGAGGAGAGGTGGAGGGGCTGGCCCCAGTCAAGAAGGGAAGGGAGGAGGCGGGAAACAGTGAGTAGGGTCAGAGGATCAAGTGTCAGATACGGAGGGAACTGGACCGAGGTCTGGAGAAATGAGAGACTGGTTAATTTTCCAAGAAACTGTAGGAAAAAGAAGTTATGAGCTGAACTCAGCGGTTATATTTGGAACCAGAAAACAGCACTTGGCTTTCAGGGCCCGCAGCTGTGAGTGAGAGAACGCTCTGGGCCTGGAGAGGCGGGGAGAAGTTAAAAGGGGTCAAGAGTACAGGCCCAGGCCGGGAGTGAGGACTGGCATTGCTGAATCCTAAGGAGCTGAGTAGCCACACCTGTGCCCCGAGGTGTCTCACCGCCCCCCTGCACCGGGTACACCTGCAGAGTGGGGGAGGGGCCTAGGCAGGGAAGACTCAGGATGGTCCAGGCCCCAGGGTCAAGGTGAGGCTGTAACCCCAAGAATCCACTTTGGAGGGAGGTGCTGATGATCCGGGCTGGATGCGGTGATGCTAACATTTAGGTCAGTGTTGTAGGCGTCACCCCCCAGCCCCCGGTAACTGCCCCAGGGTACTGACACCCACAAGGCTCCATGGGTGAAAGGAAGGAGGATGAATGTCTGACAAACTAGCGTCAGGCCCAGAGGGGGCCAGCAAAAATATCTGAGGGTTGCATGAGTGTTTTGAGCCCAGGATTTCACTGGCAGGCACAGTCTGTGCTCTGAAACAGCCCTGGAGAGTCGGGGGCAGGGGACAATTCATTATTCGTTGGCCATGAAAGCCTTTGCATGTCTCACGGCATGTTCTGCCCTCTCTTTTTGTATCAGGGTGAATGGTCAGGTCTCCGTGTGGGAGCGCAGTATCTCTCAGCCTTGCGACCCCTGCAAGGCCTTCTGCCCCCCCCCCCGGGTTTTCTTATTCTCCAAGTTTCTCTTCCCACTCCCCCAGAGGGTGTGCGGCAGCAAGTCTAGGGGGAGCTCTGGGTCCCTCTTCCTTTCCAGTCTCCTGTGAGGGGCTTGGTTGGAGAGCCCCTGTGCATCTTTTCATCTCCTTGCAAATGAGGGATGCGCTCAGCTTGAGGGTGCAGTGCCGGTGGTAGGGAGGGGAGACTGCAGCCACATTGCTGGGAGGGTGGGCCCCCCAAAGCCCACGGGGTGGGGCGGTTGCTCCTGCTGCCTGGGAGACCACAGACTGCTGCCCACACATCCTCATGGGCAGGCACGCTTGGGTCAAAGTGCGGTGTTGCCGTGTTATCTACCCGTCTTTCCCACGGCGTCGTGCCTAGCTCCTGTAGATGGGTCCCTGAAGCCCCAGAAAGCGCGGTGCTCCTGTGTTTTCCGCAGGCTGGATTCCGCAGGCAGAGCCCGCCTAGTGGCCTCCTGTGTGTTCATCAGGTCTGGGAGCTCTCCTTACTGAGTGGTGATCCGGAAGCCACAGGGAGGCCGCGGGGCCAGATGAGAAGTGGAGAAGCTTCTCCGGAGCTGACATCAGCAGCCACAGGTCCAGCTTTTGTTTCCCCAAGTCTGGTTTGCACTGAGGTTGCTAAGAAAGCTTTCTGCCGGGTCTGCTATGTCCTCGACTAGCCTCGCCAGCGCTCCCAGACGTTCTCATCTTCCCTCTGTGGGGTTCACGGTGGGGCTGAGGCTGCGGCCAGATGCATACCGCGGGTGTCCTCCTCTCTCGCGGCCCACCTGCCCTTCCCGCTCTGCCCACTCCTGGGTGGTGGATTTGGCAGCTGGCATTGAGAAGCTTCCAGTGTCTTGATGCAGAGGTGGGAGGAGGGGCCGAGGGCTTTGCCCTCCACCTGCAGTTCTTCCGCCTCCCGGAAGAGCTGTGAGTGGCACCAAGTTCCTTTTACGTGTGTCCCCAACCACTCTGTCATCATGAGAGGCCTTGGAGCCTGTTCCCACCGTCGCTGTTATGGATGCCCCTGCCCGCCGAGAATCATGGCCAGGCTGAGGCCGTTAGTCTCAGGGGCAACAGAAATTGCTTTGCCTTGGATTTTACGATTTGGGCAATGACAGCGTTTATACGGGCACTTCCTACTTACATACAGGTCGTGTTTCTAGTGGTTTATTTACAAATTGGCTGTTGGCCAATTGAAACCAGTTCTTAGAGAAATACGTTTTCGGGTGGTGGTTAGGTTTCCAGGCCAGTGTGCAGAGGGCTGTTTAACTTGGATCAAAGGCAGGGATCCGAGAGTTGGAAGGGGCGGGTTACAGGTCAAGGTTACACCGAAGAGGGGATAGGCAGGGGTGGGGGTAAGCCTGGGTGAGGAAAAGGTCCCTGCCCCTGGGTCCACGGAATGCCGTCAGGGTGGGGCATTCATTCGTTCGTGATTCCCTTGCTTCACCTCATACCCATATTCAGTTCCCCTTTGCTCCCAGACTCTACCCCCAGTCTAGCCCCCGCCCTAGCTACCACCACCCTAGTCCCAACTGCTGCCCTCTCTCCACCTCCCTGCTTCGTTCTCTCCCCCCACCCTGTCCCTCCCCACTGCCCACCACCAGAGTGAAGCTTTTAAAATGCAAGTCAGCTCAAGTCATTTTGCAAGGATCATGCAGAGCCCCTCCAGTCCAGGAGGCCGGAGTCAGCAGCTACCCCTCCACCCTCCACCCCATCAATTCCACTTACCTGGGGCCCACTTCACTGAGAGGTGGGGGGTGGGGGGGTCAAGGTTTCTCGGGCGCCTGCTTTCTTTTGGATCTGCTTGGTTTCCTTTTGCCCCTACGTGTTCCTGCTTACTTCCTCAACATCCTGGGTGACGTCTGTCTTTGGAGCGGGCTTACCACCCACCCTTTGCTTTAGACAAAAAAAATGGCACCTCCCTCCTCTCACCTGCTGTGTATACCCCCAAGAGGACAGGAGGACACTTTTTTTTTTTTTTTTTTTTTTTTTACTGCGCTCCAAAAGTTCATAACTGCAGTAATTCATCTTTTCTGGGCTCCTTCCTTAATTGTGAGTGGCAGTCACGTTCCTGCCCCCGTGTCAGTTTAGCTCAACTCTGCGCACCAGGCCTCGGGTTCCTTCTCATTAGTCACTCTCCCTCCCCTGCGCCACCCTTCCCTCCTGGGCCTCCAGCCTCCCCTTCCTGGGGTGAGCCGACACCCCGCCTTGAGCTGACCCGTCCATCGGGGCTGCCCCCTGCCCCTGGAAGGCACCCACCTCTAACTCCCCCTGCCACGTTGGCCTGATAGGCTTAAGTCACCCTGATTCGCAGGCAGGCAGCTGCTTCTTGGAGCTGCCCCAGGGCAACATCCCAGGCTGACTGTTCTCTCCTGTGGCTCCATCAGTGAGTTTCTGGGCCCTGTGTCACAGCAGCATAGAATCTGGGACTGCAGGAGCCCCTGGGGCTCATTTTGCTCCTGTCTTGCCCTCTGCCCTTCCCACCAAGGAAGAACCCTCTTCCCTGGCCAGAGACTGTCATGTTCAGCGTCCGCCTCCTGCCTCTGCCTGCAGGCTCCTTGCCGCAGGCTCCTGTCCTTGCGTCAGGGGAAAGAGCAGTATGTCCTGCTGCTGGAGTCGCCTGCCTCTGGTGCTGCACCCCCGCCGTCCCAGCCTCTTCTCTCCACCACTTGTTTACAGCTTCCCAGCCTCTCTGCCGTCTGGGTGACGGGAGCACCCAGCCAAGACAATCTGAATTAATTTTGCAAGTAAAATTTCATCAGACGACCTATCAAGCGCTTCACTAAATCAAGACATATTACATCTCGTGTGTGCCCTGAGCCCATTTATCATGAAAGTCAGCCCCTGAAATGCCAGACAAGCTTAGGCCAGAAAGGAGGAAGCTTCTTATATGAAGTGAGAGGGGTCTTCCTTGTCTCTAGATGTATGACCCCAGGGGCTTCGCTCTGCTCTTTTGCCAAGAAGGCATTGTTGATGGTACTTGCGATTCAGGGTCAGATGGCTCCGAAACAGAACCCCTGCTTTGAGGCTTCCTTGCTGTGCAACTCTGAGCAAGTTGCTTAACCTCTCTGAGCCTCTGTTTTCTTGAATGTGAAATGGAAATCATTATCTACCTTCAAGGGCTGTAAATGAGACGAGCCTCTACGAAGTCTCTGTATGATAACAAGGGCTCTATGAATGTCCCTTCCTTTCCCCCATAGGAGGTAAGTGACAAACCCTGTGGACATTTCTGGTTCCATCACGCTGACGTGGAGGTATCCGCACACGACAGGAATGATGGAAAATTAACAAGGGAGTAGAAGCTCTGCACGTGGCAGGTACGTGTATGTAGTTGATGGGGGGGGGGGGGAGATGGCTTCAGGGGACCGTTCCTGTTCACACGGAAGGAAAGCGGGCGGAAGTTGTCACCTTCCAGACACAGTATGGGTTCCGTACGTTGGTCCCTCTCTTGTGTCTTTTTTTCTTGCCCTGACTCATCACCTGTGAGTTGTTGGTTTTACAAAGACTTCTGAGATCCTTGATGGAGCCTCCCTACGGTGATGTTGATGGACCCTCACCTTTCTGCTGGGTTGTTTGGCTTTGTGGCTGTCACCTTCCCAGGTAGCAGTTGACTCGAGTCTTTTAGGAGCAGGCACAGGGAGCTAGAGACACGTCCTCTCTTATCTGCTGACAACTTAGGTTTGGACTCCTTCCAGAGAAGTCTGGGGGTGATGACCCCCGTGGGATATAGCAAAGACCCCCTTTGTGACAATTCTACTCTAAGCTTGGCCTCCTGGGAGCTGGGAAAGTGAGGTCCTGGGCAACCCAGGACTGGTTTTGGAGGGGCCCAGGCTCCCTAGCTCCCTCTGCCTTCTCAGCTGCTCATGCATGAGGCACGTGGGCACCAGCACCCCTGGGAAGGTCTGTCGTCTTTTGTTGGGTGCTTACCAGTGCTGCACCCTGAGCCGAGAGGGCCAGACAGAATCTTTCTGTCCACCAGGAGCTTCCAGTCCTGACTGGCTGTGGTGCCAAAGGACAGAATGAGGTACAGGATGTAACTTACTTCTTTAAGCACCAAAATTAAAAAAATATGTATCTTGGCCACTTTCAATATTTCCATCCAAATGGACCTAAGAAAAGGATCACTAATATGCGTCTGTCTTAAGCAGTGTACACAGAGCACAATTTGATCATCATTCTCATTACTCAGGGTCGTTATTAGAAACATCAACTACTACCCAGATATTCTGTGTCCCATACCAAGTGGCCCTGAACTGCTCACTTCTTGGGTTCTTTATCCATTTTATGATTTTTATCTCTCTCCTGCTTTATCAGTTGCTTCTTGCTGCTTTTGCCAGCCTGCCTGCCTCCCTTCTGTTTCGCATTTAGTGTAAATAAACTCTATTAGCAATAGGCGTAGGAGGGAGTCTGGGAGGGTCTCTCTTGTTTATTTTGAGGTTTGTTTTTTTTAAAAGATAGAACAAGACAGCTTGGGGAGGGGGGTTGAGGGGGGAGGGGCAGAGGGAGAGAGAGAATCCTAGGCTCCATGCCCTGCGCAGAGCCCGATGTGGGGCTCGATCTCATGACCCTGAGATCATGACCCGAGCTGAAACCAAGAGTCAGATGCTCAACAGACTGCACCATCCAGGTGCCCCTGTCGTTTCTTCTTTTATTTCAGTGGAGTTATGTCCCTTGGGTAGTGGTGGTATCATACTGCTTTGCGTTGATGCTGCGTTGTTTGCGTATATGCCGTTTTTAATTTCATTTATTTATTGAGATATCCTTGACATATAACATATTAGTTTCAGGTTCGATATTTGTACAGATTGTGCAAGGATCATATATGACCAGTGTTCCAGATAGATTTTCAGCTCGTGGTAGACAAGGGACCTCACGTCACACTGGTTATGCTCTTCCCAGAGCAGTGCTCCGTGTATGGCAGGGACCTCACATATGCGCACACTGAAGGTTTTTTAAAAAATATTTTATTTATTTATTTGAGAGAGAGAGCGTGTGGGCACAGGTACAGGAGAGTGGGGAGGGGGAGGGGCAGAGGGAAAAGCAGACCCTCCCCCCCCACTGAGCAGGGGGCCTCACAAGGGGCTCCATCCCAGGACCCTGGGGTCACGACCTGAGCCAAGGGCTGACGCTTAACCGACTGAGCCACCCAGCTGCCCCCACACTGAATTTATCAATGAATCTACTTCATGAAATAGGGCATGAAATTGAATGTATCGTAGTTGTATCCTCAGAAAGCGAGAGAGTATTTCCATCCAAAAGAGACAGTATGATAGTGGGGTAAGACTTGGTAAAATTGGGGCACTCATTTCAGCCCTTCCATTTACTAGTTGGGTGATTTTCGATTACCCTGTGCCTCATTTTCCTTGCCTCAGAAATGGGATGATTATAGTGGCTGCCTCATAGAGTTGTGAATTAAATGACAAGATAGCTGTTACAATTGCTTAGTACACATTCGGCACGTAATGAGCTCAGGGATGTTAATCACAATGACAAAGAAGCCTAATCCTTTGATTTGGTGGGAGAGTGGTGGCGATGGTCTGAGCTTTGCTAGGAAGGTTTTCTAGGGACCATTCCTTTCTGTCCAGGACTTCCTCCTCCTCCTCCCCCTCTTCCACGCCTCTGGGAAGATCTTTATTTGGTCTCAGCACTAGATGGATATTAATGCAGAAATGTTAAGGCTGAAGATTTCCACAGCCTTTGAATAATAGGCATTTGGAAAATTAAATATTTCTGTCAAGTAGGCCATAAATCTTGGCTGTTTAGGAAGGTGAGAAATTAAAATTGCAAAACAGCCGCGGAGGGAGCATGTGGTCCAGCCCCCGTGTGTGGTCTCAGGGTGAGGGTGGGCAGAGCGCAGGGCTCCCCGCGGCGGCACAGCCGCTTTGGAGCAGGGACTGGAGCAGACCTGGGGCGTGGAGGCCGTGGGGAGCAGGCTGGTCCTCAGCCTGGCGGACTTTGAAGTTCAGATGGTTTTGATGGAGGCTTCCCGCTTTGTTTTCTAGATCTGCACCCGGCCCGCGCCTGCCGGGCTTCAAGCCTTCTCTTCTTTCCCTCTCACGTTGGCCTTCCTGCCCACCCACCAGCCCACCAGCGAGGCCTCCCGCCCTCCTCCCGCCTCAGAGGAAGCCTGTGCCGCCCCTGTTCCGTTACCTCCTTCTGCCGCTGGAGAGCCACCCTGAAAGGGGGCAGCCCGTTCTGGGCCTCCCCTGCCCCAGCAAAGACAAAAGCGAGAGGGTCTTGTGTAGAGAAAGGATCTCCCGGACCACAAGGAGGGACAGCACATGTATTATTCTCCAGGGGACAGGAAACCGCAAAGACAAGGAGATGTGGGTGAGGCCTCTTTACATGGGACGCTCTGTCTTCCAGAAGAGCAAGACCATCCCCGCAGCTCCGTCTCCCCTCCCCCAGCCCCAGGATGGCCCAGAGACCCTCAGCCTCCTGGGTGTTGCTTTCCTGACTTCTTACCTGGTCACGTATCAGGACTTGACTCTTGTCTACTAAACTGCATACATGTGGTGTTAGGAGTGTGAATTAGTCACCAGTTTTGGGGGACCCACATGAAAAGGGCTACCAGCAAAGTAAAGCCTAGCTAGGGGAGAAGGGCCAGGGGTGCTGAAGAGACTTAGAGCCACGTCATGTTCTTTGTTTCATGCATGGGTAAGCGATTGGAACATTCCTGATATGCTGGATACCTAGGAAATATAAGTAACAGTGAGAACAGACTGTATTGGGCATTGTGCTAATAAATCCTTTAAACACGTTAATTCATTTAGCCCCAAGAGTCTTAAAATAATATTGTTATCCGGTTTAATATGGAAGCTGTGATTCAGAGAAATGACCTTCCCAGATGGAAGAGCTGAGAATCAAACCCACATCTGACTTTTATTTTTTTAATATAAATTTTTTTAAGATTTTGTTTATTTATTTGAGAGAGAGACAGAGAGAATGAGAGAGCACGAACGGGGTGAGAGGCAGAGGGAGAAGCAGGGAACCGGGTGCGGGACTCCATCCTGGGACTCCAGGATCATGACCTGAGCCCAAGGCTGACGCTTAACCAACTGAGCCACCCAGGTGCCCCCACATCTGACTTTTAACCACTTTGGATCACTTGCCAATAAGGCCTTGTTGAAAATTCAACAGGGAGTCTGACCTTGCTCCTAAGAAGCTCAGTCTAGAAGGAGAGCAGGTGAGTATGCTTAAGGGGCAAACTCAGTCTAGGATGGATGGCCAGGGAATAGGGAGGGCTTCCTGGAGGAGGTGATGCCCAAGCTGTGTCCAGAAGGATGCAGAGGAGCCAGCACAGGGAAGAAACAGAGGTAGGTGTTGTGAGCCTGAGGGAGGAGCTTCAGCCAACACCCAGAACCGAGTGGGAATTTGTGTCTAGGTAACAGGAAGCAGGCTGGAACTAAGGTACAAAGGAGAGAGAAGGAGCCAGAGAAGTGGCAGAAATCAGACAGGAAAGGCCTCGTATGTCAGGCTGAAGGTGCCAGGAAGCCACTGAAAGGGTTTACCCAAAAGGGAACAGGTTGAGACCCTCCGGTGGAGGTAGGGCGGCTGGGTAGTAAGAAGCAGAAAAATGAGGCTGTGGCAGCTACTTGTGAGAAATGTAGGCGTAAACTGAGGTCTGCAAGTGGACAAACTTGTGAGACTCTAGAAGGCAGAATCGATGGGACTTAGTGCTGATTAGACATGGGGGCGGGTGTCGTGTAGAGAAGGGAGGAGCCAGGGCTGAGGGACCAGGGTGGGCAGCCTGTCCGCACATATGTGTGGCCCACCTGCTTGGTGGCCATGGGGGTCTTCCCCGTGGACACAAACCCCGTTCTGGCCTTGTGTGGATGAAGGGGATGCATTCGGACCTCTGGGCTGTGGGATGCATATGATTATTGAGATGTCTGTCATGCAGGCAGGGGCCCAGCTGGCCCAGCTCCCACCTCTTAGTCGCTTCCAGGCAAACCCCTTCTTTGTCCCTTACAAAGGAAGTAGGCTCTTTCTGTATTGGACATATGGACGGTGTCATTATTGGCCTCTTTTCCTGTATGGCCTAGGGGTTGCTTGGCCAGCCAGCACTGTGCTTGGACCTAGCTTCTTCTAGGTTACTAGCATATGGCCGTGGGCAAGGCAGCTGTTGGAAAGCCCCCAGTCTAGGAGCTCTAAGTTTCAAGTTCCCCTACACCCCAGCTTCTCTGGGCTCTAGAGAACCCCTTCTGGGGCCTGGATGAACTGGTGCCCAAGGAGAAGCTTGTAAAAACGAGATAAGACAACTCCTATCCTATATCTCTGGGTTCCTGGGAAGAAAGCAGGGTGGGTGGCAACCTTCACTTTCTGGAGTAAAATGTGAACTTTTACAAACTGAGGACCAAAAACTAAGTCCAGTCTTAGGCCAGGGCCTGGGAGGGAGCAGAGGCAGCCATCTGGTGGTTAAGGGTAGGATGGGTGGGCTTTGTTCCCCATCTAGCGGGCTGCTTCTCTCAGCTCAGCGGACCTAAGCACTTGGGGAACTCTATCCTTTGGTCCTCCATGCAAGGAAATTAGATGTGACACTCCTGGTTATTCGACTCTGAATCCCCCCCCTTCCCGGAGCTTCAGAGAAGCCCACCTCCTGGTCAGAGAATTTATGAACCCCCATCTGCCCTTTCTGGCACCTGCCACACCTGGGATGGGTTCTGCCTCCCCGGCCCACCTTGAGCACCAGCCACCATTCTGGTTCGACTCTTTACGGACACCCGAGGGCCGGGCACATTATTTGTCCATCACAGAGGAAGTGTGCCAGGCGTGTCTCCTGAATTCAATACAAGCTCCCGGAGAGCCTTTGAAAGGCTTGGGGTTGGGGTTTGGCGGCGGCTGGGGGGCGGGGTCGTCGTCTTGGTGAGAGAACGTGTGTAGTGTGCAAGTTGGGGTGGGGATTGGCGATGTCCAGGCTGGCCGGAGGAAGGGCTCTGGGGCCTGGGCGTGGATGGCGGTGGAGGCAGCAAGCCTGGAGCCCCCGCCCGCCCGGCTGCCTCTCACCACGTGTGCGCTAGGCCTTCGTTACTCTGGCAACTCGCCCCGCTCAGACGGCACCAGGCAGCTGAATCCAGCCCCTTGTTACGGGGGGAAAATGCTCTCATTGAAGCGCCCGAGCGGAGCTTCTGCCTTCTATTGCAACCGGCGCCACCGGCTTCCATTTGTAAACTTATTAGTGTGCGCGCGCGCGGCGAGAGGGCCCGGGAATCCGGGCGGCGGCGCGGGGCGACGGAAGGGGGCGATGGCCGCCGCATGCTAATCAGGGGGCCGGGCCGAGCCCAGGGGTGCCCGTCGCCAGCGCCCCTGGCCCTGGCGTTGCCCTTGGCCCGACCTGCTCGGATTCCCTGACATTGTGCTAGGAGTGCAGTCGGAGCGGCGCATGGTTGGGGAGGGTCTCCGGACCAGAGAGGAGACAGGTGTCTCCCCCACCACTCCACCCCCACCCGGACACCGGGAGGGGGCGGCTCCCTGCCCTGGGGGGGGTGCCCTGGTCCCCAGGCCTGGGGCTCCCCGCAGCCACAGCCCGTGGGCGCTTGCCCGAAATGCTAATGCGCCCGCGCCTCCTTATTCCGAAGGGGCAGGTCATCAGCCCGACAGGTGGGGCCGGGCGCCCTGCTCCGTGTCCCGCTCCCTGTAGGCTCCCGAGTGGGCTGACGAACAGAGCGTGGGCCTTCCGGAAGCCGGCTGTTCTGGACCCATCTCAGGACTTCGCACAAGGGCAGCTCTTTGTTTACAGCGCCCCTTTCTCCCCCCCCCCCCGCCCCGTTTCCTTCGCTCCCGCCTCCTCCCCCTTTCCGGTGATCTGCTCCACGCGGGGGCGGGGCAGGGCTGGGGGGCCTTCCCTGTCTGAGCGGCCCCCCTCCCGGTCCTGGGCCGAGGCGGTGACGCTGGGGCAGGCGTCATCCCGCCCGTGGGGAGCGCTGTGCTGCTCTCCTGCCAGCGGGCGGAGGCAGTTGGCCGCCACCGAGCCGAGCCACCGACCGCGGCTTCGCCTACCTCGTCGCCACCAGCTGCTGACCTCATTAGGGCTGGTATCATGGAGGAGCGAGCCTTTAAAGGACCAGAAGAACGGGAGCTAAGTGGCTGCGAAGATATTGACAGCCTCCTTGGAAACTCGCTTCCCAATGAGCGTCCGCGTCCCCTCCTCCTTTAATTAGCAGGAGGGAGCTGGACAAGTTGTTACAACTGCAGGGAAAACGATAAAAGATGGCTTTGTATTAGTGTGGCAAATTTTATTAAACTGAGAGAAAGGGTAACTGAAACATGACAGCCGCGTGTGTAGTGCCTCCTGAATTTGTAATAACCCAATCTTGTTCTGAATCATCCCTGCGTTGGCAAACGGAATATAAAGCATTTAACAGATCCAATATTGCAGGAGGTACAACAGAGAACAGCCGAGTGGGGAGGGACAGGTAGGGGAAGAGGGCCTCCAACCCAGGGCAGCCTTCGCTGGTTAATGAGACCTGAGCAGAAATACAGGGTCTGGCTCCCAGCTTTGTCTCATTAATGACTCCTGCCCCCCCTCCCCAGGGGGCTCTTTCTTACATCTCGGTGTTTCCACTTAAAATTCAGAGGTAATATCTGGCCACAAGAGAAAACTTAACTAATAGCACATCAGTTGGTAGGGAATGGACAAAGCCATCTTTTCCTAAAGGGAGTAAAAAGTAAGACAGGAAATCGGGGAGGAAGGAGCTCAGCCACATGGCCCTTCTGGGCTTGGGGGACGACTTTGGTACCCAAGCTGGAAGGGGCATGATGCCATGTTCACTGTGCATTAGCTGTGGTGCCCATGGCTATCATTTTGGTGATAGACACGTGTGTGAAGCCCAGATAGGTTAAGTCCTACATCCAGGGTTTAGGAAATGGCAAGCTTGGTCTCGCACTTTGGTCCTCCAGAGTCCAAAGCCTATGCTTTACCCATTACCCTAGGTCTCAGATTTCAGTTGACAAATAATAAGGGGAAAAAAAAATCATTGGTAGAGGCACTTGAGTGAGGAATTGTAGCCCTTGAACTCTAGGGGATTTCAAGATCTTCTGATCTAGGGGAGATATTTACTCTGCTTTTCAGAGGAAGTGACTGGTTCCAGAGATGTTAAGCCACCTGTCCAGGGTCATCCAGCCAGGAGGTGACTGAGAAGGGAGATCAGACCGCACATTCTTCCCTACTGAGTAAGGCCTCAGACGTCAGATAAATCCATGCTTTATTAAAATAGGGTCTATTTAAGATGATTGCAAGCTAAATCTGCAGACTGAGCCTGATTTCTTACTCCTGCCATTTCCTTCTCTTTGGTCCTCAGTGGAGGCAGAGACGAACATCATCGTCCTCCCTGTCACTCTTCCTAGAGTTGAAGGCTGACATTTAAATCTGACCTCTCCCCTCGCTCAAATTCTTCCTGCCAAAGACTGAGCTAGACCCTCTTGGGGGTTTCACTTCCCACTCAGGAGTGATTAACGTGTCCCTTTTCCCAGCACGTAGAGGAAATGAGCAAAGCACTTCTGTTTGGAAAAAAAGAGAGAAAGAGAGAGAGGACAAAAATATGTAACACAACCCCGGGCTCCAGTTTGGGTTTGCAAAGTGGAAAACAAAACAGAACCATTTCCCAGGTACTTTTATGTTATTGCCTCTATAATGTGCCCAAAAATATTTTCCAAGTGATTCATCTACAATCCAATAAGAACAACGGCTGTTGCCATTCGTATGAAAGGAGCCGGAGAGCATTAGTGAGCAATTTTATTTTATGAAGGGGAAGTGGCACAGGTGTTTGGAGCCATTTGCCTGCGGCATCAAGGCCTGTGCCCGGGGCGTGCGTAGCTCCAGGTGGGGCAGCTGGCAGAGCTGTGGTTGGCTGAGACACCAAGCAGACAGTACCCCACAGTTAACTCGGGACGGGACTACCCATGGTGGAGGCTTTCAACGTCAGTGCACTGGCCTTCTGCCATTCAAAGATCTCTTTGTCGTCTGCTGATTTTCCAAAAGTATCATTAACTGTAATAATTCACACTTGTAAGGGACTTCGTAGTTGGCAGTGCTGCCTTTTACCCATCCTCTGGTGTGATCTTGATAACCACCCTGAGACTGAAACAGATCCTGTCCTCCCCATTTTACAGATGAGAAGACTGAGGCTTTGAAAAGTTTAGTGCTTTGTCCGGGTTAAGAGGCTCCCTTCCACCACTACCCCACCCCCCTGGCCATTTCCACATGTCGGTGTCCTCCTTGTAAATGTTGGGGATTTTGTGTTGAATTCTCGTTTGGAGCAGGAGGTGTGGGCTTCCCTAAGAGGGTAATGCTACACAGTGTCGGTCACTGGGACAAAAGGAAAGTTGTTAGCCAGGAAACAGGAGTGATCAAGAGGACCTCAAGGTGGCAGGGGAGAAACTCTGGGCCCTACTGGTGAGTACAGACTTGGAGGAAGCCGGGCATAGGGAATGGCGCTGTCTTCATACAGGCAGGTAGGGGCTAGGAAGGGTGAAGCGAGAGTCTCAGAGAGGGTCTGAGCGGACCGATGAAGGTTGGGTAGATGAGTGTCCCTCTTGTTCCTTTCCCCTTCCTATTTCTAGGCTGTTAGAAAAGTCTTATTGAATCATTCCAGTCTCATTAGTTGTGCGTTTGGGATTAAGGCAAAGGACCTGTGTCCGCAGCAAAGCATTCTTCAAAGGGGGTGGTGGCTGTTTCTCAGAGCATCCTGTCGATGTCAGCAATCATAAGTGGGAACGAGGGTCAGGGAAGAAAACCTGCTGCCTGCCTCACTGGAAAGCCTCCCTCTCCTGCCAACTGTGGAAGGCCAGGGTATGAGGAGTTTGAAACCTGATTGTCCACAACATTGTGAATTTACGTAACACGACTGAACTGCACACTTGAAAACCATCAAGATGGTAAATATTATTTCATGTATTTTACCAATAAGAAAAATAATTGTAACAATTGCTGGTAGTTTATGAGTCAAAGGCTTATAAGGGTTCTGACGATAGTATTTCTCTGCCTACCCTTCCCTAACCCCTCAGCCTCCCCTCTTCGAAGCAATGGCTTTCAACTTTTTATCTCTTTCTTCTGGCATTTAAATATCTCTAGAGTTCTAAATAATATGTATGTTTCGTTTAGTTTAATGCATTAATTATATTATCTATTGACTTTCTATTTATGCTAATGAGGATTTAGTTGTCTTCTGATTCTTACCCTCTGTATAGGGGATTTAAATTCTAGGTAAATCCATAGTCAGGATTTACATTGTGCCTCTTTGTGATTCACAGCTCACTATTATATTATGGTTATATTTCTTTTTTTTTCTTTTCTTGAAGTTCATAACCACCTTGTTTTGCTTAATTTTTTCGCTTTAATTGTACTTACCAATAGCCTCTGAGAATAATTTTCCAGAGGGTCAGTCTCATCAGACAATCAGTCCGTTCCGACACGCGTCTCGGAGACTTCGCTTCTGGACGCCGCTGTTGTGTCTGGTTGGCTTGTGCTTAGGCCTGCGGCTTGGCTGTGACCCTAGGACTTCCCTCTGCCCTGGTCCCAGGAAATCCCTTTGCCTTTCTGTAATATACATTCCTTATTTCTAGGATCTCGCATCCTCTTCTTTTTTGGCTTGCTCCATTATTTTGATGGAGCACATTTACCAGGAATTTTCTCAGGTTAAAAGATGTGCAGTGACCAAAGTCCTGGTGAGGACAGGCCGCGGTGTGGGCCTCGCACCCTGGGCTGGTGCCTTCCTTGCCTGGGACACGGTGGCCTCCTCTCCCCTGGGTAGGATTTCCTGCTTTCTGTAGCCCCTGCGGTCTTTCTTCTTATCCCTTCATCCTGCTGAAGGATTTTGATTTCTAGGAAGGCAGGGCCCTCACCCATGTCACACTAGTAAGGGGCCGAACTGTGACTTGAACCCAGATCCGTGGGTTCAAGTCCAGAGTCTTCTTCCATGCTCCCTGGTCCTCGCCACTCATCAGCCATCTGGCCTCACTCAACACACCTCACCTCTTCTCCCCTTCCTCCCTAGCCAGCCCCATTGTGGATACGCATGTCCCCAGCACCCTGCGCCCGTGCCTGGGCCCTGTCCAGGGAGGGCATGGTCTCCTGGGGGAAACCCCAAGGACTGTGAGATGACCTAGCGTTTTATCTGGGTGGCCGATCTGCTTGGTGTCGGTGGTGGGGAATGTGGTTAAAAGGATTAAGGGCATCCCTTTGTCTGTCACACAGCTCTGCTCAGGCCCCTTTGAACTGGCAGGAAGTCAGGGGAAGGGATCCCCTCTACAACATGCCTGGTCACCTTCGCCTGGAAAAATTCAGGTCTGAATCAAGCAAGGGAAGGAGTAGCACATAGAGAGAGAGTCAGGCTCCTCTCCATCAAGTCCCTTGTAACTCAGTAGGTGAGAGCATGTTATGGTAGCAAACAGGGCAGGAGAGCTTGTCGACTTTGCGGGGCTGTCTCTGGGAGGCCTTGCCTGGCCTGCTGAAGGAGGCTGCCTTCCCCCTCCCCTCCTAAAGCATTGCCTTCCTTGGGAAGCTTTCCAGGCGGACTGGAAGCAAGATGGCCGTGCATGCTGGAAGTCATGCATAGGTAAAATCCAGATAATTCCCAAGCTCTGCTTTAGCCATTAGTTTTCATCTTTCTTCCCACTAAACCTTTCTCTGAACTGCTAAGGGAGCAACGCGGATTGATTTGTGCCTTTCCCTTTATGTTTCCTCTGCTCCCTCCCTCTTTTTCTGATGAAGATCTAAATTACCTATGAAATGACCCAAAGTGAGGCCACGACATATTCTGCAAGAAGGTAGACAAGCAAGAGGCCTCAGTAATCCATAAATTAGATAATCAGGCCCAAAGCTGTTGGAGGTGATGCTATGCTGTTTACTCATTCATTCATTCATTCACTCCATGGTATCTTCTTGATTGAAAAAAGTTCTAGGCTGTGGTGTGATGAAATCACAGCATCTTGCTGTCTGAGGTATTTAAAGTGCATTTGAAGCCGCGTGACCTCTTACAAATTGCAGTCACCCCAAGGCTGTGAGCCTGGTTGGTTTTGCTCACTCGGTATGGGGTCCTCCGGGTCTGGCTTGGGCTGCGCAACAGGCAGTGTGCTCAGAATGAGAGCCCCATAAATGTTTGCTGTTGATGGTGATGCTTGATCAATAAAGCTAATCCTGCCATTGTCATCAGGGGATAAATCAGTACTCGCGTGCATGAGAATTTCCCCTTGAACGTGTTTCTGAGGGTGCTCAGTCAGACTCTTGATGGTTTCCAAGAGCTGGGGCATGATGAAAAGGGCCTTGGCAATTTGCTGCCGTGGAGAAGATGAGCAGAAAACAGGGAGGCAGTGAATTAGTCAGGGCCCCGCGACTCACCCATGCTACCCCACAGCCGCTGAGGACCCTGGGCCTCTGCTCAGCGATCTTCAGCTCGAGCTTATGGGTTCTTTGATAACAGCTCAACTCTTGTCTCTCTGGGAGCAGGAGGAGGTGGACACGAGGAAGGAAAGTTGGCGCTGGAGTGCTTGGGACTCAGAATGGTTGTGAGCAGGGATCTGAGAGAGCAGAGCAGGAGTGGGCAGGGGCGCGGTTGGGACTGGACTTGGACTCAGCAGGCTGTGGTCTTGGCCATCACAGACAGTGTGGGCATGAGCGGGAGTCAGGAGCCAGGGAGCCACAGAGGTCCAGGGCTTGGGGTTCGGGACCCGCTCCCAGCCCCTTCTGTGTGGGGTGGCCCGGCCTGACAGCTAAACCCGCGCTCACGTTCCAGCTCCTCCGTCCTCAGAGTTCGGGACGGAAGGTGGCTGAAGCGGCTGACGGTAAGGCCTTGGGACTCCAGCTGACCCACCTCCACCGGCTCAGGGATTGGGGGCGTCGCAGCCCCGAGAGCATCTCCTGTGACACATCCTCTCATCTCCGGGACCAACCCCAGGGCCGGATTGATTCCCCGATGTAAGATTGAGTCTTCGTTACGTGTCTTCTCCGCAGCCTTATCTTAAGCTTCCTGAGAACAAGTCAGAATCGTCTTCCCTCGTCCAAATGTGCCCTAGCATGCACCAGGCGTGTGGTAGGGGCTTAAGTGCTGGGTGAATGGAGCAGGGGGCCAGCTGTGTGTTTGTGCCTGAACGGGTGGGGGACAGTGCAGGTGTCCAAGATGGAGTCGCTGGGCAGGATGGACGCCATGGTTCTAGGTTTTCTTCCAGGGAGGGAAGGAGGGATGGTAATGACAATGTTCAAACACTAGAACAGTGCGTGCTCCACACCAGGGCCTGCTGGAACACCTTACACAGGTGCCCTCCTTTAATCCTTTTTTTTCTCATTTAATTCTCAGTACAGTCCTATGAGGCAGGTGTTCTTAGTATGCCCATTTCACAGATGGGGACATGGAGACACCTGGCTTCCTCCTGTGTGCTCTTCACATCCTTCCTTTGTGAAGGCTCGAATAGCTTCCACCTCCCTGTCACTGCATTTCTTGCTCTTCCTGGCTGTTTGCTTGTCCCGCTCCCCTAGGACTGACCGTAAGTTCTGTCCGCACAGGGACTGGCCTCTCTTGTGCGTATTGAACCCCTGGTGCCCGGCGTGCAGTTGGTATGGAGTAGAGGCCCCGTAAATGTCTGAATGGATGAATGAACAGACTGCGAGAGCATTACTTGCTCCCCACTGAAGCACTCCCCCAGTCTGCAGGGCGCTGGTTCTTTCTTCCCTGTCTCCCCACAGTGCCCACTGAGCAGAGGGGTGTCCCACAACCAGGCACCTCTGTTGAACCCATGTTTGTTGAGCACCTACTGTGTGCCCAGGTCCATACTGAGCGTCAGGAAAAGGGTCCCTGCCATCAAGGAGTTTCCAACATCTTCTGCAAAGAAATCCCTTCCCTTGCCTCTCTCCTAAAGCTCTCCTGTGCTTTTGGTGAATAGCCCCCACTTTGCCTTCTGTGGGTTCTAGGAACGGGCGAATGAGTGCCATTCTCAGCAGCCTTCTCAGCCTCAATGGACCCTAACAGAGCCACCACCCCCCCGACAGACCAGCCAAGATGGTTCAGTTTTGCACCTTAATGCTGGGATCCTTTGCTTGCTCCTTTTTTTTTTTTTAAGATTTTATTTATTTATTTGACAGAGAGAGAGACAGCCAGCAAGAGAGGGAACACAAGCAGGGGGAGTGGGAGAGGAAGAAACAGGCTCATAGCGGAGGAGCCTGATATGGGGCTCGATCCCAGAACGCTGGGATCACGCCCTGAGCCGAAGGCAGACGCTTAACGACTGCGCCACCCAGGCGCCCCTGCTCGCTCCTTTTTGAGGACTTGAGTATTTTTTGCAAAATCTGGAGCGTATAAGTTTTCTGCTCAGCCTGCGACGGGCTTAGGGTGTCTTTCCATTTTCTGTCTCCATCCTGTTCTCTCCTCTCCCTGCCCAGCCACTGCCTTGTACCTGATGTCATGTTCACACCTTACTCACGGAACCCGCATCACTTCCCTCTGGCGCCTGGGTCTTCCCACCATCTTCCATGCTCTCCTTCCCCACGGGGACATTTTTGCAGGAGATGCCGAGGGTTTTCTGAATGGGGTGTGCTCGTGAGAGGGTGAACGTGCCTCACACCCTGCCCCAGACACAACTGTATCTACAACTCCGCTCTTGCCCGGTTCTCTGCCCTTTTCCCTCCAGACCCCACTAGCCTCTCCACCCCCCTGCTCGGCACCGCCAGGAATGCTGGCGGGCCCTGATGTGCTTAGAACTGAGCAGCAGAAAGCTACTGAGGGGGCCCTGAGCAGAGTGGCTCTAACGTGGTCCACACAGCATATCGCTGCCGCTGGAAGATGCAGCCCCTTGCGTTTTTGAGGCGGCCACCATAGGAAAACAAAGTATGAATGGCCATAATTTCCTGGGCTCCTGAGCAAATTTGTATTTCATTCTGATTATTGAATGTGTTGCCTAATTGTAGCTATGAAAAGGAATAGTCCATCTTCCCCATGAAAGCCTGGTGCTGGCTAATTGTTGTTTAATTAGTTGATTCCAGTGGTCGAGGGGTGAGTTTGGAATTACAATTACAACTCCTATTATTTCAGGGAGATTGCTGAATTAATTAGTGGGACAATAGGATTCCTCATTGTTGACATCTTAAGAATCCACAACAATAACTTTAAAATGGGTTGCAATAATGGAGGTTGGTAATAGATCTGTCTTCTCTGCTGGGTGAGGCTGGTCTTTAGGAGGATGGGGCCTCCCTTTCTGCCCCCTTCCCAGGGGAGGGATGGGAGTCTGGAGAGGCAGGTGCTCTCGGTGAGGGCTTTGACTGGCCAGGGGTGGTGGAGGAAGCAGGGAGGGATCACCTGTGCTTGGCTTTCTCATGAGCTGAGCGGGTGGAGGCCAAAGGGAATGCATGATGGGAGAGAAGAGGAAGGAAAGGGTCCAGCCAAGAATGTGCAGGGTTTAATTCAAGGTCAGTGAAGAGGAACTTTGCTTATAGCTCTGATGATCACGGACAGCCACGCTGGCCGGGGGCAAGTGGTAGTACTTCTGGAGAGGCAGGACCAAGTGGTGACAAGGCCAAGGTCATGCAGGGAGCTCTTGGAGCTGGGTGGGTCCTTGGGAGCCTGTGTTCCCAGAGCCCCTCTGTGACTACCAGCCTGTGCGGGGCTGGGGACAAGGTTGGTTCTTGTTTGGTTCCAGGTGACCTTCAGCCTTCTGCTTCAGATCTTACCTTAGCTCCCGCTGGGCATGCCCAGGTTGGCGTGGGGAGCTGGGAGGATTCTGCTCCCTCTCCTTCCTTGTCATTTTCCCCCTCTCCCCGGGAGTCACCAGAAGCATCTTCCACTCTGGATATAAAAGAGAAATATTGCACTGTAGCTTCAGCAAGAGAGGTGATAATGAGGATATAGGAGAAACTGTTTATCCAGGTACTTAATATATGAATCATCCTGAAGGTCACGTGGCATCTTTCTTCCAAAGAGAGATTCCTACCCCAGCCTCAGCCACACACACGGAGAAATGGGGCAGGGTGTAGTTCTGTCCTGAATTCTGGATCTTGTGCACCTCGAGCCTGGAGACATTAAGTCTGGGATGGAGAGGGGGCGGGTGAGTGGGCTGTGGCCTCAGAGGACAGTGGGAGGGGGTGAGGTCCTGTGGAAAGCACTGAATGGGGTGAGGGAGATCTCTTGGTTTAGAAGGACCTTCTTCCTTCAGGTTCCGAAGACAGTCTCCCAGTGAAAGCTGGTTGGGAGCCCATTCCAGGCACATGTCCTCGGTGTGCATCTTTCCCTTTTCCCCCACCAGTGTCCCACTCTGCTTTTCCAGGGCGAGGCATCCTCCAAGGGGACAGAGGGCCCGGAGTTTCTTGGAAGGCACATCATTAAGATTTAATGGGACATTTCCTGCCAGACGGGGGGGTTGTAAAATGCAACTACTGCAGATAGCTAGGGGAGCACAGAGTCCTTTCGCCTGTCGGCTAGCAAAGGCCAGACATGAAATTATGCCAGTCCCTGCTCTCCTCTCTCCAGCTCTCCCCAGCCTCACCCCTGGGCTGCAGCTGCGCGGCCCTGGAGCAGCTGCTGGACAGTGTCCCTCCCCACCGGCGGCCCTGTGCGCAGCGCAGCCCACGGAGGGTAGTTAGCAGCGCTGAGAGCTTAATGAGGAATGCCGTGCCGAGCAGGGTCCAGGCGGCCATCCGCCCCTGTGCAGTTTACAGTCTCCTTGGCTCTAGCCCTGGGGACCACAGCCGCAGCCCAGGCATCCTTTTGATTCCCTTGATCCCCCACAGTGGGTTTTCCAGAGCCTTGATCCTTCAGGATCCTATCCCTTTGGCAGAGTGAGCCGAACAGCTGAAGGAAGTGAGTTGGGGAAGGGAGTGCGGGTGAGTGCCTGTGCATGTCCGTGCGAGAGACAAGAATCAGAGACAAGCAGACAAAGCGGGGGGGGCAGAGTGGGAGAAGGAGAGAAGTAAGGCTGGGGGCAGGGAACTGAAGGTCAGTGGTTACCTTCCCCAGGGCAGGGACATTTGGTCAAGGCTGGTCTCATTTGTGAGTCTACACCCACAGGAGCCTAGAAATGAGAACATGGAGGGACAGAGGTGGGCACAGCCCACAATCCTCTGGGGCTCTCTGGTCTGCGCCTCCACGTTCAGGCTGAGAACGTGCTGAATTAAAGATTCCCAAGAAGCCGGAGAGAGGCGGGGGTTTAGAGCCGCCCATAGGCATCTGACTTCTGAAACCACCTGTAGATGTGGGCTCCAGAAGGCTCTGCCTCTTACAGTGCATGTGACCTCTCTGAGGTCACACAGAAGTGAGGAGGCCATTGCCAGCCTCCCAGGGTTGTGGTGGGGGTTCAGGAGACAACGGGGACATACTAGTAGCTGATATTAGCTCCCGTCCCTCCGTTCCGTAGAAGAGGTGTCTAATGCAGGGTCAGACACAGGCGTGCTCTTAGTGCAAGCTGGCATAATCAGCCTCTGGAACCTGAGAACGATTTGGGAGGTGCCCCGCAGGACGTGGGGCTGGGCCTAACCTGCTGCCAGGCACCTACACCGCCTGCCATGTGTCCCTTCCTTTCTTGCGTGGCCCCACTTTGCCCATCCCCACAGGTACCCAGAGTGAGAGGTGGAGAGGGTTGCTAAGGCCACTAGCTCCCCCGTGGCTGGGTTTGAGCCCCGGCTCAAGTTCCAGGTTCCGGCCAGAGCAGGGGTGAGGGTGGGACATCCCTCAGGCGGTGCCATGCCTTCTCTGGGTCTGAGGCTCAGAGGCAGGCTCCTTCCGGAAGATAGAGCATTTGTGGAGTACCTACTGTGTGCCAGGCCCTGCCCCTGGTCCTGAGGATTCTGCAGCCGCTCAGGCTGGCGTGCTGGCCCCCTAGCGGAGTGAGGATGACCGGGATGCGATACGTGTCATGGCGACGGATGAGGTGCGGGGGTGCAGGATGAGATGGGGGGCTTTGCAGGGGGTACCGATAGGGCATCTTTCTGAGGCAGTGACATTTTTATGCTTAGACCTGAAAGGTCAGAAGGAGCCCTCCACACAGCGGTCAGGGCAGAGCCTTTCGGGTGAGGGGAGTTAGGCTGGAGCAAAATCCCCCCCCGTATTCTATGAATGGCATACTTGGGCATGCTTGGTGTACCCAAGAGACAGAAAGATGGCCAGAGTGTCCGGCTCATGGCGGACAAAGGGGAGGGTGTGCAGCGAGGCCAGAGCTCCAGGCATGGCCTTGTGGGCCGGGCAGGAATTTGGATTTTACTCTCAAGTGAGATGAGAAGACAGAGGAGTTTTAAGCAGGGAATGACATAATCTGATTTATATTTGAAAAAAGTAATTCTGACTGTCCTTTAAGAATAAATTATAGGGAAGGAAAAGTTAACAAGTGACACATAGCAGCCTGGCTTCGAGCTGACAGAGGCTTGGACGGAGGGCGGCCCTGGCACGGATAGACGTCTGTTGGGTGGGATCCAGATACATGTGCTTTCCTCTTCCGATGACGGTACACTTCACATACGCTAAAATGCATCACGTGCATGTTGACAAATGCACACACTGTGTGACCAGAGCCACTCAAGATACGGAACGTTCCCATCACTTCCCATCATCTCATAAATTCCTCTGTGCCCGTTGTCAGCTCCTCCTCCCACCTCCCACCCCTGCCAACCACTGATCTGGTTTTGTCCCTAGGGGTTTGCCCCTCCTAAAAAAGTCATGTAAATGGAATCACGTGGTACGATGTGGCTTTTGGAGGCTTTGCACAGTGCGGTCCTTCACTTAGTGCAATGGAGCCGAGAGCGCGCGTGGGGTGTGGGGGTGCAGGTATAAATGTGCAGTTCACTTCTTCCTGCTCAGTAGTATTCCATTCTGTGAAAATACCAGTTTATTCATTCACCACTTGAAGGACATTTGGGCTGTTTTTCATGTTTGGCAATGTCAAGTAAAGCCGCTGTAAACCCTCGAGTACAGGTTTTTATGTAAATATGAGTTTTTACTTCACCTGAGTCAATACCAAGGAGTGGAATTGCTGGGCCATCCAGTAAATGTAGGTTTCACTTTGTCAGAAACCCCTGACCTGTTTTCCAGGGCACCATTTTGCATCCCCACTTAACAGCGTGTGAGAATTCTAGTTGCTCTGAATCCCTGCCAACACTTGGTATTGTCCTTTTTTTAAAAAAAATTCAATTTTTTCCTCCATTCTAATAGATAACATAACGATATTTCATTGTGGTTTTAATTTGCATGTCCCCAAGAACTAATGATGTAAGTGTCTTTTCATCTGCTTATTTGCAATCGCTCATCTTCCTGGGTGAAGGATCTGTTCAAGCCTTTTGTACATTGTTGTGTTGCTTGTTAGTTTTCTTATTATTGAGTTTTGGGAGTTCTTTATATATTATGGATGTAAGTTCTTTATCAGAGATGTGATTTGCACAGGTTCTCTCCCACTCTGTGGCATGTCTTTCCTTTCATGTTCACTTGTTCTTGCTTGCTTTCTCTTAAATCACAAGACCAGGGATATTTATGAAAATAGAACAAAGACTAAAGCAAACATAATTCTTCTATGACAGACCACTCCTCTGTTGTCACTGAGAGCATGGTTTCAGAAGACAGCCTCTATGAGAATCTTATCTTGATGGACCAGATTTTGTCGTTCCTATGTTTTTAAATTATAGTAAAAAACACATAACACAAATGTAGTGTCCTAGCCATTTTTAAGTGTACAGTACCGTAGCACTAAATAGAGGTACATTATTGTGTAACCAGTTTCTCAAGCTCTTTTTATCTTTCAGAACTGAAATTTTGCACCCATGAAGCCACAGCTCTGTATTCCCTGCTCCCCCAGGCCCTGGCAAGACCATTCTTTCTGCCTCTCTGAATGTGGCTACTCGTTAAGTGGAACCACACAGTGTTTATCCTTTTGTGACTAGCTCATCTCACTGAAGATAGTGTCCTCAAGGTTCATCCGAGTTATAGCATGTGCCAGATTCTCCTTCCTTTTTAAGGCTGAATGATACTCTGGTGTATGTATATGCCACATTTTCTTTATCCATTCGTATGTCAATGGACATTTGTTTTGCTTATAGTTTTTAAAGATTTTTATTTATTTATTTGAGAGAAAGAGAGAGTGTGTACACACATGTGGGAGCAGGGGAGAGGAGCAGGGGGAGAGGGAGAGGGAAAGAATCGCAAGCAGACACCCCGCTGAGTGGAGCCCTGACGCGGGGCTCGATCTCACGACCTTGAGATCATGACCTGAGCCAAAAACAAGAGTTGGACTGAGCCGCCCAGGCACCCTTTGCTTATGATTTTTGATTATTGTGAATCATGCTGCTATAAAATTGGGTGTAAGCATCTCTCTTCGAGACCCTGTTTTCAACTCTTTTGTATTCTTTTCATTCTTTTGACAGTCCCTTTTGTGAGAGCAGAAGTTCTTAATTTGATAAAGTCTAATTTGTCAGTTTTTTTTTTTATGGATTGTGCTTTAGTATTATATCTGAGTATCTGAGTACTCATTGCCAGATCCAAGGTCACAAATATTTCCTCCTACGTTTTCTTCCAGAAATTTTATAATTTTAGATTTTATAATTTGGTCCATGATCCATTTTGAGCTGCTATTATTATTATTATTATTATTATTATTATTATTATTATTATTTTATGGTGAGGGGTATGGGTTAAGGTGGTTTTTTTTTTTTTTTTTTGGTTTTTTGTGTGTGTTTTGTTTTGTTTTGCAAATGGATATCCAGTTGTTTCAGAACCATTTGGTGAGAAGACTATCCTTCTTCCACTGAATTTCTTTTTTTTTTTTTTAAGATTTATTTATTTATTTATTTGACAGAGAGAGAGACAGCCAGCGAGAGAGGGAACAGAAGCAGGGGGAGTGGGAGAGGAAGAAGCCAGCTCCCAGCAGAGGAGCCTGATGTGGGGCTTGATCCCGGAACGCCGGGATCACGCCCTGAGCCGAAGGCAGACGCTCAACGACTGCGCCACCCAGGCGCCCCCCACTGAATTTCTTTTATATTAGACATGTTTTTGAGCTAGGATTGGTAGGACTTGTGTTTGGATGTGGAACACGAGGGAAAAAGAGGAATTAAGGATAACTGAGTTTTGGCTCAAGCATCTGGTTGGATTATGGTGCCATTTTCTGAGATGGGGAAACATAGAGGAGAACAAATTTGGGAGTTGGGAGTTATGTTTTGGAAAAGCCCATGAGGCATAAGAGCATTTGGCAAGGAGAGAGCTGATGAAGGAGTCTGGAGTTCAGGACAGAAGTAAAGGCTGGAGATACAGATTTTGCAAGTCATTGGTGCATAGAGACAGGTAAGCCAACATTGAGAGTGCCATGTGCTGAGCGCAGCAATAGAGCTTTGTGCAAGGGGTGGCAGGGCTCTGGGGCAAGGAGTAAGGGCGGGAGCACAGAAAGGCCTTCGAGGAGGCCAGGTGAGTGGGTCTTAGTGAGTAGGAATTTGCCCAGAGCAGACCCGGGGAATGGCATTTCAGGGGAAGGATCAGAATGTGCACAGGTGTAGGAGTATGAAACTTAGGGTCTTCAGGAAACTGCAGAGTTTGGAGCAGCCAGGGGAAAGGTGCACAGGTTAGGAGGATGGGGAGGGGGTGAGTCTGGAAGAGGACAAGGCCAACTCAGGAAGAACCATTACGTAGAGAGAAGAGTTTAAACTTTCTCATGGAGACACTGGGTGAAGCAATGACAGACTTTCTGTGAGGTCGTGACCATGCCTCTGCCCTCACATGTTTGTTTCAGGTACATAACCAGGGCCATGGTGAGGAGTGGGGGGCATGAGACAGGAAGGGAGAAGGTCAGGGAGGAGGAGTTTGTTGACTATGAGAAGCTGATGTCTGCACTTGGCAGTGGTGGGGGGGATGGGAAGTTAGAGGGGACAGTGAGGACCTTTAGGACAAGTGCACTTCTCTTTTAGTGCTCCCTCCTTCCGGCCCGCCAGCCAGGCTACCCTTCTTCTGACCTGTAGAGTGTGTCCCTTGGGATCCCTGATTAGATCAAACCCCACAATTTAGATGACTCTCTCTGTGCTTTGCAAACCTGATGTGCGGTTGAAATCAAGGCACCAGCTCACTCCCCCTCCACCCAGGCACGGCAGCGAGGGGGGACCAGACGCAGGCCGTCCGTGGACGGCTGTTGGGTCTGATCCTTCATCTGTCGGCCTAATCAGACCCTGTCTGTCCTGACAGGAATACAGATGTGATGCTTCTTTTTCACTCTGTCTGAAATTGCTTTGTAATAACAGTAGGAGTTAGAGAGGCATTTTTATTGATTAAACAATCGAGGCGATTTGTCTTTACAAAACTGAAAATATAGAGGTGTCTCTTTTTCCCTCTGTATACATTACGCATGTTTATTTATCAGAGGCAACAGTCTCTGCTTATAATCAAGCTGATGTTTATGATGGGGCTGCTTTACAGTGCCAGGCTGAGATGATATAATGGGAGCTGGAGTGAAAAGAAGCCTAATGTAATGACACTGACAATCAGGGGTGAGAGGCCCCCGGGGAGGGCAGCGCCGGCGGGGATGAGAGGTTGGAGGGAACCGTGGAGCCATTTTGATACGGAGAAAGGATTCTTATAATGTCACAGGGCGAGAACAACGTGGCTTTGGATCAGATGGGTTAAGGTTTGAATCCTAGCTCTGCCATTTATTGCCTGTGTCCCCTGGGAGAAGTTGCTTCAAGTCTCTGACACCCAAAATAGGGATAATGATATCTAATAGGATGGCATATGCGAATCGCTTAGCACAGTATTAGACATATGGAGTTAGTACCTTGATCTTTCCAGAGTGGGGTTCTAGGTAGGGAGGGGTGCCATACGGTGGTTGGTCTGGTAACCTGTGTAGCGAGCAAGTTAGGAGCTGCTCAGGATTGAAGTTCAGGCTCAGCTCATTCATCTTAGATCCTGCTTGCAAGGCTGGCCTGCTGGCTCCGACAGCCAGGCCCACCTCGTGTCGTACTATCTGGATAACCAGTACTGCCAGGTACTGGTTAGCTGTGGTGCTTGGTGAGTCTTCAGGGGGAGGGAGCAGGCAGCCAGAGGCTAGTGAGTTGCCTTTCCAATTGAGTGGGTGGAGCGTGGCCTTGTTGGACAAGGATGTCGCTGTTGGAGCTGCTGGCTGCATTAGTAAGAGATCTTTCTAATTCCAAACTGATATGGTGTAATTGTTCCAGCCCTGCAGGGCTCTGTAGGAAAACTGCTGGCAGTCACTTGGCTGCTGGGTTTGCTAAATTGTCTTCCTGAATTCAGTGTATCACCCTCGATTGTGAGCTTCAGTACACAGACTATGGGCGTGCAGACTCAAGAGGGCAGGCGGCTGGAGGTGAGCAAGACAGACGTTCAGAGCACCCATCTCTGCTGATATGTGGCTGGACTTGGCCTGCTTTGGGGGATATCCAGAATCCAGAGGGAGGTGAAATAGCTTAGGTGGGGTTCTCTGCATGCTTCTGGTCCTCAGGCTTCTTAGTGCCCAGATTTGGGGTCTGTTAGAGCAGAAGCTTCTTGGAGTACTGTGTTCTTGGTGTTGAAATGTTCAGGTGAGGTGACCACCCTGCCAGTCAACTCCCTTTCTTACTGCCTGGCATCAGTAATTGCATACCTGGTACCTACCGTGTGTAAGCATGGAACGGGATAGGGTTTCACTGGAGCGGGTGGCGACAAGCATTATACAAGGTCTTTACTGGCTAATATGGAGCAGGTTTTCAGAGGGCAGAGAGTTACTGTGACTTAACTAGCTAGTGAGGAAGGCCTTACAGCAGGAGTGGGGTTTGCAGGATTCAGTCTGCAGGGTGGCCTGGGAGGCAGTCCAGGAGGTCAAGGGTGTAAGCCAAGGGCAAAGTGTTTAGAATAATGAATGGAAGAGTTTGGTGGCAGGGAATAGTACGGGACAGTGTTCTCAACATTTTGAGTCAGAGGAGTCTTTGTTATGGGGGGTGCCCTGGCATTGTAGGGTACTCTGCAGCATCTCTGGTCTGTACCTACCAGATGCCACTCATATCCAAGCCCTCCAGCCCCCATGTTGTGAAAACCAAATATGTCTCTAGACTCGCCAGACATCTGTGTGCAAAGGCGCCCCCCTGTTAAGAACCGTTGGTGTGGGGGATAATCAGAGATAAAAGTGAAAGTTTGGCTGGGCCATCTAGAAGGGCCTTGGGTGTCTTGTCAAGGTTGGGACTACAACTCAGCAACAACAACAAAAAAATCAACCTGATTAAAAAATGGGCAAAAGACTTGAATAGGCATTTCGCCAAAGATAAAGGACCAATAAGCATATCAAAAGGTGTTTAATATCACTAATCATCAAAAGTACAATCAAAACCACAATGAGATAACCACTTCACACTCATTGGGATGGCTACTGTCAGAAAAATAAAAGTGAGTGTTGGCAGGGATATGGAGTTGTGCACTGTTGCTGGGCCACTGTGGGAAAACAGTCTGGCGAGTCTTCAGAAAATTAAAAGTAGAATTATTATATGATCTAGAAATTCCACTTTTACGTATATATCCAAAAATAATTGAAAGCAGGAACTGAAGAGATATCTGCACACCCGTGTTCATAGCAGCACTATTCACAATAGCAAGGAGGTAGAAGCAACCCACATGTCTGTTGATGGGGGGATGGATAAACACAATGTAGCAGATACGTAGAATGGAATACTATTCAGCCTTTAAAAAGGAAAGAAGTTCTGTCACAGGCTACAACATGAATGAGCCTTGAAGACATTACGCTAAGTGAAGTAAGCCAGTCACAAAAGGATAAATATGGTATGATTCCATTCATATGAGGTATATAGTCAAGTTCATAGATAAATAAAGTAGAATGGTGGTTACTCGGGGCTGGGGAGAAGGGGCAAAAGGGGGTTGTTTAATGGGTATAGAATTTCAGTTCTGCAAGAAAAGGTTCTGAAGATCTGTTTCACAACACTACTGAACTGTGCCTAAAATGGTTAAGATGATAAGTTTTATGGTATGTGTTTTTTTACCACAATAAAAAAAATTAAAGGGAGTTGGGCCTTTATTCTGGAAAGAACGGGGAGATATGGGTAGATGAATCAGAGAGGTTTTGCTGTGCATCCATCACCACCATCCATCGTCAGAACTTTTTCATCTTTCCCACCTGAAACTCTGTACCCATGAAATACTAACTCTCCATTCCTCCCTCCCCCAGCCCCTGGAGTCACCCTTCTGCTCTCACTGTAGATCTGACTCCTCTAGCTACCTCATAGAAGTGGGATCATACAGTACTTGCCCTTTCGTATCTGGCTTAGTTCACTCAGCATAATGCATTCAAGGTCCTCCCTTTTAAAAGCTGAATAATATTCCATTGTGGGCATGTACTGCGTTTTGTTTACCCATTTATCCGTGAACGGGCATTTGGTCACCAAGAGCTTTTGCTCAGGTCGGAACTACCTTCTCTGCCAAGGGTCCCCAAAGACAGACACAGTATGGGGCCCAGCTGGCTGGTAATAGAAATACAACAGGCAGGCCAAGCGGAAGGCAATGCTTGTTAAACAGCTTGTATTTGGGTCCAAGAATGACCCCTGTCCAGTTCCACTACCTCAGTGGTCCTCAGACTTCACCAAGCATCCTCCTCATGTGGAGGGCTGGTGAAAACCCAGAGTGCCGGGCCCACCCCCAGAGTCTCTGATTCAGTCGAGAGTCGGGAAATTCGCATCTGTATCCAGTTCCCAGTAATATTTGCACTGCTGGTCTGGGAGAGCCACTGTACTATGTAATTTTAACTCATTGCCCAGACCAGACCAAACACTTTGCAGGCTGTAGTGTTCAGGGCCTGGCCTCTTCCTGGCAGAGCTCACAATCCTACCTTTGGCCATCTTCACAATAGTGAAGACCTGTCTAGGGAGGGCTCGACAGATTGGAGACACCTGCTTTGGGCCCAAGATAAAGTCTCGGGAACTCCTACTGGTTCGGCCACTGGAACTTTCTCAGTGCTGGCTACCCCGTTCTCTCAAGCCTCTTGAGCTGGATGCAGCCGTTGGAGGACAGAGCTCAGAATGTTTGAAAAATGCACAGAGGCATTGAGCCTTGGACCCTTCCGCTTTGGGAGCATTTCCTGTTTGCTCTCCTGCCTGCGGGGGGCTCTCAGGAGACAAAACTTGACCCTTCCCATAGAGCATCTCCTTGGGCGTCTTCCTCCCCCCTGCCTGCCTTGCCCCTCGGTCCACAATCACAGCTGTCCTCAGCAGGGCAGAGCACATTTGTCTCTTTTAATATATATTTAAAAGGTATTGATAGCAGAAAGGGCCGGAGGGACCCATACACAGCCCTGTCTGGGCGGCTGGCATTTTCACATGTAAGGGCTTTTGTCTCCCTCACTCCTAAAAGGTCAGAGCAGGAAGGGGCCTCAAAGGTCATTCTACCCAAACCCCCGAGGCCAGAGAGGGAGGTAAGGGTCACAGGGTCACGTAGCCAAGGAGCCGGAGTCTAGGACCCTGCTCTTTCTTCCGGATGCATCTTGCCAGTTCGAGGATGTACCTATACCGAAGGTCAAGGTCTGGGGCGAGGAGGTCTCAGCGGCCTTTTCATCCATAAAGGATTAATTCCCATTGGCGTTTTCTTCTCTCTTTTCTGTGTTTCAACTCCACCCCGGCGCCTGCCCCTTACCCTGCCTCTGCTTCCTCTCAGCGGGCCTGCCCTTACCCACGGGCCCTAACACCACAGTTCTTGAGTTTACCCGGTGTGGGTAAACATTTCCTCACAGCCTCAGATGGTCTTTCCCAGGGAAATAGAATGAAGTCATCTTGCAGACTCTGCTGTCCTCCTCAGAAGGGGCCCTCGGCTGTGTGGATCGGCCCGGTGGCCTGGGTCTGTGGTCCCAGACGAATTCTTAGTGTGGATTCCCCGCACCCCGATGTCCAGGTACCACGGGCTGCTGGGCGGTTGTCTCCCTCACTGCTGCTTTTCTAGGCTGTGCACAGGGCCTGAAGTGCGGTTGGCACTCGGTTCGATTGGAGAGTAGTAAGTGGGTGCATACTTGTGCTTCTTTTCTTCCCTTGACTTGGTTCAGGTGTCCTCTTGGGAACCCCAAGTCTGACCATACAGTGACTCATGCATGGCTGAGTGACCCATGTCAGTGGGATCTTAGGCCCTTTGTGCCACAGGTCCTTTCTCTAGGCACCTGCTGGGCGATTGACGCACATTGTTGATTCTCTCAGCGGCCCCCGAGGTGGGTACCACTATCTTTATCTGATAGGCTGGTTGTAGGAAGATGTTGAGAGGTTATGGAACTTTTAAGAGGCTTGTCATAACTATTCCTCAGCTCCCTCCCTCCCTCCCCTGGCTTTCTGTTGCCTGACCCCCACCTAAGGCTTGAGACAGCCCCACTATGGGCTGGTTATTGCCAAGAGGTGGTGAGTTCAGAGGTTAAATCGCAAGAGGTCTGGCTTTTTCACGTGCTTCCTTCTTGTCTGGAGGGGTAAACTGAGGCAAGTCACCACACTTGGAGGATCCAGCCATATCTGGGGACTGGGCTCTCTTGCCTCTGTTCCTAAGCCTCCAGCTGGGCTCTGGCAGGCGGGCCTGGGCACGACTGTGCCCCTGCCGGGCAGGGGAGCTAATGCATCATGAGAGCCATCTTAAACAAGTCTGTGCAGGTCCATGTCACTTCCCACCCCTCCTCTCGATAGCTTCTCCTCGTAGCCAGAGCACTGACCGTGTCAGGAGTTTAGGCTAAGAACATGCTGGAAGGGTGAACCCCAGATAATCGGGGTGCACCCCCTGCTCCCTTCTGCTCCTCCCTCCCTCCCCTCTACTGCCACCTCTTCTCTGGGTCGGGACAGTCACACATAGCTCTCCCCTGTCTTCGTCCCACGTGGCCTTGCTGTTTGCCCCTGGACTGATGCTCACTGACACATGTTTTTGGTGCCAGCAAAGTGCTGACGTTTCCATTTTGCTGAGTTGTACAGTGCCTGTGCTGGGTTCCCCCTCGAGTTCCCCCTCCTCATCTGTATTTGCTGGCACGGGAGCTCCTGTTCCCATCAGATGAGTCAGGGGAGAGATCTTGGAAGAGTAATTAATTTGAGCAGATGTGTGTCAGTGTCCCAGGAAATAGGAGCTATCAGTACAAGCCACCTGTGCTTGCTGTGACCACAGAGCTCCTGGGATGCAGGTGGGCCTCTCTTTAGGAAAACCCACTAGGTCAAGGCTGTTGGTGTTACCCGAAAAAAAAAAAAATTCACTTTACTGAAGGATTTGCTGATAGGTTCTTTAAAATCGGAGCTCTTTTAGTTTATGTAAGTGGTTTACAGGTCATTAAGTACTTGACAGAGGGGCTTTAGGGACAGGGAAACTTTATGTTCGAGCTTAAGAACCGGTGCCAATTACACATCCTTCAGAAATGAAGATGAAGCATCTCAGAAATTGTTTGGAAGCCCTGGGGGAAATGCAGTCTGGCTCGCCAAACAGGGCCCCACACACCCTTTTAGAGATGGTTGCCAGGGGTTCCTACAGAAATGTACCCGTTTCTTTTTAATGATGAACTCTGTGCCCCTTTCCCGACTGATCCCCTACTCAGTGCCACACCCCCTCGGCTATGGGGGGAGATTGGCCAGCTGAAAAATCAGAGTTCAGATCATGGCCTTTTAGGATTTTCTATCATTAGGTGTTTCTCTAGTGGACTCCCTTTCTGCTCCCTGAGGCTCCCTTTCTTACCTTCTCTCACTTGGGACCTCCTTGCTCACCCCCGCACCCTCAGGCCGAGCTCAGCCCCTCACCCCAGAGCTGGAGGAGGCCACGGAAGGCCTGGGACGGAGTGCCCTCATCTCTCCGCCCCGATCTCACTCACACGTCCCTGCTGGAACTCCAAGGGCGGGTCCTCCCACACGTGCTCAGGATCACAGCCTGTCAGCCTCTCGCCCACCTCCCCCTGGGATGGGTCCAGCAGTCTTCCGGCATGTTCTGTCATCCGTCATCTCTGAGAAAGCCACCTGCCACTGCCCCTTCTCTCTCAGTGTCTGCTCCAGCTCTGCTCCTTTTCCTGGCCCAGCAACTGTGAAGAGTTGTGGGCACACTCAGCCCCCACTCCCTCACCTCCGAGTCACTCTCCTGCCCACGTCAGTCTGGCCTCTGTCCCGACCACTCCCCCCCGCCCCAGCTTGTGGAGGCTACTGGTAACTTTCACGTGGCCCAGTCCTGTGGACGCTCCTCATCTTGGCTTCTCAACAGCATTGCATACCCTCTTCTGCTTGGAGACCCTTTCTCCCGGCTCTGGACACAGCACTCCCCTGGCTCCCTTCCCACCCCTTCTGCTTGTTCCTCCTTTACTCTTGTCTAAACATCGGAGGTCCCAAGTGTTGGCCCCAGGCCTTCTTCTCTGTCCTCGCTTCTGTGCTCTGTGTTCTTGCGATTACCAGCTTTAAATACCATCTATACAGTGATGACTTCCAGAGTTCTCTCTTGATCTCTGGTCTTGTAGTTCTCTCTGTGTACTCGGATTTTTCATCTGAACGTCCTACAGGTATTGCAAACATATGTATTTAAAAAACCCCAACAAAGCAAACTCTTGATTTCTTTTCCCAAATCCGTGTCTCCCTAGACCTTCCCCATCTCAGTAAATGGCACCCACCAGTTTGCAAGGCCAGAAACATGGGAGTCAGCCCTGATTTCTCCTGTCTCACCTCACATCTCATATCCCACCACATCCTGCTTCCTGCGTGTGTCTCATATTTATACCCGTCTCCCCCCCCCCCCCGCCCCCCCCCCCCGGCCTTCCACCCACCAGTCCTGGCCACCATCGTCTCTTTTCTGACCTAGGACTGTCACCTTCAGATTGGTCTCTTTACTTCCGCTTTTGCTTCCTGGTCTTCACAGAGCACAGCGTTTTAAAAACATAAGATGTTGCACTTACTCCTCTACTGCGAACCCTTCAGTGGTTTTAAGGATAATGAATAAAGTCCTAACTCCTTGCGATGCCTTATAAGGCTCTGTATGATCTGGCCCATCCATGAAATTACCCAGCCTGAGCTTAACGTGCTCTTCTTGATTGGTTGTCCTCCCAACAACCCTTCCTCCCATCTTCCATTATAGCAGAGGCCTGGTTGTTCATTTCAGGCTGGGGGAATTTTTCATGAAAGAGGTGGTGATATTTTTTGGGGAGAGGAGCCCTTCTCTCCACCTCCGCTCCAGGAGGTGACCATGGTGAATCTGAGTGAATCATGGTAATGCCGTGACTCCATTGCCAGTGACTGGTGTCAGGGTGGGTGTGTGGTTGGTTCTGTGCCTTGGGACTTAAGGAATGTCTGCTGGCCGTGTGTGGGAAGGATGTGTTATCCTCATGAGAGTTGTGCATGGGGGTGATGCCTCCGTGGCACCTTTCCTGCTTCTTAGGTCTTGGGTGAGGATGTGGCCCTGGACAGCATGAGGGGAGACAATGCCAATACTGAGGGTAGCAGATGGGGTGGGGCAGGTCCTCAAAGACATGGTTGAATGGCAGAATCCAGCCTGTAATCGACCATCTCCCTTGAGTGGGATAATAGATGTCTTTTTGGTTCTGGTTACTTTTAGGAAGACTTCTGTTGCTTGTAACCGACCCCATCCTAGCCGATATTCTTCCTCTTCTCGCTCTGTTTCACCCTCATTGCCCTGTCAGCCCTTGGATAGGCCACGCTCTTTCCTGCCCCAGGATGTTTGCACATACTGTCCGCTGGGTTCGGAGCCTCTCTGCCTGCTCTTCGCATGGCCAGTGCTTGCCCATCCTTGGGTCTCACATGGCTCTCACATCAAGGCTTCCCTGCCCCTATTACATTCTTTGTCTACACTCTGATTAGTTTCATTTGTAGCCCTTAGTGCATTTTTAAAGTATTTCTTGTGTTTACTTTTTTCTTCCCCTCTAGACTGTAAGCTCCATGAGGGTAGAGACCGTATGTCTTGTTCACCACTTTGGCTCAGCCCCCCTTGCACAGTACATCACAGAGAGAAGGTACTCACCTCCTCGGTGTGCACTGATGGCATAAATGGAGGAACAGTCTGATCCATGCTGATTTTCCCACCTTTATCCTCTGCTACTCGGTGACATCTCATGCTTTATGCTCTGGCCCTGCTGACCTATGCTATGATAGTTTGTAGAACGTTCTGTAGTCTCGCTTACCTCCAGACCTCTGCATATGCCTGGGACAGCTCTTCCTTCTTCTCCCAGATACCCCCCCTCTTCCGTAGGTCTTGGCTGACATGCCACCTCTTCCCAGAGCGTCCCTCCCCAGACCAGGTGCCTTCGGGATGCCCTTCTGACCCTCCAAAGCACTTACCAGACCATCGGTTCCTAATTGTCTGCCCCTCCCCCGCAAGACTCTGAGCTCCTTGAGGGGAGCCTTCTTTATTACTTCCTTATCACTGTATCCCTAACACCCAGCTCCTAGTAAGTATTCAACACTTACTGTTAAATCGATTCCTTTGACTAATATTTCTGAGTGCCCACTGTGTGTCAAACATTGTGCTAAGTGTTCAGGATACAAAGATGAATAAGAAATTGCCTTTATTCTCACATTCTAGAAAGGGACACCAGCTTGTTAACCAGTAAATATAATACAGTGGGGTGAGTGTGGGAAAAGGGGCCAGGGGACATAGGTGAGGGACCGGTGAATTCTGCCTGGGGAGTAGGATGCGGGGTGCTGGGAGAGCATCAGAGACAAAGTAGACGAACAGCTGGAGGGGAGTTCAAGCCCACAAAGTTATTTCCGCAGAGGAAGGATAAATATCTCTATTTATGTGTATTGGTGTCTACAGAATGTAGAGAAGAAGAGGCCAGGCTAGGGAGGTAAGTTGTGGGGGGGAGTCTGAAAAGGGCCTTCAGCAGCTAGGCCTGTGTTCGATCCAGTTCTCCCCTCGCCTGAGGCTTCTTTATGTGTAAATACTGGGGTCGTGGGGGGGCTTCGGGACCCTGACTTAGTCCGTGGCTCCTGTCACAGATTTGAGAACACACCAACCCCATGCCAGGCCAGCCTGAGATGACTTTGTTCCTGGGCTCCCTGGTTCCCAGAAGCATCTCTACTCACCTTGGGGGGTTGGCCCCTTTCTTTGGGGTTCCAGTCTAGTTCTGCTCCTTAACTGCCGGGTGACCGGGGACAAGGCCCTTCCCGCTGTGATGGGGCGATGATGCTATCTACGTGGGGGTCTCGAGAGGACTCGGTGGGCTCACGAACCATGCAAAGCACTGTGGGAGCTCTGTGATTGCAGATGCCTCCTTCCTCATCCCCTCCCTGGCTGGCTCTACCCAACAGGTGTTGGCTGGCCCCTGCTCTTGCCCCAGCCCCCTCACCCCGCCCCCAGCGGAGCCCCATGGCGGACAGCAGAGTCGCCGTGGGACATAAAGGCAGTTTCTTTAGCTGCTTCTTTTTAAACAACGAAAATAAAATTGCCTGTCTTACTTGACTGCCTCCGCCGAGCGCCTTGCCAATGTGTTTGCATTAAGGGATCTGCGGGGGTCCTCCAGGTTGTGGGCTGCGTGTGTTTTACCTGTTCGGCGCGGCTCCCACTTGGTCTAATTTCCCTATACGGGGCGGCATGCTAATTTTTTCTCTTAAGGTGCGAGAGGGAAAGGGAAATTGCGGCTCTGGATGAGTCCCTCCTCAGCGGCCCCGGTGCGATCCCCCCCAGTGTCGTGCTCCAGCCCAATTAGAAACCTGCTTGGCTTTTAGGAGCCAGAGTGCCTGCCGACGAAGATGCCTATTCCAGGCCCTAATTACCACTTGATGGAATGAATAAAGACATTGTGTTTCCTGCATCTTACTTACAGAGTTGCTGATGCAGTGAATGTTGGATGAAACGTCTCTTTCCTCGGAGAGATTAGAAACCGAGTGCCTTAGCGACTGATCCAAGTGGCTGTTTTGGCGACAGTCTCCCTCCTACCCCGATGTGGCCCTGCAGTTTAAGCGGATCTGGGGTCAGGGAGAGTGGGTCCCGAGAGGGACCTGCACTTTCTCCTCCTCTTCATCACGGTGGCAGACCCCTTGACCAGCTAGTCTGGAGGGTTTATGAAGCACTGGCTGTGTATCCAAGGTTTTTACTCATTCTGTCCTATCGATGTGTTGCGAGGGCTTGCTAGCCCCACTGTGCAGATGAGATGCTCAGGATCCTGCCCGAGGTCCTGCACAGCTAGCAGGTGGCGGAACGGTGGTTTGAAGTCAGCTTTGCGGTGCCGAGTTCATGGTCTTTCCTCACTGGCCCCTGGACACTTGTCTGGCCTGCTTGGTCCAGTCTGCCCTAGCCCTGGGGGAGCCAACTAGTTCTTTCCCTTGAGAGTGGATGCAGAGTATAGTGGTTAACTTTCACTGCATGACAAACCTCCCCCAACTTTAGTGGCTTAAAGCAACAAGTTTTATTGTTTTTCATAGCTCTGTGTCAGCACGATTGTTCCTTGGGTTTGGACTAGCTTGACGAAGGCAAGGTCTGGGATGGCCTCACTCAGTCTCAGCTGGGGCCAGAGCCGTGTGGCCTCTCACTTCCCCAAGAGGCTACTCTGGGCCTCTTCGTCTGTCTATTTTATATGCAGATGAAATGTAGACATAGGTACAGAACGCTGTCTGTCTTTACTCATTCACGAGGCAGTGGAAGGTTCCTAACAGCGAAGAGGGACGCCCGAAGGGACAACCACTTTGAGAGCCTCTGTTATTTGTTAGCTAATGTCTGGCTGGCCAAAGGAGGTCCCCTGTCCCTGCTCGGATTCAATAGGTGGAGGAGAGACTCCCCCTCTTACCTGGAAGGGCCAGGGAGCCCCACAGCAAAGGGCGTGCATCCCGAGGTGGGAACACTGTGATGATTTTGCCGCCTACCATAAAGGGTCATGTTTTTCAGAAGGCTGTTCCACCATTCCTGGTGCTGTCAACGAAGGGCTTGGAGAGGAGGGGGCCTCACTGATCCTCTGTCTCTGGACAGGATGTCGCCAAGGCTGTTCCAGACAGATGTTTCTTTTTCTTTTCTTTTTTAAGAGGCAGAGAACGAGAAAACAAAACCTTCCTCTGTTAATTTATCCACATTCTCATAACCGGCTATTATCTTTCATTATTTTTTATTTCTCGGGACCAGATGCTTCAGACTCTGGGGAGCACATGTTTGGACTGGGTGGTGGGGCCCATCCCTGCTCCATGGCTTGTCGCTACAGGGATGGTGGAGGGGACAGCTCTGTGGTACATGCCTTCTCGTCCTTTCTCTGGGGCTCGCGGCACGCTCCGGTTTCTCCATCGAAATTTTATCCCCCCATTATCTGGGAAACGCAGACCAGAGAGCTGTAGGCTCGTTGAAGGAGGGAGAGCTTCCGAAGAGTCCGTGCCGTGATTGAGTCTCTAGGTATCTTGCCAGCTCTGTCTCAGAGTCTGTATTCCTGGCCTGCCAGCCTCTCTCCTGTGCCTCCAAGGCTGTGGTGACCTGTTTTCGGAGCAGAAAGGGTTTTCATCAGAGATCTGTGGAAGCCAGTACTTTTGGGGTGTGGGCCTCATTTCACAGTTGCTCTGGAACTCTCCCCACCAGGGAGAGAATAGGGCAGTGGGAGGTATGAAAGCACCCTTGAGCCCTTTCCCCAGCTCCACCTTCTTGGGTCAGTCACTGTGGGAGCAAGTCCAACACAGCAAGGCCCCCAAGGCCTACGACCCAAAGGTGAAATGTTTTGGGGGTGTTTAACACTATTGGTTGGGTTTTGGTTTTTTGCTTTCCTGCTTTGGCTTGGGCACCTAGCCCTGGGCCAGGAGAAATGCTCCAGAGGGGAACTCACCCTTTGACCCTTGTGCAGGTGGCTGAAGGCCTGCTGGTGGGAAGGCTCCCGGAGGAGGGTAGTGGCAGCTCTGATTCTCATGGAAATGCAACTGGTTGCTTCTGGTTGCCAAGGTGGGAGGAGGAGAAGGGGCAGGTGAGACCCTCTGTGTGGGGGCCCTGAGGCTACACCACTGAAGCCTGCGTGCTTTGCCCTCAGAGGAAATCCTGAGGCTCCCGCCCCGCTCCAGGCCTGGCCTGCGGGCTCTCAGCATGCTTGACTCCTGGCGCTTGCTCACCGTCAGCATTTATGGGTCCCATTAGAGCAAGAGAGTAAAGAGGTTTTACGAGGGTGGTTTTTTCCCCTTTGTCTTAAAAAAAAAAAAAAAAAAAGTAAAGCATTTTCCTGCAAATTAAACAAATGTCAAATCAGCTTTGTTTGCCGGAATGGCAGCCTTCCAGAAGCAGTGCCTCAGGTTAACCCAGGGAAGCTGGGGTTTCCACTCCCAGGGCCTCCCCAGAAGGCCCGCCTGGCTCTCGTCGCTTCCCTCAACAGAGGGCTGAGGAGAGATGCCGGGCTTCATTGTGCTCTGCCAATCAGGGCTGCAGGAGATCCTTCCGAGGAACATTTTGTGTTACGTGTGGAGAGTGAAATCGGGGGAGGGATAAATCTGTAGCTTTCTTCACATCCTCAGGTCCGCGGCCCGAGAAAAGACGGAAGGTTCATGAGAAGTAGTCCGGCTCTCTCATTTTGGACCAGAAGATCCTCGGGCCCAGACAGGGCAAGTGACTTGATTTGAATCACACAGTGGCTTTTTGTTTAAAGCTCAGATCCCCATGGTCAAGGTGGGGTGGGGGGAGGAGGCCAGAGCGAGGAGGGGAGGCTTTTTCTCATTTGCTGGCGATTCGCAAAGCAGCTTGTTTCTTAATTGATTGTGTGTGCGGCTGTGGTTCTTTTTGTTGCTGTTGTTGGAATCACTCCCAGAAGTGCAGGGGCTGAGACGAGCAAAATAAATAAGGAATAAACAGGCCCATCGCGTGGGGGCAAGTGGAAAGTAAGAAGCCGGCTGGGAGTTTGGGGGTAAAACTGACTCAGACCTGGAAGGGCCACGACTGGGGCTGGGCCGGATGGGTTCTTCATCCAGAGTTAATGAGACGGAAAAGGAGCAGCATAAATGATGAAAACCTGGAGCGCGTTTCTGTGTTTTGCTTTTGGCCACAGTGGGGCCCAGGGGTTGGAGTTTTCTTTAAATGAGGAGCCCCGGGCTTTGGTGTGGCCCCCGACTTTTGCAGGCCCCTGTAGGCCCGGAGGACTGACCTGGAACTGTAGCCTTCTGGGCCATTGATCCTCACCTTTGATTTTGCCTGGGTCCCCTCCCCGCAGCTCAGTCACCCTCCAGGTACCCCGGGGCCGGCTTCCATCCGCTCTCATCCTTCTCCTTCATCCTGCGCCGCTCTTTAAATTTCCTGCATGCACCACTTACAGTATCGATCCCGGAGCCCCTGGGGGCCAGCTCCACGCAGAGGGGCCCCTCCTCTGTGTTACCTTTGACGAGCCGTGGCTCCCCTGCTTCTGCTCTCTCTGTAATGATGACGGTGTTGAAAACATCCATTTGCGATTCTCAGCTGATAAAGAGTTTTCGCTTCCTGGGGCCAGTCTCCGTTTAGTGGATAACACAGAACTCTGTAGGAATTGATTACCACCCCACTGGCGTCTCACAGGCCAGCAGCCCCGTTCAGGGAGGGCCAGCCCCTTCCTGGGAATGGGGGGGATGGCTGGATTGGGGCCTGCCCGAAGAGGAAGGAGGAGGGAACCAGTTTGGCATCTTACAGATATTTCCAGAAGCTGGTGTCATCACAACCCTTGGGGACGGGCATTGACAGCCCATTTGAAAGATGAGATTATTTTCTTTATTTAGGCCCAGGGCAGTGAAGAGCACACTCCAGTCTTGACAGGAGGAGGCTTGACTATAGGACTGTCTGAACCCAAGACCCCTTGTCGCAATGGAAGGCCCGACTGTGCGTGAGGGTACCTTCCTTTTCTGTGTTTTCAGAATAGTATCTTGTTAATGCTGGAAATACGTCCACTGTGTTCAATGCTAGCTCTGATAACAGAGGCTGGAGGCAGAAGGGAAGGAGGAAGAAGGCTGGGGAGTGATTTTTGATGGGGAATCTCCAAAACAGAGATCAGAAATGGTGGGGGTGGGGGGGCTGGGTCTTGTGGGCAGACATCCTTTGTCCAGAAATGCCGTTCCTTTGAAACGACTTTGATCACCTTTGAGCAGGGCAGGCATTTCCAGTGAGGCCACAGGCCCACCCGTCCCTCCTGCCACCTGCTTGCCCGGGTCACACTTATTGTATTGGCTTGGCTGGCTCGGGAGAGTGATTCTGCACATCTTGCCCCAATTCTCTGTTCAGCAGCATCGGGTCGGTAGCTTGAAATTGGCCATTTTGGGCATACTCACACCACAGAAATCAGCAAACACGACAAATCAGAGCGTTTTATTTATTTTAGTTAGTTGTTTATCACTTGAGAGCATATATACCTGCACACCACTATGTGCAGGCATTTGCTTTCCACACTTGCTCTAAAATCTCTCCAGTTTGTTCTAGGCATGTTCACCCTAGTTCATTTATTTAATTCAGTCTCATTTGCTTCTCTCAAAGACTCTGCGTGGGGAATCTCCTTGACCCTATCTTGAAAACAAAGAAATGCATGCAGGGTAGGGCCAGGGCTGGGATTCGAAGACAAGTCCTTTGCCTTCAAGGTCCATGCTCCTTGATGGCTCAGCTCCGTGGTTCTCCACGGGGGGGCAGTTTTGCCCCCCGGGGACACTCGGCAATGTCTGGAGATATTTTTGCATATCACGGGTGGAGGTGGCTCTCCTGGCATCGAGTGGGCAGAGACCAGGGATGTTGCTACAGATGTATGGTCCGCAGGACAGCCTCTGCAAGGAGGAAGCGGGCCCAGATGGCAGGGGTGCCAAGGTTGAGACCTCCTGGCCTAGCTGGTGGTGCCCCCTTGAGTATTTCCGTTCCTTTCCTGTCTCGGGATGAGATGAACTAAAGAAAGGGAACTTTCATCTTGGTCAGGAAGGGGGAGCTCCGTGAGGGAAAGGCCGATTGTCCAGCCGAGGCAGATTTCGGAATGGGGTGGTTCAGCCCTGCCTGGTTTATGCCCAGACCTAGGAGTCAAAATAAGGCCGGAGAGGCTTGTAGTCAGCCCTGAGCAGAGGGAGCTGGGCCCTGAATGAAGACATGCGAGGATTTCACAAGAAAAAGAAGTGTGGGGGGGTGATATTGAGCAGAAAGAGCTCCTGTCCCAAAAGGGGCCAGCTGCATTCTGTCAGCCCTGAAGTCTGAGCTGGGGAAGACGTAGTCAAAATTCAGATGAGAGGTTTAGAGGGCCACATTGATGGGTCCCAAATCTGCCTCATTGTCAGAATAGGCCAGGTGGCTTTAATAAGGAAAAAGAAATTGTATGTGGCCAGTCCCCACTTGGGCCTTAACTGGAAATGCCAGGAGTGGGGCCCAGAACTCTGAGTTTTTAAAAATTTCCCAAGTGATAGTGATGACCCAGCAAGTTGGAGGGCCCCTGGGATAGATGGGTGTGCGGGCTGTTACGCTTCAAAATGCGGATTTGTGGGAAGCTAGGAATCGGTTATCTTTCATGCACTAGGTGTTTGAAGATTTGCCCCACACCGTGTCTGGCTCTGGGCTCGCAGCAGGTGGGGGCACGGGCCTCTTGTCCTTTAGGAGCACACAGAATAGTGTTAGGCATCGGTGACAGAGTCTCTCTGAGTCTCATGTAACTCACCAGTTAGACAGGACAAACACGACTTGGAGCACGGGATGTTGGCGAAGAGCAGTGGGAAAGCCACCAGCAAGTTCCTAGCCGAGCATCTGGGCCGCTGTGGGTTCTCCAGAGCCGCCTGCCATCTGTGGTTCTTGGTGCAAGAGCTTCCTCTCTTTCAGTTCAAGCTCCATGTGGATTGACGGTCTCCTTTGTGTCCGGAATGTTCCAGGCTCTGAAGGCTATTGAAGTGAGGGCGACCTGGTCTTGATCGTCAAACAGCTTTGAGTGTGGTAGGGAGGCAGGTGTGTAAGGCCCCGGACCATCACATACAGAATGCTAGGCCCCACGCGTGCCCTACTTTCCGTGGGTCTGGGGCGAGAGCGTACAAGGGCCAGGGGAAGCTGCTTAGAGAGAATTCCTGAGGAAGTTGCTGGATTTTGCAGGGGGAATAAAGTTCTTTAGACAAGGAAGCTTGCTGACAGTCTGCACAGAAGGCGTGGGGGCGGGGGTGGGTGCTGGTGCTGAGAGCAGGTGTGTCCTGGGGTCTCCGGATCTCACCTTCCAGTCTCTAGGCCCTTTGTTCTTGCCCTCGCTTTCTCTCTTTCTTCCTTCTTTTCCTTCTGGGGAATGGCACATATCAGGTGCAGACACTTGAAAAAGTTCATCTGCTCGGTGCTTGATTTATCGTTCAAACCTTCGGTAACCGATTTCCAGTCTCATGAAATATTAAATACATCCATATATTGAATATCACATTTTGATATGTTTTCACGCCTCATTTGCCACCGAAGTCAAGGACAGACTCACATTTTTCATGGCATGGGGCCCAGATTTGTCCTCGTATGATGTTTTATTATGTCCCCTTTCCCACCCCTCCGCAGCGGACCTGCATTCCTCAGTGTCTCACTTGAGCGGCCACACTGACAGCCCACTTGGCTTGGACCTTCACAGGCCCAGGGCAGAAAGGCCACATATATCATCCCTGAGAAAGGTTATTTACATAGCACTGTAAACATTTGCAGAAGGGCCGCGGTCTCTGCCAGACATCTCCAGATCCTGCATCAGACGCTGGCCAAGCCAGTGGCAGAGCCTAAGGGGAAGAGGCTCTACGTTCATTCTTTCCACCCAGTCCAGGTCTTATACTTGCAACTGACATTTACTGAGCACCTATTATGTGGTAGGTGCTGAGCTAGACCCTGAGATTTTAAGATGATAAACCATTGCCTTACCTTCAAAGGGAAAGGTATGTATGCCGTTCAGGGCACAAGAGTGCCACAGGTATGCAGAGAGAAGCATGTCATAGGGACTGTGGGTGGGGAGAGGAAGGCATGGAGTTCTCTCGTGGGGGGCGTGGGGATGCGACGGGTGGCAGGAAGGACTTCATAGAAGGAGTGATCCTTGAGCTCAGCGTTTGACTATGTGTGCAGCAGGCAGAGGGAGGACACGGACAGGCCATGGAGGGGTGAAGCAGCCTGTTCCTAGGCTGGGAGCTCTTCAGTAAGGCTGGGTGGTAGGCTCAGGGAGGAGCCCGATGAGGCTTGAGTGTGGACAGGGGTGAGGACAGATCATGGAGAGTCTCGACAGCCATGAGGATAAAGGAATTTGGACTGTGTCCCCTAGACAGTGGTCTCTACTCCAGGGTTTCAGGCAAGAGAGCGCCATGATCAGATGTGTGATTGGAGATGGTTTCGAGCAGGACAGGCCAGTCGGGAGGCTGGCTTTGCTGTCTGGGGGGCATGACGAGGGTGCAAGCAGGTGTGGGAGCAGGATATGACTTTGAGACATGTGGGAAGTGGGCTTGACATTGGTGACTGGGCCAGGATTGGGTGTGCCGTGAGGTGGGGATCCCCCCCAAGCGTGGACCCCGAGACCAGGATTTAGGCTGTAAGAGGTTTGTTTGGGGAGGTGATCAATGGCAAAGTGAGACAGGGAAGGGAAGGAAGCCTATGCAGGGAGCATTTAAGAGCAGGTTACAGCTGCAGACACGTGAGTTCAATCCCACTGGGGTCTCGCAGAGACAGTGGGGAAACACAGCTGCAACCTCTCCCACCCGAAGGGCCAGGAAGCTGGGCTCCTCGTTATGCAGTTCCCGCATGGCATTGGCTCAGGGTTGTGTCTGTGTTGGGCCCCCCAGCACTGCGGTCCGCGGGAGGAAGCGCTCAGACAGGAAGTCCAGGTATTTGCCGTGTGGGGATGGAGCTCGCCAGGGGATGCGGGCAGGGCACTGCCAACATCTATGTGGTGGGGAAGTGAGAGGGGCACGTCAAGAATGATTCCCGGGACAACTGGTTGGGTGCTGATGCCATTCAGAAAGACAGACTTTGGGGGAGTAGTCATTTGGGACAGAGAGGGGGATGACTAGTTCAGTTTGGACGCGTTGAGTTTGGGGTGCCACGGGGAAGCATCTAATTGGTGTAAGCAGCTAATTGATGGGATCTGGAATTCAGGAGAGGGATGTGGGCTCGAAACACAGGTTTGGGCTTCATTTGGGTAGAAATGCAGCGAAGCCATGGGCTCAGAGGAAGTGACAGTTGCATAAGGGGTAAGAGGAGCAGGTAACCAAGGAAAGAGCTGGGGAACACGAGAATTTATGCAGCAGGCTAAGGAAGAAAGCTCAAAAGTCACCCAAGGAGTAACCAGAGAGGTAAAGGACACACAGAAACAAATGAGACCACGGGAGCCCAGGGAGGCAGTTTCCAGGAAGGAGGTGGTTGGAGGTGACAGGAGCTGCTGAGAGAAGCTACGGTAAGGTGCGATGGAAGGTGTCCACTGGGCAGTGAGAGTGTCACGGGGCCTCTTGGGGGAACATTTTCAGTTGAGTGGTAGGAGCAGAAGCTCAGAGCAGAGGCAGCTGTGTGGAGTTTATGAGCAAAGAAGTGTCAAGGTCAATGTGGCATTTTAGAAGATCATTCTGGAACTGGTGTACAAGATGGGAGAGAAGGGAGGCAGCGAGGAGGCTGCTTCGGGCTTCCTGGGTCCTGGCCTGAAATGGAGCAGTGGGCTTAGAAAAGAGGAGACAGATGGGCGGCAGCTTGCAAGGAAGACTTGATGGGGCTCAAACTCGCTAGGCTGAGCGGGGCATGTTTGTGGCGCTCCGGGGGCCGGCCCCACCACTCACACTCTGCTGGGAGCCTGCCGACTCTGCCTTATCGTGAGTGTGTGTGCGTTCCAGGGCTGAATGCTGTTGCCATTAACACACATCCTCGCTGCCCTCCCCTTACCGAGAGGGTGACCTTGGCCGTGCCCTGAAGCCCTCTGAAGCTCACAGCATGGAGGAGGCCCCCCTCCTAAGTTGTGGGAGTCAAGTGGCTGATCTTTTCAAAGCACTGCATCGGGTGTGATGACCCATGTGGGTTTTGAACTGTGGACAGAATGACCATCGGGGCCGGTGTCTTTGGAAGGCCCAGGACAGTATCCACCGAAGCTGACCCTGTTGCCTTCTGCCCTGCTTCCCTGCTCGCTGGGCTCTGAGCCCCCAGGTGTCCCCTTCTGGAAGCGCCAGTATGTGCTGACCTTGGATGCTTCCACCTCAAGGTGGACAGGCCTGGCTGGATGGCAGCCTGTGGACAAAAATGTGACCTGCCAGCAGGAGCTCTTTTCTCTCTTCCCTCTTCAATTCAGGGCTGGTCTGCAACCCACTGGCAGGGAGATGACTGAATCTGATTTGCGGAAGTACAATAGCAAAGTGATCTCATAGCCACCAGCGCCTGTAACAAATTCCCAGCGAAGTTTGGATAGCACCATTGTGGGGTAATGACATTTTAATTGGGTGTCATATGTAGTCTGGCTACATTTTGGAGGCCTGGGGCAGAGGCCCAACTCCCGCTCCTGTCTCCCCCCTTAAGCCCAGTCTGTTTGTCCGGGATCGGAAGTTACACCCCCTCTCCCTGCCCTCTCCTGCCCCAGGGATTTGGGTGCCGTGCCGAGCAGTTGGGGGTGACGTTGGGGCCAGCTCTAGGATGGCTGGCTCAGATGTCCTCCCCCCCTTATTCATCCTTTGTCCTTCCTTCTCTGCTGCTTCTTTCTCTCCCTCTTTGTACTTCTTTACAGACCTGCCACCTTGCCCTCCTACCACCTTGTCCTCTTCCACACTCTGTTTTTTACCCCTTCTTTCCTCTCATCGCCCCTCCAACCCGCTCTGTGATCTTGGTCATGGCACTCATCCTCTCTGAGCCACTGTCTTCTCGTTTATAGAACCAGGTGGTTAGACTCCATGGACTTGGTTATTTGGTTCTTCCATGGATCCCTCTCTCCCTCCCCCGCGCCTTCTCCCTCTTTGGATTTCTTCCTCTCACTTCTTGGCTTTAGTTGCATGTTTTTTTATGACCAGCCTGCGTTTGGGCCAGGCAGCCACGCTGACGGCCGGGAGCGGGACCTTCCCCTGTCCACGGTACAGGTGGAGGCCCAGGCTGCCTTTTGTGGCCTCCGAGGCTTCCACGGGAGATGGATTTAGGAGGCAGCTGACTGCTCCCCTCCCCCAGAACAGCCAAGTAATTGAAGAAAACATGAATGTTAATGATGCATTTAGCATTTGGAAGTTAGAGGGGTGATTAATATGTTGTAAGTTGTATATTAACACCTTCACGGTGGCATAATGAAGACAAAATATACACTTGGAGATGAGATTGTTTATTCTTGTGTTCAGCACTCCTGGATCCCAGCCCCTTAAGCCTGAGAAAACACAGCGTTGCTGTGAGTGTGCGCGGGAGGGAGTGGGTGGAGGGACAGCTTTCTGGCAAAATGGGTCCTGCTAGTGAGCTCTTCCTCCCACCTGTCTCTCACCTGGTGCAGGAGCTGGGATCTGGGCTTGGAGGGCGGGAGCATGGCAGGCAGGGACCTGGGGTCTGCGGAGGACCAGATGGCAGAGAACACTGTCCTTGAGGAGCAGCCCCCCCAGAAGACGGTGCAGCCTGTTCTTTGTGGCTCGTGGAGCGGACTCGAAGTCTTTGAAGGAGCAGATGGACAGGGTGCTATCTTCAGACAGCGCACCTCAGAGAGGCTGAAATGAGGGAAGATGAGGGAGATAGGAGCTCCCCTGGGGTGTCTTGAGCCTCAGGGACTTTGGGGACTTGCATCCCCTGCTCGGGGGTGGTCTCCTCTCCGGGATGGGCGATCCTTGCTAAGTCACAGGCTGGCCCACGTGAGACACGTTGATGGAACACCCTGACTAGCTTCCTGTTCCTTGGCGACGCCACGGCCAGGCCTTTTCGAGGAGAGCCGGAGTCGGAGAACATCACCGCAGGAAGTCTTGAAAGAGCCTCTGGTCCCCATCTCATGGTTGACCCTTGGAAGTGAGGCACAGCTTGAGGCAGAACTGGGTACCCCCCCCCCCTTGCATGCTCCTCCACGGTGCTAGACCACACTGCCGGGACTGGAGCCTGGGGCCCCTTGACTGGGTTGCTCTTTTGGCTGCGTGGACCTGTGGCCTGCTCAGTGATCCAGGAGGCCGGGGAGGAATTCGTTCCTGACCCGCCCCCCCGCCCCCGCCCCCCAGTTCCAAAGTGTGGAACAGTAAGTGGAACAGGAATGGATTTGAATCTCAGCACAACCAGCTGCGGGCTGTATGGCCTTGAGAAAGTCATTTCCTCTCTCTCCTGTTTATCCAACGGGATAATAATATTGAAGGTCTAGTGCAGTTGTATGGATCGCTTGTATCCCAAACACACATACTCAACCGTGATTAGAATTGATGTGTCCATGTGTGAAGGTGTGCGTGAAATACCAAGTATGGTGTCCGACACGAAAGGGAGTCCCCCCCAGACCGATGGTACTGATGGTGCATTCTAATTCTTGGTACTGTTGTCGTCATCGTTCATTCTCGTGGCTGCAGCCTGACGCCCACCTGCTACCTGTGATTCAGGATTCGCTTAGTCATGTCCTCTGGGCCCTTCCGCCTTGCCGCCCACCCCCGAGGCTGGAGTGTTCACCCTGTGTGTGTGGTTCAAGCGTTTATCCATCTGTGCTGTCCCCGGAGTCCACTCGTTGCTTCCCCCATCTGACTGTAAGCTCAGTGAGGGCAGAGACTGCCCCTCGCTCTCCCTGACATCCTCAGTGTCATCCTTTGGCAAATGTTCAATGAATGAATGAGGGGGTCTAACTCCAGGCCTGGTGAGCACAGCGTGGAATGAAGCCAGCCGGCATGAACATACCAGCTTCTCCTTTTCCAAGATCAATCCTGCGTCCTTTCATGCTGTGCAGGGAACAGTGTGCTTTTGGGGTTAGAGGGTCCCCTCGTAGTGATGGGAAGCCTGAGACTCAGCTTACCTCTTTATATGGCCAGTCGTGACGTCAGTCCTGCTGTTTTCGCAAGACTTTCCCTACTCATTCTGTCTTTTCTGTAGAGACTTCCAGGGTACGTGGCTCATTCTTTTTCTGACGTACTTGTCATTCTGCCTTGTCCTCTACTCACTTGCTTACGTAGCCTAGTACCCCCAGGCTCTTTGGGGACATACCCCATCTCTATCCCTATCAGACACCTCTCACCACTTTGAACTAACAGGATGTCTGTCTCTGGTAGACTCTACTGTGAGTATCATCTAAGTGGTATTTCACTGAATGAATGAATGAATGAATGAATGAATGATTGATTCTTACTATATTTCTGGATGGGCAGGAGCCCATCTACCTCTTACCTCCTTTTTTGTGATGCTAATTTTCTTACTCATCCAGAGTTCTAAGCTCTCAGAAAGTAAGGATCTTTTGAATTATTTCTGTGTTCTCACAGTACTGGGCAAATAATGTTTAATGGGTAATTAGTTACTCATTGATTTCCTCAAATTCTCTGTCCTATTAAGACTTTTGAAGAAAAAAAAAAATCTTATTAGCCTCGTTAAGCGGTGACAGCATTTGAAAGAATTGACTGAGCCCGAGTCCCAGTGACGAAACATATGGCACGTGGGATTCAACATGACGGGTGGAAATCCTAAGAGTTTTTTTGATCGTTTCCTGACAGGCACTGATTCCATTAATGAAGGCAAAAGATCTCAGTTAAATGGAATGATTAGACTTGACAAGAGAAGCTGTCAATGTAACCCTCATTAACTACTTGGTTAATTGAGCTGCCTGGTGGGGGGGCGGGTAACCGGCGCTGGGGCTTCCCCTGTGACATCTGTGAAAGAAAGAGATCTCTGCTCGCTCCAGGACAGGCAGAGACCACACCATGGCTCTGAGCTGTCAGTGTGCATGGAGTCCTGAGCTAGGGGCCCTGGTGGGCACGGGGAAAGAGAAATGACCATTGACAACTTAGAGTCCTGGGAGGGGGGAGGGGCTGTGGTCACACCGTGCAAACCAGAGGGTCTGTGCCTGGAACAGTCCCGCAGCTAGGAAGTAGAGCTCCGTGTGTGAGTGCTGGGAATGCTGGGGTGAACAGTCTTTCGAGGCCAGAAGGGCTGGTCTCTGCCAGGTCATCTCGAAGTGTGAAAACCATGTGAGTGGTAACTACTGTCTGTACGCAGTCGTAGTTAGGAGCGTGGGCTCTGGAGGCCAGAGAGGCGTCAGTCTGCGGCCCAGCCCAGCTGCTTGGCCTCAGGTCAATCACTTACTCCCTGTGTTTCTTCCTCTCTTCTGTGGGATGTCATAGTAACTACAGCCACACCTCGTTTTATTGTGCTTTGCTTCATTGCACTTTGCAGACATGATGTTTTTTTTACAAATGGAAGGTTTGCGGCCACCCTGCACGGCACAAGGCTCGTGGTGCCGTTTTTCCAACGGTATTTGCTCACGTTGTGTCTCTGTGTCTCATTTTGGTAATTCTCACAATATTTCAGATTCTTTTGTTATTATTACATTTTATTTATGGTGATCTGCGATTAGTGATACAACGCCCTGAAAGCTCAGATTATGGTTAACGTGGTTTTAGCAATAAAGTTATTCTTTAATTTAGGTGTGGACACTGTCTTTTATTGTTTTTATTATTTTTTAAAGATTTTATTTATTTATTTGAGAGAGAGAAAGCATGAGAGGGGAAAGGATCAGAGGGAGAAACAGACTCCCCGCTGAGCAGGGAGCCGGGCACGGGGCTCGATCCTGGGACTCCGGGATCACGCCCTGAGCCGAAGGCAGTCACTTAACCAACTGAGCCCCCCCAGGCACCTCAGACACTGTGTTTTAGACATAACAGACTACAGGATAGCGTAAACCTGACTTTTATGTGGACTGAGAAACCAAAAATTCACTTGGCTGTCTTTATTGCGATCGTCGCTTTACTGTACCTGCAGTATTTCTGAGGGATTTCTGTATTTCTGGGCACTTTGTAGAAGGAGACGTGGCTCCCCACCTGGGACTAGAACCCGGGTCTCGTTAATTCATGTCTTACACTTTCCGCACAAGACAGCCAAGGGAAAGGGGACTGTGTCTGTTTAATTAGCTAGTGTTGGTAAGAGCTTTGGAGATACAAAGCTCTCGATAAGAACTAATCCTCTTAATCTTTGTACGGCTAACGTGTGAATGGAATATACAAGGCAAACAGCACTGGGGGGTGTGGGCCAGGAGCGCAGGGCAGCCCAGAGAGAAGGAGAAGGTGGGAGGGATAACGCGTACGCTCATCTGCGTGCGTGCGTGCGCGCGCGTGCGCGCGCGTGTCTGTGCATTGTTTATCCTTGCCTTGCGGGTGCAGGGGAAATGATGTAGGGAACAATGTATCAGGTGGGATTTGGGGGAGATGCCCTCCATGTCTTTCTGTCCAGAAATTTTGTGATTCTGTCCTTGGTTGGAGGCAACCCCAGGACTGGGGACAGGGAAGCTCCTGAGTGCACATCTACGTGGTCTAAGGGAATGATCTCAGAGCCTGGTGCAGGGTGGGCTTTCTGCATACCCCCCGCTCAGCATCTCAGGATGTCTGCAGAATTTAAGAATTGGCCTGATGAATCCCTCTGGCAACGTTGCCAGCCCAGCTGTAGCCTGGAATTGGGGACTCCGTGAATGCTCTGTTCTGCTTTGACTTGATGGTGGACAGCCTTTTCTCCCAGGGTTCAGTTTTGGTCTTAAGTTATCGGTGGGTTCGCCCTCTCCTCTGTTTCATCCTCCTCTCCCTAAGAAGCCTCTGCCCACGTCCTTGCTAGCTTCCTTCTTCCTTCCTTCCTCCTTCCCTCTGCCAGGGGATGAGAACAGACGCTCGTCACTGCAGGGCTTGGTGCACACCCTGTGCTGGGCTTGCTCCCCCAGAAGCCAGCCTGACATGAAGATGTAAGTGCAGGTGGTTACTTGGGAGGTGATCCCAGAAAACAGTCGTTTGCCTGAGAAACAAGAGAGCAAAGAGAAAGCAGACAAGAAAGGAGGTTCTAGGTTATCCCTGGGGACACCTAGCTCCCAGTGCACAGGGTCTGTGAGAGAGAGAGAGCAGAGCAATAGGCTGGGTATCCCGATGGCCGTTGACTGCACATTGTAGCACTGGGGCCTGTCTATGTACACGGGCTGCATGGGCTCCAGAGATCAGAAAGTTCTCAGGTGAGCTGCAGGTGCCTGCAGCTGGAAGGCCTCCGACCGCTGGATGGTCAAGTGTGAGGGGCGGTGGGCAGGGCCTCACGGCTTCTCCTGGCCATTCTGAGCTGAGCTGCAGGCTGGACCCGGGCTTGGCCCACTGGGGTGAGGGTAGCTCCTGGCCATAACCCACTCGCTGGTGGATGCCAGCTAGCCTCTAGATTTAGGAGCATGTCTACCTGAAGAGCCTGGCAGTGATCTGACTTATGAAAACTGCACACAAGTCATCATTTCTCCAGGGGTTCCTGTGTGCCAGACGCCGTGCTCAGGGATTTTCCTGCGTACCTTATCTTAGTTCTCACGGAGTATCCCATGAAACAGGTCTCGTGATGCTTCTCTTTCATTGGAGGCGGCTGAGGTGCCGTGGTTAGGGGATTTGCCCTGTTCATGCAGCTTGAAGGAGGCAGACGGGGGACTCTAACCAGGCCGTTGGCCCCACCCTGCACAGCTCTCCTGCCTCCTCTCAGGCTCTGGGAGCCGGCCTATGCCTGTGGGTGGGCCACTTCTGCAGACCCCTGGATGAGATAGAGTTCATCTAAAAGTCCATCAATTACCCCCTGGATTATGGGTCGATGGTACGTGCACCTGGAGGGATGGCAGCTGACTTTAAACCAGGCTGTGAAGGATGGCCAAGCCTCTGTTGATGAATTTGTCTCTGCCTGGCAGGGCCTGGCAGCGGCCGGGCCCAGCTCTCTTCTCCATTCCAGGAAGCCCAGCCATGCCAGCTTCTGCTTGTCACTCCCTTTGTCCTGGGGAGCCCCTGGAGACCTCTCAGGAGCACAGTCTACCTGTTGGTCCTGGCTGGCACTCTCTGCCCCCAGGGCCTGCTGCAGTGACTCTGCCATCAGGCTTCCGGATTGTAGCTCACGGACAGGGGACCCCAGAGACCTCTTTAATTGGGTGCTCCGTTTTCATTTGAATCATACAGCTGAGGAGCTTGATTTAAATCCCACTAATTGCTTGTATGTCCTTGTACTTCTCTTCTCTGGGCCTTAGTTTCTTCGTAAGTAATGGAATCCGGTATCCCTTCTAGCACTCAGATCCCGGGAGTTGGGACACGTGGGATGTGACTGGGTTACATAGAAGGAGGCGGGTTAACAGCTGATTTCAGATGCGGGTCTGCCTTGGGTCACAGTTGTCTGCCAAGCACAGCTCTGCTGTTCAAGCACCAGGATCCTTAGAACAGTCCCAGAGACTTTGGAGCCTACCTGTCCGAGGAGCTTGAAAAATCCGCTGGCCATCGATCTTCATGGGGTTAAGGGGCAGAGGGAAGAGGTGGAGATCCGTGCGTGCATAGTGTAGCTGGGGCTGTGGACACAGCCAGATTTGAGCCACTGGAATGTGGAATGTGGGCCAGCCCCAGGAGCACAGGGGCCGGTGGAATGGATCAGGACATGATGGATTGTACCCACTGGGCTTCTGTGTCAGTAATCCCTTCACTGAGGGACCCCCAGGTATAGCTTAGCCAGAGCTCAGTCATAAAGACGGCACTGGAGAACAGCGTTTTCATAAGGGGGTCCTGAGGAAGAGCCCGTTAGATTGTTCTTTCAAATTGGCTATGACAGACGTGGTCCTCAAGGAGCCATTATGAGCTCTCTCTCTCTCATCAGATGGAAGCTGGCTACTTTGTTCCAGAAGAGTTGACCCAAAGCTGTTCAGCGGGGTGGATGGAATTGGAGGTTAGCCCCTACTGTCTCAGCCTGAGGGCCCTGGGCTCAGCTCGCATGTCCGAGTGTCTTCATCAGCCCCCCAGCCTGCCCTCCACCCAGCCCTCTCTGCCCACAGTCTCTGCTCTCCCAAAGAAGACAGCAACATCATCCGAGCACCTGTTAGGGGCCAGGCACTGTGCGAGGCTCTAGGGGATTCCTAGGTAGAACAGAGACCCTTCCCTCAAGGGGCTTAGCTCCTATGGGCAGAGACAGGATGTGTGTACGTGTTCCCAGCACCCATGGAAGATGAATACAGAGGAGGAGAGAGTGCCACCGATTGGGATATAGGTGGAAATTTCCCAGGATTTACAGGGTGGGGGTGGGGTGGGGTTCCTCTCTAGGGCAACGGCAGAAGCAAAGGCCTGATGGCAGGATTGCATCCCTGCCCAGCTTGGACGAGCTGAGGGGAATGAGGCTAGGTCTGTAACAAGTACCAGGAATTAGCGGGCAGCTCTGGCCCCTGTGCTTAGAAGGGAGGCAGAGTCTTGAGTGGGCAGGAGAAGGACTGGTGATGGAGAAGCATGAGCCACCGACCCCCGCCCAAGGGTGGTCAGAGACCCAAGGTCAGCAGGTGAAGCCAAGTGGATAGCTTGAGGGAGCAGACAGATTGCAGACATGGGGTCGGGCCGCTCGGATTTTTACCAGATACCCTCTGCATCAGGCAGTGAACCAGTGTGTTTCTCTTGCTCTGAACAAGCCTGAGATCCACTGTGATGACCTGGGCAAGTGCTTCAAGTACTCTCTCCACATCAGGCTATTTTTACCAGGCTCTGGGGTTCCTTGAAGGCTCCTCTCGGCTTCTGCGAGATGGGTCGGGGGGGTTCCAGGGGTGGGAGCAGACAAGTGTGTCTGGAGCAGAAAGTTCACGTAGGACAGAGATTCTCACTGACCACCTTCTCTGAGCCCCTCAAATGCTGGTAAACTGTTACGTGTGTGTAATAACGTGTGTTTTTCTAGAAGAGGGTCTGAAACTCTCAATCGGATTCTCAGAATGACCTTTCCCCCCTCTAAGCTAAGGTTTAGAACCCCAATTATCTCTGTGAGAGCGGCGCACTGTCTGCCTTGCTCTCCCCTGTATTCCCAGACCTGGCTCAGCACCTGAGCTTGTGTGGACTGCTACAACAACATACCATAGACTGGGTGGTTTGTAAACAACAGGCATTTATTCCTCACAATTCTGGAGGCTGGAGTCCAAGGTCAAGGTGGCAGCAAGTTCAGTATACCCATCTTTCCCCTACAGTCTCACTTGGTGGAAGGGGCAAGGGAACTCTCTGGAGCCTCGATAATGGCTGTGATCCCATCCATGGGGGCTCCACTCTCATGACCTCATCACCCCCAAAGCCTCCCCCTTCCTAATGCCATCCCATTGGGGGTTCACATTTCAACATATGAGTTTTGGGGGGATACATTCAGTTTATAGCAGTGCTTAAGAATTGTTGGATGACTAGATGATTCAAAGGAATTATGGTTCCTTTGGATGGGGAAAGCATTTAATGCAGACGTTCCCAGCCCTGTGGAAAACTTCTTGTTCAATTTATTTAATAAGTGTCTCTTTAGCTCCTGCCATGTGCCGGGTATTACAGTAGTATTACTGCTACAGTGGCTCCTTCTAGCAGCCCCCTTTTCCTGGGCATCCGTGATGGGCCAGGCATTGTGCTGAGCCCTTTACAAGCATGAACTCTTTAATCCTTATGACAGTCCCGCAAAATAGACATCATTACCCCTCTTTTACAAATGAGACTCTGACCACAGTTCAGTGAGTTGCCCAAGATCACACAGCCAGTAAGTGGAACAGCTCGAATTGCAACCCAAGTCTGCCTGACCCCAAAACCTGGATCCTCAGTCATTATTTCAGGGCTGGGTAGCTCAGTGCTGGGGCTCCTCTAGCCTTGTCCCTGTCGCCCCAGATTGGCTGAATTCTCTTTGGCTGAGTGATGCCACGAGGCAGTCTACACAGCTTGCTCGGCCCAAAGCCCCTGGCAGCTAGGAAAGGAACAGGATCCCTCTGAGTCCCGGGTGAGGTCAGGAAAGCTGCCGGGGCTACGCGGTGAGTCTGGAGGATTGGCGGGTGATCCTGAGAATACCTTCCCCAGTCAGGCCTTTGTCACAGTCCATCCTGTTGTCTCCGGTTAGCTGGCTGCTTGGATGTCTGCAGGCCCTCCTGCTAGACAGGATCAGGGGATCAGGCACTTGGAGCTGTCAGGGAGAAATATTGGAATCATTTGAACAGGTAATCATAGGATATTGTGAGCTTGTTCAGTGCGAGGAAAGCTCATTGGCGCAGAAACCCTCTCCCGGATAATCAATGGGCATGGCGTCTCAGGGATTTCCTGTGGGATGGGCACAAGAAGGCTTGTGTAGGGCCCTGCTAGCGGGACAAAGGCCTGGGCTGGAAAGAGGCCCGTAGGAGTGGTAACCCCAGTGTCCTAGGGGCAAATGAGAGGTTCTGGGGAGTTGGAGGAAGCCTGCCTTTCTTTGCCTTAGCCCAGGAGTTCAAAGACTAAGATCCAGGCCCATCTTGGTCATTTTACTAACCACGTCACCTTGGCCAAGTCATTGTTCTTTGGGCCTCAGTTTCCCCCTCATTGAAATGAAGGGGCTTGCTTGCATGATTTTAGTCCGTTCACTCTATAATTCTGCCATCCCTAGAGGCTTCTCAGCTGAAGCAGAAAAGGGCCTTTGTGATAATTAACAAGGCATGGGGTATGGCTTGTGCCTGTCTCCACATGTGTCTGGTATTATTATTATTCACCATAACAACAAATATGCCACTACTAACATTCCTTGAGGGCGCAGTACATGGTGGGCTCTGCGGGAAATGCATGATATCGTGTCATCTTCCCGGCCGTATTCTAGAGCGCAGTGGGTACGGGACTTGCCCCAGACCACATCGCCTGTAGGGGGCAGAGGTGAGTTGCTTGTCTGCGCTTGGACTCCAAAGCCCAGGATCTCAGCCACTGGGCCAGTTTTTCGGTCTTTCTGAATAACATCCACAGCAAGGAATACGTTTCAGAGCCCAACCCAGATGACCCACAGATAGATGCATCATTAAACTGAGCCACTGTGTCTGTGCTGCTCTTGGCTTCCTCTTTCTGGGTACCATTATTGTATCCGTTTCTTGTGGCTACTGTTACAAATGACCACAAACTGGGTGGAGTAAGACAGAAGTTTATACAGTCACAGTTCTGGAGGCTGGATGTCCAAAATCAAGGTGTTGTCAGAACGGTGCTCCTTCCGAGGGCTCAGGGGGAGGATCTGTTCCATGCCTGTCTTCCAGGTTCCGGGGCTTCAGGCCGCCGTGGGCTTTTGGCTGCATCCTTCTCCAGTCTGCCTGCGTGGCCACATCGTCCCCTGCGTGTCTGTCTCCTCTGGATGCAGGTGTTTTCGTTCAGGGCCCACCTGATAGCCCAGGGTCAGCCTTCCCTTCAAGATCTTTAACTGACTCAGTCATTTGCCATATAAGGTAATATCCCCAGATTCCAAGGTTGAGGACATGGACTAAGGTTTTGGAGGACCCCCTTTTATCTCACGACAATTATGGACTCATGAATGGTTCAGTGTATTTCCATCAGTTATCCTCACTCTTCTTCTTGAAGTTCAGATTGTCCCATCCTCAGCCAGTGCGAGCCCCTTCAGGTCAGCCCCTTCCTCATTAGATAGGACCCCGAACTAATATAACACTGTATGTTAATTATACTGAAATTTTAAAAAGATCAATTAAAACATTTACAAAATTAAAAAAAAAATTGGAGACGACCTCCATAGTCTAGGAACAATTCCTTGCTCTCTGGCAAAGCTGTCACAGGCTTACCTGGGCACTCCTTGCCTCTCACCTGGCGTTTGTCCAGGTTGCCCTGGTTTCTTTCTATAGTGAGCAGTATTTATTTGCGATACAGTTCAAATATACTGATTGCGATCTATTTAAATGATTTCAGGGACCCACAGTTTGAAAATCACTGTGCTGGGCTATTCTGCCTTTCCTTGCCCTTCCTACAGATTTTAGGAAATTCTATCGTATTTGAATATGAAGTACCCCAAAGGCAGGGCCAGATCTCCATTCACTGGCTCTCCCTTGGCCCCAGGACAGGGCTGGACCGCCCCACTTCCTTTCTGTTCTCTCCTCCCCTCCCCCTCCCTCTGCCCCCTCCTCCCCCCTTCCTCCTCCCCTGCCCCCTTCTGCCCCCTCCTTCCTCCTCCCTCCTCCCCTCCCCCTCCCTTGCCCCTTCTGCCCCCTCCCCCCTTTACCCCTCTTCCCCCCTCATTCCTCCTCCCCCGCCCCGTTCTGCCCCCTCCTTCCCTCCTCCTTCCCCTCCCCTCCCCCTCCTTTCCTCCTCCCCTCCCCCCTCTCCTGCCCCCTCCCATCCCCGCCCCTCTACAGCACTGTTGGGCCTCTGATTTGCCATTCTAAAAGGCTAATGTGAAAATTGCTCACAGATGGCACAAACAATGTGGAAAAGAGCCTCTCTCTTCATTAGAGCAACACAGATAGTGTTTTTAAATGATTAAATTGTTATTGCAATAATTATGCCGAAATCCAAACATCTCAGTGTGCTGCTACAGCCTCTTATCAAGGGCTCCTGAGGCCCCCATGGGGGTTCTTGGGAGCAACACCTCCAGAGAACCCAAGGACGGGCTGCCCAGTCCTTTCTGTGGCCTTCAGTGTGGGACCACACGGACAGAAATCCGGGCAGAGTGGTTGTCTCCCCTGCAGCCCCTCACCGGGGACCAGGTGCCAGGGCAGGGCCCCAGGCCAGGCTCTAGCAAGCTTTGGTCTTTGGTGGCCACCCCTCCCCCAGCAGTCTTCTCCTTGCCCCACACCCAGGCTCTGAGCTCTACATTAGCCCACAGGTGCTGCTGGAGGGCTGGTCCTGTCCACCCCTTGTGCTGACGGCCCAGGCTTCTAGAATTCCTGTTTCTCTCAGCGCCCTCTCTGGAGTCCGTGGGCACAGAGCGAGGAAAGCAAACTGGGTGAAGTCCTTCACAGGACAGACACTTGATCTCTTACCCTCCCCGGTGTATTTGCATTTTTGGCGTGTCTTGGGGATCGCTGGCATTTCAGCCCTCCTTCCTTATTCGTTAGTGCCTAGGTTAGAGGGGGACCCTCAGGTCTTCCTTCTAGGACTGGGAACCAGCTCCTCCTCCCCTCTTGCCCTCCAGTCCCCACCCCGCCTGCCACCCCGGAAAGAAAGCTCAGAAAGCCACACCAGATCAAGACAGCTTCAAGCATCTGGTGATCTCAGGGGGAGGCCATGGGGTGGAAGAGAGACTTAGGTAAGGTGAAATGCACCCGTGTTAAAAGTAAAGACTAGCCATCAGGAGACTGCCTTTTAAACAAATATTTAGAAATAGATTTTAATTTCACAGTGTGGTCAGCTGGGAAAGAGATCTAGACAGAGGGCAATAAAGAAGGAATGGTCCAGGAGCAGCTGGGAAGGACAGAGGAGCCAGGGGAGGCTGAGAGAGAAGTGGGTAAGTTATTAACAGACCGCTTCATTTTAGGTTAGGCATTCAGTGTTACTGCCTCTTGTCACTAACTTTGGAAATGCTGATGGGTCAGCTCTTTAGCTGCTCTTTCTCTTTACATTTTTCTGTCCCCCCTTTCAAAAGCGACAGCTCCATCTGTCCAGCAGAGGAAACATTTTGGTCTGGGTTTCAGTGGACAAAAGTCCGACCTGGCTTGTACATTCTTCTTGTCCTCAGTTCTAAGCAGAGTGCCAGAGAGACGGTATCCACGGTGGGTTTGGTGGGAGGTGGGCGGATGGATCCGTGAATCAGTACTTCTGGGTGGAATTGGCATATTGGGGGACCGACTGGTCAGCGGGGGGAGACAGGGGCCTATGGGAGTGTGGGCATGTGTCAGCAGTGACCACCCCTGTCCCGCCCCAGGTTCTGATGGACAGACACGGCTCCATCCCTCTTCCATTCGGATTCTACATCTGATTAAGGGCCCTGACACAATATTTGAAGAAATATGAAAAGCCAAGTTCATCTGCCAGGATAGAATTACATTAAGGAGGATGAAATTAAAGGCTTTTCATGGAAAGAGATCTCTAGGATAATTTGATGGAAGACTTTAATCATTTCAGAGTGCCCCCAAAAAAAGATGCTTTAAAAAAGAATTCATTTGGGGGAATCACATAAAAATATAATGTAGGAGGATCTCTTTGAGTCGTTACAGCTGCTATTGATCGAGAGCCTGTTGGCAGTCTACAAAAGGGGGCTTCAATTCCCTGCCCTCTCCCCTGTGTGCAGGTGACAGATGAGGCAAGACTCTGCCACCACGGGAACAGAGACCAAGTCATGGGAAGTGGGTTTAAGTGACTCTGATGAGACACCAGGAAGGACCTCGAAGCCATTTTGCCTACTGTAATTGACTTGGCATAGATACTTTTTTGGAAGGAAGCTCATGAGTTGCCCCTGCCATTGGAAGACAGAGCAGCAGATCTTCTGTGAGTCGGGAGTCCTGTGGCCTGAGCATCCTTCCACTGCCAGACCAGTCCTGTTTCCTGGTGCATGCATCTCTCAAGCTCAGCTCGAGCCAGGCTTTTCCCAGGGAGCCCCGAGCTCCTAGAGACCCCCAGAGTTCACTCAGTCCATCCCTCCGTCTGAATCCCCATTTGGATCAGATCTCAGGAGTGACCAACCTGCTGTCCATTCATTGCTCTGTACCCACACAGTCTAGAAACCCTCCCACTGCCCTTTCAGCCCATTCCTCCTTGTTCAGGGCTTTTCCAGAACGATGGTAGAGTCAGCTAGGCAGAACTCTGTCGGGTCGAACAGATTAGAATGTTTGTTTGATAGTCTGCTCTGAAGAAGCACCTGCCTGGTGTGATTGGTAGAGAGCCAAGCCTAGCACTGAGAAACACGGATGGTCAGCACCCTGTTCCGGAAGTGCCACCTGACGCCCGGAGGCTCTAGTGGCTCTTCTGAGCAGGGCTCTGGGCACACCAGCCAGGGGTGCCTGGGAGTGGGCCTTTCCATGCAGATCTTATCTTGGGAGCCCCTGGGCCGGTCCTGGGGGTGCATCTGGGCTTGTATGGCTCAGTGGCCGTCTGCATCGTGGTCCAATTTATTTACCGTTGCACCCCCAAGGACAGAACAGAGTTGGTGTTTTGCTATTATTGGTCGGTAAATGAACATTATGGAGCTTAAGTTAATCCAGTTCTTTATTCATCAGAAATAACACTTGGCATTTACAACACTGACATGAGATGGGAACCTTCGCTCTCTCGGTCTTCCCCAGAGGAGAAGGCGCACAGTTGGTGCAGGGAGAGCACTGGACTGAGAGTCATAAAGCTAAGTTCTAGCCCCAGCTCTGCTGGCGTTGGCTCTGTGAACCCCGTCTCCATGCCTCTCTGTATTGGGGCAGGCGGGCTCTGCTCCCTCCCTCCAGTTTTAGAGAATGTTCTTCTGTCTCCTGCTCCCTGCTCGGCCCTATGCCTCCAGGAGACCCAGGATGGGCGGTGGGATGAGGCCTGCAGGACCAGCTGTGCCAAGACGCCTCCCTGTTGTCCTCACCTCCTGCCTGCTTGCTTTGTATAACTGAGGCCATGTCAGTCCTTCCGTGATCTGCTGTATACAGCCTGGGGCTGCCTGGCAGCTCCCAAGCCCAAGTCACTTCCTAGGGAGAAAGGCCACCTGTCCTGAGGGGCAGGCGCTGCTGCAGCAAAGCTGTCTGTATAGCTGTTGTCCACTTGGCCGCTGGGCTACAGGCAGCACGAGTTGAGGCCTGAGGGCTCCTGCTAGAGCTGTGCGTGAGGGCCTGACTGGTTCCTGCTGGAGCAGCCGAGCCAGACATGCAGAGAGGGGCCCTTAAGAGCGGCCGCCATCAGGCTGCACACTCCCCGATTCCAGCATGAAATCATTCTTTGGGTCATAACATACTCCTTGAAGAATACATGTCAAGGCACACTCCAAAGAAAACTCCCAAGCTCACGTCAATTGCTCTGCCCCTTCATTCTCCCGAGCCTCAGTCTCCTTGTCTGCAAAATGGGCCTAGAATGTTTACGATGAGATGGTAAGAGGCAAAGCTCGTGAGAGTGCTTTGAAAAGTGTTGCCTTGGGGAAGAGGAGGCAGCCTGCGGCAGGGGTGCTAAAGAAGGCTGGGGGGGAGGTGAGTGCATGCTCCACGGAGGGGTGCTACAAAGATGGCTCAGATGTGGGGAGATACTCAGAGGCTTTGCGAGCCGGTAGGTGGAGGGAGGGGGAGTGGACTCTGTCTTCCTCTCCTGGCCCCTCATCTGACATCTCTGGCCCAGGCTGTTCGAGGATCTGAGTACTGTCTTCTTCCCGGCCTGGAGGAGTTATTAATCTTGCCCTAGAAATATATCTTCAGTCCATGGCATCAGGAGACCCCAGCCACCCCTGACACCACTCACTGCCTCTCAGCTGCCCGTTCCCTTGGCAGAAATAAGGAATCTGACTCTTGAAAATCTGTTTATTTGGTGTTCACTGGGCCTCTCTGACTGCCACGTGCCCCTTTGGGTAAGAGCATCCCTCGGGGACCGTAGGTTCTCTGAAGCTGGGACCTAGGCTCCCAGCATCCCCCTGACGACATATAGCCTGTACAGAGAGGGACTTGTGGGGTGGAAGCCCATGATGCCACCGAGATTGCCAGCTCATCCCTGCACGGGTCCATGTCACCGCCGGATGGAGGAGGACGGCAGAGAGCAGCTCCAGAGGTCCTGTGGAAGCCTGCGCCACACGACCCAGGAGGGCCTGGGGGTAAGAGCAGCCTTGTCAGCTGTTGGGGTGGAAGCTTCTCCAGAAAGGGTGAGAAGCCCCATGCTCATTTCTCGTTTTTGTTTCCTATACCATGAAAAATAAATGTGGAGTAAAGAGAGTTTCAGGAGAAGATCCATCCCTCTTCCCTCCCACCCTCCCTTCCTTCCTTAAATATTTATTGAGCAAGCTGTGTACGCCTTACGTTATGCTAGGACACCGAGCATGAAGAACATGGCTCCTGCCCTCTTAGGAACTCAGTCTAATCAAGAAGATGAAATAACCACCGAACAAGGCAGTCAGAGCGGGTGTGCAGGCACCGACGGGGGCGCCGTAGCCGTTCCGGCCTGGGTGGAGTCAAGGAGGGCAACATGGAGGAGGAGGCCCAGAGTTGGGCTTTGGGCAGTAGGGGGGATCTGGAGAGGTGGGAAACATGGGGGGCACATGGTGAGAACAGAACTGGTTCAGGGTAGTGGGTGATGACCTGAGTTTGTATCCCGTCTATACCACTGAATATCCGCATGGCCTCAGACCGGTCACCTTCCTATGTGAGCTTCAGTTTCTTCATTTCAAAAATGGGGGCAATCACGGCATCTACCTCATAGGGTTGTTTGAGGGTTCAGGGAGCTAAAGTAGCCAGCACGCGGGGCCAAGTTGCTCCAGAGCGCGCACACCTTTAGGAAATAGAGGCCGTTGTTGTTCCTCGGACCGCTCTCCACCCTCTGCCTTCCGGCTGCTTCTCCTCTGCCCTCCTCCTGACCTGCCAGCCTCCCCGCGGCTCTCTCCTGGGCCACATATGCACCTGGTTATGTACTCAGGCCCTTGGCCAGTCCGCTCTCCCCCAGCAGAGGAGGCCAGAGCACCTCAAGCGGGTGTGAACTAAACCCAGCTTCCCTCCCGCCCTGCCCCAGTTGTCCTCTCCGGCAGAAAGTAAGTTTCCCTGCCAGGCCATTGCTGTTTGTATTGACAGCTCCAGCCACCTTTGCCTCCCTGGCGTCCCCCCCATGCTGGGCGGCTGGGGAGCTGGCCTTTTGCAAGGAGAGGGGGGCGCTTTGCACTCCAGAGGAATGTCTCCCCCTGCCCCCTCCCCGGAGCCTGACATTTTGTCTGCACCGGGCCAGAGGCCTCTGTGCTAATTGGGCCTGTCCCGGCTGTCCTGGTATTAATCCAGTATCATAAGCCTGCGGTACCCACTGTGGCCTGGTGTTGGGGTCCGGGGTGCAGCCCTTCCCAGCGGGGGTCTAGGAGCCCACAGAGCTTGCCCTGCCCGTGAAGTGGCTGGGAGGGTCTCAGCCTGCAGTCACTGCTCTTTGCAGCCCGTCCTGGCCCTGGCCCTAGGCTGCCGCTCCTGCCAGCCTCTGGGGTGAGCTGAAGGCCCTTCAGCCCCACCGTGGGAGCTGAGCCCCTCGGGAGTGGGCAAGCCAGGCCTCCCGGGGCCTGCTCTTTAGCTCGGACAAAAGGCTGCCTGACCACTTTGTGATGCTCTTCTGAGAACGATTCTGAAACAGATCGAAATGCGCCTGGGGGAGAACAGTGAATCAGACTCTCCTTGGGTTGTGTGTGCTCCTGGCAGCCCACTGGGAAGAGGGGGCAGTCCAGACTCGGAAGCAATACTTCTGCCAGGGTTCTGAGCTCGCAGCCATCTCCACCCTTCCCCACGCTGCCAGGAAAGCGTGACACCCGAAGAGAAGCCAGCTCCTGACTCCTCTTCCCGGGGCGCCGGGCTGCGTTCGGGGTGCCTGGGAGCCTGTCTCGGGAGCTTCAGGTAAGGGAGAGACTCTCAGGAGGGAGGTTCTGTTAGGGTTCATGAGTCCATCTCGTGTGGAGCAAAAATGAGCTAATGATTTAAATAGTTGTGCCTACGTGGAAATTACTCCAGGCCCTTTTGCGCAGCACTACTGAATGCTGGGGAAGGGCGGCACAGCCTCCTGGGAAACACACGGACCAGGGCTCTGGGGTCTTGGCTGTGGGATCTCGGGCAGGGCCCCTTTGCTTGCTGGACGGGCTTCCTCCTCTGTAAGATGAGAATGTGTACCCAGGTGGCCTCCGAGTTCTTGCAGAAGCACGCTGCTTCTCACCTACCTGGGCAGGAAGGAGCGTGGCAGGGGCCGGAGCCTTGGATGGTCTGGCTCCGGGTCCCAGCTTTGTCCTTTACGAGGTGGCTTAGCCCGTCGCTGTCTCTGTTCTTTTGTGTGCAGAATGGGAATCATCCCAGCACCGGCCACTCCGGGCTTGTGTGGGAATTGGTAGAGGTGTACGGAGCGCCTGGAGCACAGGGTTTAGCTCAAAGACAGCACCTCGAACGTGTCATCTGTCATGTCTGCTCTCGCCGCCGGCATCATCATTGTCACCATGCCTTCCAGTTCTGACAGTGCTGGCTGTGAGGCTTGTTGGGAGTTCCAGAACACTTTTCAAACTTTAATCTGCTCATGAATCACTTGGAGACCTTGTCAGAAGGCAGATTCTGACTCAGTAGGACTCTGAAATGGAGCCTGAGGAGGGGCATTTCTCACAAGCTCCCTGGTGATGCCGCTACCGCTTAGAACGGCCAGGCTGCAGGTGCATGGCTCGGCCATCAATGCACAGGGTGGGTCGATGTGTTATCCGGGCCCAGGCCTCTGAGTGGGATGGGAGCCTAGTGGGGTCCAGGAAGTGATGTGCCCAGACTGGTAAGTTCAGCAGCCCCGTCATCAGAGAAGAGAGAGAGGGCGGAGGTCTCGGGGGGGGGGGGCACCCATGAGGTCAGGAGAGGTCTTCCCTGCTGATGTCATGAAAGAGAGTTTGAAGATGAGTCTTTCCATGAACTCTTAATTTTCTCCTAATTTAGAGCTGATTGTTACGATTGCCTCATGAGTCTTGGGCTTGTCTCTCAAATTCTTCTGAAAGCTCTTTTGAGGATAAGGGTCCATCTCCTATTTCTCTTCGCCCCAGAGCTCCCAGAATCTAGCTGGGCTTGTAAGAGGTACGCAGGACCCATCAGCCTGGAGCCCCAGCCTTGGAGCTTGATGGGGAGGGGGGAGGATGTGGGCTTTGGAATTGGGTGGCCCCCGGCTGCCGCCCAGCATTCTCATGTGCTACCATGCAGCTGGCGGGGACACGTGCCCTTCCCTCGGCAGCCTTCTGCATCTGGAAAGATTGGGATGGCAGAGCTATCGTAGAGATTTAGCAGGATTAAGTGAGACAGTGGATGGAAAGGACCCAGCTCCTAGTGGGGCTTCAGTACCCAGCTGCTCCCTTTCTGTCCTCTTTATCTCCATTTTGTGTCTTCATCCGTATTCTTAAGCTGCAGCACACCTTCTCGGAATCCGGGAGCCACTTAGAACTCCATGCTCATCGCCAAGGGCTTCACTGTGCCGGCCAGGGTTAGCTCTAGGCCAGGAAAGGTCTGAAACTTGTCCCTCCTTTCCTGAGTGACCCTCCCCCTCCTGCCTACCCTGGTCATCTTTTTTTTTTTTTTTAACTTATTTAAATTCAACTGGTAAATACAAAGTGTAATCATTAGTTTCAGATGTAAGTTTTAGTAATTTGTCAGTTGCATGTAACACCTGGTGCTCATTTCGCCCCGTTAGTCTTGCTGAGAACTTTGGTCTTTCAGGAATGGTGCTCAAGTCCCGCCTGGGGGTGGGGTGGGGGAAGCACCAGCTGAACTCAGGGTTCCCAGGCCCCTCTAGCCCTCTGCACTACCACAGGCAGCCCCCAGGGGCCTCTGTGTGTTCATGGTGAACAGGCCTTTCTCCAGGGAACCCCGGGCACCTTCATTCTGTGTGCCGAGAACGGGGGTACTAGGCTCCACTTAACTGCTGGATATTGCTGCCGAGGGACGCCTGGGTTGGGTGAGTCGCTGCTAATGCCTTCTTCATTGCTCCTCTCTGTAACCGTCTTAGGGTTCCCATGTGCTTTCCTTCTTCCTCGCATAGAACCGGTGAGGCAGGCCCACTGTTTCGCAGATGAAGAGACCCAGAAGCCACCTGGTTCACTCAGGGACACAGTCAGATGGTGGCACCTCGGTCCCCCGGCTCTAAGTGCATTGCCTTTTGCGGTGGGCAGCAGCGGCCCACGGGACCACCAGTGCAATGGCGAGGAGGAGCGTCGGCCAAGGGCACTGCCTGTGTGGTGACATTGATTTCTGAGTCTTCTTGGCCTGAGCCTTCATTTAGGATGAAATGCCGTCAGCAGGGTAATTATCGTTATTGTCAAATTTACAGTGCTTAAATATCTGAAGCCAGGTCGGGCTTGCACAGCTCCCTGAATCGGAGAAAAAGCTGCTCTGGGGCCAGTCTCGGGAATCGCAGCCCCCCCACCCCCGCCCCGACGAGGAGCAGACAGCAGACCGTCTTCTGGAATGGCCCCAGCGCCTCTCTGCACACATGCATGTGTGTGTGTGTTCGCGTGTATCTGTCTAAAAATCCTTTGGCTTAGATGTTTTCAGCACATTACCCCATATCTGAAGTTAGGCTGCCGCACCTGTCGTTGGTGGGGTTCAACTGGGGACCCGAGAGGCTGTTAACTTTTATTATTTAAGAGAGAGAAATTCTAAGCATTAAACCTGTACTGATGTAGCTTTCTTAAGTAAAGAGGGAAATGGAAATGGTATGTTTCCTCGGTGAAAGGGGAAGGGCTGTGTTTGGGTGTGCAGTGGGGGTGGGGCTGGGAGAGGGTATGCAGACCTCTCTCCCCTCTGCTGGCTTTGTGGTGTTTGCTGGTGGGGAGCCACACAGAGACAGAAAGGAAGCATGGCTGGGTTTGGAGACTTTTGGGGGGAGAAGTGCCCCACTTGCAGAACATCTACCATGGGATATGCAGAAAGGCCACTGCGAACCTCTTCGCTTTTGCAGCTGAGTAGCTGTGAGCACATGAGGGTTAGGGAGAGCGAGTGTCGTGGTGGGCAGTGCAGGCTCTGAAGGGGGCCGAAAGTGGGTTCAGATCCTGTTGCTTCCACTTGAAAGCTGTGTAATGTCAGAGCTGCAGGTGCACCTTCCTGAACCCCGTCTCTAAAATGGGGTTCCTTAGACTCGCCTTTTAGTTTTCGTAAGGATGAAAAGCGATCATGTACGTGAAGTGTGTGGAGTGGTATCCGACGTGTAAGTCCCCTAATACGTGGCGAGAGGTAGACTCTTGTGTCCTATGTTTGATGGCAGTCTCTGTCTTTCTAAGGTGGTTCGAGTAGTTGTCCTCGAATATGACAACTAGCATTCGCTGACACCTGACTACGTGCCAGGGCCATTCCTGAGGTCCCACAGCCCATAGAAGGTGGAGGTGGGATTCACACCTCCTTTCCGGCCTTTGCTGCTGCTTCCCAGGTGGGAGCAGAGGGAGCCCAGAGAGGCCCCCACCTGCCACACAGAGTCTCCTCCTCCCTCAAGGGTCCTGCCCTGGTTAGCCCCCTGCAGAGCCTGTGCGCAGGGCCCTGCCCCGGCCATTCTGGAAAGAGCCCTCCCAGGTGCGAGACTCCCGGCCTGCCAGCCTGCCTTCCCTGAGAGGCACTTCAGAGAGAGTCTTTGTTCCCCTGGGGACCTATTCAGGGCAGAGTCTGTCAGACAGGGGACCTGTTGCTATGTCTGGAATACCCACTGATCTGGAGACAGCGGGCTTGGGAACAGAGTCGGGAAAGCTTCATCTCCAGAGCTCTCAGGAGACCCTCGTAGGCAGGAGGGGGCGATTCCCCAGTGCCAGGGAATTCTCTCTCTCTCTCTCCCCCTCTCCCTGTCCCCCCCCCCCCCCCCCCGCCAGTCTCCTTGCCCCTGCCACGCCTGGGAGAAAAAGGACCAGTGAGACCTAGGGACCTTGAGCAGCCCAAGAGGTTTGTTTCCTGGTCCCTCATTTCCTTTCAGGACTGAGAAGATGGGAGGCCAGCAGCGGGCAGCCAGGTGTGGCCAGCAGCTGTCCGCGTGGAAGCCTGAGGTCCTGGTCCCCACCATGCACCTCGTCCCTGCTCTGCCTGCTCCGAATTTTTGTCAGAGATCACAAACCTAGCACTTCCCACGTGCTCAGAAGCAGGGAAATATTTGGGTAATTCTTAGAAACATGATAGAGCTGCCCAAAGCACACTCAATCAGCTATGTAAATTAAGAGAGGTCAAAATCCTGTTTGTTCTTTGGCAGTAGAAAGTGGCAGAGTCCCTGGCAAGCCATGCATGGACACGCCCATGACGTCCGCCAGCTCCCCATTGGTACATTTCTGTGGCCGACTCTCCTTACCTTGGGGCTGAGCCCAGGCCCCCTGCAGAAGGTGCCTCCCCTCCCCCCCACTGTGGCTCATGCTCCAGGAAGCAACCGGACCCTCTGCATGTCCTACAGCATCGGGTGTGTTGAAGGTGCTAGGGAGGGGCCCACCACCCCACCGCTTAGGTCTCCTTACTCCTGCCTGGCAAGGGTTACTATTTGGAATTCAGGCAAATCTGCTTTATTAAAAAGGAAATCCCCCAGGGAGGGGTAATACTGTTGAACTGCTTTTAGTCATGGACAATTTAGTGTGAATTAATTAATCTGATGCTTTCCGGTGTGACTGTGGAGTAAGAGGTACGTTGCAGATTGAAAGGGGCGCAGGGTCACTTGGGTGATTGAGAGAGAGTGAAGGAACGGAGCCAGGGGCTTGGAAGACAAGCAGGATCTCTGCTTTGCCAGCTTATCTCTTATTTGCCTGAAAACTTTTTAAAAATGTTAACTTTTTATTGGAAGTCTGTCCAGTGTACCAACAAATGAAATTGTAAGTGTACAGCTTTGAATTTTTGTAGTGATCACACACTTATTCCAACAGCTGGGTTGAGAAACCGCGCAGCTGACCCACTCAGACCCCCCACTGGTCCCGTGACCCCAAGGTCTCCACTGTCCTGACTCCCAGTAATAGATGAGCTTTGCCTCTTTCTGAAGCGCACGGACATGGCATCCTCCAGCATGTATCTTTTGTGTCTGGCTTTCTTCAACATTCTCTTTGTGGGATTCAGCCCTGTTGTTACAGTGTGTTCATTTCATTGCCGTGTTCCATTATATGAATATACTGCAGTTTATTGATTCTGTGGTTGGCGGATGTTGGGAAGTCTGGTTTTTGACTCTCATGAATAATGAGGCCTCGAAAATTCTCGGACGTGTCTTTCTTATTTCTCTTTCACATCTCAGTTTAGACGGTGTTCCCCTGGGAACCGTCCTCTGACCTCTATCTCCAGGGGAGCTTAGGTGCCCCTCTGTATTACTCCATGAGGGCAGGAGTGTTGAACAGTAATCTTTTCGGCTCCTAGGCCAGTGCGTGGCCCTGAGGAGACGCTCAGAAGTGTTGGTTGGACGATGGAGTGAAGAGATTTTACGCAGATCAGTTTTGGCCGGGGCTGGTCTTTATACCAGCTGGTCTAAGAAGAGCAGCTTAGGAAAGCTGTATTGGGGCGTCGTGGGGACCAACCAGGATTCCTCCCTAGAGACAGTGTGGCTCTTCGGGTCCCAAGTGTCCCTGACATTCGAATGGCATGAGTCCAGGACCTTGGTCAGAGGTGTCTGGCTGGGCTGGAGCTACCTTTTCTGGAAGTTTCATAAAAACCCAGACACTACACTGATGCAAACTGAGCTTCTCCCTGTGTCTCGGAGGACCCTGAGGCCCTGGGCTGCTCTGGACACAGGCCTTTGGTAGCCAGCTGGGAGGGAGGAGTCATGAAGAACAGAAGAGAAGAGAAAGATGCAGGAAGGAAGGGAAGGGAAGAGAGGAGGCAAGAGGGAGAGCAGACACATGAACGGATATTTTTCCTTTCCTTTCCGGAAGCAGGGCATGGGGACAGCCACACAGGCATGGAGCCTGTGATCTCGGGGGAAGCCAGTGACCTCGTGTTTGGGCTGTATCGTTTTCACTAGCAAGTGACGAAGTAGAAGCAGGAACACGAGCCTGTAGAAATACAATGTCAGGGTGCCCTCGTGGGATGGGCTTTTCCTCCCGCCCCCCACGCTTGGCAAACGCCTTCCACAGGCAGAGTGAGTCGCTTCTCAAGCTCGGCGGCTGAGCGATGTTGATTGAGCAGGTTATTCTTTATTCATACACCTTTCGCTGAGCTGAATAGCAAATGCGCTGTAAATTTCAGTGCTTTAGAGGGAGAGCCTGATACAGAAAACAGGACTACCTCCCCTGATATCACGGAGGCTGGTCAAATTCCACATACATCAGAGCTATTTGGGGTGCCTTTGCTGTGTTTCCGCAGGAAACATTACTCCTTAAAGAAGATCCACACCCAGAATAATTATTTCTCCGAGTGATCTGAGGCTGAAGCTCGTTTAATCTATTCGTTGGGCTCAGCCCAGTATTTTCCCTAGTGAGGAGCGCCAGAGTGCTTAAAGCCCACACTGCAGAATGCTCCTTCTTTCTCCTGGGCCCCTTTCCTGCACACCCCCCCTCCCAATTATCTTGTTCCTGGAGACGGCATCTAAATCCCCATGTTATGCATGTATTTTTATTAATTTAACAAATAGTTAGTGCTTACTGTCTGCCAAGCTCTCTTCTAAGCTCTTTAACAAATGTTAATTCACTTAACCTTCACAGCTCTATGAGAAGGCGCATATATTTAACCCCGTTTTCCTAATAAGGGCAACAAGGCACAGAGAAGTTAAGTAACCTGCACAAGATCACACAGCTAGTTGGTGGAGTTGGAATTTGTCGCCAGTGTCCGTATTCTTCATTACGACTGCTCTGCTGTCTCTCAGTTGTGTCTGCTAAAGTGGCATGATACGCAGGGCCCTGCCTTTTTTCAGGAGTGAGAAATAACTTTCTGTGCCTTCCTGAACATTCTCCCTCTCGAGAAGAGCAGAGGGTCAGCCCCTGGAAAGGAAGTCACAGGCTGTGAAGTATACCTACCCAAAGCCTCTGCTGAATTGAGAGCATCACAGACAAGTGGAAAGGTGATCTTGGAGCTTAGATGCAAGAATGTCAAGGGTCTGGTGTTTATTCTCATCTTCTTGCTTGATGTACATACTACAGGTGCTCTTTCCATCTTGAGGTTCGCTGTCCCTTCCTCCTGATGGCTGGTTCCTCTGTTCTCCTGCGGTGGGGTGTCATTCCCCACCCCTACCTGGCTGCCCCTGTCTCTCCTCGGGTGGCATCAACGTCCATACAGTTGCTCATTCTAGAAGCCTGGAAGTCATTCTTCCTCCCGGTTTCTTCATGATCTGGGTCTAATCACCATCAGCTGTACCTCCTAAGACGGTGTCAGATGCAAACATGCCTCTCCCCGCACTGCCTGTCCATTCGTTCCCGTCATCCCTATCTCACACCAGGACTTTCCACACCCACCCAGCCGATCGTCCCAGACTCTGGTCTTGAGCCCAAAACTATTCCGGTTGCAGTCAGAGTGATCCTTCTATAGGTAATTCTGATTATGTCACTCTTTTACTTATAATCCTTCAATGGCTCACATCACCCTTAGGATAACATTCAAATCTCTTAGCATGGCTGCCAAAGCCTTGATGACCGGGTCCTGCCTCCCTCCGGTCATCGTTTCTCACTGCTTTCAGATCCCGAAAGATCCCTGTTTCCTCTTCCCTTCAGACCACGGATGTTGGTGCTGTTTCCTCCTCCCGCCGTTCCCCTTCCCTCTGGCTGACTCCCTCTTAAACATTCTTGCTTCTGAGGAGTCGTCCAGATGCCCTGACAGTGGCATGGGGACCCCTTCCCAGTGTTCCCATGGCAACGAGGCCATACTTCCTCCATGATAACACTGTGCACCTTGTAGATGAATTTGACGGCTGCCTGTGTGTTTATCTGTTCTGCATCGTGTCTCGTGTCCCCAGCACCTCGTACAGCACTGGTTTGTGGAAGACAGTTTAAAAAAAAAAAAAAATCCCGAAACTTTTTAATGAGCGAGTACTACATGAAAAGGGCGTTGACTAAGCAGTCAGGAGACTTGGGTTTTAGAACCTGCTCTGGCACCAAATCTTTTTTTTTTTTTTTTTTTAAGATTTTATCTATTTATTGGACAGAGAGAGACACAGCAAGAGAGGGAACACCAGCAGGGGGAGTGGGAGAGGGAGAAGCAGGCTTCCCGCTGAGCAGGGAGCCCAATGCGGGGCTTGAACCTAGGACCCTGGGATCATGACCTGAGCTGAAGGCAGACGTTTAACGACTGAGCCTCCCAGGCGCCCCTCTGGCACCAATTCTTTTTTTTTTTTTTAAATGATTTTTTTTTATATTATGTTAGTCACCATACAGTACCTCCCCGGTTTCCGATGTAAAGTTCGATGATTCATTAGTTGCGTATAACACCCAGCGCCCTCTGGCACCAATTCTTGACCTCGATTAAGTAATTTTCCCTCTCGGGGCCTCATTTTTCTATCTGTGAGCTAAGGACCCTGTGCTAGGTGATTTCCAAGGCCCCTTGCAGCGCCGATATTCTGGGATCTGCCTTTGCCAAGAGTTTGGTTTTCCTTGACTCTTTCGACTTTCCAGGCTGTGAGTACTCCCCATCATCCTGTCCCTTTGTCATGTTTCTGTCCCTTCAGGATGTGTTGATAAGCAGAGCCCGGCTTCCTGGCTTCCGCTGGGCTCTGACATGGCCTTGGGTTCTCCTTGTATCCTGGACAAGAACGCCTTGAAATTCTCTGATGCCCTTCTTCTCACTTCATCTTGTTTGCTGTCAGAACATTGTAAATAGGAAGCTTCTAATGCTGCCTTTGTGTCTGAATCATCATGGTAATCAATAGGAAGTCCTCCAATCCCTGTGCTCCCGACGCTGCCCTTCCCCCACCAGAAATGGGAAAATGCTGGTGGCCACAGCCCCCTCCCCAGAATACGCATGGCCTCCTCTGCACTCTGAGTGTGTCATGTTAATAGCCCTTTACTGCTCAGAGGTTCCTCCTATTCGTTCAGCGCCTTTATTGAGTGCCGGCTGTATGGCAGCGTTTGCTCTAGGTGCGTTGGATGCCTGAGGAACAAAGGAGACCAAATTCTTTCTCTCGGGGAGCTTACATTTTAGGAAGCGTGTGTCAGGGCGATCCGTATAAATAAGAATCATAAATAAGTCAGCAAATTATATAATAAATTGGTGGTAGGTGTTCTGGGAAGAAAGGAAAAGTAGAACGAGGATTTGAGTCAAGGCCTAGAAGAAGGTGAAGGCATGTGCCAGTCTTCTGGGGGAAGAATGTTCTAGGCAAAGGGCAGAACCCATGCAAAGGCTCCTAGGTGGGACCGTGCAGGGAGTGCCCGAGGAACCGTAAGGACTTAGCGTTGCCCTTTAGAGCTCACTGCTGGGTGCGTAGTAGGCCTGCCACCAGGCTCTGTGGGAGGTCAGAGCCCAGGCTGCTGGGCCTGCAGCCAGACAGGCCACCATTAATCAGAACTGTGCCACATACTAAATCTTCTCTGGCCCCGTGGGAGAAGCTGGCGGGTCTGAGTCAGACAAACTGTTTGCATCCTGGCCCGTCACTTATTAGCTTTGTGATCCTTGGAGAATGACTTACCCTTGCTGAGTTTCTGTTTCTTCGTCTTCGCAGGGGGGTTCTGACTAGGGCCTCAGAGGCATTTTGTGGGACCGGATGGTGGAAGCACACAGAAGGGGCTAACTCACTTGTGCGCGCATGGCACAGAGTGGGTGCCCAAGAACATCAGGCCCCGGGATGCCCTTGCCCTGGCCTTTGGGCCAGACATTTGTTTTATCTGAGCCTCAGTCCGGAAAGAGTATAGTCATTCCTGTGCCCCCTCCTGCCTAGACTGTTGTAACTACCAGGTCACACAGTGTGGATGGTAGTACTTTCAGTATAGATGCCCGGTTTCAAGGAGCCCCATGTGTCTGTGTGTATGCACAAATGTATGTGCATATGGATATATGCATGCATACCTCTGTGTGTGTGTGTGTGTGTTTGTGCGTGTGTACAGCTCTGCAGGACACAGGCATGTTTCTTTTTTATGATTCATAAATGCTTCAGGGACAAGGACACTGGCATTCGTATTAGACCTTACGCTTCCACATACTGGGTGCTCAGTAAATCCTCGTTGAATGAATGAAATCGTGCTGATGAAAGTGCTCTTTGCTGAATTAAATGCGTGGACCCAAATCGGTAGAGCTCTTTGCTTTAGGTCGCAAGCATGGGGTGCCATTGTGAATTGTATTTGGAATATATTTACTGGGCGCTCAACTCTGTGCCAGGCACTGTACTGGGCACTGTGTATGCATTTCTCATTTAAAACTGCCAACGGCCCTATGAGGAGGTGCTGTTATCATCACTGTTTTATAGGTGAGGCAGCGCAGGCTGAGAGGTCAGTGTCTTGACCCCGGCTAGTAAATGAGGGAGCTGGGATTGGAAGTCAGTCTTCCAGAGCTGATGGCACCCCTTTGATGACCTCCCGAAATGTCACTGCCCCTTTTCATGGTTTGATTTCTCAGGAGGAGGAAGAGGAAGGGCTGCCCTTGCAGCCAGGCCCAGAGGGAAGTCCCTGATTGTAAAGGCACTTCTCAGGTCTGTGGCGAGCCTTTCCAGTAGAGGGGGGGAAAAGAGGAAGGGCTCACCTTTTCTTGCCTGCGAGAGACAGTGAAGATGGTCGGACAAGGCTTGCTTTCTGCTGTGTACCTGAGTTTGTCCCTTTCCTTTTGGCTTCGGAGCACGTTAAGATCTTGGTGGGACTATGAGAGCCTTGAGCTGCATGCCTCCCTTTTAGATGCCTAAAACCTGGCTATGCGTGTATGTACGTGCACACATGGTGTGTAGTGTATGTCTGTATGAAGGGTGCGGGTGTGTGTGTGTGTATCTGCGTCCTTCAAGACCAGCAAATGGTCCTTGCCTGGACCAGGCCTGGGCATTACTAGAGCTCTCGGCCTGAGAGCAGCACTGCTATGTGTCTTGACTGTGTGACTGCCCAGCCCAGCCTGTGCCCAGTGACTGATGTCTGTGCCTGTCTCTCTCCTTGAAAGAGTGTCTCATGTCATATTAGCTTTTCCGTCACTTGCCACCAGTGCCTAACAAACGCATGCCAAGCATATGGATGAAGAGATGAACGGTCTTCATGCCACCGTGGCCTGTGCCGGCTTGGGTGAGGGCATTGTTCCACCCCTGCTCACTCGTGTGGGGGTTAGTATCAAGGAGGGTGCCTTTTCGTGGGGGTGGCGCACTTGTCCATGCCAGACATCCTTGGCATCCAAGCTCATGGAGGGATATCAGGCAGCGTGGAGCTGACCCAGATGTTCTTCCCTTGCTTTCAGATCTCTGAGAGGGTGCTGGGCTGGACAGCCAGATGTGGTCTGCTGGAAGACCTTTCTTCAGCAGTTCCGGAGTGGTCCCCATCTGGTGTGTGCTGGCTTCTGTCCCCTTGCCTGCTGGCTTCTCCTTGGGTCTGTGTGGAGAAGGAAAGCCTTGGGAAGTCGGTCCTCCCCATGTTTAATGTGTTCCCTGCCTGCTGTGTCCCCCGTGCTCAAGTTCCGGGCAATTACCCTCCTGCCGGGTTTTGTTGCTGAGCACAGCAGGTGGGCCTTGTTTGTTATTCACTTGCCCCATTAACGCTGGGTTAGCACCATAAGGGCGACTGATCCACGCCGTGCCCCCAGCCCCAGATGCCACTTGATAGCAGGTTGTTAGATTGGCTTGGGGGGGTCGAGGCATTTCTGAGCTCCACGTAATGTGTTTTCTCCAGTTGAAAGCAATGAGAAGCTTGATCTATTGGCAGTCACAAAGCACACACCATCATCTACGCTAATGGGAAATCTGTACCCAAATACCAGTCCCCCCCCAAATCACGGTGATTTGGCTCTGGACAATAATAGCAATAGTCACAGTAGCACAGGAACGGCTCTCAGTACAGCTCAGTATCAGGGCAAGCATGGCACGCTTGCTGTTTGCAGCTACACAGCTGAGATCATGGGGAGTCTTTGAAAGCAACCTTAGGAAGATCTAACATTTTCTCCATTTTGTGGGTGGGGAAACTGAGGTTTGGGGAGATGACTTACTTGCCCAGAGTCACTGCTAGAAAGAAGCAGAGCCCCGACTCAGGGAACGGTCTGAAGCAGACACTAAGCTTGTGCTGCTAACCTCTGCCTTATCCTGCCTTCCTCTGGGAGGAATTATGTGGAGTTTTGTGAATGGAGACGGGGCGGGGGGGGGGTGCGCAGGGGAGAGAAATCCCAACCTGCCACCCTAATTCCTTTTTTTCTAGCATTGATATTAAGATGAGTCACTGAGTAGGGAAATGCTGAGTAGGATTAAAACATGCTCTGTAGGTTCACTTTTATTAATTAATCATACATTTATTGAGCTCCAACCAGGTGGAAAACATTGTGCTAGGTGTTTTATAGAAAACAATGATAAATCATTCATCTGTTCGATCAGTCTGAGAGATGGGGAGTCAGACATCTATTCTAGGACAAAAGACAGGGAATAAAATGTTGGGGGTGGGGGGTGGAGGAGGTAAGCATGAAGAAACCCCAGAGATCGATCTAGAAGAAAATCTTCCTGACTTTCTTTCTTTTTTTTTTTTTAATGATTTTTTATTATATTATGTTAGTCACCATACAGTACATCTGACTTTCTGATTACATGTTATGAAAACATTTTTAGACACAGACTGTCCCCTTTGATTTTTGAACAACCCTGTGCCATTTTATGGAAAACTAAGGGACGGAGAAGCTGCAGGACCCGACCACACCACCGTCCTGCAGGGAAGAGTGGCAAAGCCAGGTTTGAACGCAGACCTTTGGACTCTGAGTCCAGACTCTTCCACCAAGTCCCTCCCAGTTGGGCCCCATCCAGGCTCTGCCGAATGTTTGATGTCCCATGTCCTGCCGAGGCTGGCCCTGCAGCTGCCTGGGGCTCTGCTTTGCTTGGAGACCCATGAAGTCTGTGCTCCTGCCCAATGCTTGACAGCCTAGAACCTGTCTTTTCCAGTCTTTGGGCAAACCTAGTACCCTAATGTTCAGACAGCGCACGGTCCGTTCCCTCCAGGGACGGCTTCCTCCACAATCTCGGGCCCTCCCGCGATGGCTAAGTGCCCACTCACCAGCCTCTCTGCCCTCCAGGCCATCTGGCACACCTTGGTCGCATTGATCTCCTGGAAGCACAGCTCCGGGACCCACCCTCCCTTGCCCAGAAACTTTCAGTGTGGCTCTTTATTGCCTAGACGATAAAGTCTGAGCTCCTTAACCTTGGCATTCGGGGCCTTCTAGAATCTGACCCCAACACTTATCTGTCTCTGGGTAGTGAGCCTCTGCCAAGCTGTTTAGTCACTGCCCTCGGGACACCTCTTGCTTTTCCTGGCGCCCTGCTGGAAGGTCTCCCTTCCTAAGCAACGTGTGCCCATGCTGTCCAGGAATCCTGCTCACCTGTCCAGGCCCAGGCGTGCTTTCTGCCTCTGTCTTCCCAGCACTTCTTTCTCATTTGGTGATGAAGGCTGCCCTGCACCTTGTGCAAGCTGCTCTGTGACTGTCCCGCGTCATGCGTTCGCAAGTGTGCTGCTTGTGACGTCATCCTTTTCCAGGGCAGACAGCACACTGGGAAGTGCTGGGAGGTGTGTCCGGGCCCCATCCAGGTGGCAGCAGCCCCATCGGTAGAGGTACAGGGCTCACAGCCTTTCTCTCCCCTTCTGGCAGTTGGAGCTGGACTCCCATGGTCATGTTATGTGCTCCTTTCACCACGGTCCCTGGGCAGGGGATGCAGTGTGGGGACAGCTCCCCTGCGTAGCTAAGGGGGTCAGGGATTTCCCCCGAGGTTGCCCTGAGACTGTGTGTGCCCCTGGACTCCAATACACAGACCTGCCTCCCCTGTGGATTGCATGACCTCTCCGGGCCATGGCAGAGGGAAAGTGATGGGACTTGGGCAGGCTGAATGAGAGCCGTGCTCTCCTCTGTGGCCTGTGACAGATGCAAAAGCCCAGGGCAGCTGCTGGACAGGGTGTCCTCCGTGTCCCTAAACCCCTCAGAGACTGGCTGAACATAGCAGCCCTCCGGCCCCTGAGGGTCTCTCCTTCCTCTTCCTCCCCGCCCCCCCCCCCCGAGACCCCTCCTTTTGCCCAGGGCATGGGATCCAGCCAAGAGCCAGAGCCCCGGTGTGTGTGGGGGGAGCTCAGAGGTGAGCACTGAAGCTGCAGGTAGACTGGGGAGTGGGCAGGAGATATGCGGGAAGCAAAGGGGAGCTGCTTGCTGGGCTTGAAGTGTGGCTGGGAGGGGCTTGTGATCTCGGACCAGGATCCAGGGTCAGCTCCGAACAGCAGATTGGCTGCTCTTCTGGCAGCTGGTGACAAGTGGCCCAGAAAGTCTGCGAGGGGCCTGGGTAGGCCCAGCAGTCACTCACTGAGCACTTGAACCGGAGGTGTTATTAGCCTCACTGTACAGAGCAGGGGAACACAGGCTCAGGGGCTTAAGTAACATGCCCACGTCTTGGAGCCAGTCATTGAGAAAGTTGGGATTCTTTATTGTTTTTTAAATTATTAAGTAGATTTCTTAATTGAAAAAGCAATCCAATCTCTTAAAATGTACACAGTAGAGAACACTTTAGAATGAAAAGCAAGTCTCCTTTCTGCCCTGACTACTGTTCTAGAACCCTCTCCAGGGGGCAACTGGCCAGCAGCCAGTGACTGTTCTCTGCCCCTCACAGAGCCTGGTGCCAGGCCTTCCCTAAGTAGATGGCCGTCAGTGCTAACTGAGCTGGATGGCAGGGAAGGGGGTGGACCCTTCATAGGCTCTTTGGTAAGTCCCAGAGACTGTGTCTAGCGTGAATGACCCCGGTAGAAGAAGTCCAATTCCTTTGATCTTGAAGGGGATACCACTTACTTTGTTCTTTTTGTTGTTGTTGTTGCTGCCGTTTTATTTTGTTTTTTTTAAAGGTTTTATTCATTTGAGACAGAGAGAGAGAGCGAGAGAGCGAGCATGAGCAGGGGGAGAGGCAGAGGGAGAAGCAGACTCCCTGCTGAGCTGGGAGCCTGACATGGGACTCGATTCCAGGACCCAGAGATCACGACCTGAGCCAAAGGCAGCTGTTTAACTATCTGAGCCATGCTGGCGCACCCCCTTGCTTTGTTATGCACCTTTATTTTACCAAATCTAGCTTGCTTCTCCTCCTCACCCCCCCACTCCTCCTCCACCCCTGGGGGTGCCACGGGGGCCCATCCTGGGCTTCCCCAAGGAATGCACGCACCTAGGGAGGGCTGCTTAGAAAAAGAGGATAGGGCCTTGCTTTCTGACCATGGTGTCAGAGACACCAAAAAACTAATATGTATGTGAAGTGACCATGGACAGGACTGAGGCTGTGAGGTCTCCACTTGGGCACGATGGAGCCAGGCCAAGGCGCGGCTTGGTGTCTGTGACCTGCTGCTTTATCACGAACATCAGAGCACTTCCTCTGGCTTTGACCTCAGTGGAGATTGTCTGTGTACCATCATCCGTGAGTCTATAGGAACCCATCCCTGGCTTCCGATCATTAAATTCTGATGTCCCTTCCCTCCTGCATCACACAGCGCCCACCCAGCCCAGCCGGCTCTTTCCAGATCTCCTTATGGCAGGCTGCAGTGCATACAGCCTCACTCTAGGGCACGGCCTAGCCTCTCCAGGACAGCCCCTCTCCTCCCTAACACCCAGACAGATCCTGAGCAGGGAAGGGAGAGCTGTGTTTATCTGGAGTAATTAAAACGCTGTCCTTAAAAAGCAGTTTCTCTCTGCATCTGCCTTGTTCTCTGCTCACCCTCTGTTCCTCTGTGGACACTCCTGCAAGGTCTCTCTGCTCTAAATGCGTTACCAACAGCTCCAGCACCGGGCAATTGTATTTCAAAGCCTTAGCTCACGTGGTCTCTGCTACGAGCTCATCTCCCCCAGGGCCCAGCCTGGTGGCCTCAGATAAATGCCAGGGACATTTTTCACCATCCCAAGCCAGTCTTGCCTTTCACAACCAACCCTGGGATTCTCTTCCCGCCTCCCCCAGCTCACTGAGGCCGGTGATTAACTCCCCACCTTCTCACCTCTAACCACCCGCTTTGCACTGGAAAGGAGATCCAGATGCTGTGGGCTCCTCACCTTGTCTGGGAAGGTGGCTGGCTCCAGTGGGAAGTTCATGGAGGCAGTCGGCTTTAGATGCAGAGCTGTATCCAGGGCCTGGGGGAACCTAATGAGGGAGACCGGATGTAAATACAACAGATGGAGGAGATGTTTCGGCTTTCCATCCTCTTGGACTCCCTGCCATTTCTAAAACCCACAGAGGCCTCTGCGTCTCCTCGGTGTCGTTCCTCTGTCTGGGATCTTCTCCCTGTTCACCGTGTCCCCTATGAGAGACCTGGCTAACTCAGGTCAAACCTTTTGTCCTCAGGGAAGCCTTCCCTTCCCGCCACATGAGGTCCCCCTGCCACACGTTCTCTAGCTTTGTGTACTTTTCCTTCATTGTCTGTAATCATGGCATCTGGCTTCCTGGATATGGGATTGATATCCCTCCCCTGACTGTAAGCTCCAGGGCCTGGGCAGTGCCTGCTAGTAGGCTCTCAGTAGAAATATTTGTGGAATGAATAAAGTATAAATCCTGTAGTGCTATTAAGTATATTTATATGCTTTGGCCAGTCTAGAGGAAAAGAACAACACACACCATTTTGCTTAGAAAGCACTTCACTCATCTGCGAAGTAATGCTCCACTCATTTTCTCATTTGGTTCTCTTAGCAACCCTGTAAGGGAGATGGTGAAAGTATAATTTCCCCATTTTCTAGAAGAGAGGTTAAGAGATGGGTCCAAAGTCAGCTCTGCACCTCTAATCCCTGGTTTTTCTCCTCTGCTAGGCTGCGTCTGAGTGAGGAAGGAAGACTTACGTCTTCAGAGAAAGTTTCTGAGATGGGGTTGGCTTGGAAAAGCATTTTGGGGATGAGAGGGCAGTGCAGTATTATTGGCGAGAGGCATGGGAGGCTGTCTTGTTGGGAGAGAATGTGGATGGGGTCCCGAGTGCCTGTGTATAGGGCTGGAGGGAGCTCTGAATGGCGGGGAGGGTGGATGGAGAGAGGAAAGAAAGGAAGTTCATACTGACTGATGGCATTACAGCTAAAATCTATTGCAACAGCTTTTCAACGGAGGTGCCATAGCCCATGGTTCATGTTTGTGGACATGGAGCTCTCAGAGCTTAGGTAACCAGCTTAAGGACACAGAGTGGCCTCTGGGATTGGAAGCCAGGGACGTCTGCTCTGGCTCCTGGTGAGGGGCAATTGTTTAGAAGTGGACTGTGGGCTTCAGGCTCAAATCTACACGGGAAGTGGCTTGGAGGGGAAAAGAGACTGGTTATTCCTCATGTCCTGCTCATTAGTGTCCAAGAATGGGGGACAGCTATCCCTCGTCACATGTCCCGGGTGCTAGCAGATTCTCGTGGTTGCTGTGCTCCCTGAATACCCTTCCCCAGTATCAGAACTGGGTGGGGCCAGCCACCACTCTCCAGTTTATCCTGACAAGTCAGACTGGGTCCAACTCCCAAGTCAATACAAGCCGCCTTTGGCTAACCTGCCACATTGTAACTCATCACCAACTCCTGGGTGATCTCCTGATGGTAAATCCTAAAAACTGAGGACACTTGGGCTGATCATTTGACCAAGGGACACCCTCAGACTCCTTTCTCTGTTGCTTGCTTCCCCTGATGTGAAAATTGTACAGATGGGCCCTAGATCGACTTGGATTTAACTCCCCTTCTTCAACATCATGATAATCATTATAATCACATGCCAACATTTCCTCGAGTACCAACTGTGTGCCAAGTTCCGGGATACAGACAGAAGGCACGTGTAGAGAATAGTGAGTAAGAACAGGTCTTGGAGCCGGTGGCCTGGTATTCCCGTTGGCCAGCCAGGTGACCTTAGCGAGTTTCATTCAACCTCAGCACCTTTGTTTTTCACATCTACAGGTGGAGAAAGTGAGAGAATCTGCCTCACAGGGCTCTTCTGAGGAGCACTGAGGCTGAAATAGTACTTTGCACATAGTAAGTATATATTCAGTAAATGTGAGCGTGGAGTAGAATTCCTAGAGCTGCAGAATTACACCACTTAGAAGAACTTAGAGATCATCTAGGCCAGTTCCCTCATTTTACAGAATAAGAAGCTGAGGCTCAGAGAGGTTATCTCCGAGAGCCTGTGAACACCTGGGTCCCTACCTCTGGGGACAGGCCTGGGTCCTGGCATCACACTACTTGCCCAGGAGATGGAAAACTTACACGTGCTTCCCAACTGTAGCAGGCCCCAGAGGTCGATTGTCCCTTAAGGAGACCACAGGGCCTAGGGCACTCCCCTGCCTACCCTGCCGCCCTACACACTCCGTCCAAGCTGCTGGCTGCTGCTGGGAGTGTCTTCCAGCCAGGGGGGTCAGAACAGCAGAGAAGCCCACATCCATTTGTCTTGAGGAGACTGGAGCGTCATGAGGAGTAATCAAGATCTTGTTGCCCACAGACGAGAGAAAACCTGTAATTAATCTGGCTGCCCCTCTGATTTCCTCTGTCATCCCTGCCACCAAACACCGTCTGGCAGCTGTCAGCCACCTCCCGGACCCACCCTGGAAAATCACGATTAATGGTGTAACAGCCCTATGAGGACGAGAGAGAGAGAGACTGGCAGAGCGATTGCTGACAAATCAGGAGAGGAGAGGCCGTTTAGCACAGCTGGGCCGGGGGGTCCAGGCAGCATGCTCACTGCCTGAACACAGTCAGCCGGCGGCACGCTGTGCTGTGTTGGGGATCCACAGACACTTACTGAGCTTCTACTCACTGTGGGCGCCACAGCTAAGTGTGTCGGGAAGATACGTGCACAGAGAAGGTGTTCCCCTGCTCTGAAGAAGCTCAGGGTCTGGTTGTGGAGGGAGGATGTAAATAAGCACAGAGTTAAATAACCACACCTCGGGTGGCTCAGCCATTAAGCGTCTGCCTTCAGCTCAGGTCATAATCCCAAGGTCCTGGGATCGAGCCCCGCATCGGGCTCCCTGCTCGGCGGGAAGCCTACTTCTCCCTCTCCCACTCCCTTTGCTTGTGTTCTCTCTCTCTCTGTCAAAAACAAACAAAAAACACTCCTGCATCCTTGCACAAGTCCTGTTTGTGGCCACAGGGAGCCGGGCGCTGTTCCTGGTGCTGAAGGCCGGACAGTGAGTGAGAGGGAGAAGGGCCTGCCCTCACAGCACCTGCGCTCAGAGTACAAGCGTGGACATGGGCCTGAGATGTCTGGAGACATTAGGGATCCTGTGGCTTGAGGAAGCTGACCCGTCCTGAGATTCTGGGGGGTGGGGGGAAGGGAAAGTAGGTTCTTCTTTCGGAAGAAGTGGGGATGAGTGGTTTTTGGTGTTTGGGTGAGGAAACCACCCCCGGGCAGGTAAGCAGTAGAGCGGAACTTGCCCCGCAGCATGTCCTTCCAGCGCTCAGGGGGGCAGTGGGCAGTCAGACGCTGCCCGCCACCGTGGACGGTGAGGGCCGGAGCTTCCCCGGACAGCCTGTGCCGCGGAGAAATGGGGTCTAGATTGTAGGTTCCTTGTGGGCAAGGGTTCCAAATGTAAGTCACGGGTTAAGACTTCACGCTGCCGGAGCCTTTTCCATGCGTGTTACCTGACTGGATTCTTTCATTATTTCCACAGATATTTTTTGAGTGCTTACTATGTGCCAGCCTGTGCTAGGCATTGGAGACACAGGTGGAAGATTCCAACGTGTTCCCCGCTCTCCTGGTGCTCATCACCCTGTGAGGTAGGCATCGCTGCTCCCTTGTTACTGATGAGGTGGACTTGAAGGGAGTAGGCCATCGAGAGGGTTCCCTCAGTAAGATCCGGGGCCACCTCCAGCCTGGCTTCCATGCTGGTGTGGCCCAGTCGACAGAGCTACCCTGCGTCGTCCGGAGCAGTGTCCTCCGGGAAGAGAGTCGGGCAGAGAGTCGACACGGGAAAGGGCTGCGTGTCGACTGTCTGCCTTCCACGTTCCCAAAAGTCCAGGAGTGAGGCCCAGCTCTGGTTAGGTGGGGACAGAGACCCCCCAGAGAGCCAAAGCCATGCTTAGATACCTGCTTTGAACTTAAATTTTGCCAGAAAAGAGCAGCCCATGCTTGCTTCCCTCCCCACGCTGTGATTCGTCTTTGCCCAGATCCACACCATGATGTCCCCTTAGATCATTTGTTTTAACCACAGCAGATACAGAAAATGTACACGTCAACTGGCAATTTATTTCATATTGGTGTAAACTGAGCAAATGTCTTTTTTTTAATGACCCCCCTTTTTTTAAGTAAACTATCCCTAAAGTGGGGTTTGAACCCATGACCCCAAGATCAAAAGTCACGTGCTCTACTGACTGAGCCAGCCAGACACCCAAGCCAATGCCTTTTGGATGCCAACTGTTCATCGATTCATTTGGCCAATATTAATAGAACACCTACTATGTGCCAAGTAGCATTTAGGTGCTTGTCACAGTCCCTCGCATCACTGTTGATGATTCTATGGGCAGACAGCATCCTCCTAGCAGGCTCTGTGCCCTAAGGAGGAATGTTCCAGGTGTGGTAGCAGCGTATGGGGAAGAGATCACAGAAAGCCTCAGAAGGAAGGTAATGCAGTGAGCCTGCAGAAAACCGTTTCCAGGCCATCAGGGGTTGAGACCACATCCCACGTGGAAGCCACACAACACAGAGGTGGCATTTTGGGGACGTCAGGGCTCAAGCTCTGCTGGAGCATTAGGTATGGTGGGCTGCGTGGTACGGACAGGTGAGCAGGAGCCAGGTCATGAGGGGGTTGCCGGTTGGACTGAGGAGTTTGCCCTTGGTCCCGGAGGCAGGAGAGAGCTAGGGGAGACTAGGTGTGTCATTATGATGTTTGCATTTTGGTAAGAATCCCCACGCAGCTGAATGGAGAACCACCCCGGGAGGTAAGGACCCAAGGGAGGGAGGCCAGGAAGACTGCTCTGGCCAGGGTCCAGGTCATTGCTGTCAGACATCTGGACGGGGGTGGGGTGGGGGTGGCAGTCCACGGGGTTACAGAGACAGTCATGGGCTTTAGGATGCAGAGCTGTCCAGATGGGGTGACTGATCAGAATGGGGTGTGGGATGGGAACAATCTGGGTGACTCTCAACTTTCCGGCCTGGCTGACAAGTGGGGTGTGGTGCTGCCTACTAAGAAAGAGGGTAGAGGAGAAGCAGCTGGTGGGCGCGGTAGAGAGGTTACCCTTTGCCTAGGATGGGTGTGTCTGAGGTGCTCTGCAACTTCCGGGGAATTGTGGGAGGCAGCTGTATTGTGCCAGAGCGCTGGGCATGGGATGCTGATTTAGAAGCTGCAGCATGCAGGTGGGAAGGAGCCACAGGAGGAGGGAAACTCCCTGGGGAGGGGCAGTGTTAGTGGGAAGGGGGCCTTGGTGCTGTATCTCTAGGATCGTTTCTTTTTCCTCCCTAAATTATTCAAATGCTTTTAGTTGATAAAGGCTGCCCTCTTTGGTTCTAAGACTAGATTCATCTAAACATTAAAATGAAAACAAGACCTCAGATTTCTTTGCACTTTTTGATGAGGAATCTGAAAGCTTCCTCTCTCTGTTCTTATATGTACAATAAAGCTATACAAGAAAAGCCAGTGGAGTCAGAGACCTGGCTGTCCCAGGCTTTGCCTCCTAACAGCTCTGTGTCCTTGAGCTAGGCATTTCACCTTTCTCGGGCTCAGCTTCCTCAGCTGTAATAGAGCTTGTCCTGTGGATTAAAGAAGAAAGAGACCATGGCAAGAATTTTGCAAACCAGCGAGCCTTGCAATCATGTAACGCCATGGTTCTTTTGATTCCTGTAAGGTTTGGGAGGAGATTGTTTGTCATCTTTGTGCCCTGGGTTCTACAGTCAAGGTCCCAGAGCCGTGTGGGAACTCCGTCATTGCTGTCCTTACATGTGGTCTCCAGGGTCAGCTGGGTTTCAGGGCCACGAACGATGAGAGTCAGGGCTGCACGAACAGAGTGTAGTTGTGTCATCAAACAGAATTTACACCAGGCTAATCTGACACCTATTTAGCAGTCTGAATAATAATTACCGTGCCGCGTGCTGATCGGGCATAAATGGAAGGCATTTGACATAAATGATTATAGTTAGGATTGCTTTTATATAGCCTGACCAGATTTTTACAGTCCTTTCCTCTTTGACAGCTGATTCATTTATCCATTCAACAAATATTTATTGAGGCTGTAATGTATGCCAGGCCCCGTTCTGGGCCCCGAGGAGACAGACGAACAAGATTTCTGCTCCCTGCCCCACCTCCTTTGTTTGAGCTCAAATTCCAGGGGGGGAGACAATCACTGAACAATCTACTTTATCCATAACAAGTAAGAGTGTCAGGCTTCTCTCGAGACTGTGTGTGCTATAATCTCTCCTTGCACCAACACCCATGAATGAAAGGACTGAGATTCTGGGCCTGATTTGCCAACAGCAGAGTTACCTTTGTCTTCGTCCTTTACCTTGCTTTAACTCTGACTCCCAGTAGCAGGGGATTACTTGAGCCCTTCTATTCATTGAACAAATTCGTACCGTGCACCTGTTGTGTGTAAGTAGACTCTGGAGTCACAACAGCGTGCTGGCAACCGTCCTTGCCCTTAAGAAGCCCACTCCGATCCCACATGTGGGCACCTAAAGGCACCAGCAATGGGAGAAAGTGCTGTTCAGAGCCACTATAGGCTGCCACGGTGACACATAGAGGGGCTCAGGATTCTGGCAAATGTCAGGGGTCGGGGAGAGGAGCATCAGGCAGAGGGAACCAAGTGTGCACTGGTGCTGGGTGTGGCTGGAATATCAAGTGTGTGGTGCTGGGGGGTGTCATTAAACAAAGGCTTACTGAAGTATGCAACACACACATAGATAAGCGAATATAATCCTAAGTATACAGCTCAGGGAGTTTTCACAAACCGAACACACTTGCGTAACCAGCAGCTTGAGTAAGAAACAGGACATCGCCAGCACCCCCAGAAGGCCTCACATGTCCTCTTCTAGTCACTGCCTGCCCCCAAGGGTAACCACCAGCTGGGCTTCTAACAGTTTTTTGTACTTTAAAGAATCATATTGTACGTATTTTTCTGTGCCTGGTTTCTTTTGGTCAAATTATGTTCATGGGATTCATCCAGAACCTCAACACGTGGTTTTTGACGTGTAACATTCTGTTATGTGGATATACACTGTATTTCTCCATTTGGGGGTAGTTTCCGGTTTGGGGAACTGCCAAGTGCTGCTATGAACATTCTAATACCTCTCTAATACATCTGAGCACATATGTGCACATTCTGTGGGAAATATGCTTACTGCAGAGTTGCTGGGTCCCTAGGGTACGTGTAAAGTTCTGGGTTTCGAGAGCATAAAGACCAGTTTTTCAAGTCAGTTCTACCAACTTACACTTGCCTTGACTCCATACAAGAGTTCCAGTTGCTTCACATCCTTGTCAACACTTGATACTGTCTTTTTAAAAAAGTCATTCTGGTGGGTGTATAGTCGTATCTTATTGTGGTTTGAAATTGCATTTCCTGATGCCCAGTGGAGGTGAGACCCTTTTAAAATGTTTATAGGCTTTTGGATACTAGTGGAGGGTCTGTTCTAGTCTTTTGCCCACTTTTCTGTTGGATTGTGTGGATTGGGTAGGAGGAGGAATCATTTTAATACTACTTGCCTGACCAAGGGTGACCTGGGTTTAGCATATCCAGGTGTTTACTAGCCCCACCTTGACCCCATTGATGGGGTCCAGCTGGCAGGCTGCAGACTCTGTTCTCAGGGTGTCAGAGGTCTCGGGAAGGAGGGAGAGAAAGGGGACAGTGCCCATGCTGCCTGGAGGGAGGTAGTCTCCTCCAAGGCTCTGGTTCTGACATCAGAGGCCCATCGGCCTCAGGAGGAAGGGGGATTGGCAGAGAAAAGATAAGGAGGGGTTAGTTTTCAGCAGGTTGTAGGGGCAGATGTGGAAACCGGCTGATGACCTGGTATGTGTGCTTCTGCCCTCAATATTTGCTGAGAATAGACTTCTCCCATCTGGGCCAGGGAGGGACTGATGGTGTGTAGCCCGTCCTTTAGGCCAGGTCTGAGCACAGCTGCTTTTCCCCTGTTATCTTAGTCTGCAGTTCAGCTTGCCCTCCCGAGTGTCATCATGCTAGTTTTTCCTTTGAGGAAACTGAGCTGAGGGGCAGAGGGGAGTCCTCATGAAGGCCGCCTAGCTAGCATGTGGAGGAGCAGGACTTGAACCCGGCCCCTTCCCCATGCCACTCCCCCGTGAGCAGTGCACGTGGCATGTTCCCGGGGCAACGGCATAACTTTGCCACCCCTTCCTCTTCAGCTCACTCATGGCTCTTGTTTCTTAAGAGCAGATGAAGGTTTTCACGCCCAGTTAGAGATTTCAAAACAGTGGAGCCCCTTACATCTTTCGGTCACAGTTACTCCCACGGGCCCCCAGTTGGATCCGGGGGCTGGAGTTAGAACCTGAGCCTTCTGTGGGTCTGGCACAGGGAGGAAGGAAAGGCCTGGAGCTTTCCCACAGGCCCTGGCAGCCATTCCCAGGGGACTGTGGGCCCTGCCCACAGAGGCTGTCTGGGTGGCAGCTCTGGTTACAGGGAGGGTGGGTGGCTACCTCGCGGGGGCGTCGGACTCACTCGCTCCCTCCCACCGCTCTCTCGCAGAGTTATGTCATGCCCAGACCAGCAGAGGGCTCCATGAGGATTTATAGAAGATGCCCCGCGTCTCGGCGCCTTTGGTGCTGCTTCCCGCGTGGCTCCTGATGGTTGCCTGCAGCCCGCACTCCTTGAGGATCGGTAAGTCCTGCTCACGTGGCACCCTGGGGGCAGCCCAGCTCTGGCTGATGCCCCCGCCTGTAGCCCAGGTGTCCACAGGGGACATCTGCTCCTGCACTGTGCCCTCCCTGAGTTTAGCTGGGCTTGCCGTGGTGGTGGTGGTTACCGATCCGGCGGTCAATCTGTCCAGCCCCCTCGTGAGGAGAGTAAAGACTCTGAGTCCCTGTCACAGTTCGGGACGGACTTGGCCTGGCACATTAAGGGCCAGCTGTCAGGTGAAGAAAGAGGGTGGGAATGGCTGTGGAAATTCTAAATCCAAGGCTGGAGATTAGCAAAGAGGTCACCTGTCCTAGTCTCTGATCAGTCCAAGAGGGCTTCCTGGAAAGTGTGCCTCAGATCAGGTCAGGGAGTGCTCTCGGGGGCCCTGGCTGGCTGCGTGGCGGGGCCCTTGACGTGATGTGTCTGTTCTCCCTGGCCCGATGCTGGAGAGGGAGGGCAAGGCCGCGTCAGGGACGCGTGTTCTCTCCCTGGTCTTGTTGCTGGGGGGAAGCCCACTCTAGGTGCAGGCAGGCCGTGCTGCTCCCTGCCCCATCAGCAGCCCCGCTCCTGGAGCAAGGCCTTCCTCCCCCGGGAATCTGGGATGGCCTGGGAAGTCAAGTGCCTCTTCTTCCCTAGGACGGTGCAAGCCTCATTCACTGCAGGCTAAGGCACTGCTAATCTGGGTTGTAGGGAAACAGCCCAGGCCGCAGGGACAGGAGATAGTTCAGTCCAGCATGCACTGTGTGGTTATCTGACAGCCTAAGCCTGATGTGCGGTGTCAGGGATTAGGGGATTGTGTGTATATGGGAAACAGGGTCAGTGTGGACAGATGGGTGGGGCACGGCAGTGAGAAGCCCAGGCAAGTGGGTCATTGGTCATAAGAAGGCTGGCTTAACAGCAGGACGCCTGGGGCCTGGCGAGGCAACAGCCCCAGAAGGACTCAGACCTAGGCATGTTCTACAGACAGGAACCCATCTGATGCCCCTCTTCCCGGACTGGTGGGGAGCGGGGAAGTGGGTACTGCCAACCAAGCAGGATCCTAGATCCTAGACCTGAACCTGAAAGGGTTAGAGGCTGATTGAGAAGGAAGGTATCATGATGCTGAGTCTCAGGAAATTGGCTTAAAGCTGCAGAAAGCCTTCAGTTGCCATCAGGACTGGTCCAGAGTCCCAGAGGTTGGCCTGCTGGTGGTGGTCAGGAGGCCCCCGGGCGGGCAGAGGCAAGCCAGAAGCCAAGACCCTGGCCAGGCCATGCTCCACGGGCCAGAGGCCAAGCTGCAGGTCTCCAGGGTGCCCCGTGTGGTCTTGTGGGCACATTTCTCCATGCATATGCAGCAGCCGCTGATTGGAATCAGAAATGCAGACAGGTCACTTAGTTCTTCCCTTCAGCCTGCCCTCGGCTCACCACTCTGCATGCTTAAAGGCAAGGAATTAAAAACAAAATCTTCCCTCCCTCTTCCCCATTCATTTCTACCGAAACTTCAAAACCTAATTTAATTCTGCTTAGCAGCAATGCAAAACGGTTCGTATCCTTAAGATGCTTAATTTATAAGATGCCTACAGTTACTCAGCGTTTGCTGCGAGGTTTTCTTCCCCTCTAAATGAGTGGATAAAGCGGTAACCCATCAATTTCCATTTGTTGCTAATGGGAAGCGGAAAGGGATTGAGCCAGAAACGGCAGCGCCTCACGGCCTTGGCTCTCCTGACACTGGTCTCTGGGAGGGAAGCCGAAAGTGGAGCTGACATCCCTCTCTTGGCTGCTACGCTGACAATGGAGGGCTTCAGAGGGACCCCTCCTGCTCCCATACCCATTCCTGGAGCATTGCTTGTCCGGTTCTGTCAAGACACTGTTGGCCCTCTGTTTTGGTTCATGCCAGGCCACTTCCAGCCCATCTCCAGCCAGGCGCCCTGCTGGCTGGCAAGGTCAAACCGGGCCTCATCTCCCACGGAGGCCAGGAAGCAGAGTGGAGCCAACAAAGGGAAAGAAAAGAAAAGGAAAACCCAAACCCGCAATGCCAGGACCCGTTTTCCCCATCTCCTTGGTTATCCTCGGAGCCGGGAGCTTTCTCAAGTCTCCTGAACCTAATGGATGGAAAGGTGCTAATTACTGTGGGCTCCAGAGGGGATCTGGAGTGGGGCAGGGAAGGGAAGAGAAGTAGGTCAGGAAAACAAGTGGCCGAGCTTGGCAGCAGGCAGCCTTGAGCACAATGGGCCGGACCAGAGCCAGTGGGGCTGGCGGCCCCCCAGAGGCGCACGGAAAAGGGAGGTGTGCGGCTCACCCCTCCTTCCCAGGGAGTCCCTTCTCCCTGCATTTGGTGTTTTCCGGGGTTCCTTCCAAACCCCTCAGCCTCAGGATAGCTAGCTGTGAGAGCGAGGCTGCAGGAAGGGCTGAGGAATCTCAGAGATGAATTGCCCCTCCTGCTCCGTCCTCAGCCCTGCTTGTCCGCTGGTGACAATATGGATGTTTGCAAAGAGGCGGCTGAACCCATTACCCTGCCTGGGGACTGCTGTTTTTCATTCAAGTGAGGCACGGGGCGGGAGATCCAGCCAAATTGTCTATTACGGTGCCCGGTGTTTACCCCCCGAATGAGGTTTTGGGTAAGAGAAAGGGATTTTATTTATGACTGTGAGGCTGCCCGTATAAATTCCCCAAACTCTCACACATATGTCAGCCCCCTTCACTCATCCATCTTCTGAAAATGTCTTTTGATTTTCTTCTGTCCCTCTGGGTTCTCTGAGTGATGACTGTGGGAGCCACAAGTTAATAAATGCTCCCGGGAGACCCCACCCCATCTCCCCGCCCTCTTGGAGGGATCGTCATCCTCTCTTAGAGCCAGAAAAGGTTCTGAGGATCCCATTCTCCAAGCCGCTCCTTTCACACATGAGGAAGGAGGTCCCAAGGGGGCGTTGCGAGGAGGTGGCCAGGTGGGTGGCAGCCCACACTAGAGCCACTAGAGTCCTTGACTCCTCTTCCCCTGCTTGCTTGGCTGCCCACCTGCGGGCTCGCCCAGCTGCCGGGGAAGCAGACTGGCCATCGGCGGTTTTGTCTCTGGTGCTCTTCTCCCATCCCGTTCCCGTTCTTGACATTGGCAAATGTTACCCTTGCCCTGAACACATGAAGTACTCAATCAGTATTTGTCAGCTTTCTAGACTGCCTCCTGTTACTCCTTCCTTGGCCCCAGTTTCAGCCACACTGAACTACTTGCTGTTACCCCAAATATACAAGGAAGGTTTACTCTGGGCTTTACCCATCCCCCTCCCGTGCCTGGGAGCTGTTCTTCCCATTCCGGTTTCTCTGCCTGGGAAACTGCTACCACAATGCGTCTTCTTCCTCTTCCCTCTCCCTCTCCTCTTTCTTCTTGGAGAACTACCACCACTGCTACTCCTTCTTCCTCTTCCTCTCCTCCTCTTCCTCCTCCCTTACTATTCTCCCAGGCTTAAATAGCTCTTCCACTGCAAAGTCCTTCCTCATGATCACCCTGTCCCTGCTGGGGAAAGTCCTCTTTTTCCGGCCATGTTTCCCATTTTCTGGTACTTAACACCTGTTCCAGCACCTACTGGGTTGTGCTCTAGTTATTCTGGCATTTTCCCACCAGACTCTGAACTCCAAGGGCGACTGACCACCTGACACCCTCCATGTAAATAAACGTATCGCTCAGATTCAGTGAATGGGATGTGTGGATGGATCGTTGCACTTTGCAAGACCTGGTTCCCCAAGAACACATTTGGCATCGTTGTTTTAACACACTGTCTTCAGGTCTTGCATAGGCTTAAAGAGGTAGAGTTACTGGAGGAAGGGGAAGAGAAAGGAGAAAAAGGAGAGGGAGAAAATGTGCTTCTGTCTTATTTAGAACAGATAACAGAAATGGGCTGAGGATCTTCACTGGGTTCTAATGCAGATGTTGGCTCGAATGAGAAATGCGGTGATGCAATTATCCATTCGTCAGGTCACTCGACAGGTGTCTGTTGAGTGCTCTGTGCCGAGCACTGAGGATTTGGAGGCACGATAATAATCAGAGTACCTCCCACTCGGAAAGGCCTTCGTCTCTGCCAGGCACCGTACTACATCTTTCACGTGTATCAGGCAATCTCCACGTCAGAATTAACCATCCGATGTTGAAGACGTGAAGGTTCGGGGAGTTTCAAGAACTCTTCCAAGGTCACGTAGATACTGAAATTTGAACCTGTCTCCAAAGCTGTCTCTTTCTCCTCTGCTGCACTGGAGCCAGTGCACCCCTGGAGACAGTAAGGATAGCCCATGATCAGAGCGGTCACGCGAACGACACCGTGTTCCACACGGCAAAGGAATTGATGGAGGGAGTCTTTGCCTTATGTGGTCTCTAGCTCTTCGTTCTTTCTTTCACCTGCAAATAATTTCCTAAGGCCACAGAGAAAGTCTCTCTGACCGATGTGGAAACTGAGGCCTGGGGATTTGAGAGGAGGCTTGCTCGTGGGGGCACAGAAGTCCCGATGAGCGTGGGGGGCAGCAGACGTGTGAGCAGGTTATGGGAGCAATTGCGTCTCTTCCATGTTCAGAGTTTCCCTGGCTGGTAAAGCAGCAAGAACCTGGATTTATTTGACGCTCTGCCTTCCTAGGACCCCCAAGCTCTTTACAACTACCGTTTTTTTATTTGGTCGGTTTCCCCCAATGAGTTCCAAGTCCTGTAGAGAGAACATTAAACATAGAACATTCAAATGTTATAAAGATGGAGATAATAAGAGAACTGGGGGAGGTAAGGAGGAAGAATAAAAAACACCATATTTTTTTTGTCCTCTTCTGTGTATTAAATATATCTGACACAGCGAGATCCAGATATACCAGCCGAGTTCGGTGCCTTACAAAGCATTCACCATCAGATTTGTTTGTTTGATTGCTTTGAGGAGTACGCTCCCCTTAGTGCTACCACATGACGTGATTTATGGAATTTTGGTGGGCACGTAACTTTTCATCTCTCTTCCAAATTGACTCACCCAGGTAGGCAATCAATTGGTCTTTTACATTAGTGACAAATAGAAATTGATGACTTTCTCCTTCATCTGTCATCTAGAGAAGGAATATGGAAAGATTTCTGGGACACAGATCTCTCCCCTGCTGAACACCTTAGGGGCTCTATGTCTCTCTTAGGATGTCTGTATTCCTGGGTCTAGCCCAATGCCTGCCCCGGAGTAGTGCCTTGCAAATGTTTGCTAGGTGCATGATCTGACGGCAAGTTCTTGAAACTTGAGCTTGACCCGTCCGTTTTCAGATTCCTCTCTCCCCAGATACCGGTCAGTGCTTAAAAGCATCAAGCGATGTCATTTAATGATATGTATACGACGTATGTAATTAGAAGAGTAAATATTTTACCAAAAAATAAAGAAGTCCATGTACGTGTGTGTGCGTGTGTCTGTATGCATGTGTGCCTGGTCCAGGCTGTCTCTCCCTGCTTTCCACCCCACCCCTGCTGCCACATCTGTAGTGGGGAGGAGCGAGCCTCAGCTGTGTTTAGACAGGCATCCAGGCCAGTGTGCTGTGCGGGGTCACCCGGCCCACAATGTCGTCATTTGCCTTCACCTGCTGCTTGTCTTCTCCCAAGGGCACCACGCAGGATGCTTTCAGGAACTTTGAATTCTCTCTCCACCTTTCCAGAACCCTTTTGTGAAGTACAACTTCAGGCCATAGCTTCTTCTGCTGAGATGTGAGGATTGAATTCGGTCCAAATGGGCTTCATGTTGCTGATAAGAAAAACTGGGGTCCCCATAAGGTGAAGTAAGCCAGCAAAGGTCCCCTTGGGCAGTGCCACAGCTCCCGACTCCCAGCCGCCTGGAGACATCTGTGCCCTGGTTTGCAGCGTGTAGTGTGTTCTTACACCCTTGTTAGTTCAATTTCCCCAAAAACCTGCAAGGCAGGTAGGAGCGAACCCATCTCATGGAAGAGGGTCCCAAGGTTCACAGAGTTTGTGACTTGCCCAAGCTCATCCAGAGGGGGGTGGTGGCCTTGAAGGGAGGCAAGGAGAGGGCATGTCCCAGGTGGGGTAGCAGAGGGGTTCTGGGGAGAAGAGTTGGAGGACAGCCAACGTGGCAGAGTCCTGCATAGCCTGTCGGCGGTACGTTCTTCCTGGGTGGGACCCAGAGCCACCAGAGGCCAACGTCCTGACACCCAAGGCCTCCTGAAATCTGGCTGAGCTAGAGAGAATAGGCAAGTAACAGTTGCAAATGTTGTGTTTTCTTAAACATATCATGAATGATCTCTGGGAGGAAACTGGGAAAGGTCCCAGGAGCAAGGGTACCAGAGCAAAGGAATGGGGCTACTGTTCTGTAGCTGAAAGTTCTAGATTTGCAGATTAATTAATTAAAGTTCTAGAGCTGATTTGCAGATTAATTTTGGTGTGTGGCTGCCTGTGTTCACTTGTGCTGGAATGGCCTGGTTTCCCCGGGCTCTCATTTTGCCCCTCCACACATGTGGTGGCCTGACGGGAGCTGCCGCTCTGTTAGACGAAGCTCGGCCTGGCGGAGATGCACGAGGTTTGGGAGAACAGCCATAACGGTATCGCATCAGACTTTCGAAAACCTGTCTCCAGGTCTGTGAGATGGTTTACAAAAGTCTTGAAATGAGGAGTGAATCATTAGCAAGCTCTATTTTTTCCCCCTGTGGTGGTTTGGGGTATATGTGGAGAAGGTGGAAATTATGGAGAGAAATTCGGATTTGATGTCAGTGTTTATCAGACAGATGGGATGAGCCATTCTGGGGACTGAGGCTCCCGCAGCTGGAGGGGGCCACCAATTGGGTGGACAGGAATTTCAGCCTCAAAGCAGGGGATTGGACCTGTGACCTCAAAGGCCACTTTGACCTTGGGATTCTGTGAGAGAATACTTTGGTCTTTGGTCTGTTCTCATACTCCCATAGGGAGACATTCCATTATCCCTGTGTCCTCATTAACAACCGTTAATAAGGGCTTAGAATGGAGGCAGCCATCTGCTTAACTTAAGCCCTGACCCCATTTGGCCCCAGTAGCTTGGGCAAGCCAGATAAGACATGAAGCTCTCCTGATTCTTTTTACTTTGTCAGTGTAGACCTGTCTGCGTGTTTCCTTTCTCCCTGTGACCGCTGATGGGGGAGCTGGAGAAGCAGGGGGGATGGTGGGAGCTGCTGAGTGTGAGTCGAGTGCCTGAGTGCGCGTGAGCCTGAGTGCGTGGGATACACATGTGGACGTTGGCAGAGCCCACACAGCCCGCTCACAGCCTTGCGGCTCGGCTCCGGGCAAGACAGCGGTCACAGTTATAGTAGGCACACGTTCCGTAGCAGCTTGATGGGGCCTGGGCCTGGGCTGCTGGGGAGCACAGGGGAGCGCTGGGGAGCACGGGGAAGCGCTGGGGAGCACTGGGCAGCGGGAGGCTGCAGACACCTGTCAGGCGACCCAGTAGCACCGCTGTGTCTCCTTGTGGGGTTCTTTCCATGAGCTGAGTCATGGCGCCCAGCTGTCACGGTGGCCAGGACGGTGAGGCCCATTAAGCTCTCACTGATGAAGAGGGTTGTGGAGGGGGATGAGAGCCCAGACCAGTGGCGGGGGGTGGGGGGCTCAGCATGCTCCTCTGTTGGCATGCCCAGGCCGATGGTGCCACCGTGCTGGACTCGGGAGGCACTACAGCCCTGATTGGGACTCTCTGGAGTTGAGATTCTGTCTGTTAGCATGACCCTTCTCAGAGGAGAGGTTCACTGTTCTGAAACTCTACCCCAGAGGCAGACATTAGCCACATGCCCTCAGCTTCTCTCACTCCCTCCATGTATCTCTACTGGGGGTGAGTGGCCATTTGTCGTGGCCCACGAGAGGGTCCCTCAGTGTCTCCTCCTCCTGGTCCCTTCCACCCAGACTCTCCCAGATGTCTTCCGTGGCTATTCCAAGCTGATAGGTGTGCAGAGGGCATGAAGAAAAGGGAGTCAGATGTGTTCTGGGTAGCACTGGGGTTGGCTCTGGAAGGCGCTGGCATCGTGTAGGGGTTGATGCCAGAGCATAGACTCTGACCAGACTGCCTGGGTCTGAATCTGAGCTCCACTCTTTATTAGTTGTATGACCGTGGGCAAGAGCTTGGTATCTCAGTGTTTTAATTTCTTTATCCATAACATGGGATAACAGGAGTCCCCACCTCCGGCTTTCACGAGAGTTCAATAAGTGACCAGAGAAAGTCCTTCGAGCCGCATCAGGCCGTGACAGCGATAGCTGGGATGATGAGGAGCACTTTGCGGGCCCCCTGTCTCCGTCCAGCAGCCGTCCCCTGCTTGGGGCCCCCTTCTGCACGCCTCCACCAAGTGCTGTCTTTCCCTTTTGTCTAAAGCCTGCTTTAAATTCATCTCTTTCTGGGAGCTGGGACTCCGCACCTGGTTGGGAAAGCTCTTCTTTCCAGAATTTTCAGAGTGCAAGGCGTGTGCGTGCTCATGCGTGCACTGCACTGAGTTCGTTGATGAACACCCACCTGTCCCTCATTTGAATTCCATCTACCCCACAAGCCTAAGAGCTTCCCGAGAGACAGAAGTCTATGTTCTCAGCCTCGAGGTGGGCTTTCCACGCTGGAGTGATTGGTCCCAGGTCCCGGCTACGGGATCTGAAGGGTCTCCCATCTTAAAACCCTCCCTAGCCCCACATCCGTCTTCACCTAATGCCCCGTTTCTCTTCTTCCCTTTACCCAGAAATTCTGCAAGAGGATTACCTGCTAAGCTGCCTCCACTCCCTGTCCTCTCTCACTGTATCCATGGGGCCCCCTCCCCAAAGTCAACTCCGCCCCCATCATGATGGCCGCCGGGCTGCACCCATCCGGTCATCTGTCCCCTGGCCTCATCTTACTGGCAGTCTTGATGTGGCCTCTCACTCCCTCTCTCTTGAGACACTTCTTGCTCTTGGCTTCTGGTCACTCTCCATCTTGATTCTTGTGCGGCCTGGCCGGCTACTCCCTCCCAGTGTCCTCTGTGGTTCCTCCTCATCTCCCTGACTTCTGGGTACGGATGCGCCCCAGGGTTCTGTCTTTCCGCACCTCTCTCCACACCCACTCCTTAGTGATCTCACTCTGTCTGAGGGTTTTACGTGCTTATGGCTCATCTCTCTTCTCTAGCCCCGACCTCTCCCACAACGCCAGACTCCTGTGCCTACTCACCATACCCACGTGGATGTCTGAGAGAAACTCAAACTTGGCATCGCTGAAATCGAGGTGTGGTGTCTCCCTCCATGCCTGCCGCTCCTACTGTCTCCCCCTTTCATGCATGGGAATGCCATTCCATCTATTGGACTTAGACGCCAACCTTTGGAGTCACGCTTCATCCTATCTTTGTCTGACATCCTATATCGTCTTCCCCAGAAAATCCTCTTTGCTCTACCTTCCAACTATACCCAGAGCCCAACCACTTCTTACCACTTCACGCTTGCTTTCCTGTTCCGAGATAGTATCATCTTGCCTCTAGGTTACCACAAAGCCTTCCTCCTGGTTTCTCTGCTTCCTACTCTCCCGGTCACTTTTGTTTCTCAAAATGGCAGCAAGAATGATTCTTTCAAAATATAAGTTGGATCATGTCCGTTCACCTCCCCAGCACCTTCTCATCTCAGAGTAGAAGAAAACATGCTTACAGTGTCCTACTGCCCCACTGTTGCGTTACTTCTCCATCCCATCTCTTACCGCACTAGCTCTTGCTCACCCCACACCAACCCCGACCCCACTAATTCCCTGGCTTTCTCTCAGACGTGCCAAGTATGTGATCACCTCGGGGCTTTTGGATTTGCTGTGTTCTCTGCCTAGCACACACTCCACCTAGATATGGGCCTGCTCCACGCTGTCGCCTCGTGCAGGCCATGCCCTGCCCCACAGCAACACCCCCCACCCCCTCGCTTGCTTGCTTTTTTTCCGTAGTGCCTATCGCCACCTGACAGACGGGTTCTAGTTCTAGCTCTCTGAGTCCTCCCATCAGGAAAAGCCCTTTGTTTTCTTCTCTGCTGTTTCCCCAGCATGTCAGACAGTGCTTGGTGTGTAGGAATAGATGCTGGACGAGTGAAGGATACAGCCCCAGAGGGGGTCCCAGAGGAGCTTCACATTTGCCAGCCATTGGAAGCCAGAGACGGTGATGGTCTCCCTTGACACAGAAGCAGTTTTGAGCAAGTGCTCCTTGCTGGGGACAGTGCAGTGGCCCTGCTGGCTCCCTGTCCCTACGTTCTCTGGTCCCTGCAGCGAACTCCAGGTCGTGGGGCCAGTCTCAATCCCATTCTGAGGAAGCCCAAGCCAGCAGTTAATGACTCAGCATCACAGTGAATCTTGGCTGCTGGTCTTACTTCGTCCCCTCAGAGCCAAACACCAGGCTGTCGACTTCTAACCGCCCCCACCCGCGTTACTGCTGCAGTGCCCAAGTTTCTGTCTCGTCGGCAAGTCCGAGACCTCACTCTGATGTCCTGACTGGGCCCACGCTCCCTTGGGCCTATGTGGTCAGGCCTTGCTTGTCTCTCCATCTTCTGAGAGCCTGGGAGCCTGAATCTGGACCCACCCTCCCAGCTGTGACCCTGCCACCTGCTTCCAGCTCTTTCCCAAATCCGCCAGTGTTGGCCAGGTACCTGTCTGTTGTCTGCCAGCGAAAGTTCCCAGTGCTGCACTCCGCCTGTCTGTTTGTGCTTCGATTCACAAACTCTTGATGGTGGCAGGGACCCCGGTATAACCCATTCCACTTGGAGTAACGCCGACTATTGGTTTTTCTTTCTGTCGAGCCCGAATCTGTCTGTCCGTCTGTGCCTTCCACCTTCTGTCCTAGCCCTGCCTGTGCCTCAAGAGCATGCAGAGGGAGTCTCTGCTCTTCCCGGCGATGGCGTCGCTGAGATCCAAAACACTGTCATTTCACAGCTCCTGGCGTCTCCTTCCTTCCAGACGTTCATCATCACTGCCTTCGTTCCTTCCTTCTCAGCATCCCTGTAACCCTCCTCCAAATGGGTTTTCTTTTCTTCTTCCCAGTTAGTACGCGGCCCCCAAATCAGAGGAACCCCTCCGCTTAACTGTTTCCAACTGAACACAATCATCTGCTCTGGCTCAAAGCCCCTTGTGGGACCCAGTCCCACCGAGCCCTGGCTGACCAGTCTTGAGGTTAAGGAAAGCCCATCTAGGTCCCACCTCTGCCTGCGAAATGCTCCCCTCTCTTTGGCTCTTCATAGGCTGGGCTTTGCCCTTAGCCCCCAGAGCCAATGCCACTGTTTGAGAGCCTGCAGTAGGACACCCCAGTGTCACCTGCATAGACACCTGTGTTAAAGAGCCCGGGGCTGGAGGTCCTCGACATTGCAACCCCTGTGGCTTCTCCCAAGATGTACTTTTCCCCGAATCCTTTCTAGTATGTGGGCGTTCAAGCAGGGAGTGACACACGCAGGGGAGGGAATGCTACTTCGCTGGCAACACTCATAAATTCCCCCCAGTGGCAGGGATCTGACAACATGAGACTTTGATCTTTCAGCTCACAGATGAAAGAACAGGGATTTTCCCCGAGATGACAGAAAAGGGAAGCATACAGCCCCGGGGGCCTCAGCAGGACGCTCTGCCAAGGCGTTGCCCCAGAGTGGCATCGGCCGCCAGTTTGCATGGGAGTCGATTTGCACTGGGTGGCCCCAAACCTCTGCGCAGCCCCCCTGGAAGTCTCAGGCCAACAGACCGGGCAAGGGGGCGAGCTTTGCGGAGGCCATCTGTAAGGAATGCTCCTTGTGCTTGCTGGAGCTCTTGGGGTTTCTGAACCTAAGAGGACCTTTACTTGGAAATGGTTGTTGAATATGACTGTCCCCTTCAGAGCCAATTTGGAACGCCAGGAGTGTCCAAGGAATTAAGGCTGTTAAGTGGACATAAGTGGCGTGAGTGGAGATGAGTCAAGGTGTCTGCGGATGGCTCCTATTGGAACTCTCCTTATCCTTAATTAGCTTCTTCCTCATCGGCCCAGAGAGCAGCGTTGGCCCCCCGGGCGGGCGTGAGCAGGGCAGGTGGGGCCAGGCTCTCCGGGAGGGCTGCCGCTGTTGGTTTGTGGCTCTAGCCTGGGGCGGGGGGCTCCCTTATGGGTCACGAGCCAGTGCCTCTCTTGGATTAAAAATTCATGGTTATGAATCTCCCTTATTGGCCATATTCCTTTAGGCAAATTACTCAACCTTTCTTGCACTCAATTTCCCATCTGTACACTGGAGATAACCGCGTACCATGGGAGGTTACTGTATTAACTGAGAGAAGATATGTAAAGTACATGGTCTGCGCATCTAGTAATATCTAATAAATAGTAGTTCATTTCCTTTTGTTTCTTAAAAAGTGGTAGTATATGCTATAAAAGGAGCAACAATTTGCTCAACATCACAGCAAGCATAATTTTTGGATGTGGTCATAGGGTAGTAGAATGGGGATGGGCTTTATTGACAAACTAAGTTGGAACTGAATTATAGTTTCAGCGTGTGACCTTGGACGAATTACTTGGCATCTGTTTTCTCCTGTAAAAGGGGAGTGATGTTACTTACCCTGGATGATTGTTGAGGTTTATGTGTGATAACATATGCAAAACAGCTAGCACGGTGCCTGATAATTTATAGGTCAATAAATAATAGTTATCAGTCCTATTAATTATTATTACCATAGTTAATAATCATAATTATTATTACTGTTGTTTTCCGTTGCTGCCATAATGAATTACAATGAATTTAGTGGCTTCACCAAGAAACATTCATTATCTTACAGTCTGTAATTCTGATGTCCAACACGGCTCTCGCTGGGCAAAAACTACCATGTCGGCGGAGCTATATCCTCTTTGGAGGCTCTGGGGGAAAATCTGTTTCCTGCTCATTTGTTTTTGGCAGAATTCAGTACTTTGCAGTTATAAAATCAAGGTTTCCGTTTTATTGCTGGCCGTCGGCTAAGGCTGCTCTCAGCTTCCGGAGTCCGCTGCATCCCTTGGCTCACGGCCCCTTTCTTCCATCCTCAGAGCTGGGGGTCAGGTCATTGTCAACATGGCAGCTCAGCCAGGGAAGGCTCTCTGATTTTAAGAGCTCATGAGATTATATTGAGCCTACTGGGGTAATCCAGGATAATCTCCCCATCTCAGGGTCTGTAACCTTAATCACATCTGCAAAGCCCCTTTCGCCATAGAAGGTAACACGTTTGCAGGCTCCAGGGAGTAGGAGGGGGACGTCTTGGGGGCGGGGCATTATTCCACTCCTCTGTTTGGATGGCCTCCAAAATGGGAGGCTGAGCCACTTGAAAGCCTTCTCATGAGCAGTGCCTGGTGCAGGGGGCTGGGCATGCACTTGGAAACTGTCCCCAGTCCAGGCCTTGGCCCGAGCTGCCTCCCTTCTGTTACGGTGAACCATTTTGCATGAGACCCGAGCAGCCCGGAGCACCAAAGCCAGTGCGTTTCCTTGATGGGTAGAGGGAACCCGAGAGGACAGCCATCTGATTGTGACAGAGATCGTGCCACATGGGGAGAGAGAGCCGGGAAGAGAGACTGTGTAACAGGAAGCCCTTCATCATGTTGATTAAACGTGTCAGGGTTCGAAAGGAGTAACCTACAAGCTGAGTGTTATCTGAGGCCGCGTCACGTGGGCTTTGCTGGGCCTGGCTGGGACTGATGTGTTTATTTCCTGCCATAGGGCCCAGAGAGAATAACGTCCCCCCAGAGTCTCAGCGGACTGTCTCGTACTCTGCCTGTCATCCTTCCAGAAAGGGACAGATCCTCCCTCTAGAGGTTTGAGGAGCACCATGATATAGGAAGGTACTGCTCTGAGCAAGGAATGACGAGTCCTAGAAGCTGGTCCAACCCGTCCCTCCATCCCCCGGTAGTTACTGAATGCTGACAGTGCCCTGCAGTGGGCTCGCCTCTGTGGGACATACAGGACAGAGAATATTTTGTTAATGTTCTAAATATGGAAAGGCAGGACTCTCAGACATGAAGGAACTATAGGGCAGTACAAAACGGGGAGGCAGCCAGTGCTAAAGAGTCAGCTCTAGAGTTAAGCACCAGGGGTGGTGGTGATCCAGGGACCGTGGGCACGTTGGCATTTTGGGCTTCTTTTGCCCTTCTTGATGTCTCTCCTGCTTCCATCTCGAGTGGGCTTAATGGAAGGGTGGTAGACCAGCCCTTTCAAGGGCCTTAGCACAGGAGATGGAATTATATTCATGTTTACTGAGCGCCTAATATGTGCCCATCACTTCCTATGGATTATGTACTTAACGTTTTCCAATAGTCTTCAGAGGTAGGGTTGATAGCAGCTGGTATTTAGGGATGGAAACCGAGGCTGAGAGAGACCAGGGTCACTCCTGCAGAGCCTGGAGGACCTGGATTTGAACCCAGAGTTATTTTGGCTGCAAGCCTGTACTCTGTCCTCCACACCAGGCACCTCCCTTTCTTGCCCCCAGCTGTGCTGCCTGCCACAGAGCCCCCGGAGAGAGGTGTGGGGAGAAGGTGGGCATGAACGAGGTCTGTCCTCCCAGGACCCCTGGGACACCTCGGTTTCTTCAAGGAAGCAGAAGGCATTTACTGCCTCTGAGCCCTCCTTCTGGTCCTACCTTTGCAGGCTTCCTTTTCAGACATTTGGGAGAGAGAAATAGACTTGAAATTGAACCATAGGAGTAGCGCTGAAGGCACCTTTAGGCTAAAAATAAGAGCAGAGGCTGCACCGCTCAGAGGGGACCAGTCTGCTTGCTGCCTTTATTTATAGCCACTTATTTATTAGATTCCAAATGATGTTTAACCAGGAATCATATGGCAGTGATCTTTGATTACTTATGCGGCTAATGGCTGAACATATATTATTATCGCTATTTATTCAGCCCCGTTAAATGTACCGGGTGCTGCTTTTCCTGGAAGGCACCAAGGAAGAGGGCCCAGAGAGCGCTCACTGTGTAAGATCAGCACGGGGCCTCCGGGGAAGGAGAATAGAGAAGGAGGCTTGGCAGGTGGCCCTAAAGACCAGGCAAGGGGCCCCACCAAGAATTTTTATAAAATGGGGACAATCCTTTGAGGTAGAGGGAGTGGGGACGGGAGTGAGAAGGAACACTCTAAAAGGGAAAGAAGAGTTTGGGGGTAAGATTTGGGTCTTTGGGGGCCAGAAATATCTAGGCTTATAATAATAGCAATGTTTAATGAGTATTTATTACAAGCCAGAGACCATGCTGTTCAAAATTATCTAATCCTATCATCATGTCCGTTTTATAGATGAGAAAGCTGAGGCTCAGAGAAGTTAAATAACTTACCCCAGGTCACACAGCTGGTGTGAGGCTGGAGCCCCATCTGGCTCTGGAGACTATATGCCCATTCTACCATCCTGCCCAGCTTCAAAACCAGTACCCTCCTCCTCTTTTGATGAAGTTTAACTTTTTGAGTAAGCAGCTCAGGAAGATAATGGGAAGCTTCTTGTTCTTGGAGCCTGGCAGAGCGTGGAGACTGGAGATCCTGGCTTCTCTGTGCTCTCCCACGGTGCTTTACAAGCTACTCCGGGTGAGCTGTCATAGGCCCCAGGGCACAGCCCACCCACCTAACACAGACCTGGGGGGCCCTTGGGGAGGGGCAGGGAAGGCCACATTCAGGGTGCTGAGTACAAGTTTACTCAGACAGCGGGACCCCCTTCTGCCTAAGCTGTGGGGCATGGCAGCCACGAAGGTGGCAGGTGGCAGGGTCTTGGGGGCTTCAGGCCTTGATGCACCAAGATCCAAAGCTGAGGCAACCCCACCCAGATGTCTGAGGAGAGCAGGACCTGCCTCGGGGGGGAGAGCTTGGGTCACCGAACTCCCCCACGCCCACTGCCACCTTTCCCAGCCCCGGCCACCCTCCCTGTCACCTCTCACCTCCTGACTCTTTCCCAGGTTTATCTTTCTAGAAGAAAGTGCACACTTCTTTCCAGGTTGTCCGAAGCCTTTATAGGCAGGCTGCAGACTTTCTAGATGGCACGATTGTTCAGTATCACTCCGTCCCCCCCATACCGCGCCCCATAACCACTCACTAGCATGCCCCCACCTGCTAGACACACAGGAGTCTCTGGAACATCCTTGCCTCTCAGGTGTCTGGATCTTGGCTCCCTCTGCCTGGAATGCTCACCCTCTCACCTTGTGAGCCGGTGGGATTTCATTCACATTCGAGGCCTTGCTGACCTATGAGCTCCTCCTGTGACACCTCCCTGACCACCCTTTCTGTGTCAAGGACTTTGGCCTCTCCTGTGCTCCCCTTCCACGGTGTGTGTGACTCACAGAGACATAGTGACGGGAGTTGTAGGCATCGGTTTCTCTTTTTACCTGCACTCCCCTGGCCTTGCTCCTAGCAGGTGGTAAGTAAACATCGGTGGAATGAATGAGTAAACGGATGACTCATCCTTATCCTGCGCTGTTGTGGAGGAGGTATTTGTTCCACACGGGACCATATACCCACTGGCTTTGAAAATGGGGACATTGGGGCAGGAAACGGACTAAATGAGCTAAGTTATGCATCTCGAAATAGAACAGCAAAGAGCCTGGAACATTCTGGTTGGGGGGAGGAGGGAAGCTGTGAAATGGCTGTCTCAGAGTTCGGAAGGGAGGGAAAGAGACCTGGGCCGGGGGAGGTAGGGGGATTTCAGAAGCGCCTTCCCTGTGCCTCGTCCTCGCTGTCATACGCCATGCCGTCTCCAGCCTTTCCAGTTATAGTGGAATACGCCGCGGGAAGCATTTGACATTTAGAGATGGTATATGCTTGGCCCAGCATCACAGGGGCCCCCTGCCCTTCGTGGCTCTGATGCCCAAGTCCCACCCGGGAAGGCGCCACCCCGCAGTGGGGTGGGCTGACCTCAGGCTTTGTCGCCCTTCTCCCTCTTCCCTCAGTGCCCTTCCCTTCTTCCCTGCAGACACAGCCAGTGGCTGCCTGGGGTTTGGCCAGAGGCCAGGGGGCTGGAAGAGAGGATTCTCAAAGGGTCAGTTCGGGTTGGAGGAGACGTAGAGAGGCAGTGGGGGAAAGCCAGGCTGGGGCAGCTCAGGGCTTGGGAGGGAAGCCCAGGATGAGAATGAGGCCCGGGCTATCACACCTGCTGCCTCTCAGGGTCACAGCCCCTCTCTGGGCCTCCACTTCTCAAGCTGTGGTCCCCCTGGTCGCCTCCAGCCTGGGATTCTGTGCCGTTCCTCCCCCTCTCTGGAGACCGCAACAGATGCATTTTAACCTCCCCGCCGTCGTCGTCCTCCTCTGCTGCTTTCTCTCCCCTCCCTCTCTTCATTCTGCCCCTCCAAGTATTTACTGTCCACCTGGGTCTAGATTATCCCCTGATTAAGTGCCATTTAGCTGTTGGCTGCCTGTTCCCTCAGTTTTATAGACACATTCAGCATGGCACAGAGGCCAAGGCCTGATTTTGGAGAGGGAGGGTAATGAGAACAGAGCACAGCGGCGGCCCACTTAGATTGGATTTTAATAAAGTTTCCAGCTAACCTAAATCATCCTCGTCACGGGCTGCCTAGAGACCGCAGAGTGTGACTGTCAGCCCAGTGCTGCCTCCCCAGGCTGGGGCAGGCAGGAAGGTGAAGAACTGGGGGAAGGGGGGGCTGGAGGCGGGGAGCCCTGTGGGAGAGGAAGTGCCTGTCCCCAGCAGAGGACCCTCCTTGCGGGCAGGGGTGAGGCTGTGGTAGAGGCTCTCAGAGGGGAAGCCTATCGCCTTCTCTTGGAGCAGCTGTTAATTAGTTGCAGATGATGAGATAATTCATAAAAATTAGCAGTGATTTCCTTCATTGTGTTAATATCACCGGGCAATAAAACTGCTGTTAAGGATGACTTTTCTCTGCATCGTGGAGCAGGATGTCAAGGAAGAAAACAGCCCTCCGCAGGGGTAGAGGGAAAAAAAAAAGGAAAACAGGACCTCGGAGAGAATGACAGGGGGAGGGATTTCCAAGCTTTGGCTGGAATCATCGGAAAGAAGTCAAATTGAAATGCAAATCCTGGTGTCTCTCAGAGCACTGGCTGGGGAGAAACACATTTGGTGGTGTCACCTTGGCCCTGATGGGCAGACAGCTGGGCCGCAGGGAGGGCTTCCCTGGCTGCTCGGTGGAAGGAGAAAGATGGCAGCAACTAGAGGCTGTAGCTTCAGCTTCTGCCCCTAGGAGGCCCTTCCACTTGGCCTAGAAATTTCCAGGAAAATTCTCCAGGGAGGGGACATACTTGCTTTGGAGGCCTAGGAAGCATGATCTAGCCTTGACCCCATCCATCTCCATCTCTCCCCCAGCTCTGCCCACTCTGACCTGATGTCCGTTTCTTCAGCATACCCAGAGCCTTCTTGTCTTAGGGGCTTCAAACACACTGTTCTCTTTGTCTAGAAGACTATTATTTGCCCGCTGCCTTTTTTTTTTTTTTTTAAATCTGGCCAACTCCTATTCGTCCCTCCAGTAAAATGTCGTTTCTGCAGATAAACCTTTGGACTGTACTTCTATTGCCTGGCACAGTTCCCACATTGCATATGGGGACCGATAGATGGACAAAGAGTCCTTTCCCTGTGTAGGCTCTTTCCGGGGTGCCTGTTACCTCCAGGATAAGGTCCCAACTCAGGTGCGTGTTTGTAGTAGCAGTGTTCGTTTGCTAGGGCTGGCATCAGCAGCTGTTGTGTAGGCTACCGCAGACTGGGTAGCCTACACCACGGAAGAAGTATTTTCTCACAGTGCTGGAGGCTGCAAGTCCAAGATCGAGGTGTTGGCAGGTTTGGTTTCTCCTGAGCCCTCTGTCCTTGGTTTGCAGATGGTCACCTTCTCACCATTTCCTCACGTGGTCTTTCCTCTGCGCACGTGCGCGCCTGGTGTGTCTCTGTGCGTCCGAATGTCCTCTTCCTATAAGGACACCGATCAGAGAGGAGAGGACCCACCCTAATGACTTCATTTTAACTTCATCACCTCTTTAAAGGCCCTCTCTCCGAATACAGTCATGCTCTGACGTGTAGGGGGTGAGGGTTTCAATATATGAATTTTAGGGGAACGCAGGCCTCTTCATACAGTACCCCATGTCTTCTGGCCTCTGCCTACACCACCAGTCACATCGCCACCTCCCCTCCCAACTCTGGGCTGTGCTCGACGTGCCCTGAAAGTGCCATACTTTTCTACCTGCCACCACACCCAGAAGGCCTTTGTCCGTAAATCTCGAAAATGCAGTTTCAATGTCATGTTCCCCTTGCGGTGTTCTGTTACATTTTCCCCGCCCTCCTAATGCTCATTCCCTTCTTCTGTGCCATCAGGCCTTAGAAATATCTTTAGTGTAGGGGCGCCTGGGTGACTTGTCAGTTAAGTGTCTGACTTCAGCCCAGGTCATGATCTCAGGGTCCTGGGATCGAGCCCCATGTCGGCCTCCCTGCTTAGTAGGGAGTGTGCTTCTGCCCTCTGCCCCTCCTCGCCACTTGTGTGCGCGCTCGCTCTCTCTCTAATAAATCTTTAAGAAAAAATAAATACCCCTAGTGTAGCAGGTTTGCTCATGGGTGTTTCCTGAACTTCTCCTGGTCTTTTGACTAACACAGAAGAGGTACACCAGCGGTTATTGAATGGACAAATGAGCGCATGAGTTGAAAGATCAAAACATAGTTTTGGGTACCATTTAATAATCCAGGCCGGAGATGATGTTGGCTTAGATTAGGGGGGTGACAGTGGAGATGGTGAGAAGTAAACAGTTCTTTTTGAAGTTGAATTGACCAGTCTTGATAGTAGACTGATGTGGAGGATGAAGGAACGTTCAGGAATGACCTGGTTTCTGGCTTGAGCAGCTCGGTAGCCAGAGGGATCGTTTATGGAGAAGAGGAGAATGGGAGAGGAGCAGCCCTGGTTGGGGTGGAGGGTAAGGAAGGGGACATCAAGGATTCCGTCTGGGAAATGTGGAGTCCTATAGACATCCAAGTGGAGATGTCAGGGAGTCAAATGGAATAATGTATTCAGAAGGGAAGTCTTGGACGGAGATATAAAAAAGGGCATAATTATTAGCAGTCTTCTAGGAAGAGAACAGCGTGGAAGGCCTACGACTGAGCAACCTGCAATGTTTGCTCAGAAAAGAAAGACGATCAAGGCTCACGGGCCATTTTGCAAAATAGACCTAGTCTAGTGAATCCACAGTAAACCGCGAAGCTAAAGTATATATGAGGGGCGCTCCTGGGTGGCTCAGTTGCCAAAGCTTCCGACTCTTGATCTCAGCTCAGGTCTTGATCTCAGGGTTGTGAGTTCAAGCCCCACACTGGGCTCCACACTGGACGTGGAGCCTACATAAAAAGGACACAAAAAACAAACAAACTATAGTTATGTATGAGTCTCAACCAGTCAAAATATTTTAACGCCAGGCAAGAGAGAGGAGAACGTCGTGAATTTTATGTCTGAGGAGCATATTGGCTAAGGATGCTAGGTTAGTCATAGAAAAGCAAGCAGTTGCCTTGAAAAACCAGTATGTCTTCTGGTGACCAGCCGATGCTGTGTTATGCCAGTGTGGCCTCCCATCCTGCCCTGGATAAAGTAAATGTTAGCCCTGGAGAAGTGTTCCCTAGGGATGTGTTGGACAGTCTTCAAGGGATAAATCGTGAAGGCAGACTTGCAAGTAAGTACAGGACTTTTCCAGACCATTAACACTCTCTGGTAAGCATTCCGGGAAGAAAGAGTGAAACAAATAGAATATGCATTTGATTTAATTGATGGTTGAGCCAGTCCCTCATTCATACTCAATGGTATGAGCAAACCACAAGTCTAGATTAAGAAGAAAAAGGGTGGTATTTGATCCCTGACCTCTGAGAGCTTGTGGAGACAATACTGACACGTATGAAGAATTGAAGGACCATGCAAGACAATCGAACAACTGTATCCCCATGGATAGTACAATATATGGTATAAGGGCCTAGCAAAGGGAGAACTCACCCTTGCTGTACTGGAGTAGTCAAGCAAAGCGTTTCTGTGCTCTCCTGATCCAATTATGGATCTTGAGAGAGTGAATAAAGGGTGCTCTTTAAGGCATATAAGAAGTCCAGATGGAATGGAATGGAATGGAAGCCGCACTTTGAACATGACGTTTAGATTTGCTGCCATCTGTTGGTGAGTGTGGAAGGGAGCCAGGAAAGCCGTCCTCAGGTGGTAAAAGACGAAGGCTGCTGAGAGCCAGGTGTTGTTCACTACGTGTCTAGGACAAGTAAGCCTTGATCTCCATTGTCATTAAAAATATGGTTCTCAGACCAGCAGCACTGACATCACCTGGGAATATGTTAAAGGGCAGACTCTCGAGCCCTGCCCCAGACCTACAAAGCCAGGATCTGCGGTTCAGCCAAATCCCCAGGTGATTCTCCCGTGCATCCAAGTTTGAGAAACACTGAGCTAGTCTTGGTGATTGAAAAATCTTTTGGAGGCGCCTGGGTGGCTCAGTCGGTGAAGCGTCTGACTTTTGATCTTAGTTCAGGTCGTGATCTCAGCTCAGGGCTTGATCTCGGGGCCATGAGTTCAAGCCCTGCGTTGGAGCCTACTTTAAAAAAAAAAAAAATTCTTTTGGGCTGCTTCCCAGAGTCTCCTCCCTGGAAATGCTGATTGGTGGGACTGGGACAAGACTTGGAAATTCATAGTTTTGGATAAATATCCCCAGATGCTGCCTACCCTCAGTGAAGTTTCCAAAACTCTGCCTTGGCTCTGGCCACGTCCTTGAGTCAGGCCAGCTTTCTCACCATGCATACACCTTGCTGTAGGCTTTCTTCTCTCCGTGAAATCGGTCTGTCGAATGTTCTTTTGAAGAACACTGCCAACCAAATGGCACTTTCTTGGTCTTCATCCTCTCATCCTTCTTTAGCTCTTTATGACCAGTGAAGTCTTGACTACCTCTTCCTTTTTGATCTTGATTTCCATTCAGATCTCTGTTGATCATGGTTTCCATTAGACCAAGGTCTCCCTTCTCCTGATCCTTCTCACTTTTTCTACTCCTCTTTCTTCATCTTTTTTCTGGTTATTCTTCTTTCTTGAGCCCTTTACGCTTCCCTCACCCTTTCTGGGCTGTCTTGTCCACTCTGTGGTTGTGAATACCACCTCTGTGTAAACAGCTTCCAGGTCATCTGTCGATCCTGTCCCTCCGCAGGATGTCCCACCTGTGTTAGCGCCACTCAGGTGATGGGTCAGTAAAGCCACCTCAGGCAGCGAGCGTATGGGCTTTAGAACCAAACCAAAGTCCTGCTCTCCATGTGACAGCTGAGGGATCTCAGGTCAATTAATTTACTTTTGAGTCTCAGTTTAGCTCTAAAGAGTGAGATTAATAATATGTCCTTCCAAGGATTAGTTCCAAGTCCAGTTGGGATAATGTATACAAAATGACAACACATAGTAAGTGCTTAATAAATATTAGATTCTTTTATAAAAAATTTATTCGTGATTGATACCTGTATTGAACTGGACTCAATTCCTTGTGCCCATCCCGTGTTCTCTTAGCTTTGTGTCTTGGCTCAAACTCTTCCCTCTGCTTGGATTAGTCCAATTTTGCTGTCTTTCAAGGCCAAACTCTGTTGCTACCTTGGCCAAGTCTGTGATCAACTCAAGCCCAAATGAGCTTTCACACAAATTCCTGTACTTCTTTAACTGTCACTCTGATGTCACTTTATACCTTGTATTGTAATTATTTGGGTACGTGACATCTTCCCTATGAGCCTAAAAGCTCCACTCAGGCCAGCCTATGACCTTACAGTAGCTTTATTCTCTAAAAGGCCTAGCACAGTGCCTGTCCATTCCATGCTGGGGTGGCTCAGATGTCCTACTGGTAGGGAGTGGGCTGCCTTGCCTTTATACGTGAAAGTTAATCCATTACTCTCCATTGCATATACCAGTGGAAGGTGGAGAATCAAAATAACAGACTGTCCCGACGTTACTGCTGTTGGCTTTGGAAGCAGTGCGGTGTTTGTGCTTCAGATTTACCTTGCTGATTATGTTTCGTCTGGCATACGTTAATGTGGGTTTGCTTTCCATGAGCAGGCACCATCTGGAAAACGGAAGGGGATGATCCAGAAGCGTGCTGAGCAGTGGGAGAAGCTAGGTTAGGATTTTCAGTTGTCTGGGGATAACCCACAGAATGAATACTCAACCCCAACATAACTGAGCATTGGCTGCTTTATTATTATTATTCCTCTTAGCTTTCCCTGGTCAAAACCCTTTATGACAATACGGGCATTAGTCAAGGGCACGTTAATCACCCATCAGAGACCTAAAATACTTCTGGTGATGGGGCAGAAACACTTGGTTTTGAATTGCTGTCAGATTATTATAATGGTAACTTCCATTTATATAATGATTGGTAATTTATAAAGAGCTTTCATGTATGTTATTTAATTATATCTTCTTGATGCCCTGAGGTAGGTAGAGTAGCTCTCTATTCTGTTTGACAGATGGGGAAACCAAGGCTCAGAGAAGTTAAAGTGACTTCCCAGGCTCTCTTAGCTAGGTATAGGCAGAGCCAGGGACCACAGCCTTGGCCTTTGTACTCTTGGGTCCCAGTGCTTTTCCCACTTTACCATGTTCCTTTCATAAACCTCTAGTTCTTTAAGACATCATTATTATTATTCACTTGTAAAATTTCCAGGTGATTCTTTTTATAGTTTCTAATTTTCTGGTGAAATTCTTCATTTTCATCTGTTTTCTACATTTTCTTACCACTTTTGAACGAATTTATCACAAAGTCCTTTTAACTCTGATATCTGGATCACCCATGGGTCTGTTTCTATTGTCTGGTTTTTTTTCCCCCCTCTTGGATTTTGGTCCTATGATTTTATGTCGGGGCATGCCTAATAATTTTTTTTAATTGAATGCCAGACATCGTATAGGCTGTAGACACTGTGACCTTCAAGAGAGGGTTTATTTTTTGCCAGACAGAGTACAACCAATGCTATTAATCCAATTAAGGACTGAACGAAGTCCCAGCTGGGTTATGTTTTGATAAGGTTTAATCTACTTGTGATTCACCCCTTTCCATAGAAATAGCCAGCATTAATTGAGGGCCTGGTGTGTTCACTGGTTCCCTTCTCTGCTGGGTCCTGATTCTAGTCTTGTCTCCTTAGCACCTTGAGACTGCAGGAAAATCTGTTTTATAGAGGCTTTCTGCTTAGGTGTTTTTTGTTTTGTTTTGTTTTGTTTTTTTGCCTTCTGCTCCATTCAGCTTTAGAGTTCTGTAAATGACCTCAGGGGAAAACTGGCCATGCATTCGAGGCCCCTTACATTTCTAGTTTCCTCTCTGTGGTCCCAAGTCTGCCAGAAGTTCTCCTTGCCTTTTTTCCCCTAGCAGCAGCCCTGTGCCAGTGCAAAGCCTGGACTCCCAGCCTCTCATCCTGTGCCCAGAAATGGCAAATCCCTCCAGGTTAGAAGCGACTACAGAACACCAGCTCACTTTCCTCTGTCTGTCATCGTATCGTCTCTGATCCCTGTTGCTCCAGCCGGTCTGTGATGCCTTAAAACAGATGATGATTGTATTTTATTTAGCATTTCTACTTGTTCTCAGTGCAAGGATTGACCTGCCACAAACTATCCCATCCTACCCGGAAGTAGAAAGTAGATGTTTATTATCAACCTATAAAAGCCACAGGATTCCGAGGGCAATTCTTAGCTGGTGGTCTCAATGGGTGGCCCAGCCAACTGGGGGTGAACCTTCCTCGAGGCATTCACTCGAGTCTCCGGACTGCCCAGCCAGAAGGAGGCAGGGAAATGGATGGGTTGTAAGCACGTGCCCGGGAGGAAGGCATTCATTAGGCTGAGGAATGAGTGTTCGGCAAGCTCGGAGCCTCGCCACTCCATCAGGTTTCTAATGATTTTGTCAGAGTGTTAATCCCCCGGGTGCGCAGCAGCATTTGGGTATCAGCAAACAGATTGTGTTTCAGCCCAGATAACCCGATATGGAGTCCTGCATGAGAGCCGAGAACAATTCATCATATTTTAATGGGGTGGAGAGAGGGTAGGCAGGATAATTTACACTGGAAATAGGGTGATGGGGCTCACAGTGGAGGGTGGGATGGCGGAGAGGCACAGGACACAGGACCGGCCCCTACGTGTACCCCAGTGGAGTGTGCTTATGTGGGTGGGTGTGAAAGAAAGAGAGAAACTGTATTCACAGAGAGTGCTCCAGGGATGTGCCCAGTGGGGACCAGGTCCTGGGGATACAGAGATAAAGATGACCAAAGTTCAACCCTTCAGGACCTCACAGTCTGATGGCGGAGGTCGACAAGTAACCAGATGACGAATAACAGTGGTGCTAGGCCCTGGATGGAAGAATGTGCCTGCGGCATTGGGAGCCCAGAGCAGGAACAGGGCCTGGGTGGGCCAGAAACGCTTGAGCTGACCTCTGAAGGCAGCCGGTTGGATGGGGTGCAGGACAATCCAGGCAGAAGGACCGGGTTGAGGAAATGGGCTGCTCCAGTATTGCTATAGCGTGCCCACGGTTTTGCAGAAACAGAATTCCCATTGTCTCTGCCATTGTCCTGGTTGTGTCTTTCTGACCTTGCCTGGGAGAACCTTCCACCTGCTTCTGGTCTCTCACGTCTTGAGTCTGTTGCACGCGTCAAACCCGTGTTTTCTTTCTGACCTACAGACCTGGCCCCTGTTGTTCGTAGCTCGAAAACTTCCTAGGCTTGCTCTTGCTTATCAAGTAAAGTACGTAATCTTTGGTGTGCGTTAAGCCCTTCCACCATCTGACCCTAACGTACGTCCCTTTTACCGTCCTCCTCTGTACCCTCCCCGGCCCTACCTGGGGCCCTCTTCTCTGCTCTAGTCTTACTGGGCCACTCACTCTTCTTGTCCACAACCAGCATTCTCCTGCTCCCATGGCTTTGTTCATGGCACTTCTTATACCCGATGAAATTCCAATCTTTACTCAAAACCCAGATCATATGTCACCTCCTCTCTGAAAACTTCCCTGAGCCTCCCCATCAGAGTGATTCATTTCTCCTCTGAGTTACCTGATAGTTTGCTCCTCGGTTAAAGGCCCTCGCATTCTGCCTGTCTTACTGCTGTTTGTGCTCTGTTGGTAGCAGCCCGACCCACACCATGGCAATCTCCTTGAAGGCAGGAAAATGTCTTTTTCATCTCGTAGCCTCCATCAACCTCACAATGCCCACGTGTTCCCGGTGCTTGATAAATATTTATTGATCGAATGAATAAATGAGTATTGAATGGGCTTTCCATGTGTTTTGCTCCAGGTGTCTCTTATTGTAATTAAAGGGTTTTTTAAGTCAATTTCAGGCAAAAAGCAAGATAAATTTTATGTGAGCTTTGAGAAGAACTGTAAAAGGGATTTATGGTCGGGTGGGAGGATCTGTGCAAACAGGTTGGGGAGATGCTCACGGGCAGTGTCGGCCGGCTCCTGGCATCGCTCCAGACCCCCAGTGGAGAGGCACCGGTGCCCTCAGCAGCCATGACCAAGGCCTGAGGCCCTCAGGCAGAATGCAGCCCCTCCACCCTCCCGGCCTATGAGAGGCTCTAGTGTATGGTGTCGAAGTACTGGATAAAAACACTCAGGAGAGAGTAGCATCTGTGTATCGTACTCTGTAGCCCCGTGTTCGGGAATGGTCCTTTTGTGGGGAGCTTGTGCTCTTAGGTACATTTGCACCAATGGGGCTAGATCTTGTCTAGCACGTTCTTGCACTGCAACCCTGGCAAAGCCCACTCGGGGCTCAGACTGCTGACCTTGGCCTCCTGGCCTCATGCTCCTGCCAGCCGGGCCAGTGCCACTGCAGTAGCTGGCAGCACCTGTCTCTATTTCAAGAGCGAAGATGAGGCTGGGCAGCAGGCAGCCAGGCTGCTGGAGCCAGGGCCCTGCTGTCAGGAGTCGGAGGCCTGGAAACAGCAGTTCAGCGTGGAGAGTGAGAACACCTTCTGAGCAGCCGAGATGGGTCCCGAAGGGGCCATTTCTCCCAATCGGGGACAACAGCCCTGGGACCTGTGGCTTTCGCTTTCTGATGACTTGGCACCAACAGCCAGGTGCCGTCTTGTCCCCCTGCTCCCCCCACCAGCCGTCGTTCCCCAGGTCCAGATTTAACTTTCTCTTATTTTAGTTTCAGGCCATTTCTTCTTTTAATGGTGTCCCAAGCTGCCTGAAATAATTCTTGCCCTTCTTTTATGTGGCTCTGTCTCGCATATTTATGGGAAGTTATCATGTCCTCACAGGCCCCGATTCTCTGGGTTCCATATTATGTGCCTTTAACCTCCCTTTATAGGTCAAGCCTTCTAATTCCTTTAATCATTTTTATTACCTTCCTTTGTATTCAGACTCCCTCCTTAGCGTCTTTTAAAAATAGGAAGGCCCAAACTTCAGAGTGTGTTCCAAGAATGGCCCACATGGGGGGCCGTCAGGGACGGCCTGTTTTGGAGCCTTTTTATGCTCTTTTCTCCCGATGACGCTTTTGCGTATTTCTCGTTTTATCTTGACCTCACTGTTCTCCAATCATCTACCCTAAACTTTACCTTCCCGTGCAATGGGCTTATTCTCACTGTGGCCCAATTCCCAGACTTGCGATGGGGACGAGGAGTCTTTAACAGTGTGGAAGCTGAGGTCGGGGGGATTTGAGGGCAGAAGGAGGCACGAGCTAGCAGGTACCGAGTGCCTGTGATGTCCCAGGCACGGTGCAAGACACTCCCCATACAGTGGCTCCACGATTCCCACACGAACGTGTGAGCGATACGTTCTGTCTCCTTCTGGCAGTTAAGGAAACTGAGGCTCAGCATTGTAAAATAACTTCCCGTAGGACATGCCGCTAATCAAGGGCACATCTGGCATTTGAACTCAGGCCTTGAGATGAGTCCAAAAAGCCTTTCTTTCCCCTCGATACAGCCTCTTCCAGGAAAGTGGGAGAGAGGGTTTTGCAAGGGGAGCGCTATAACTCAGAGCAATATTAAGGTGAGGACTCTGTTTCCTTTCTCTTCATTGAACCCAGATTCTGGGGGACTTGTGCCTTTCTTCCGGTATGGTCTAAAAAAAAAAAAAACAACAACCCAGTGACAAACTCACTTGCTTTAGTCCTAATGCCTGTTCCTGCGTCCTGAACTCAGTTATTTCCTGCCTCTTGTGCAGTGGGATGCATGTGCTTCCAGCCCCCTGCCGCTGGCCTGACGGGCATATTGGGGTTGCTGTTGTACCCCCCCCCCCCACTGCTGAGCTGGATGGAGAGCACTGTGTAGCCTAGAGTTTGGGAATTTTTCCCATAAATTGACGCTGCACCCAAGCTTCTCCTGCTTCCCACCGGGGCTGCCGTGAGCGTACCCTCCTATGACATGTGCATTGGGTTGGCCTGCGCATGGCCCCTCTGTGGGGGCCTCCCATCCCATCCTCTCTAAGACCAGCCCAACAGTAGAGGGAGGACATGATGGCCCAGAATGACAACTAGCTGGGTTTCAATGGTACCAGTTATCATGGCTACCTTCCCTGCTGCTTGGTGGAAAGTAAGGGAACGTCTGGCACCATCCTGGTGCCCCCCCCCCATCCCCCTGCCTCACCCCGTCATAAGAGCAAACACACAAGAGCAGTGCCCTATCAGGAAATGTCAAGGGAAAGGCTTGGCTCTTCGGTGGTGGAGACACCCCTTCCTTCAGAGCACACTCAGCTCTGGGGAAGATTTCCAAGGAGGTCTTGGTTCTCAGAAATAACCCTATGGGGACACATTTACTCACGTCAAACCCAGCTATGGTCATTATGCTGGTCTTTGTGCTGGGCGTTGGGGAGACAGATGGGTAAGACATAGGACTCGTTTTCAAGGAGTGAGCCGTCTAGTGGGAGAGAGGACGCATAATCCGATCGTGATAACTCAGTGTGGCAACTGCAGGGATGGGGATTTGCAGTGTGGAACCAGAGGCAAGGCGCCCACCAGCCTAGAACAGGGGTGGCAGAGGCAGGAATGGTTTCTAAGGGAGATGTCCCCTGAGCTGGGTTTAAAAGAAGACCGAAAGTGGGTCAGGTGAAGGAGAGAGATATGCCACAGGAGAATAAAAAGTAGGACAGTCAGGGAGGTGAAACTGGAGAGGCATCCAGGGCCATGTCATGGAGAACCCAGGGCGCCAAGTGTGCTAGAGAACTTTGGGAGTAACAGGGAACTCTGGAAGAGGGTTTTGGGTGAGGAGAGCAATTTACATTTTAGATAAGTCATCTCGGTGGTAAGATGGAAGGCATATTTGAGGGTGATAAAATTTTAAAGAGAGACTAATCAAGAGAAGGTTACAGTAGTCTGTCCGTCTGTCCATCCATCCATCTGTCCATCTATCGATCTGCCCATTCATTCTTTGAATAGATATTTACCGGGTACCCGCTATGTATCTGGTATTAGGTAAGAAAGGCAGAGTCCTGCCCTCCAGAGCTGACAGAGGAGAGGAGGAAGTCTGGACCTGTCTTGTAGAGCAGATAGAGGAAGGAAGATGAAGTAAGGCGTCATTTGGGAGGTCCGTTTGGTAGGATTTGGTCATTGATTGGATGCGCCGGTGGTGAACATGAAGGAGGAGGTAAGGATATCTCCTGTTTTCTCCTCTGGATGACTGCAGGGGCTGAGCCAGGAGGAGGTCTCCTATTACAACCTCAGCACCCTGATTAAGTAGATCGCCCAAGGAAAAGCAGTGTGCCGGCCATGCAGATTCAGCTGTAGGACACGATCACTAGCTGCGTTCCCCCTTTCAGCCCGACTGCCTTTTATTCTCTTCTATAAAAATCCTGGAGCTGCCACTGGGTGCCTGGGTGGCTGTCTGGCCCATCCATGGAGGCTGACATCCAGCGGGGGCAGACAGCGAGCAGTAGATGGAGAGGACAGCAGGTGCCCACGGATATCTGAGTAGAGATATCCAGCAAACACTGGATACACAGCTCTGAAACATGAAGGGCGGGTCTGGATTGAAAATACAGCTTTGGCATTGGCAGCAAAGGAAACGACGAGAGCAGTTACCACGGTTGGTGGGGGGAGGGTGGCATCAGAGGGACAACAGTGGACTAAATGTCAAGATACCTTGGCTCGAGTCTCAGATTTGCCTTTCATTTGCAGTGTGACCTAAGCTCTTCCCCCTCAGAGAGCCTCAGACACCCTTATCTGTAAAAAGAGATGATCAGACCAGATCGGTGTTTTTTTCCAAACTTGTTTTTAGTGGCTAAATCTTTTGTTCAAATAAAGTCACACACAGAATCCCCATAGGTAAAAATGGAGCCACTGTGGTCCAAGCAGGACATCGGGGGCTGGGGATTGGGCTCCCTTCTCCCTACCTCCCAACATCCAGCTGTGGCCCCTGAGGGTGTTCTGGGGCACACACTTCGAGAACCAGAAATTAATGAGATTTTTGAGCTCCCTTCCATCCAGCGCCAGCCTGTTGGAGCCTGATTCAGAGGTCACTTGGGTGTGGTTATGCAGACACTTGGGTCTCCTGGAGGTCGCAGTGGGGCTCGTGGGGGGCTGGGGAGGAAGAGGCGGCCTGGAGCCCATTCCCGCTCCAACAAACTCAGGATAATTTTTATCTTTTTGTAGCCTCATTAAAATCCAAGTCCTTTAATTTGTTTCCCTTAAAAAAAAATTGAGAAGCGAAGAGCAGCACAGACCATAAAACACTGCAGCCTTCCCCTAATGTTTCCCCGTTCCCTCCTGCAGTTAGAGTTCTTCCTACTTTATCATCCTCAGGCTTGATCACAGGAACCTGATTATTTCCTTTTCCCCTCCAGAGCGTTTAGGAAGGTTAAGAAAAAAAAAAGAAAAAAGAAAGATCCTGAGCCTCATCTGAAGCCACTTCTGAACCTCCCCCCCTCCTCCCGTCAGAAGCCTGTGCTGTTTATGATCCACCGTCCCCACAGGAGGAGACCCGGAGACCCCTGGCTAAGAGCCCTAGCTAAGACCCCAGCCCCCCTCCAGGCCCAGGAATAGGGGGTCCCTCACACAAGCGGGGCTGCGCCTGCAGACAGACGTGGGTGACCTGCGTTCCTAGCTGTGAGTTTGCCAGCTGTTGCCCAACCCCAGAGGGGCTGTAAATAGGCCGATGGCCTTCAGCTCTGATGGCCCTGGACTTGCGCTTGGAGGCACGCTGCCCGCCCCCCTTCTTGCCTGTCACGGCGTCAGCCTGCTCCCCCAGAGAGGCCCTGGCTCTCCCTCCGGCCAGGCTGGCTGCCGTGACCTGCCGTGAAGGGCCTTCTGTGGCTCGCCCGGGGATCGTTTCCAAGATGCATATTTCACCCCGGCCTCCGCGAGAACGACTCACTGTTCTCTCTGCGAAGTGAGAGCGAGGTTTCTTCGGCCACATCAAGTTGTCAGCTCTTCAGTGCCAAGGGTGCTCGAGGCCATGCTTGTCAGAAATTTCATTTCTGCAGAAGAGGAAGAGAGGTCAGCCCGCGGGATCTGGCCTGCCCACCGCCTCCTGGGCCTGGAAGGCAGCCACGGGTGGGGAGCTGGAGATGGGCAGAGCCGGCCCTGCCTCGTTAGCGCGGCCAAAGCCCCGTCTTGGGCTGGAGCAGCAGCAAGCCGACACCCTGTGTGACCAGGGTGAGATGTGGGGTCATGAGCAGGGCAGCCTGGCTGGATGTGCACCGGCCCTGCAGAGGCCTGGCGGCATGGCAGAGGGAGTCACTGTGCAGACCGCTGCCCATGGACCCCTCTGTGGGCCACCCCCCGGAGGAGCCTTCTGACATGAGAGCACGAGAAAGGGCCCGAGGGACCCCACACCGCTCACACAAAGCCCTGCCCTGTGGCCTGGCAAAGCACAAGGCTCTCACAGGCCTCCACTGTGGGGGCCTGGCGGCTCTCTCCTCCTGAGGGGACCTCCCTCCATCCTCTTCCTTTCCAGTGGCAGGCCTCTAGCTCTCCCTCGCCGGCAGAGGGATCCCGGCTACCTGCTTCTGTAAGATGGGAGCACCTCTGTGACTTGTCCTACAAATGACAATAGAGCTAACAAGATCGAATTGGCTATTAAAGGAGAAAGCAGTCCTGTAGACGCTGCAGGCTAATTAACCCTGGAGCGCAGAGCAAGACGACGGGTCTCTGCAGGGGCTACGTGCAAGCATGTCTGTGCTGACGTGTGTCTGCCCCGGTGGCAGCCAGGGAGCGATACGCCCTGAACGGCAGAGCTCCAGCCACCCACGTGGCGTCCTGGAGTCCTTCTCCGTGGGCAGGGAGGGGCAGGGCCCACCCCAGCTCAGAGCCCAGAGCATCAGACCAGAATAGAACCTCAGGATCAGGTCCTGTGCGCTCATTTTACAGATGAGGAAACGGAGGCCCAGGTTGGTGGTAGGACTTACCCAGGGCCGCAAAGCTGGCTGGCTGGTGATGGAGCCAAGACCGCACTTGGGGTTTGGGAAGGCCAGCCTTCCCTGCCTCGTGTCTGGGACAGTGTGTGAGGGTCCCCCTCTGTCTTGAGGTGTTCAGGGTCTAATGAGAGAGGCAGTCTCTACAAATAATTATAACCCAGTGTGTCTAGCCCTGGAGGCTCTATCTGAACTGAGTAGTGAATGCTCTGCTCTGCGCAGGGATAGAGGAGGGCTTCCTAGGGGAGGTGACATTTGAGCTACGTTTTGAGCAAGATGGTTCTAGAAAGAAGTGTCAGGGGAGGGCATGTAGCAGAGGAACCAGAGAAGCTCAAATTCAGTGAGGCCCGATGGGAGAGAGCTGAGGTCAGAGAGGGATTTTGAAGCCCTCTGTCCAGCGTGGAGTCAAGGTATTATCCCGGGAGCAGTGGGGAGTCAGCGTAAGTGGTGGCTTCCTCGTATTTCTATTTGGAAGAGAACTGGAGGCAGCCAGATGGACTTGGGATGGCGATAGGGCGGGGGCGGGGAGAGCTGGGAGGAAGCCAGCGCTGCAGGCCAGGTGAGCAGTGTTGAGGGTTCGGCCGAGGCAATGGCAGCAGGGATGGACACGCAGGCCAGGAAGGAGCCCGGGGTGACTTCCAGACCTTGGTACTTGCCGCAGTGACAGTGAGGCCACTCTCCTCTCACCGTCCTTGCCAACGGTCTCCCCAGCTCATAGGCTGTCACACCTGAGCAGAGGCCTTTAGAGGTCTTCTGGTCCAGCTCCTTCGTGTTTCAAAGAGAAACTGAGGCCCAGTGAGGAGATAAGATGTGGTGGGACAGCCCCCCCGTCTAGAGCCCTGGTGTCTAGCGCTTGTCCAGCGTGTGTGAGAGAAGCTGCCTTCTGCCTCTGCCCATCCTTCATCACCTTCCCCTGCAATTTGCCCCTCGGTCCCTGTGACTGTAGCCGTCCAGTCCCTCCCAGGGCCAGCTGTGCCTTGCAGCTTACTTGGGTTAAGCGACCAGTTCTCAAAGAAGGGACCGTTAGAGCCCTTGGTTGGTCATGTGAGTGAAGGGGGAAACAAGGACAGCCTGAAGCCTCAGCCATCTCCAAATCCTAAATGCCTGACAGCACACTGTGTTCAGACTTGTCTCACTAAGTCTGACCTTTAAGACTTAGTGTTCCTTTCGTACGGGCCAGCTGCCAGAGGGAAGGGTCGCTCGCTCCTCACGAGCTAGGAGTGAGTCCTAGAGCACACCAAGGCGAGATTACTGTGTGCAGAAGGGCTCCTGTGAAGGTGTCAGCAGCGCAATCAGGCGTGCGGGCCACTGCATACTCCCAAGGGCAGGATTTGTACTGGGGTGGGGGTGGGGCTGTCAGGTTGGGGCCCGCCCCTCTGGGAAGCCCTGGCTGCGGTGAGTGGGGGCCCAGAGTGGTCTGGACAGAGGGTCTCAGCTCCTGCACCTGCCCTGTCCTCCTCTTGCTCCAGGCCGTCCTCTCGGCTCCCAGGGTCCCCTGGGTAGGGGCGGAGTGGTCTGGCCAGAGCCAGGGCGATGCCACTCACCTTTCTGGCTTTGTGTGGTGTGGTGTGGTGTTTCCCAGTTCAGTCCAATCCATTTTATAATAAGTATTTTGAAAAAGTCCACTTTTACCGTCTTCAAATGAAATTCAGAGATACTATAACCTTTCTGCACACATGATTTAAAAACGCATCATGTCCTACATATAGCATAAAGGCTAAATTAAAAGGAACTAACAGAATGGATCTCAATACATAAATGCGTAGGCGTTACTACATGTAAAGGGCCAAAATGTGCCCCAGGTTTCCAGAAAGCCTCCTAGGGCTCCTGTTAAGAACCACTGGCTTTGGAGTTAGAGGGACTTCTATTCAAATTCTGTCCCCCGTGGGGATAGCTGTGTGACCTTGGGCAGGTGACCCTCTTTGAGCCCTGGGCCTCATCTGTGAATTGCAAGGAACTGCGGCCGCACCCTGGGGCATGAGCTCTTAACAGTATTTGTAAAGCCCTTTCCATGGTGCTGACTTCTCCCCCTGCTTCTTTTGCTCCTGATATCCATCTCCTGGCAACATGCGTGATATCCTTACCCTCACCTTTGCTCTGTACTTCACCTCTGGAAGCATTTTTGCCTTGTCATGCCCTGGCCGCCTGCTACTCCCCACTCCCCATCTCTGCAGCTCCTTTCAGCCAGCTCGGCAGCCCAGCCCCTGCTTCTTACCTGCCCTCCAGCCCTCTGTCCTCCCAGACCTCCCCGAGCCACTGACCATCCTTACGCTTTTTTGGCTCCCCCACCCCGGGGTGGAGGGAATACAGATCTCAGGAGCCCATTTACCCCCCACCCTGGGTACCTACATTTTCCTATATTGTCAATGCATTGTTATAATCAGGGGAAGTGGGCTCTTGGCTTTCATCTGTCCCCAGGGAGGCATACCCGAGTAAGAGTTTTTCCATAAATACTCCATCACTCTCCCAGCCGTACATTATGGGGAGAAACCCTATCTGGCTCAGGGAATTCTTCCCGCCTGTGTCACTGGCAGCCTCAAGCACATACTCCATTTCAGGCTTTATAGTTCCCGTTGCTACTAGATGCTGATAGAACCCATTGTTTCAGTTGGCACAGCTGCCTCTGGCCCCCCGGCCCCGGGTGGCAAGGCACTGTCCAGCTGCCGTGATCCTCTCTTGGTGGCTCGTGCTCCAGCCCCCCTCCTCCAGAGCCTGGGGCAAACTGTTTGCTCTAAGGAGAGATCAGACTGGCTCTTCCAAGGCTTCTGCCCTTGAGCTTCGGGGCACGTGGGTGGCCCCTGGTGATCACCGCAGCCTGCGTAAGCCCCATGAAGGGGAAGGTCTATACCAAGGCCCCTAGGTTCATTCATTCACTGAGCCAATATTTATTTAGTGCCTACTATGGACCAGGTACTGCTCTAGGTACTAGGCATGAAGTGGTGAATTAAACAATTATCCCTGCCTCATAAAGAAGATAAACAATAAATTGTGCATGTCACGTGTGTGTGTGCACACATGTGTGTGCGTGTATCTCGTCTTTAAAGAGGGGTATTAAGGAGAAAAATGAAGCAGGGAAGGGGATAAGGAGGGTCCAAGGGAATGGGCGTGAACGTGTTAAGGTGTCCTGGGAAAGTCTCGTAGAGAAAGTGACGTTTGAATAAAGGCTGAAAGGAAGTGACAGAAGGAGCCACGTGGATACGAGGGGAAGATCATGTTGGGGGGGGGCAGCAGGTGCAAAAAGAGCAGCGACCCAGAGGTGAGAGTGGGCCCGGCCCATTTGGGGGGGCGGAGGGAGGTGATGTGGCTGGTTCGCTGTGAGCGATGGCAGAGCGGCAGGAGGGGAGGTCAGAGATGTGGGCGTGAGGGTCAAACCCCATGGGTTCTTTAGAGTAAAATGGGAACCAGACAGAAGGTTTGGGGCAAAGCAAGGCCATGATCCGACTTAGATTTTAAAGGGACTGCTCTGTTGCTGCATTGAGAAGAGACGGAAGGGGCCGGGGAGGATGCAGGAGGCCCGCTGAGGAGGTGCTGGTGGTGCCGCAGGTGAGAGATGGGGGCGGCCTGCACAGGCAGGGGAAGCAGGAGCATTCTGGACAGATTCTGAGGGTAAACCCAGCAGGCGTTCCTGATGGTTTAAATATGTGATGCGAGAGAAGGGGAGGGGGCAGGAGGACTCCAGGGCTTTTGGCTTGGCTCCAGAAGGATGGATTGGCATTTGTTGAGACAGGGAAGGGGCCCCGGCTGGTGTGGGGAGAAGGTGCTCCCTGAGTTCAGTCTTGGGCTGAGGCTGAGATGCCGGTCAGAGGACGGCGCGCTGGCCGTTGGAACGCAAGCCTGGAGTTCAAGCCACTGGACTCTGCCGGAGATATCAGACTCCGGATAGGACTAAGTGCCGTGAGACTGGGTTTGTGTGGAGAGGGCAGGGGACCAAGGACAAAGCTCTGGGACACTTCGACATCAACAGATGATTAAAGAAAGAAAAAAGATTAAAGAGATGGAGAGGGGCAACCTGGGCATAGTGGGAGAACCAGGTGGGCGTGGTCTTCTGGAAGCCAAGGGAAGAGCGGTCTCTTTAACAAAGGCTCCTGAGAGATCCACTAACATGCAGGCTAAGAGGCAGGGTTACTCCCGTGGGATTTTTGTTTCATTTGGCTTTTTATTTTTTTAAATTATTTAAAAATTATTTTTAAGGATTTATTTCAGAGAGAGAAAGAGTATGTGCAAGTTGGGGGAGGGACAGAGGGAGATGGGGGATGGGGAGCAGACTCTGCACTGAGCAGGGAGCCCCACTCAGGGCTCCATCTCATGACCCCAAGATCACGACCTGAGCCAAAACCAAGAGTCAGGCGCTCAACCGACTGCGCCCCCCAGGTGCCCCTCATTTTGCTTTTTAAGGCTCCACATTGTTTGGGCTCCGTGGGTCACAGCCTGGGGAAGAGTCGTGGAGCCAGGGGTGGCAACGTTTCTGAAGGGCCCAGCCCTGCAGAGAGCAGATGGGGGGTTGGGGGAGGAAGAGCTATTGGATCAAAAGGGAAAGGAGAAGACACTAACACACTTGCAAATTTGCAATCTCATTTCATTCCCACAGCGGGTCCTGTTAGGGAAGTATTTGTAGTGTTATTTCCATTTCAAGGTGAAGAAAATGAGGTGCAAGGAGGAAACATAGCTACCTTTAGGTCTTGGACTCTCCTTTTGTTTGTTTGTTTGTTTTTTGTTTTTGTTTTTGTTTTTTTAAGAGGCCGGGGTGGGGAGGAGGGACAGAGGGAGAGGAAGAGAGGGAATCTTAAGCAGGCTGGAGCCTGACGTGGGACTCGATCTCAGGACCCCGAGATCATGACCTAAGCCAAAATCAAGAGTTGGACACTAAACAGATTGAGCCACCCAGGCGCCCCAGGTCTCGGACCTTTAAGTCAGTGTTGACTGATACACAACTTCCGGTAATGATGGAAACATTCTGTGTGCGCTTGGCCTAGTATTGGATCTGTGGGCTATGTGTGGCCATCGAGCATTTGACATGGATCTAGTACAACTGAGGCATTTTCTTAATTGCATTTAATTTAATTTAGATTTTAAATGTAAAGAGTGACCTGTGGCTAGAGGCCACGTTAATGGACAGTGCAGTTCTAAGTGGTGAAAACTGGATTTAAACCCAGGTCTTCTGACCCCTAGCCTGGGCTCTTCTCAGTCTGCCCTCTGCTTCCCAAGAAGGTGACAGAATGTTCCAAAGAGGTAGTCTGGCCTGAGCTGATGGATATATTTTGAAGAGAGCAGAGTGGGAAAAGGAGATAATATATATAAGCCAAGGGCTCACCTAGAGTTCTTGTGTTTATTGGTCAGTTTATAGGTTCTCCAGGGAGTCCTCAAGCCTTTAGTTCTTACTGCTCAGCCCAGGCTCTGTGAGCTGGGTGGACCAGAGAGGAGAATATACTACTACTTGTGATCATTTATAAATCCTGCCATCCATCCATTTCCTCTCCTTCTTGAAGCTTTCCCTGTCTCTTGTATCCCTACGCCATTCCTTTGAAATATTGTTATTTAGAACCTCTTTTGGGGCACTTAGGCTGTACCTGGTGTTATTGTCACTGTCTCATTAACGTCTGTGCCCTGCTTTCTGAATCACTAATAAACACCTGCAGGCAGGTGAATGATGCCACCTCCTCTTTCCTGTTCATGGTGGATACTGGATGATGTGGTGTAAAGAGCACTAGTCTCCATCATCATTGTGTCCTTAGAGCCCAGAATGACACTTAGAAAATTGGGAGAGCTCTGTATATGTCTGTTTAATAATTTGATGGTTAACCTCAGATTCATAGAGTCTGGATTCAGATACCTGGGTGTCCATTCACCAGCTTCGTGACCCAGCACAAAATACTAAGCTCTTTGAGACTCAGTCTCCTCATCTATCAAATGTGTTAACAGACTTTCTTGTGTTCCCTTGAGGATTGTGAATGAGGTAATGACCGTGAAGGTTTTGTATAGTGCCCAGCACCTATCCGGTGCTCATTAAGTGATAGTATGTGATTGTTTCTGTTATGGTGATGTGTCTTTGGCTAAGTTCTCACTAGACTGTGATCTTCTGCAATGTAGGGACCGTATTTTACTCACTGTTGTCTCTATAGCACTTACACAATGCTCCAAACGTATTAGGATCTCTGGAAGAGCTAAAAGATTTCTTGTTTGCTGGGCACTTCTAGCCCCAACTCAGGAGATGCAGCTGAATGAGACATGACTCAGAGCCAACAGGAAGCATTTAGGTGAGCCCAAGCTTAGAGGATTCAGGGCTTCTATCCGCTTGGAAGGCTGCTTGTAATTTACCGACAGTCTCACTGCTTCTCCTCCCCAAGGGGCCATTGAATTTCTTTAGATGGCAGGACTGTCCTGGATAATTCACCTACTAGAATGTAAGCTCCACGAGGACATTTTAGTCTGTTCTGTTCAGTGTTGTATCTAGAGCAATACCTGCTACGTATGGTAGGTGCTCAGTGAATGTTTGTTGAATGAAGGAATGTCCATGGGTAGGTATGAGAAGCAGTATTTTATATGAGTCTACAAACGTTTTTTGTTTTTTGTGGGTTTTTTTGGTTTTTGTTTTTTGGTAAAGGACCAAATAATAGATCTTTTAGACTTATGAGACTTATGGGCTATATCGTCTCTATTGTGATTTACTCAATTCTTCCATGAGAGCACAAAAGCAGCCATAGACAAATGAGCAGGGCTATGTTCCAATAAAACTTAATTTACAAAAACAGGTGGCTCGTGGTATTCCAGTTGTCCCAGCACCATTTGTTGAAGAGGGAATTCTTTCCCCATTGAATAGTCTTGGCACTTTTGTTGAAAATCAGTTGGCCATAGGTGTTTGAATTTATTCTGGATTCTCCATTCTATTTCATTGGTTTACATGTCTGTCTTTATGCCAGTACCATACGTTTTAATGACTATAGCTTTGTAGATATTTTTGAAATCAGGAAATGTGAGTCCTTCAGCATTGTTTTTCCCCAATAATGTTTTGGCTATTCAGGGTCCTTTGCAGTTCTATATGAATTTGAAGGTCAGCTTTTCCATTTCTGTAAAAATGCCATTGAAATTTTAATAGGGATTGCATGGAATCTGTAGAACATTTTGGGGAATACTGCTACCTTTATGGTATTAAGTCTTCCAATCCATGAATATGGGATGTCTTTCCATTTAATTAGATCTTTTTAAATTTCTTTCAGCAATCTTTTTTAGTTCTCAGTGTACAAGTCTTTCATTTCCTTCATTTAATTTATTATTAGCTATTTATGCTTCTTAATGTTTACATAAATGGAAATGATTCCTTAATTTCTTTTTTGGATTATTATTGATATCTAAAACACAACTAATTTTTTTATGTTGATCTTGTACCCTGCAACTTTGCTAAATTTGTTTATTAGCTTTAGTAGTGTTTTGGTGGGTTCTTTAAGATTTTCTACACATAGAAAAATGTCATCTGCTAAGAATGAAGTTGGGCCCTTACTTCACTCCATATACAGAATCAAACTCAAAATGGATCAAAACCCTAAGTATAAGAACTAAAACCATAAAACTACTAAAGGAAAACATAGGGGTAAATCTTCATGAGCTTAGATGTGGCAGTGGAGTCTTAGATTTTACACCAAAAGCGTAAGTTACAAAAGGAAAAAATAAATTGAATTTCATCAAAATCAGAAGCTTCTATGAATCAAAGGACATTATCAAGAAAGTAAAAAGGCAACTTATAGAATGGGGGGAAATATTTGCAAATCATGTGTTTGGTAAGAGTTTAGTATCTAGAATTTATAAAGAACTCAACAACAAAAAGGCAACCTAATTAAAAATGGGCAGTGGATTTGAATAGTCATTTCTTCAAAGAAGATCTACGGTACCTATCATCCGTGCATGAAAAGATGTTAAACTTAACTGGTCATTAAGGAAATGCAAACCAAAACAACAATGAAATACCACCTCATATCCAATAGGATGGTTAGATGAAAAAACAAGTAAACATGAAAAAAACCCAGAAAATAACAGGCATTGCCAAGGATGTGGAGAAACGTGAACCTTTGTACACTGCCAGTGGGAATGTAAAATGGTGCAGCCACTGTGGAAAGCAGTTTGGCAGTTCCTCAAAAAGTTAGCCATAGAATCACTATGTGGTCCTCCAATTTTACTCACCGGTAGGTGCCCAAGAGAGATGAAAACATGTGACTGCACAAAAACTTGCATATGAATATTGATAGCATCATTAAAAGGTGAAAAGAACCCAAATATCCATCAATAGATGAACCAATAGGCAAATAGTGGTCTATCCATACAATGGAATATTATTCAGCCATAAAAAGGAATGGAGTCCTGATACATGTTATGACATGGATGACTTTTTTTTTTTTTAAGATCTTATTTATTTATTTATTTATTTATTTGACAGAGCAAGAGAGGGAACACAAGCAAGGGGGGTGTGAGAGGGAGAATCAGGCTTCTCGCCAAGCAGGGACCCTGATGTAGGGCTCGATCCCAGAACCTTGGAATCATGACCTGAGCCGAAGGCAGACGCTTAACGGCTGAGCCACCCAAGCGCCCTTGACATGGATGAATCTTGAAAATACTATGTAAAGCAGTCAGTCACAAAAGGACAAATATTTTATCATTCCTTTGTGTGAAATATCCAAAATAGGCAAATGTATAGAGACAGCTGATTAGTGGTTGCTAGGCGCTGGGGGGAGGTGGGGTGAGGGTGATTACTAAAAGGGGATGGGTGTTCTTCTGCAGTGATAAAAAAGTTTTGAAACTAGAGAGCGCTGGTTGCACAACACTGTAAACAGACGCGCCCAATGCCATTGAGTTGTACGCTTTAAAGTACGTGTATGAAATCATAGGAACTGTATGAATTTCACCTCAATGATTCACCTGTGGGCCAGTTAGCCAACCCTTATTCTAGAGCACTGTTTTCCAAACTGTAGGCCAAGACCCATTAGTGGGTTGGGAAATCAATTTAATGGGTCACAACCAGCAATTTTAGAAAACGAAAAAGGAATGGACTAGAAAACACCAGGGGCATCACAGACCGTAAAGAGTTATTGTTTCATGAAATGTTCTTTCAGTTTTATACATACATCTACGTATGTGGGTCCTGGTTAATGACGTGATAGATATTTTTTTCCTGTGGGTCATGGTTAATAAAACTTCAAAGCCACTTTTTACGTAGTTCTGGGGCCTCTTTTTTGGGTCAAGTCCATTGTCAAAGTCTAAGGCCAATGTGCATTTTCAGCTCATCCGCCCTGGAGGCCTGGTGTCTCAGGCTACTGTTTGACTTCTTCCTTTAGCCACAGGGAGGCCTCCAGGACATCCCACCCCCAGCATTGGGTCCTGAACACCAGAGAACTGCTTCCCGTGTCCAGCCTGGCCAGAGCAGTGCACCATTCCATGCTCACAGACCATGACCGCGTCCACTTGGTGTCCGCTCAGGAGAGACTCAGAGACCCCCTCCTGCCTGTTTGCAGGAGTTTGACAAACTACCCTGAAATCCATGCATCTCCCAGGAAGGGATTGAGGGCCCTAGATCTGACCCTGATGTCTGCCTTTAACTCTCTTACCATGTTTTTACCCCCCAACCCTACCCCTCTAGGCACTCTGGGTAGATTTCTTGTCAACATTCAGCCCTAGTTTCTTTTGGTCACCTGGCTGATTCAGGCCCCATGTTTTGTTCCTAGCTCTCATTTCCCGCTTCTCCACCCTCTTCATCACGCCTGTGTCAGCTGCTGGGCTCTGAGGGAGTGAGTGCGAATGTGCACGTGGGGCTGTAGGTGAACCTCTGCTCAGGTCTGCCCTGGGTCCCTCCCCTTCTGCAGGACACGGGAGCATGGCGGCCCTGGAGAAGCCTCCCAGGGAATGGGATGGAGGTTGGACTGGAAAGGCGGACAGGCCGCGTGTGTGGTTTTTCTGAAGTTTTAAGAGCACAGGGCACCCCTTGCGGGACTGGGGTTGAACTCTGGCCCAGGAAATTCTCAGCCTGCTGGGATCTTTATCACTCAGGGTGAACAGGAGCAGGTAATCTGTTCCATGCAATGTCGGAGCAATATGGGAGGTTCAGAGACGAGGGCTTATGACCAAGGCCCTGGGGAGCTGTGGCTGGATTGATTGGGACTAGGCGACTAGTCCCAAACCCTCTGTGGCTGCCTGCCCAGGGACCTCCTGATTTCCGTTCGGTGGTCTTGTCTCTCACACACACTCTTGTTGATTGTTACGGTCATCGTGTTAACATACGATGGGTGATGCTGACAGCTACACCCCATCGCCACAGCCCGACGCTGCGTTAGGCGCCATGAAAGGAATAAATCCCCATGGGTCCTCTGTGTCTCAGGGTTCCTGTTACAACCAAACAGGGCGTTTTTGTCTTGATCAACACTGAACCCCCAGGCTTGGGAGAACCTGCCAGCATCGGGCTTCTCGGGAGGATGCTCATTTACAGAGACCCGGAGACGACAACTCTGGAGAGCTGTGGAGGGGGCTGAGTACACGAGTTAGAACCACTTGCCCTGGGAGCTGGAGCTGGCAGCTCTTCAGTATCAGTTCACTGGCTGAGACCCACTCACTTGGCCACCAGCCTGCCAGGCAGACACAGTCCCTCTGCTCAGGGCGAACCATCGAGGGGAAGCGTGAGGAGGGACCTGTCCTAGGGGCTGAATCAACTCTGAACTGCCCCCTGCAGATCCCACACATTTGTCTCTCTACCTGAATCCATGTGGCTTTATAACCTCAGAAACCCCCCTTGGTGGCAGACTGGCAAAGGTTAGGGGGAGTGACCGAGAGTCTGGGCAACCCTAGTGACCTAACACAACCACAGTCATCTATTTAGCTCACAAATCTTCAGTGAGGAAGGCTCGGTGGGGTGGGTTCAGAAGGCTCTTCTCTGATCCCCTGTAGCATTGACTGGGGTGGCCGATTGTAGGGTGCGTGTGTTTGGAACTGTATGGTCTGCTTCAAGATGGCTCACTTCCATGACTGGCAGGTTGTGCTGGCTAGAGACTCAACCAGAACTGAGGGCCAGGGACCCCTCTCTTCCCCTCCACACGGACTTCTCCATGTGGGCGCCTCAGCAGGCTACTTGAACTTCCTCACAGCACGGTGGCTGGGTTCCAAGACTGAGCAACCCAAAAGAACGGTGTAGAAACTGTGTCGCCTTTTATGGTTGACCTAGCAGAGTCATAAAGCATCACCTCCCCTGTAGCCCGAAGCCCACCTAGACTCCAGAGGAGAGGCCACAGCCCTTCTCCCAATGGGAAGTGTGCCAGGGTCACATCCAAAGATGAGCATATGGGATGGGAGATATTGTGACCATTTCTGGAAAAGACATGTCCATATGAGCCACGGGGAAGAAAGAGTCATTTGGGTGTTATCACATACTTGGAACCCCAAGGGACTTGATGACGTAGTAATGGGTATAAAGGCAAGGTGCTGAGGAAGTGGATATTGGCCACAAAGGACCGTTGTTTCTGCTCTTGGATGCTAGGGGAGGGGGGAAGGGGGCGGCATAAAGCTTTTGATCTGCTTCTTTGTTCTATGTGAAAGACCCTTTGTGAGAATAACACTAAATGGGATTTGTGTGTGTTGAGTCTCCCCACCCCCTCCCACCTCTATCTCAGCTCAGCAGAAATCCCTGATGAATAATCCTGATCAGGGAGTAACCAGAAATATCTTCCTACTTAACAGCCAGGCAGAGGCGGGGATGAGCACAGGGCTCGGAGGTGTAGCCCCAGCAGCTGGCAGATTGGCCAGCTTGGGTGTTTTTTTGTTTTTTTTTTTTTGTTTTTTTCCTTTTGAATTTCTGGGCCCTGGAACAGAGCCACATCCAGGGAGATGCCCTCAGCCTGGTGCTCCTCGGGGGCCTGCGAACAGGCTCCAGAAGACAGAGGCAGCTGCTTGTTCCAGAAACGAAGCTGCCCCTCTAAAGGTTAATTGCCCTCAGCTGTATTGGGCCCGAAAACAGTTGCTGAGCCCCACTGTCATTCTGATGTGCTCCTCGCAGCCTGCACAGGCCGACGGCTTTGGTGTAAGGCAGGGCGGCCGGGGCAGTCCAGTATTCTGCAGCTGGCGGCAGCCCAGGACTGCTGTCCGCAGACGCTCCTCTTCTGTCTCCCAGCTCCCTCCTTCTCTAGACGGTGGGATTGTCTCTTTGTTCCTAGGACTCCAGCAGGTCCGCTTTGCTAATGGCCCAGAGCCTGAGCCAAGTCTGGGTGGCAACATTTACCTGGTTGGCCTGGGGAATATTTATAAAACCCAAGAGCTTGGGGGCAGACTCTGTGGACGGGAGACATAGTAACAGCCCTCAGGAGAACTTCCAGACTGGGAATTCAGAGTCCTTTCTGAGCTGTATTTTTCAAACTTGGGAGGTGGAAAAAGATCACCTATTTAGAATGTTCCCTGGAGAACTTATTTGAAATGCAGATATTCAGACCTACTGAATCTAGAATCTCCAAATCTGGCATTTGCATTTTATTTTTTTAAAAGATTTATTTAGAGTATGCACATGTGAGAGCGTGAGGCCAAGGGGCAGAGGGAGAGGGAGAAAGTCTCAAGCGCTGAGCACAGAACCCCATGCAGGGCTAGATCTCATGACCCTAAGGTCACGACCTAAGCCAAAACCAGACCTGAGCCAAAACCAAGAGTCGGATGCTCAACTGACTGAGCCACCCAGGCACGCCTGGCATTTGCATTTTAAAAAGCACCCCAGTGATTCATAGGAATTCTAAAGTTTGGGACCCAATTGTAGTCCCTACCCCCAGTTTAGAATGCCAAAGGCAGCAGCTTCCATGACCTCTCTTGAGAACCCACTGTGTACCTTGGGTGGTGTTAGGTGCTAGAGATGTGAGGGTAAGTAAGACATGGTACCTGCCAGGGAAGGGATACTCCAGAAATAGTTCCAGAAATTCCTGGATTAAGTGTTATCATCTGAAGATGAGGATTCACTTCCCTGACCCCTCTCATCACCCTCTACCAGGTTTTGGAATTGTTTCCTAAGGGATCCTCTACAAATGCTAACTAGCTTGTAGAAAATAAAAGGTCAGTTTGAGAGGAGTCCTGGGGAATTGGTGCCATCTGGTTTTTGCAATGTGGGATTTTAATGATAACCATACTCTACTTTCATATGGCACCTTTGACTATCCCTGCAAATAGACAAATCTAGAAGTGTTTGTTTCATACACAGAATGCTTTGGACAGCTGTTCACACGTTTCCCAAAGCTCCTTCCTTTCCGAGGCTCTTTTAGGTCTTCTGATTATGTGATTATACCAAAGAGAGTCTTTAGTTTTCCATAACCAAAAAAAAAAAAAAAAAAGAGTGGTGTAGAAGAAAGCGTCCTAGACAGAGAGTAAGAAGACCAGGGTTCGAGTCCCCTCTCCGCCACTTATGACCATGACACATAGAGCATGCTTGCCTGTCTGCGTTTTCCCACCTGCCACACTGATACCCCCGGCCTCCCTCCCAGCGATCAGATGGGGAAGGCAGATGACGGTGCTTTGAACACTGGGCAGCAGCCACGCACATGCAAAGCGTTCTGATTAGGAACAAGAACTCTGTGCCTTGATTTCAGAGTTGCCTCAGGTCGCAGCTGTGAATAGTGGTCAGCAAGAGGCAAGGCAGAAACAAAATGACATGACCGACCCCGTGTCCAATCTTAAATCCTGCATCCACAAGTCCGGGTGTCCTGTTTTCCAATGAACCCTGACAGCAGCGTTGAGAAAGGGGGAGGACAGATGTTATCTCTACAACGAGGAGATTGGACCAGATATTTTCTGGGGTGTCTTCCAGCTCTAAAATTAAATAATTCTGTTATTTGTCAGATGAGAAAATGGAGTTGAACTGAGCTGAGGCAGGAGGAGCTTAGGAGGTCTGGCTAAGACGCGCAGCTCATTAAGGACAAAAGTCAAGATGTGACTGGGGCCTCTGGTTCTGCACCCACGCTCTCCTGGTAGGCTGCAGTGCTTCACCTTGACTGCACCCTGACGGAACAAACATTGCTTCTGAGTCTGGCCTTCTGCTGGGGTCCGCTGGCCCCCGATTCCAGCTGTGCGAGACACCAGCCTTGTGAGCCCCTTGCTCCTGAGCTCCGTGACTCACGCGGTAGAGTCTTTCTCGATAGATTGGAATGAACGGGCAGTTTCTGGCCTCAGGGGAGCCAGGAGCACCTGGTGCTTCTCTGAGGAGGAAAGCACACTTCTGGACCCTGAGTCTCCTCCAGTGGGTCTGACCTGTAAAGATGGAGGCCTGCCCATCCCACCCCCCGCTCCTCTCTCTCAGCTGCTTTGCCACCTTGGAGAGTAGAATGAACTGTTGCCACTTTACTCTTTTAAATGTTAATGATTTGTATTATTTTAAAATCTGTTTGTACGCCCAGAGGCCTCTTTGCTAGAGGCCCGGTGAGTAAGGAAGCAGGTAAATAAATAAACAGGGAGCCTTCCACAGACTCCTGGGCTGGCGTTCTCTGGAGGGCAGTGCGCAACCCGAGCATCCAGCCTCCCAGCCGTACCCAGAAGGCCTGCAGCAGGTGGGGAGGATGCGTTGGCGGCCGTCGGGCTCACAGTGAGCCCTGCTGAGTGGCAAGAGGCAGCAAGGCCCACGTCGGCCTCTCTGATGAGTGCCAGGCCAGACCTAGTTATGTCCGGGAAGCATGCCTTCCTCGAGAGACATTAAATATTAATAGCAACAGCAGCAAGTAGAGGCAGAGGGTAAACAAAAATGAGTTATAAAATGTTCATCTTAAGGGCCACTGTGTTCACTCCTGAGAGGAGAAGGAGCATTTCCGGAGTAGGGCCAAGGAAGGCACTTAACTCCTTGGGTCTTAACTTTCTCAGGGAGCTGACCAGGTTGAGGTGAGTGTCCTGCATGTTATCTGCTGTCCCAAGGGAGAGACCTCCTGGTGCCCCTCACGGGTCTCTGCCACGAGCCAAGGTGTGCGGGGAGAAAGAGCATATTCACACCGGTGTGACTCATGCCTCTGGGCCTGGGGGTGCCGCGGATCCTTTTCAGAATACTGCCGAGTCACACCCTGGAATGGGGCATGCGTTCATGTAAGGGGCATCTCCCAGGATAGCCCGAGTTTGGGAAGATAGGCCCAGCCGTCTAGAATCCCAGGGCAGAGATTCCCAGGCCAGAAAGGGGACCATCTTTTCCAATGTCTGGCGAAACCATATCAAACAGATCAGTCCTTCCTGTATTTCAGGGAAGAATTTCCCCAAATGTCTTGCAGGACTATCCAGTGGTAAAGTATAGCTAGCTAATCCCTCTAGAAGCTGCAGAAGTCCTATTGGGTTGGAGGGGACAGGGGCTTCCTCCCCAGAGCTTGAGGCCAGGGCAGAAAAGCCTCAAAGCCGATATGCAGGAGACAGGAGGTGGGTTCCGAAAGGATGAGAAGCTTGGACATTGTAGCAACTGAATGTCCCTGTCCATACTGTAGCCTGCGTCACTTCATTTCAAAGTGGTTCATTCACACGTTCATGCGTTCGGAAATACCGATTTTGCACCTGCCGCGTGCCATGCGCTGTGCGAGGCACTCCAGATACAGTAACGCGCAAACCCGACCAGGTCTCTGCTCTCCTTCAGCCTCATGCCGCAGGGAAATTAGATAAGTAAGTGGTAACGGACAAGGGGTGAAGAACTTCGTGCTAAGGGAGCTGGGATGCAGGGGTACCCGACCCGCTCTGAGGGGGCTGGAAGCCTCCTCAGAAGGGCTGACGGAGAAGCTGAGTCCTGCTGTCCGGCTGTGGTTTGTGAGTTGGGCGGAGTTGGTACGCTGGTTTGGGAGTTGGTTGGAGAGGGGGCAGAAGTGGCAGAAATGCATCCCGAGAGGCAGGACTCAGGCGAGGAGAAGGAACTTGGCCTGCTGGTCTCCAGAAGCATCTTCCCCAGAGCAGCGCATAACCATTCGTTGCTCCGTCAGGAAATGTTCCAGCACACTTCTGTGCTCGGCAGAGACCGTATCCGCTGAGGCCACGGACTGTTCTGGGTTTGTTTTCTCCCGAATTCATCTTCTGCTTACATCCTGCCAGGGACGGGGTGCTCACTGCCTCTTGAGGAGCGGCCCTGCCTGTTGGTCTGTTTTTCCTGATGTCAAGTCCAAATCTGAGCTTTGTCACCTCCCTCTGTGAGCCCTGGTTTGGCCCTCGTGGGCCTAGGAAAGTGGGCTCCTAATTCCTCTTGATGGTCCTTTACATGTCTGAAGTCAGCCACCGTGCCCCTTCCAGATTGGGATGACTATTTCTGCTCCTTCTGCCGCTTGATTTCTGTTTATGCCACTAGCCCAGACTTGCTCCTCATCCAGCTTGTCATTGTCCTTCTGAAAGCAGTGACCACACTGGTCACCGTGTTGGGCATTAGTCTGGCTAGAGCAGAGATCAAAGAGGCAGTCCCCTTCTTGTCCCACTCCCACACTCCGCCCCAGAATGGAGCAGAGGGCCCGGGATGTCATGCCATTATTAATACAGTCCTGATTGCACTTTTAAAAAAAATAAGCAGTCGGTCCTCATCAAGCTTGTGGTTTTAATAACAAAAGAACTAGCAAAGCCCACATGTTTTTCTTTTGATAAACCTACCCAAGCCAGGTGTCTCCGTTTAAGGGTCTCCTCTTGATATCTAGAATCCAAATGTAAAACTTCACATTTTCCACCCAAGATTTTATTTTATTGGGAGCCCACAGTAGTCTTCTCCGCTGGTCATTTTGACTTTGGATTCTGTCACCTGACAGGCTGAGTGCAGGCCCTCCCAGATTTGTGCCCTCTGCAGATTTGATTGGCAGGCCTCCCCCGCACCTGCTGCGATTCCCCGGACCCCGGCTGGTAAACTCCGTATAGGAGCAGGAGGAAGGCCGAGTGGGCCCCCCTTGCATGGCTGACGCTGGGCTACTCAGTCATTGTCACGTTGTAATTGGCAAATGCAAAAGCAGCCGCGTATTTTGTGCGCCAAGCCCTTTCCCGGGCCGGGTTTAATCGCGCTGCGATTTATGACTGGAGCCCGCAGGAGGTAATAGATGCGGCTGCGTCTCTTCATCCTCACCGGCTACAGAGGATTTCTAAGGGAAGAGAGAAGACAAGTGGGACTGGAACTGGAACCCTGCAAGGTGCAGAGGTGGCTACAAGTGACTTGATGAGCGGCGGCCACTAAGGTCGTCCTAAGAGATGTACGACATGAATATTCATAGTTCCGTTTGCCTAGGTGGTGCGAGTCTGGCCGTATCTCTTCACGGCAGCCTTGGGGAGAGGGGAAAGGAGGGCTCGAGTCTCCATTTTACAGAGTGGGAAATTGAGTCGAGAACGGATTTGCTGCCGACTCGAGGTCCCACTGAGAGGCGGGAACAGAACGGAGGCTGGGATCCGGGTCTTAGGCTCTGATCTTCTTGCCCCGGGGCTCACTGCGCCTCCAGTATTACTCGCAGGATTCCACCTCTGCTCTCACGCATCCCTCTTCCACCTTCTGTGCGAGATAATGGGTGTGACAGGCGCACAGTAAACTGACGCCTGGCGGTGCTATGCACCGCGTCCACTGTGATGACTGAGAATGTGCTGCGTGCAAGGCACCGTGCTGCGCCCCATGCGGAATGCAAGGTGTGTGATGTCCTGTCCTGGCTTTTAAACGGTAGGAGTGATGTTCAACAGTGGCAGGAATTCACCCAGCCTGGAGGCTCGTCTTGACTTCAGATCCACAACTCGGGGCTTTTGGAGAAAGGAACACGCTAGTACATGCGTCTGTTGCAAACTAGAGTAAAGACAAGGGACTCGCAGAAGGAAAGGACTGACCTCTCCCTTCCCTCCTTCCTCCCCTCCTTCCTCCCTCCCCTCCTTCCTCTCTTCTTCCCCTCCTTTCTCCCTCCCTTCCCTTCTTCCCTCTCTTTCCCTCCCACCCTCCCTCCCTCCATTCATTTATTCTCCCAGTTCTGTTTCTGTCAGCAACTATTTACGAAGCGCCTGTCATGTACCAGGCACTGAACCAGATGCTGTGGACGCAGTGGTGAGCAGGCAGACACAGTTTCTAGCCTCTTAGGATTTAGAATCTACTGGAGGATACAGAGGACTAAGCACTTATTGAAAAGTGTCAAACACATCCTGATAGACGAAGTAGGGGGTACTGAAGGGTCACTTAGCAAGGACCTGTGGCCTGATCAGGCTGCTAGAGAAGCCGTCCTAGACGAGATCATAACTTAAATGGAGAATTGAAGTTTAAATAAAAGGTGGGAGTTAGCACAGGTGCAGAGAGTGTGGAAGGGTGGTGTAGTCAGAGGGAAAAGCATGTTCACAGGCTCAAGCAAGAGAGAACATGATATTTTCAGGAAATGGAGGGGGAGGGAGAGGCGGGAAGAGGTGGACCTGGAGGGGTAGGTACAGGCCAGATCATAAAGGGCCTTAGCAATCCTGTTGGGGAAGATGGGACTTTAGCCTAGTACAGGGGAAAGCTTCCAGAGTGTTCTAAGCAGGGAAGAACACGATCAGATTTCTATTTAGAGACACTCCTCCAGCTGCAGTGAGGAGCATGGATTGGAGGCGTTCAGTTGGAGTCCTGCTGAATCTGAAATGCTTCTGGGCTTCCCAGTGGAGCTCTGCATCCTGTCAGTCACTCCATATGGACGTGGGTCTGGAGCTCAGAAGACAGGTGCGGCCGGCAATAGGAATGCACCATGTCTGAGTTAGCACAGGGGCCCTAATGCTCGTCCTAGTCAGGTACTGGGAGTCAGCTTCAAGCTGGAATTGAGGCCATGGGTGTGGACACTCCCCCCCAGAATGGAGCAGAGGGCCCGGGACAGAATCCTGAGGGACACCAACATAGGAGGGCAAGCAGATCATCCAGGAAAAGGAGGCCCGTTTCGGAGTCACGATGGAATCCAATGAAAACTGTGAGTCTTCTCTCAAAACAAACTAACAAACCAAGAGATCCAAAGCTCGTGAGCCTCCCAGAGGCTGATCAGTGAAGTCAGATGAAGAACCCTTGGCCCAGGGCACCTCCTTGGAGGGAGCACAGGGCACTGCTCCTTCACCCTCCTCTCCTTTCCCTAATCGTCTGCCTCCTGCTCTCCCCCACCTCCTTTCCCTTCACATTCCCTTTCCTAGACATTCGTTTTCTCCACCGATGACTTCCCAGTCAGGTATGGAGAATGACATTTGCAAAGGGCTCTAAGATTCTCAAATCCTGCTGGCCCCAAGCCACACTCCTCCAGCATTCGCTCTCCCCAGGCTGCACGGGTGACTCGCTGGCTGGCTGTCGTGGGGTGAGTGGACTCGGGGCACAGATCCCACTTTGCAGGTAGAGCTGGAGAAACTGAAGCAGAAAATACGATGCGGCCTCCTCTGGGTTCCGACTTCAATTAAATTCAGATGAGTTCAGCATGCTCTTCCAGAGCCCCTGCTTTGTGCGGAGCACCATGGATTCCAAGTGGGGGAAATAACGTGAGCAAAGGCACTGGGGCAGCACCACCCTGAGCAGAGAAGGGGCTCGGGTTTGCTTAAGAACTGGGTGCGTGGGAAGTCACCATGAGGGGAGTGGGACCAGAGGGGAGGCTGGAGCCGGATGCTGACAGCCTTAAATGCAAGGAGAGTAAGGAGTCCAGACTGTTCTGTAAGGCAGTCGGGCACTGGCAATAGTTTCTGAAATGGGAAGGACCATATCAGAGCTGAGGCAGAGGAACCGGAGCCTGATTTGCGCAGTTCCAGGACTCATTAATTTACCCAACATGAATCGAGTGCCTGCTATTTGTAGGCTCAGATCTCAAACCAAAGCATGCGAAGATAAGATTCAGCCTGTGCCTTCAAAGAGTTGGCAGCCTGGCTGGGGAAACAGAAACCGTGTGACAAGTAGATGGGGAGGAAGCTCAGGCCCCCAGCACGCCCCCTCCGCTGCCATCGCCCACCCTGCACAGGGTCCCTTCCAGGAGGGAGAAGAGGAAGAGAGGATCTTCTCTCCCAGGGGCTTCCTGGAGAGAAAGCCTCCCTGAGCAGAGACCTAATGACAGATTGGCAGGCAGGAGGTGCTGACAGCACTTAGCGGCTCAGGGCCCTGGTACAAAAGCCTGTTCGCCTGGCCCCAAACTGGGATTTTAGCTTAGAGGGTTGGAGAGGGTCTTGGCAGGGATTAGCTTCCAAATCCCCTAAACATTTGCTGTGGGGACCACTTCATACTCAAGTGGCGAGGGGATGCTGAGGAAGCAGCCCCCCTGGTACTCAGACTGGCACTTTGGGGTCTGGCCAGGAGATTGCCACCTATGACTGAGTGACCTTTTCAGTGGAGGCCACATGCCCCGTGCTTGTTGCAGACCTGGTCACCTTCATGCGAAACAGGGTGGGACTGCCTGAGGGCTGAGAAGCAGGAAGGGACTGCACCCACGCAGGTGGTGGGTAGCAGTGCAGGAGTAGATGCTTCCAGAACACTGACCGCTCTGGGGTCCTGTTGGAAGTGTTTGCATTATCACCAGGGTGGGGACCTCGCTGCCCCTTTGGGTTTTGACACCCTTGTCCCGTCCGCTGAGTCTACTCACAGGTGCCAAGAACCTGCCAAGGACCCGGGAATGCTAAGGTCGTAGGGAGGGACAGGGCCCACTTCTCCTCTCTGCCACCCTCACCCTGACCTCCTCGCCTGTTTAGAAGCACCATGTAGGGCGAGGCAGTGTGAGTCCCGGAGCCACAACGCTGGGTTCCCGGGTGTGATTTGTGACTGTGGCCCTATCAGCTGTGCTCTTCCGTCCTCACTTCCTCGCAAGGAGGGAAATCAGCATCCTGCACCCTGGCTCACCGAGATGATGGGAGGAGGCCAAACGGGCTGGGGAAAGAGCTCATCGGTGGGGAGCACCCTCTGTGTCTGCGTGTGTGTGTGTGTGGAAGGGCTTCTCCTCCGGAAACCTAGCCCACTGTGGCATTCTGGCTGGGTGTGCGTACACGGGGGCTGAGCTCCGCAACGGGCTGGGGCAGAACATCACCACGGCCCACCTCCCAGAGCCCTCCAGCGCCTGCCCTATCCCCTGAACCGAGGCAGTCACCTGCTGCAAGAGGCCTTGAGGAAATTGCGAACAGAATTAAGTCAGGGCGGCTCTTCCCCCTCAAGTGTCTGTCTAGACACACACCTGGTTCCGGGAGAGGAAGGTCATAAGTCACGCGCTCGCCGCTTTCGGTGCGGAGAGGCCTGTCATCTCCCTTCTATTCGGATGCCTGCCTTCCTCCAGCTCCTCGGTTGCCTTCCTTCCTCCAGCTCCACACCAGGAACAAAGACCGGGCTCGGCTCTGGAGCCACGAGACAGCAGCCCTGAGAGTGCCACTGGAGTTCCCAGGGAAGCGCCCCCCGTCACCCCCCTCCCATCCCGCCCTGCCATGCATCTGTAAGGCATTCGGGGCCTCCCAGCCACCTCGCTTCTGTCTTTACCCGGGCTTTCCAGAAACAGCAGGAAAGCCTCCATCTCCGTAGACTGAGGAGTGATGTGGCCAACGTGTCTAAGTTGCTAAAGCATCCGTATTCAGAAGTGGATGCTGGCCAGTTTCCGTTTTCCCTGAGGACCGAGCGAGAAGAAATAGACGTAGTCAGCCACAAGCCGGATTTAGGCTGGGGTGAAGAAAGAGCTCGCTGCCGTTGAGTAGAGTGATTTGCTGGGCTCCTTGCTTCTGCTTCTCCTTGGTATTCTAAGCTGGGAACACTTAACCTCCAGCTGTAAGTATGGCCTTGTCCCAGCATGGGATTAATCCTGCTCCCAAGAAGGAAGAGAGGAGGGAGAGCGTCCCGCACGTATTGAGCACCGTCTGTATGCTGAAGCTGAGCATGGGGCTTTTATCTCCTGCGTAGTCCCGCGCTTGGGCAGACAGATAGACGCCAGAGCTGGAGTCTGATGCGTTGGGAGGGTCAGCCCAGCTGCTGTTGCCTCTAACCCAGCCCAGGGTCTGCCGGGGCGCCGCCTTGACTTGGTCCTGCCTTGACTTCGCCTCCTTGCCCGGGCCCTTACCTCAAGGCTGCAGGGACCTCCTTACTCTGCTGCCCGCCTCCCAAGCTGGCTGCCTGGACCTTCCCCCTCCTTCCCCATCAGTCGTCCTGGCTGGTTTCTGTGCCATGATGACTCTGATCTGAATGATTTCGTGACTGGCTGAGCCTCGTTTTAACAAGAGTTGCTAAAACCCTCCAATCCTTTCTAGAATAAGGTGGTGCTTAAAGAAGAAAAGCAATGCGTTTTTAACATATCGGAAGGATATAGCAACTTCTGTGGGCACACAAGAAGTGGTATTTCCTGTACTCTGGCCTAAATAGAGGTGGGGCGAGGATGGTCGTCGAACAGAGGGCCTCCTCCCAGGAACAACCTAGTAGAAGCCTTTAGAGTCGGATCTGGCTTCAGATCCCAGCCCGGACGCTCACCCGTCGGTGCGACCTGGGCCAACTACCCGGGCCCTTGCATCTTGAGTGCATCTCTTCTGGTAAAGTCAGACTGATAGCAATACCTGCCTTGCAGTTGTGAAGATGAGCTGAGGTGTCAGGTCAGTGTCCTGGAGGCCTGATGTCCTCGTGCATGTTCTTCTTCCCTCCCACTTGCCTTGCCCGTTTTCCTTCAGGCCTCGGGAGTCCGGAGTTGTTTGTAGACACCCTTTCTCCTCCTAAACACTAATTTCATTTCAGAATCAGATTTATCTGGAATGAGAGAGTTACAGAAGCTTCTCTCCCACTTCATATTCAAAATCAGAATTTACAAAATAGCAAACCGAAGGACAACGGCTAGACTTATGACGGAAGGAAGCTTCTTTTTGCAGGAAGGTATCTGCTGGGGTCCTTCTAACCGCAGAACATTTTCGTCCATGTGATAGAGAAGCCAAGAAAAGAAGCTGAATGCTAAAGCCTTTCATAGGAAATACTAGGAACCTTTGTTTCCTAAAGGTCAATTAGAGAAAGGAGTAAGGAGATGAGAAAAGTAAATTTGGGGAAACTGGGGTTTGATTGATAAAAATTCAAATTGTTTCAGGAAACAACTTTTACGTAAAGCAAAGTACACTGAATCGAGGAGCAGCACAGTGCTGCCCCGTGTCTAGAAAGTGGAGTGCATTGTGTGTGTGTGCGGGTGTGTGTGGGGAGAGAGAGAGAGAGAGAGAGAGAGAGAAAGGAGGGAGAGGGGAGGTTAAGAAGCGAGGGCTGCCATGGGCATGACCATTAAAATTACTTCAGCCGGTCACAGTCATAGCGCATTAAGGTCTGCTAAGGCAGGATTGGTCATGAAATCGATCAACACTGCATTTTGTGTCTGACTCTGGTTTATTGTAGACTGTTTTCTCCCAGACATCCTCTGGTGCGTCTTTGGCCGTGAGCAAATGAATACAGATTTCCCCACCACGGTCCAGGTCTCAAGGCTGAGTCCCCCACCATCCTACAGCTGTGGGGGGAGAAGGAGCTGTCTGGGATGGTCCCAGGCCTGGACAGTGCGGGAGGCAGGATGTGGGTGTCTGTGTGCCCTGCGTTGGTCAGGATTCGCTCAGGACTAGGAAGGCAGTAAGCCCTCGGCCGGGAGCTGATGGTGCACAGCCATGGGTGGTTGGAGGACAGGCAGAGGAGACTGCCGGGGGGAAGAGGCACTAATACTAGGGTGAGCAACTGGGACTTTGTATTTATTTGGGGAGGGGAGAGGCTGGGGAAGGGCAGGGAGGGACATAGACTAAAGATTCTAGTAATGTTTTAAGGTCTTGAATGTGGTGGGGTGCAGTATGGGTTGGAGGGGAGATATCAGACTAAGGGAAATGGAGGAAGGGGTAGCTGTTACATTTCAGAGCATGATGGGAAGGACACAGGGGCAAGGGGAGGCAGTAGAAGAGGAAGGTAAGAGAGAAGAATGGGGGACAGAAGAGAGGTGAAGAGTTGAGGATGAGTGAGTTACACAAATTGGATGAGTGTGTTTCTGGTAATAGTTACAGAGCACCAGGCATTATGCTGCATGCTGGAGGGAGGACTCGGCCCGAGCTCTGCGGGAGGGTCTGCAGCCATGAAAACGGTGATGACAGTAGCTGTGGGAGCACACGAGAGGGGCACTTGTCAGGGGCTTGGGGAGGTGGTTCTGGAAGATTTATTGGAAAAGGTGACCTCTAAGCTGTGAGCTGGTCAACCAAGCCAAATACCAGAATAAAGGCAAGAGAATAGATATGGATGAGGCTGCCTGGTTGGCAATAAGACATCATGGGTGACCTCTGAAGAGCAGTCTAGGGGAATGAAAGCTATGACAAAGGCAGTGGTGTTTGTTGTTGTTTTTTAAGATTTTATTTATTTATTTGACAGAGAGAGAGAAATCACATGAACAGGGAGAGAGAGGCAGAGGGAGAGGGAAAAGCAGACTCCCCACTAAGCAGAGTGCCCAAAGCGGGGCTCAATCCCAGGACCCAGAGATCATGACCTGAGCCGAAGGCAGCCGCCTAACCAACTGAGCCACCCAGGTGCCCCAAAGGCAGTGTGCTAATAGAAAATTTGAGGAACGGTAAGGCCAACAGATTGGGAGAGGACTGCCATTGGAAAGGGGGTTTGTTACTTGCAGTTCCCCAGAGGCGGGGGCACGCCAGGCCAGGGGGTGGAGGGCACACGGGGAGACACCAGGTCTGGTAGGAGGCAGAGGAGCAAGGGTAGATGTGGGCAAGAACGTGTATTGTGGTTTTTTGTGGGGAGGGTGGGTGAGGCAGGGTGGGCGGGCTTAGGATTGGCTCGTCTGAATAATTTCAGTGGGTTGTGGAGCATAGGGGCTGGCCCTGGTTGCCTGGTACGTGGCCCCGGTGAACACTACAGTTGAAATGCCCAATGAGGGAGGTAGCTGGGGGTGTGGGCTCAGGATCGGCCAGTTTGTAGTTGAAAAGTGCCTCTGCAAGAGAATTGTTTACTGTCTTTGGGGATTGGCTAACCCTGGGAGGCTCAGTCCGTGTGTGGCCTGTGAGGCCCCAGATGCCAGAGCCTCGATACCGAGAATGAAAGACACGGTCCATCCAGGCAGTTAAAGGAACGATCACAGATAACATTTAATGACGCTAACCGTGCATCGGGTACTCTTCTCAGTAATTCACACGTCTTAGCTCAGTTTTCACTGCATCTTGAGGAATTAAGTACTAGTTTCCAGATGAGGAGTTCAGAGAGGTTTAGTAGCTTGAGCTGAGTCACCCAGCAAGTAATAGCTGTCGTCGGCCCAGCCAGCCCTGGGCTTTCAGGCGAGCTCCGTCGCTGTGTCACACCGCCGCTCTGGTGGGCACCGGGGCAAGTCACAGCAAAGATCAAGTCACATTCCCTCAGCAGTGACCATATCATTAAAGCGGAGAATTTCCTGCATTTCCATGTGGCATTTTTCCTTTCAGACCTCTCCACTTGAGCCTCCTGCTTCCACCACGATAGAGGTAATGGCATTTTGCAGCAGGATTAACTGAGGATCAGAAAGATTTTGAGGCTTTTCCAAAGAAACGTCTTGATGCAGTCGCAGAGGCAGACTCCCAACTTTGCTCTTCTGGAAGGAACTGGCAATTCCCTCCCTGGGCGGCACTAGCAGGCTTCCCCCAAACGTTGCTCCTCCTTCATTTGCATGCACACAATGTGTCTCCAGGCTTCAAGGAATCTTCTGAAGGGGTCAAGACAGTCTGGGCTGAAGCCTTTGGAGCATTGAGTGAACCCAAATGAGATTTACTTGGTAATTATGTTTTCCTTAAGGAAGTGTAAAGGAGGCGGTAACTAACAGGGCTTTATTCAGAGACACCAGCCGCTGCTCATCAGGAAATGGGGCTTCAGGAGCACAACCATAGACAAAAGATTTGGAAGGGTTCAGATTCCAAAGGCTGCAGGGAGCTGAAGAGGGAGAAAGGAAGTACTGAGGGTTGGCGTCTATGTCTCGATTTCCGATAACCGGCCTTGCCTCCTGTCTGGGTGGCATGGCTAAGGTTCCAGGGTCTGCAATTGGCTTCTGTTAGGATTAGGTCTTCTTGAAGGGACCCTAGCAGGTTTACTTGGAGGCTGGAGCTCAACCCCAGCCTGGGAAGACCCTCTGGAACTCTATGGTGTGAAGTGTCTTTCTTTATCCCTTAACGGTGTTTAGACGGGCAGCCTTCAGGAAAGACTGAGCCGTAAGTGTACTGTAAATGGGGCAGAGAAGGGAAAAAGTAGCCCCTGGGAATCCCTGGGCTGCTGGTCGTTAGAAAGAGGACGTTGTCAAGGTCAGGACGGTTTGCAGCAAGAATGGCCTGACTTCTGATTTTGTCCCAGATTTGCCTTGCCAAGACGTGCCACCTTCTGCATTTCCTACCTGCAGGAGGACCTTCCCTCCAGCGCCCAGTGTCAGCGATTTCCACCCACTGCTCTGCTAGGCTTTGTTCCCATCCCCTGTCCCTTGTGTGACCCTCAGCAGGAGGGGACAGCTGATGGGTCTGTCTTGTGCGTAGCCTGTGAGAAGTCTCCTAGCTCTTAGCACAGAGAAGGCAGTGGGTAAGGATCAGGACTCTGAAGCCTACCATTGACCAGCCTTTCGCCAGCTTTATGGCCTAGGGCAAATCACTGCATCAGAGAAGTCAGGACCAACAGTTCAGAAGCTGAGGTTCAGAGGAGAAATGTATGTGCCCTGGGTCACACAAATATACCCAAGGGCTCGATTTCAGGCTTTGGAACCAGCTCGTCAACCGAAGTGCTGGTTTTCCCCCATGAAGTCCCATAGGGTTTCACACGTAGCTATCCTGCTTACTTCCAGAACTGAGTCAGTGAGTCTTGCCCAGGCTCCCTCATAGTGGGCAGGACATGTGGAAGTGCTTTGAAGCCAGAAGCTCTATACCAGCGGTTCTCGGGGTGCTACCGATTTTTTTTGAACACTTAAAACATTTGAGGTATAATTAGGTACAGTAAAATTCACTTCTTTGAATGTACAATTCTGTGCGTTTTGGACAAAAACATACAAACACGTAACCCCCCCTGCAGTTAAGGTCTAGAGCAGTGGCATCACCCCCTGGAAACTCCCTTGTATCATTTTGTTGTCAGCCCTTCTCCCCGCCCCCAGCTCTTGGCAGCCACCGATCTGTTTTCTGGCCCTAGAGTTTTGCTTTTTCCAAAAAAGATCATGGAAGTGGAATCATGCAGTGCTATAGCCTGGGGGGTGGTTAGGTCCTGAGGCTGGAGCCCCCATGAGTGGGATTAGTGCCCTTGTGAAAGAGACCCCACAGAGCTCCCTCCCCCTTTCCACCGTGTTAGAGAAGACCGCCATCTGTGAGCCAGGAAGCGAGCTCTGTCACCAGAAACTGAATCTCCTGGTGCCTTGGTCTTGGACTTCCCCGCCTCCAGAACCATGAGAAACACATTTGTGTTGTTTATAAGCCACGTGGTCTCTGGAATGCTAAGACATACAGTAGTAGAGCCTTTCAGTCTGGCTGTTCTTCGCTTAGCATGATGCATTTGAGAGTTGTGTGTTGTTGCCTACACAGAGGTGTATTCCTTTTTATTGCCAAGGAGTCGTCCATTGTGTGGATGGGCCACAGTGCGTCCGTGTATCCAGTCACCAGCTGAAGGACAGCTGGGTTGTTGCCAGTTTTTGGCGACCGTGAGCCAGGCTGCTCTTCTATGGTCATGTGAACTGGGCAGGCATTTTGTCAGTGTGTTGGGTCGCTTTTGGCTTCACAATAATTGAGGAGGGAGCGCTGCTGGCATTTGATGGGCCAGCACTCTTCAAGATTCAGGAAGAGTCCAACACGATGAAGACATGTCCTGCTTCAGGTGTTCTTCTAGACGTGTATGTAAGTGATAAACTGACCTCTAAATACCTGAACCTAGAAACTAAGTACATTTCATTTATAAATACAGAATATTTTTTTGGAAAAACCGAGTGTGTATTGAATGTTCCATTAATGTAACTACTAAGGAACGTTGTTTTGTTCTGAACTTTACCAAAAGGTGTTTAGCATTTTGGAAAATCACACCGCTCTTCATCAGTCTGGCCAACTCAGCATATGGCATTTGAGTGGCTCACACAACATTCCCGTATTAGTCTGTATTTATAGTTGCTGTGCTCACAATGGTTCACATAAGGTGCAAACATCTGACTCTTTCATTGTGTCTTTTGGTTTAGTTGTACTCAAGTACTGCATGATAAAATATTCGATTATAAGTTACTTTTTAAATTACTTCCTTGGATTATAACTAGAGAATTATGTGGATTTTTAAAAACCATGAGGCATATGTAGTTATACATGGATTTCATTTCAATATAGAAAAGGTGTGTTATAAAATATTGGTTATAGGAAGGGAGTGTTCTCGTAGAGTTCGTGACTACTATTCTTTCTATGAATTAGGTGGTGCAGACACTTTATCCAGAAGCCTAGATGGGGTCCTGTCCTGAGTGAAAGGTTAGATTGGCAGCTGGCAATTTTAGGAAAATATTCATGTTCCAGAGTTTGCTGGGGCACGGGGCTTGGTTCCCTTGGCGATATCCAGAAGTATTTGGGAAAACAATTCACTGATAAATATTGTTTGAGCACCTATTAGTATCACTGCCCATAAGGAGAATCCTCTCAGTGGGGGTGGTGGTGGGAAGGTATGCATACTAACAATATTTATATATACAAATAAATGAAAGAGATAAATGCAGGTACTGTAAGTGCTGAGAATAAGATGAAATAGTTAACAGTTTTGCGTAGGCTATAAAGAAAGGCCTGAGTTCAGACCTATATGGTGAGAAAGAGGCAGCGTTGCAAAAGTGTTGGGAAGAGCGTTCCAACTGCAGGGAACAGCAGCAGTAAAGGCCCTGGGATGAGATACATATGGGGATGTTTTGGGGACAAAAAAAGAAGACCAGGTGTCTGGAACATAAAGAATAAAAAGAAAGTGGAGGGAGATGGGGGTCAGAGGAGACACGAAGCTCCAAATTACGCAGGGTCTTACAAGCCACAGTTAGGTGTTGGAATTTGGTTGCTTGCAGTGGGAAGCCTTTGGGTTGTGTTAAACATGGGAATGATGTCATCTGAGTTATACTTTAGAAAGACCACCCTGGCTGCCCTGAAGGGAGCGGGGAGGCAGAGAGACAGGGAAGCTCATGCTTGAAGCCCAGAAGAGGAGGCCTAGACCAGGTGAAAGCGTGGAGGTGGGAACTAGTAATTGGATTAGGGGTGTGTTCTGGTGGGAGAATGGCCAGAGCCTACAGATATGATCAATTTTGGGGCATGAGGGTAAGAGACTTATCTCCTAGGTTTTTGGCCCGAGCAACTGGGAGGGAAGTGGTGTTGTTTATTGAGAAGGGAAAGATGGAGAGAGATGATAGATTTGAGGAGGGGAAATTGGCTGCTTTTGGCCAAGTTAAGCTTGAGCCACCTAGTGGAACATCCATGTGGACATAGCTATTAATAGTCGGGTGTACCAGGTCAGGTGAGAGATGTGGTCTGGAGATAAAATTTGAAAGTTAGCTGGAGAGATTTTGGTAAGATACTGAGAGCAGAGTTTTGGGATTCGATCATGCCAGATCCCCCCCGTAAAGCAGACAAAACAATGGAACAGCAAAACTGAAATGCTATAGGCAACACTGACAATAAAACTGGGTTATAGGGCGTCCCCATGAGATTCAAGTTACAACAAGCTGGGGGAGGGCCCATTAACAAATATAGGACTTGTCTGTTATTGATGTCCACACATGGTAAGCAGGGTGAATAGAGGAGAGATGGACCCAAGATCAGGAGAATCCCAAGGAGCAACAGGTACTCAGAGAAGATGATGGTGGGACAATTTGAGAGGAACAGCTGAAATTGGGGGACTACCCTGGTTCTGCTCCCTGCAGTAGCAGGTGAGTGCAGGGAGCCCACCAGGTGGACCCACGGGGCCAGAACAGTGTAGTTCCTGCATATTCTCAAACAGGACCTGCGGAGGCTTCCTGCTGGGATCCCCACTGGAGAGAAACTGCAGGGATTGGAATCAAAACCCAATAGGGTTGAGATTATTAAAACAAAGTCTAGGTAAGAGATGAGGAAGGGAAGAGGACCAAGAAATCTCAGAAAACAAGCCACTATGGGTTTAATATTACATACACAGTAGGAGAGGGAGCTCTGTGGAGTTAAATAGGGCACCAGCATGAAGCCTCTTTCTAAAAGTTCAGGAAAACTCAGGGCACCTGGGTGGCTCAGTCAGTGAAGCATCCGACTCTTGATTTTTGACTCAGGTCATGATTGAGCCCCAGGTCAGGCTCTGTGCTCAGCCGGGAGTCCACTTGGGATTCTCCCTCTCCCTTTCTGTCTGTTCCTCCCCCCACTCAAAGTGAGCTCTCTCTCTCTCAAAAAAAAAAAAAAAAAAAAAAAAAAAAAGAAAAGAAAAGAAAAAGAAAAACCCCAAAAAACAAAAACCTGAAGTTCATGTAAACTCCTTTCACACAAAAATAAGATGATTATATCCAAACCCCATAAAAGTTACTGTAAGAGAGAATGAGGAGAGTAACATCCCTGGCAGGCAGTGAAAGCAGGTGTGTCTGAGCCGGAAGACACGCTCCAAAACAAGAAAAAAAACCCAAAACCCAAAACCCACCCTATATCCTGCTGTTTTCACAATGAGCTAAGAGGCATTTAACAACAATACAAGAAGTGAAACATAACAGAAAATGGGGATTAGAAAAGCTTAGCAATTTAGTGATAGAATTTAAGAAAGGATTAGAAATAAAAGAAAAAAACATTTTACTAATAAAGACTAATGACAAGGAACACGACAGCAAATAAACATTGTCAATAATGCCTTAGAAGGAATAGAAGGTATAAAGGAAGGAAAAATTTAAAACCAAAAAGAAATTAAGTAAGTGATTAGCATGGTTTGAGAGGAAGTGACAAATTGAGAGGAAGGCAAAGAAGATTTAATACATGGATAATAGGTACCCCTACAGGAAAAAACAAACACATAAAAATTAAGGCAAGATCGTGAAGCAAATCCTAAAAATTATAATTCAGAAAAATCTGAAATTAAAAAAATATATTTAAAGGGGCATGTTGAGAGAGCAGATTGTGTTTGAGAACGCTGACCCAGAAGAAGCAAGACACATTCTAGTCCAATTACTGAGCCTTAAAGAAAAAAAAGAAAAATCCTTTGGGCATCTAAGCAGAAGAGCGAGTGACTGATATGGGGAAGAAAATGATACTGTCATCAGACTTTTCTGCAGCCTCGTGTTATGACAGAAGAAAATGGAGTGACATTTTCAAGGTACTCCAGAAAGAGAAAGTGAATATGAGAGGCGAGGATTTTATACTCAGCAAAATTGACCTTCAAGTATTAAAGAGTACAAGCTATCATCAAAATAGCATGTACGAACTCAGAGAATTTTGTTCCCATGAGTACTTCCTCGGGAACTTGCTAGAGATTGAGTTCAGACACCAAATGACCAGAGACACGTTGACATGAGCCCAGGGGTGAGCATTAAACATGCGGATCCTTATAGCGCCAGAACCATGTGCGGGTGGAAAGGGTTATATTATATGATGGATGTCAGCACGATCTGACAGTAAGACATAGTATATTAAGAAAGGCAGAGATAGAGATAGCATTTGCAAAAACATTCTAAACCTTTTTCATAATCATAACACCTGTCGTGGTGTTCCTGTTGCTACTGTTTTTCTAAGACTGTTGTATGTATGGTGCGGGGTAAAGCAAATGAATAATTATGGGTTATTCTAATTCCATCATTTCTGTGTCCTTGAGAGCCTGAATTCTCAGTGCAGAAGGAAGGGAAATATAGACGTGGTAGAGCAAGGGCAAAGCAAAAACCCTGTAGACCTGAATTGGATTTTTTTATTTTATGAATTTTGTATATGTGTTAAATATACATTATATGTCATATGTAACATATGTAATATTTCTGTCTCTATTTGTCCATTTTATTTTGCCCCCTCGCTCTGTCCACTGAAAAAGGCATAGAAAGTATAACCAAGAGATGCACCCAGCTTATGGTCTTGCTGTCCCATTTCCCACTGAAAAACCAGAGCTGCTTGGAGACATGGCTGATCCCACTTCTGGGCAGGAAATGTACAAAATATGCCTGGAACAGGTCATGTCAAAGGCCAACTCAAAGGGACTCCTGCTGGCCAAAGATGACAATTTGAGCTTTAATAAAGATAATAATTTCAATGAATTAAAACCCGTTTAAGCATGGGTTTAATATATGTATATCCATGAGTTTGTAATGACGTTTTAATTATTTTTTTAAGTTTATTATTATTATTATTTTTTGTAATCTCTACACCCAGCATGGGGCTTGAACCTGCAACCCTGAGATCAAGAATTGCATGCTCTTCTTCTTCTTTTTAAAGATTAATTTATTTCTTTGAGAGAGAGAGCATGAGTGCAAGCAGGGCAAGGATCAGAAGGAGAGAGAGTCTCAAGCAGACCCCCCACTGATCATGGAACCCCATGCGAAGCTTGATCTCATGACCCCAAGATCATGACCTGAGCAAAAATCAAGAGTCAGATGCTTAACCGACTGAGCAGGACAGGCGTCCCCTCATAATGAGATTTTAAAACTTACCTAATTGGTCATCATCAGAAGATTACAGGGAACTAATTTCTTATTTTAAGTATTAGTAAATAAAAGGAAATGGGCTTGTATCCTATCCTTCCTATATGACCTGTGCCCCTGGGTAGCCAAATAATAGATGAAGGGTAGCATCTCCGTAGAAAGTTATCCAGGTTGGTCTATGAGACCTAACATGCATTAATGGATCTGGGTCTAGATTTTAGACACTGAGCAGCAGTAGTCGCTAATACAGAAAAAGAGTGCGAGGCAGATGTTGTGGGCCTCGGGATGAAGGGCACAGCAGTGCTTAGAGTCTTGGCTAAAGGTCTGGTGTTGAGCTTGATCAGGCCTCTGGATCCAGCTGCCAGTTCGGGAGAATACAGAGACGGAGTTGCAGGACCCTGCAGGCCACGGACTCGAGGCTGTGGGAATCCCCATAGGGCAAGTGCACCGGATAAATTGTCAGGAAAAGAAAGAGATGAAGGAGAAACCTGTAAATTTAAGAGAATTAAGGGTTTTAAAAAAATGGGCAAGGAATCCACTTGGATGATAAAGCCATAAAAGAAAGAAAAGAACACCAGAAATTACGATAAAGGTCAGGAAAGTGGTTACGTGTGGAGGGAGGATGGGGCTCTGGTTGGGTCTGGGGTCTGCAGGCCTTCTGTGTGGCCAACAAGGCTCTATATTGTAACCTCTGTAGTTATTATGAGGATGTTCACCTTATAATGACTCACTAAGCTATTTACTTGTTTTGTGTGGTTTTCTGTATTATCTTTTATTTTACAATGAACAGGTGAAACGGTATTTTTAAGGCAAGAATCTGTAAGTGGATTTTGAGTTCATGGGAATGGTGAGGTCATCTGAGACAGAGTGTAGACAGGGAAGAAAACCCAGGACTGAATCTTGGGGGTACCCCAACATTGGAAGTTTGGGATAGAGGAGAGATGGAGAGGGAACATTGAGGCAAGAAGGCAAAACCGCAGCTAGGAAAAAACAGGTGAGTGAGCTATCAGGGAAGCTTCGGGAAGAAGGTATTTCACCGGTGGATGCTTCCCAGAGACTAAACAGAGTGAGGCTAGGTTACCCACGGGCTTCAGCGCGGGGTAGGTGATCGGTGACTTCGGCCAGCACCGTCTCGGAGTGGAGGAGATGAAGCCCAACAGGGTGGGTTGAGGTGAGAATGAGTGTGAGTTGGAGACTATAAAGACCACACTTTGGAGGGCACGTTGCGTGATACGTAAGCAGGGAGAGGGGTGGGTCAGCAAAGCCCTTCAGTTACCGTAGTGCCAGGCAGGAAGCGCAGCCTACCCAGCTCCGTGACATGGGCATTCTGCTCCGAAGGTGAGCTACACGGCACATTCTCCTGCCAACGTCCATCAGCCTCCACCCCAGACCCTGGCCCATCTCCCCCGACCTCCGCTCCACCAGTGCGGGACGCTGAGACGTGCAGCAAGGGGGGCAGCTGGGGATTTCCATGCTGGGCAAGTGGGGCCTGAGGGCAGGAGGTACCACGCTTATGGGCAACAACAGAAAACTGTTGAGAGAATGCTACTCACATCAGTGAGTCATCAGTCAGGACGTCTCGTCTCTCTCCCCACCTCCTCTGGCAAAGCTGGGTGAGCCAGTTCTCCCCGTGTCTTGTTCGTGCCTTCCTTCCAAAGCTCAGCAGTGGCCCTTTCTCATCTCGATGAGACGGGAGGGTCTGGCGCCTGATGACAAGGCAGGCGTGGGGGTGGGGGGTGCTGTCGGAGACGCGGCCAGTGGGGAGCCAGCTCTGACTTATCCAAATAGAGAAGCAGAGGAGCCCTTTGTTCATGGAAAGATCAGAGCCAAAAAGTTGGAGCAGAGAAACTTTAACAGCAGGTCTGGTTGCTTCTTCAGAGCAGCCTGGCAATTTTAAAGGGAGCATTGTAGCCCTTGATTCACACCTGTCCCCCAAGCTTCCACTGCCCAGTTTGGTCACTGAGGCTGGGAATCCGCCCAACCTGTAGCCACGTAACTTGCAATGCGTATCATGTTGGAGAGCCAGACGTGGGAGTCCTCATCCGTATGGAGATGGCCACAGTGCTCCCCTCATAGAATTGCTGTAGGAGCGAAATGGGTTGCTGTCCTGAAAGGGGACAGAGCTCGCCACACAGCGGGGCCGGTTTAGCTGATCTGGGCCCTGGAGCTTTCCATGAGTTCTGTCTGGACACTTCTGCGAGGCTGAGCCTGGGCTTGCCCCAGCCTTGCTCCACATAGCAGAGCTAGCTCAGGGCTGCACGTCTGCTCATCGGACCTGCTCACTGCCTGGGGGGCTGTGAGGGCCGGGGGAGCCCAAAGGATGATTTTGTAAATGAGAACACTGAGGCCCATAGGGGAGAAATCCTTCTCTATGACTTCTAGAAGTTTTCTCTCCCATTCTGTTTTTCTCTGAGACAAATGTTTAGCTATCTCTTATATATACTTTGGAGCCAAAATTCTACATTGCTTTGTGGATAGATACCCTTTCTATCCTTAGGTGGCAATGCTCAGCTTTGGTTATACACACAAAGTGGTCGTCCAGCATTTGCGGTGAATTTCCATGGAACTGGCCCAATCCATGCCTGCCTAATATCTGAAGGGCAGGCCTAGGCTAAAGGGTGACTTTTGTGGCTACAAACAGAATCGCGCTAACAGGATCATACACCCACCAAAGCCATTACCCGTGTCATAGGACTGTGCTCCAGCCAGCAGGCCTCACACGTGCTCCTCCTTGTCCCCCCGGACAGCCCATCGGGTGGCCAGAGTCTGTATTTGGTAAATGCAGATGGCTGGTTTGCATGACATTGGACAGCTTGGGATCTGGACTACATGGACCATTGGCTGAGCTTGTGCAGATCCAGCCAGATGTCTGGCATCACATAGATCTAGCTCGCTCTCTCCCCCGCTTTCCGAGCCCACTCTCAGCCTCCGGGAATTTTAATAAAGTGCCTGAGCCTGGTGGGACTCTGGAATCTACAATCTGTTATACCTGCACATAGCAGCGGGTGGTAGTTAGGCCACTGGGACAGTCCTGTGCTGCCCATGCAGCTGCTTTTGATCTGAAGATGAAGGGGACTGAGGACAGTCCCAGCTGGTGTCTCAGTGGCAGTCGCTCTCAGGCCCTGGCTCTCCACCTCCATGGGAAGGGAAGGGCAGGGCCTCCAGCGAGAGTAAGGGTAAGGACTAGGGCACCCCCTCAGGAACCTGCCGACCCCACCTCATCCACAGTTGCCCCATGGCCCTGCCTCAGCTGGGACTCCGAGCATCATGACCCACCATGCACCCCACCCATGGAGAGCCCCAGCAGGCAGTGGGCAGGGGAACTGCCCGGGAAGCAATCTGGCATGGCCTGGTGACCTGGGTAGCTATCTTTGACATTTGCCTGAAATCCTGGCTTCCCCAGGTCGGTCCAGAAGAGATGGTCCCTGCCGCTGTGTTCCCATGGAGCCGAGTGACTAGCGAGGGATGGGAACATGGTGACTTTTCCCCTCTTGCCCATCAGTCAATCCCCTTCCTGTGAGTGCCTCGGTTAGTGCATCTGTAAAGTGCGGTGGCCTCCCTCCCCCTTCTCCTGGCCATGTGCTTTGCAAAATGCTCTGATTATGGGCCACCTCCTGTGTCTCTTCCACACCTCCTGTGTGCCCTCACCTTATCATGGAGACGGCGTCTTCCTTTGGTTTTATATGAACCCAAGGACTGAGACTGCATGGAGGTGCCTGACCCTACCCACCCTGTATTTCTGGGTCTTCCAGGTGGGCTGGGGACCTAGCCATTGGAGGGAGGTGGGGTCTCAGAGGGCCGTGGGTTGTGTGTAAGGGATGCGGTCCAACACATTCCCTGGGACCGATCTCTGGTAGATGTTCCAGAACCCCCACTGCTATGCCCTCCCCCTCCCCCTCCGTGGGATGATTGCTAGCATTGAGCATTTAACAAAGGCGGGGTGTCATTCCGAGCACCTCATGCATTAACTCATGTACCATTCACAGCACCCCCTGTTGTACAGTTGAGGAATTGAGAGACTGGAGGCGTTAAGAAACTAGCCCCAGGTTTCACAGCTAAAAGGTGGCAGAATAGGCAGTGTGCTCTTAACCATCGTGTAATCCTGCCTTCCTCAAAGAAATGAGCATACAGGCTTCCCTCCTCTGGTGGCTTTCTGTTCCTGTGAATGAATGCCATAGACAGGACCTTAACGTTCCAGGTTAGATGTAAATGCCTCTGTTCTCCTGGGCATCAATACACAGGCACGTACCCACGTATGCACATACATAGACACACACATCAGCAGTCATCGCCTTGCTCTTCATTCATTCATTCATTCATTCATTCATTCATTCATTCAAACAACCAGAACCTGTTGAGCTCCACTCAGCCTTGTGGTGGATGCTGGGGCTTGAGAGGGGAGTCAGATGTGGTCTCTGCCCCGGGGGGGTTGTTGGGCTGAGAGAACAGACCTGGAGACAGACAATGGCCCTAAGGAAGCAGGTGCAACAGTAGAGGCATAGAGGCCTTTGCCTGATCTGGGAATCTGCGGGGGTATCTGGTCCAGGAGCAGAGGGCGGGCTGGGTATAATAGGATCTTGGAGTTAGCATAAGGAGGGTGTGGGCTCCGGTCCTTGCCCTGCCGATGACTGGCTGGGGAGTCGTTGCAGGGCTGATCTGCCTAAGGATGCAGAGTGAGGGTTAGCGTGGACCAGGTCTCATAAAAGTTTTTTTTATTTATATTTTTTGACCAACTAGCATTGTGACCTTGAACAAGTTAGCTAAGCTCCTTGAGCCTCAATTGTCCCATTTATAAAATGGGAGCAATCTTATCTGCCTTGACTACCTCTAGAGATGATGGTAAGGAGCACGCCATTTCCTTCAGATGAAAGGGCTTCAGGGTGTGAACCGGCCTCTTCGCTGTAACAGCTGGCCTGGCATTGTCTGGAGGGAAGCCACAATCTCAGGTTGTGGCAGGAGTGACCGACTTGGTCCCTTTAGGCGTTCTGCAGAAGGACTCCAGTGACAGCAGCCACTGGAGTACGATTCCTCCAGCACCCTGGTCTCTCCCATGCAGTGGCTGGTAAAGCACTTCGCAGTGACAGAGTCTTTGTAAATACTTCGTAATAACAGCAACCTACATGATTTCCACGGGGGAGGGTGGGGCTGGAGGGAGCGTGAAGGAAGCTGTTGGGTGTCTGTTAAAGCCAGGCTCCCGTCAGACTCTGTGCAGAGTTGGGAATGTTCAGGAAGCTGTGGGGCTCAAACCTGCTCCTTTCCGCCGGGCCTGGACATGGGGCACAGCGGGACCCAGGATATCATGGTCCCCGACTCATGTCAATCAGTTTGGCTTTTTGTTGTTGATGCATTTTACTTTCGGGGATTTAATTAGTACTAAAGAGGCAGGGGGAAAATGCTGAAAGGCCTGTTCTCTGGCTGGTAGAGGGAGTTGGGCTGCAAACAATGACAATCATGATGTTAGCCACCATTTACTCGGTGCCAGGTCTCTGTGCCAGGGCGAAGCAGGTGGTAGTGTCATGCCAGCTGCTGGCTGGCCACCCAGGGGATGGAGTGTTCTCTTCCCAGGGAAGAGGAGATGAAGAGGAAGCAGAAACCAGAGATCAGTGGAGGGAGTGGGGCGATGCAGAGTAGAAGGAATGGCATTTGTGAAAAAGACTCACGAGCAGATGTATAGAGAAGGTAATGCTGGGGAAAGCAACAGTTCTAAGTGGAATTTTAATAGAATCCATTTCTTGCTGTTTCCTGCAGGAACACTTTGGAAGTGCAAGAGAAAAAATCACTTTGCCGTAATAACTGTTATTTATTTAAGAGAACAGCATTGGACAGATCAAAATGTGAGGTTTCAAGGTAATAACTGGACCCTCACAATCATCATTATCCATTTAAAAGGCAATTTCTGGGCTAGCAAATTGATAGGAAAAAAATGACCCGATCCTACTGTGGTGGTAAATAAATTTACGTTTCAGTTTTATGATTTGATTTCATCCTGAATCGGATGGGACTTGGGGCCTGAGAGAGTTGAGTAAGGATGTAAATAGGAACGACCTTGCCCAGAGGATCTTTACTGATGCCCAAATAAGACTGCTGGGGAGAAGCCTGGAGCTTCCGTCCCCATCCCAGCTGGAGGGCGAACAGTGGAGACAGGAGCATTTCCTGCCAAAGCCTAGCAGGTATCTTCTGGAAGGTTTACTCCCAGGCCCTGTGGTTCCCCTGCTCCCACCTGCCAGCTTAACCACCATGCAGGGACATTCCTCTGGATTTTTTTCTATTCATACTAAATCTGTATGCTTTTCTCCTTTCCAGAACAGATGGAGAGTCATCCTATACCGCTTGTCCTGCAGTTGGCCTTTTTCACTATATTGTGAACCGCTTTCTATGTCAGTTAATATAAACGTACCTACTTCCTTTTAAAAGCGGCATGTTCTTCCTTTATATGAATAGTCTATTGTTCAGGTAATGGTCCCCCTTTTGACGGACATGTGGGTTGTTTCCATCCCTGTACATGAGTCTCTGTCCAATTGCAGATTTTTCTGGAGAGTAATTCTTCGAAGTGAAAGATTTGGGTCAGAGGGTATGAACATTTTACATGAGAGTCAACTAAAGCATTATTGACCTTGAAAAATGAGATCTGACAACCTCTGTCCTATAGGTCAGATGGATTCTTGTGATGTCAGCCAGGTGGGCAAAATTGTGAAGATCTTTCTGGAAATTGGGCTTTTGCTTATTTAGGGGCCAGGACAAAGGCTGAAAAAGGAGATGGAGCTGGGTTTGGAATACAGGCTGTCGAGCCCCATTCCCACTGATGATGTCAGTGGTGTGACCTGGAGGGGACTTGATGGGTAATGGACACCCCCTTTGCTACTTCAGCTAGAGACAGTAACACCTACCACTGAGCACTAAACATGAATGAGGCACTCAGGACTTGCTGTCCAGCACCAGCACTGGGATTCCAACGGGGCTGTTCGTGAGCTCAGGACTTAGGTGTGGCTTTTAACCTCTTCCTGGCTGAGTTGGGTACCATCACACACAGCTCACAGAGCTATTATATGGGTGAAGTATTATAATTCTTGTAATATTGCTTTGTAAAATAGAAAGCGCTACTGAAACGTCAGTGTCTTTATTGATGATGGATCTGAGGTTGATTTAAAGCTGACCGGTACTCCCCCACATGCCCCAGCCTCTGCTACACTGCTCAGCGTCCTAGGACCTCAAGAACAAGTGTGTGTTTTCTTTTCTTTGCTCTTTGACCTTGGGAAAGTTACCAGACCTCTCTAAGCCAGAATTTCCCCTTCTGAGAACTTGAAGGAAACACAGTGGTTCAAGTGGCTCCAGCTTGTGGCGATCGGTAGCGTCTTTCGCTGGAGAGCACCCATCTAGTTTGGTGCACCTAAGCAGACGTGCTCTGCTGGTTTTAGACAGCGTGTGGGTTAGAGAGTAAGTAGGTGGGACAGGTGGGTCGATAGGTAGGACAGGTATGTCGATAGGTAGGACAGGTAGGTAGATAGGACAGGTAGATAGGTAGGTAGGCACGTAGGACAGGTGGGTGGGAAGAACAGGCAGATAAGTAGTAAGACAGGTGGCACAGTTAGGTTGGATACATAGGTCATGGGAACAAGATGAGAAGAGCTAACCGCTTCTTCCTCCAAGCCCCTCTTCTCTCCTGGCCAAGAGCGGAGGGCTCTGTGCCCTCAGAGACCAAGGACTCAGAACAAGGAGCCCTGGCATAGAAAACACCTTAGGAGCCAAGGAACTGTCCCGGAGAGCAGATGGGCGGCAGCCTGCACCTGTGCAAACGGCAGACTAAAGCTTCCATTTGTATTCAGCCACACTGTGGAGAAATCAAGAAATATTCAGGAGTTGCAAGCATCAGATGAAAAGGTCTCTCTGGCATCCTCAGGAATCCCAGCTTCCTCAGAAGAGAGGCCGTAGAGCTCAGGCTTCCTCACCTTCTCTCAGCAGATCACTCAATAGAATTTCAAGCACAGACAGCTCTTGAATTAATGAAGACACTGCGTTTGAGGGCAGGTGTTGGAGGAGGGGCCAGGTCAACAGACTGGTGAGGACTGTGGAGTCGGGATTCCTGCTCCACCGCTGGTAAGCTGTGTGACCTTATGTAAATGACTTATCCTCTCTGAGCCAGGGTTCCCACGTTTCTAAAACAGGGGTAATGATACCTGGGTTGCTGTGAGAAGGAAATGAGGTAAAATGCGTAGAAGAGAGCAAGCTCTCAGTACGGGGAGCTCTGTGAGGGGTGGCACCCCTGGAATAAAGGCTGTGTGTGCCATTGCCCAGCTCGTAACAACCAGTTAAGGTCCACCAACTCAGGCCTTTCCCAATAGCAGCAGACGCTGCCTTGATGTGCTAACAGCCCCTAATGAGTACCGTGATCATCAGTTACATAAACGAGCAATTAGCGGGCGAGCAGAAGGCTCTTCCTCAGCATTTCCTATTAATCTGCTGGTCGTTAGCTCACGTCGGCTGGGAGCTGATTAACAGCACGTCCGAACAGGCACTGGACGATCTCCGGTCTGAGCGAGACCTGTGCATCCCCGGCCTGTCTCAACATGCCGCAGTCCCCTCCCCTCCGAGAGTCTGTGACAAACCAAGTCAGCGGTAGGGGTGGTGAAGATGTCTGGAAGGAAGCCAGGGAGTGATGGAAAAAGTCCAAAACCCCCATAAACGGATTACCCTAGATGTAAAGTCGGGAGTGTTAAGGTGGTTTGAGGCTCGTGAGAAACTTAGACAAATAGCTAAGGCTTTAGAAATGGCTTCAGAGGTATTCAGAATGGGGGGGGCGGGGCGGGGGGTGGTGGCCAAGAGGAGGCATCCAGGCTTCCTGGATCCTGGTTCCGTACGCCAATTGCCATCCTTCTGCTTAGTGACTTACTGTGAGCACAGCCCAGTATTACTGTTAATATTTTTAGTATTGTGATTAATATTGCAAACATTATTGTCAGATAATTTAATTGGAATTTTATCACAGTTTCTAGAAACGGGCAAGGCCATGACACACTCTTTGTACACACAGACACATACACACACGTACACATACACACACACCCCAGTTCTGAAGGCTCACCCTCTCCAAGTATGCTTTTCAAATAAGACCCAGGGTCAAGGCCATGCAGGTCTGAATCCTTAACATGATGTGTGAACTTGACTGTTTGCAACCCGAGCCCATGATCCAGGAACTGAATGGTTTAATTAAGCTTATCACTGCTACCCCCAGCCAGGCGCCTCTGTGGATTAATGTAGCTAATTCGGTATCCTCTCTAAGAAGCACCATCCGGGCGTGTGATTCTGCTCTGAGAACCAGCCTTCAGCCTTTCCATTCACCACCAAACCCTGGTTAGGGTGTTTGCAGTTGTCTCCCAAGGTGGCCTCTGGGAAGCCTGGGGACAGGTGAACCTACCCCCCCCCCCCCCCCCCCCCGCCCCACGGCCCTCCTCAAGTACTTGGCTGTTGTGTCCACTGGAAACCTTCCCAGCCTTCCCCTTCCTCCTTCCATCTCCTTCCACCCCTGCTGAGCACTTTTAATTTGCTTGGAATAATTGATTCTGTCTTCTTCTTGCACCTCATTTTCTGCTTGCTTTTATTTATCACTTTTAAACCTCTCCTTGATAGAAGCAGGCCCTGGTGTCTGCAGGGAGGAGGGAGAGTGGGGTGTGTCGCTGCTGTGTGGCAGACAGATGCACAGCGCCCTGGAATCCACCGGTTCCACTTCCCCGATTACCCCTGCCCTGGGGCTCTCATGGCTGTGACCTCAGTATCCAGAAAGCACCTGGTGTGTGAGAGGGTAATAAATAGCTGGACAGAATGATGAATGAATGAATGACAAAAGGAATGAATGAAATGCGCCTTGTCTTTTCCTGGTTCTGGCCTTTGTACCTGGCTCTCAGATGGCCAGTGCCCTCCCCTGCACCTCACCCCTACTCAGCATTCACCACAAGGTTCCAAACCTCCTTGCTCTGTGTCGTCCTCGCTGGTTACCAGTGGAAGTCGTCTGGTTCCAAACTCTCATTTCGTGAAAGAGGAAACGGACACTCCCAAGAGTCCCCGTTCCAGGATTGGCCCACAGCGGACCGAGGGCAAGAATTCCGATCTGGAAACTCCTTTGGAGCTGGGACTCCTTCTCTCGCCTGGGACTTTGTTGTTTTCTATTTTTACTGGTTGTTGTTTCTCCCCCCTACAGTTATTTAAGTTGTTGCTGGGGGATTGGTATTGGGTTATGGTTCTTTGGGACCCTTCACAAGATAGATGGCAGCGTTCGCTACCCAGTATTGGGCCTCCCATTAAGATCTGCCAGGGCTTATGATGATGATAGTGATATCTTGCACCTGAGAATTTCAGTATTGCATAGATATCCTGTAGGATTTTGCATGTAGAAGATAAAAGTCCCAGGGTCCTTTGGGAGCCAGAGAGCCTGGGCAAGCTGCAGCCTTCCATCTGCTTAGGACTGTGATAGAAATATGCTGCTCTTCCCCGATACCCCTTACAAAGCATCCCCATCTGGGTGCCTTGGGTGGCTCGATTGCTTAAGCGTCTGCCTTCGGCCGGAGTCGTGGTCTCCAGGTCCTGGGGTCAGCCCAGTGTCAAGATCCCTGCTCAGCAGGGAGTCTGCTTCTCTCTCTCTCTCTCTCCCCCTTTGCCCCTCCTCCCTGCTCATTCTTGTTCTCTCTCTCCCTAATAAATAAATAAAATCTAAAAGGAAAAAAGAAAAAAAAGCATCCCCATCTTTCTCAGGAAAATGCTAATGCCCTTTAACCAAATTCTGAGTGGTCTGTATCACTGGTGTGCATGTTGGGAGTGGGGCTGGAGGATTGAGGCCAAAAGAACTTGAGGACCTCTTAATCCAGTCGGCCCTGTATGTGTTGCTGACCACCCATCGCCTGGATTGAAAACTTTGTGGGTTCCTATTTCGAATTCACTGGCCTTGGCTCAGGGGCTGTTCTCAAGTGTTTTAAGCCACCATCTCCTCCTTCGTCTGCTGCCCCCGGAGGAGTGGAAATCGGCCTGAGGCTGAGGTGGGTATACTGAAGCAGGAATGAGCGTTCCATGGGTTTGGGATTTTGTAGGCAGAGTCCCATCTGTGCTTGGCCCCTGGTACTTGTTTGTGCCTCGAGGGTCGGGGTGGGGGGTGTTCTGACAACATTTCCTCCCTCTTCTCCCTGCCCATCACCATCTTCTGCTGATCTGATACAGCTGGGGAAGACACAGAACTCTCCAGAACTCCACAGAGTAGCTGCCCTCTGGACACTGACGGCTGTGGTGCCAGGCGAGAAGGGAGCCCCCTTCACCCTGTGACCCCGGGCGTTGGGGGCATGACTGGGGGGAGGGGGCTGCAGTAGGACCAGGAGGCCTCTCTTCGCTCGGCTCACCTAGGGTGGCACGGAGCTACAGAGAAGCAAACAGTCCTACCACTGTCCCAGTGTGTCCCCCCCCACTTGGGGAAGCCACGCGGCTGTGTGGATCAGAGCCACCTGCCAAGCTTTCCGGGCAGGCTGAGGGGTGCAAAGCAGAGCAAAGGAACTCCCCAGAAGGGGTCAGACCCCAGAGGCCTGGGTTTGCTCAGGTGAGATTCGGAGGCTTAGCCAAGTGCAGTTAGCACAGCCCCAGAGCCCCAGAGAGACGGCGGAAAGATGGGAAGTGGCCCCCGCTGCTCTGCAGAAGGGTGTCCCACCGAGGCAGCCTTGGCATGACTCCTGGGAGGGCTGATGGGCTCTGGCGGGGTGGTGACAAGTTTCAGAATTCGTTTAAAATTTACTTTTATTATTTTTCGCTGATGGATGGGAAAAAGAAGTCAGTCTGGCAGCAGGCCCCAAGTTCAGCGTTGTTGTATGATGTGTGCCCGAGCCCTTCGTTAATGTGCTTTGTTGGTAGTGCTGGGGGAGGCGGGGTGCCAAAACCTCGGGTAGAGCCTCCTAGCGTGTTGGCACTAGGCAGAGCCTCGAGGTCCCTGTGTGAGCTCCTTATCTTACAGGTGGAGAAACTGAGGCAGAGAGAGGCAGTGACTGCCTGGAGTTGACACAGCCACTTTATGGCAGAGCTAAGACCAGACCCCCTCCCCCACCACCAGCTGCTACACTCTGTGGGAAGAGGAGGGATAAGCCACTGAGCACAAAAAGGGAGCCTCTTCGTGTCTCCTTTGGTGGCTCATGGCGGTCATTAAAAACATGTTATTGAATTGAAAAAAAAGAATTGTTGGGCGCCTGGGTGGCTCAGTCACTTAAGCCTCTGCCTTCAGCTCAGGTCATGGTCTCAGGGTCCTGGGATCGAGTCCTGCATCGAAATCCCTGCTCAGCTGGGAGCCTGCTTCTCCCTCTGCCTGCTGCTCCCGCTGCTTGTGCCCTCGCTCACATGCGCGCGCTCTCTCTCTGTTAAATAAATAAATAAAATCTTAAAAAAAAAGAAAAAAGAAAAAAAACAATTGTTGAAACCTGTTCTCTTGGTACATGCTGACCCTTCCTTAGTTGTTGAAAGAGATCTTCAGTTTGGAAACCTCTCTCTCATTCTTCTCTCTCCTTGTCTAGAGCACAAGCTCCCCAAAGGAAGGGACTCCATGTACCATTTTATTTAAATAGTATAATAATAGTCTACTGATTAGCTATTCTGTACCGAGGACTTTAGATCAGTTATTCCCTGTAATCTTCACCAGGTCAGGAGGTAGGCGCTGTTATCCTCAACCCCGATGAGGAAATGGAAGTGCAGAGAAATGAAGTGATTTGCTCAGGGTCCTGTGCCTGGTTTGCGGTTGGGCTAGGATTTGAACCAGCATCTGTAGGTCTCAAAGAAAGACATGGGCAGGCAAGTGTTTTGCAGCATGCAAGTTCAGCAAGGGGGTGTCCTTGCAACATGCGCACGTCGGATTTGACCTGTGTGCAGAGAAGGCAGGGTGGGAAGACTCCGGCATGAGACTCTCAGGGGAGAGGGAGCGGTGCATTCTCACGTTGACAAGAACCCCCCCCCCAGCCCAGGCCCCCTACTTGGGGGGAGTACCAGTGGAACCCGTGCCTGGCAGGAGGGAGCGGAGCCCTGCCCGTGGCTGCCGGCAGGAAGCACGTGGCAAGGAGGCTGCTGAGCAGAGGGCAGAGGACCAGGCAGGAGGTGCTGCAGTGCTATTACAATTTAAAAAGAAAAAAAAAAGGAAGAGGAGAAAAAAAAAAAACCTTGGTGGTTCTTGGCTCTGAATCCCAATTTGCATCTCATCTGGGAGTCATTTGCATAGGAAGTCCTATCGGTAGCTTTATGAAATAAAATAAATAAAATGAATGGGCTGGTGAAGCTGCCAGGCAGACTCCCAAAGCCTGTGCTCTGAGAGGGAAGTTATTGCTTTGTTGGGTTCTCCTTCGAGTTCCCAGGAGCCTTTACTGCAAGGCTGTTTGGGGGGGGGGGTAGAGAGTGGGGGGGGGGACTGGGGGAGGGGCAGGGTGCAGCTCTTGAGGAAGCAGGCAGGTCAGGGACACAGGAGGGCGGCTGCCTGGACCCAGAGCAGAACAGCATCCTGCAGGCTTCTCCCGTCTTCCTGCCCCTCCCGTGCCAGCTCCTCTAGACTTCCGGGCTGGGTTCTGGGCCTGCTAACCGTCACTCCTCCAAGCTGAGGGAGCACAGTAGTCCTGGGGAAGCTTGTCTCCCATCCCGGAGACTGACGTGGTATGTTGGGAGCGGGGCCCAGGAGCTTGTACCTCCAGCACGCAGCTGGGGGCTGGGAGGTTACTGCTTGAGGACCCCTGCTCCAGGGGTGGGTGCTGACAAGATGCCCAGTGTTCCCCGCAAGGTGACAGCATCCTCGTTCCAGAGCAGCTGCATGCCACCCCCCCCCCAAGCCCTGACCTCACACTGAGGTCTCTAACTTCCAGTGCCAAACCAGCAGAAGACCTTCAGATGGGCCAAGATCTGCCCAAGGTCGCTCAGCCAGGAAGCAGGAGAGTTTGATTTAAAATCTCCTTCTCGAGACTCAGAATCCTGCTGTGGTTTAGTAGGAGGTCCTTGAAGAAGAAGCCGCAGCTCTCCTGGTGGACTTGTGTGGTGGGGAGCGGAGGGCGTGACCGTGCAGGGGGAGTCATCGTAGGTATAGCCCCTGCTACGGTATCTGAGACTCGGCCGCTGGGGCGGGGACTGGAGATCTCTGCTCCTCTCTTGAGCCCGGCTCTTCTCACACTCGTGGGGAGTCTAACAAAGCTGGCCGGTGAATGACTTTTAAAAGGTCATTTAAATTTGTTTTTTCCTTTTAAAGTGACCCCACTTTTGTAAATCGATTATGTTTTCTAGACCTCCCTATGGCAGCTGGGGGGCCGGGGCGGGGAGCACGTAACTTTGCTGAGGGGCCAGGACTGGGACACAGTCTCCTGACCCCCCGTTCAGAGATCTCTTCACCGGTGCTTCTCCTTTGTTCTGCTCTCTGGTTCTGAAAACAGGAGAAAGGGGCACCTGTTGTCACTGTTTGCTCAGCCAAGGCACAGAGCATGGCAGTGAACAGGGACCCCCACCTGGCTTCTGGGCCGGTTCACCTTCTCTCCACAGTGCATCCTGGGTCGGAGGAGGCAGGAGCGCTGCAGGCCATGGCTGGAAGGTGCCCTTAAGGTGCCACCTCCTGGGCTTGCCCCTGCCCCCCCCCATCTTGCAGCCTGCAGGGGAAGTCATCCTGAGAGTGCAGGGTGCTCAGTGGGTGGAGGGGGGGCTCGCTAGTGCTCCACCTGTCACTGTTCATCTCACCATGTCCTTGGCAGGGGAGAGGCTGAGCAAAGGATGAGTGATTTGGCGAAGACAAGAAAGCTCTGGAGCTTTGCCTAGCTTTCCCTAGAGCAGAACAGAACTGCTTCGCCTGAGCCCTGCTCTGCATTCAGCCGGTTTAGGTGAATATCAGGAATGTGAGTGGCCTCCAGGGCACCTGGCTGGGGAGCCAAGGTGTATGCTGAATTCTGGGCCAGCAGTTGAACACTCAGGCAACAATGTGTGGGGTGTATGTGTACGTGTGTTCATGGGGGACAGAGGGAGAGGGAGTAAGTTAGGGGAGCTTTGCCTAGGGATGGGAATAGTAGACAGGTTATCAATACTGGAGTCTAGCCATTTGCCCTGTTGTCATTCACCAACTGCAGCCTCAGACAGGACATTTAATTTCAATGGCCCTCAATTTCCTCTTCTGTAAAATAGAGATCATAACCGTCCCAGCCAGTTGCGAGACAAAAGTAAAATAGGTAAGTGCGTCCCCGCTAGGTGTCAGGAGATCATTATCCTGACGATACTGAATTTGAATGAGAGGCCCCAGACTCTGTTTTCATTTTGGGCTGAAAGAGTCGCTGCTTTCAATTCAACAAAGACATACTGAGTAGTTATTCTGCATCCAGCCCTGTTATCGATGCTGGAAGGGATTTGAGAAGGAAGATCCAGCTCCGATCCTTGTTTTCCAAAGTTTAGAATCTTGAGAGTTAGATGTCAGAAAAATGAAGACATCCGAATCTGGGTCTCGGCTTTGGCTTGTTACCATAAGCAGCTCTGTTGCTCTGTAATTCACATAGCCTGCAACTCGCCATTTAAAGTCAACAATTGAGCGGTTTCTAGTATGTTCACAGATGTATGCACCTATCACCACCATTACTTGTGGAACGTTTTCATCACCTCCAAAAAGAAACCCGGTTCCTCTTAGCAGTCATTCCTCAACCCCCTCATTCCTCCCAGCCCCTAGAAACCACGATCCACTTTCCATTTCTGTGGATTTACCCGTTGTGGGTATTTCAGACGAACCGTATCAGACAGGATGTGGCCTTTTGCATCTGGCTGTTTGTGTCCCATCACGATCTCTGGGCTCATGGTGTTGTAGCGTGTGCGAGGACGTCATGCCCTTTTATGGCTGAATAATATTCCAGTGTGTCGATAGGCCACATGTTACTTACACATTCACTGGTTAACGGACGTTGGAGTGTTTTCCCGCTTTTTGGCTATTGTAACACTGCTCTGAACATGCATGTACAAGTTTTTGTGTGGACCTGTGTTCTCATTTCTCTTGGGTATATTTCTAGGAGTGGAATCTCTGGGTTATCTGGTAATTCTGTGTTTAACTTTTTGAGGAATTGCCAAACTGTTTTGCAAAGGGGCTACACCATTTTACACTCCCGCCCTCCGTGATTTCTCCGCCTATCTTGTGTAGTTTTGATTTGCATTTCCCTAAAGGTATGTCAAATATCTTTTCATGTGCTGATTGGGCATTTGTATATCTTCTTTGGAGAAATACCTGTTCAGATCTGTTGCCCATTTTTAATTGGGTGATGTGTCTTTTTATTAAGTTGTGGGAGTCCTTTACGTATTCTAGACACAAGTCCCTTATCGTGTAGAGGATTTGCAGATCTCTTCTCCTTTATGTGGATTATCTCTTCCCTGTCTTGTTGGTGTCCTTGGAAGCAAAATATCTGAATCTGAATTGCGAAAAAAAAAAAAAGTCCATGTTAATTACATTGAAACCTCATTAATTTGGACTCTGGTAATTTGGAATTAGTCAGGGCAGAGGTTCAAAGTGCGTTCATTCTACGAACAGTGATGGAGACCGTTGGTGTCAAGGCCTGTGCCAGGCACCAAGGAGGGAGGGCTGGGTGGGGTGGTGCCTGCCTTTTCCGCCCACAGTCTGCAGCGTGGAGAACCCTTGCACATTATCCAGCCATCAAGGCTGAGCCCTGATGGCAGAGCCCCGGGGAAGGAAGAGCTAACGCTGCTATTCAGAAAAGGTTTACTAAGCAAATGAGCCCTGAAAACTATTTAGGAAAATAAAGTGCTTTTGAAGGCCCCTCAGTCCCCGGGATGGCTTTCATTTCTATGCTAACAGAAGATGCAGTTGGCCTGGTCCTATCCAGGGAGGAAATTTGGCTTGGTTGCTTCTGCTGCTGCTCCTTGTGGGGCCCAGGACATTCTCTCATCCTTGAACTTCATGATGACCTGGTGCGTAAACTGTTAGTGTCGCTATTGCTGTTTACAGACGAGGAAATGTTACTGGGGAAGTGACTTGCCCAAGGTGACAGCAGCTAATTGTTGGGTTGGGGTGTTGGAGGTGTTCTTCCTCCCGCATCGTGTTGCTGTGTTCTGTCTCCTGGATTCCAGCCCCGACCCGACACCAGCAGGGTAAACATGGTGTCTTCCCTAAGACAGGAGTGATGCTTCCTGGCCCGATGGGAAAGCTTGTCACCTACGTTACCCAGAATCAACATATGGCATCACTCTTGCAGCCTGAGGAACAAGCGTGTTGTTGGCCTCCCCTCTCCATCAGGCCTCACCCTCCAGCAATAGGCTAAGACTGCTTGCCCCCGCCTGCTGTCAGACGCTCCGTGGGTCCCAGTGGCTCCTGGCGCATCTCTAACTCTGACGGTCCAGTACTCTGTGGAGTCCTGATGTGGAAAAAATGTGCCACCCTCACAGGGAAGGAATCAGGGCTGCCTTCTAGGCTCAGGATCCAAAAGAAAACCTCTCTCTTGTTTTCACTTGTTCTTTGTTGCATTCTCTCCAGGATTTGAGTCCAAGCATAGTGTGATATTCATGAGTCATGCTGGACCCCAAATCATTTTTCTTCCCGCCAGTTCTTAAACTCTTAAACCAAGTTGACCATCACTCTTTTCTCTCAGGGCAAATGGCCTCTCTTGTGTCTTCGCAGTCACGCCAATGGATCCCAGTAGTCCCACCCCATGGATCTTCCAGATTTTCCATTGTCCTGATGTGAGCACACGGCTCAGATTCCGACCCTGGGACATGTGGGCAGTTTCATCATTTCAGAGGCAGGAAGCATGTTTAGTGGAGTGTCTGGGCTCACCACACCTGGGGCTGTGACCCGGGCAAGGCTGCCACGGGCACCTTCTCTGCAGGCTTTATGCGGCCTGCATAACTCAGCTCCCTTTCCACCTTTGCCTCTCACTGTACCAGACACCTGCAGCCAGACGTCCAACCTCTGCTCAGCTCATTTCCTGCCTGAAGAACACAGTTCAGTGGAGCTGATTTTTCTGCTCTTGAAGGAGGGACAGAATTCCACCCTTGAGTGAGCCCAGTGTACTTGCTCATCAGCTCAATGGCCCGTGAGTGTCTCATTGGTGGCACGGCGGCAGCATCAGATGGGGCTGCCTCCTCTCCCAGAGTGGGCCCGAGAGGCCCCTGGAGACACATCCTTGGCTATCAGGAGCCACCAGCCCTGCAGAGACACCAACAGATTCCCTGAAAGCAGCCTCTGGGGAGACAGAATGGAGAGGGCTGCTAGGCAGGGCCTGGCGTGTTTTGTGTACTGGGCCGTGATACCTGTCTTGAGGCTTTCTGGAAGGTGGTGTGGCCCACTGGAAGGAGAATGGGCTTCTTGCCAAAGCCTGGCTTTAGTTTTCTCTGGCAGTGTGTAAGAAGTCCTCTTACTTCTCTGAGCCTCAGGTAACTTATCTGTAAAATGTGGGTAATAGTACTACCCATCTCACGGGGGTTTAAGAGGCAAAACTATGTAACGTATGGAAAATTCCGAGGATGGTGCATGGCCCAGGGAGGCCTCAGTAACTGTTAGTCTCTCTTTATCCATCATCTGTCCACCTCCAAAGCTATAAAAGGGAGAAGCGCTCTGGGGTCAGGCGGCAGCAGTGAAACCTGTCTCCCAGCCCTCTCTGTTTTATTTTTGGGGTTCCAAAATAAGACTCCGTCTCCAGAAAGGAGGAGAGCTACATTTAAACACGGGTCTTCCCTCTCGGGCACGGAGCCACCGGTCTTCCTCCCTCTGCGGTGACCAGAGGGCCGTTACCAAGTCTCACTTGTCTGTGGAGGAGAGGTTGGATGGGGGGACATGCGGATTCCACGGGGGTCCTTCTCTCGGACTTGCGGCGACAGGCTTTCTCCCCTCCCACCTGCACTGGATGCAGTTGGAAAACAAGAAGGGAACCTGTAGCCTCGGGCTTTTCCACCAGAGCTCTCCTTGGCAGTACCTTAATGGAAGATTTTGCAAATTCCTTACAACGTATGGAATTGACAGCGTGGAGATGGGTATCATCACCAGCAGTGGGGAGCCATGCAGAATATGTGGCATTCCCTGTAGCCCCTCACTTCACTGGAGGAATGATCTCCAGCACCAGCAGTCCAAGCTTCAGGATGGTGTAGCCCTGCATGCAGGATGAAGGTTGGGCTGAGATGCCTGCCAGGGGAATTGTCCTCGGCCTCCTGGAGACCCCTGCAGATCCATGTTCCTGGACATCCCTTACTCTCATTGCAACATGATCGCTGCTCCTTCCCCCACCCTGGAGCAGGGCAGCACGTTGTTCAGTGCAACAGGACGCAGCACGGCTGCAAGACCTCCCCTCCACTCCGCCCCCACCTTTGGCTATCTGCCTTGCTTTTCTCAGTCTGAGGACCTAGGGGGGCTCCGTGCCTAACATCTGCGTTTCTGAAGTGCTTCAGCAAACTAGCTGCTTGATGCTGGAGACTTCTGAGGACCTCTTCATGCTTTGCCTGCATTGTCTTATCCCGAAGGCTCTAAGCCAGCACTGCACAAATGTTAAAAGAAGCCAGCACTAAACCTATAGAGTCTAGTAGGGTATGACCTGCTTTGGAGTAAAGGGTACCATGGTCACCTAAGTTTGGGAAATGGTGCATGTTATATTCCACTCTTAGCAGCACCGAATCAGGGCCTCAGCAAGGCCCAGGACTGTCACGAGGCCTCTGAGAAATCCTGCCGTGAAGACAACTGCTTAGCTTTGTTCCTTGGAATTATTTAAATATCAAACCTGGAACACTTAATAACAGTTGAGTCTCTCTCAAATAGATAGGCCATATATGACATAGAGTGAAACATTGCAGAAGATAAAGGGAGTAGCTGAAGATAATCACCGGATGTTAATTGGTCTACATAGGCATAAGTAAGTGAGGATGTCTTGGGTGTCTTACCTAATAACGTCTCATGGGACACTGCTGTTCCACAAAGTGCAGCCTGGGTAATGCTGCTTGTATGCAATTCACTCATTTACTTTATTAAAAGATTTTATTTATTTATTTATTTAAGGGGGCAGGGGAAGAGCAGGGAGAGAGGGACAAGCAGACTCCGTGCTGAGCGCAGAGCTTGACCTGGGGCTCAATGCCATGACCTTGGGATCATGACCTGAGCTGGAATCGAGTCAGCAGCCCCACTGACTGAGCCACCCAGACGCCCCTGTTTGAATGCAATTTAGAGAGCACCTAATTGCCAGGCACAGCGTGAGGCACATGGGATACAGTGGAGAACAAAACAAACGTGGTGGTGTGGGCCCTAACGTGGCAGGAGGACTAGCAAGGAGACAGGACAAACACTTTGCAATAGGCATGTGCCATGTGTTACAGAAGGGTGGGCCCAGGGCCCGGGGGATGGGGATGGTGAATAGCACCGGCACATTATCTTGTCTAGGGGGTCACAGATGACCTTCCTAAGACATTGCTATTTATTGTGAAACTTTTTTTTTGATGTAAAGTTCGATAATTCATTATTTGCATATAACACCCAGTGCACCATGCAATACGTGCCTTCCTTAATACCCATCACCAGCCTATCCCATTCCCCCACCCCCGTCCCCTCTGAAGCCCTCAGTTTGTTTCTCAGAGTCCATAGTCTCTCATGCTTCATTCCCCCTTCTGATTACCCCCCCTTTCTTTATCCCTTTCTTCTCCTACCAATCTTCCTAGTTCTTATGTTCCATAGATGAGAGAAACCATATGATATTGTCTTTCTCTGCTTGACTTATTTCACTTAGCATTATCTCCTCCAGTGCCGTCCAAGTTGCAGCAAATGTTGAGAAATCGTTCTTTCTGATGGCTGAGTAATACTCCATTGTATATATGGACCACATCTTCTTAATCCAGTCATCTGTTGAAGGGTGTCTCTGCTCCTTCCACGATTTAGCTATTGTGGACAGTGCTGCTGTGAACATTGGGGTGCATATGGCCCTTCTCTTCACTACGTCTTTATCTTTGGGGTAAATACCCAGTAGTGCAATGGCTGGATCATAGGGTAGCTCAACTTTTAACTTTTTAAGGGACCTCCACACTGTTTTCCAGAGTGGCTGTACCAACTTGCATTCCCACCAACAATGTAGGAGGGATCCCCTTTCTCCACATCCTCTCCAGCAATTGTTGTTTCTTGCCTTGTCAATTTTTGCCATTCTAACTGGCGTAAGGTGGTATCTTAGTGTGGTTTTGATTTGAATTTCCCTGATGGCTAATGATTTTGAACATTTTTTCATGTGTCTGTTAGCCATTTGTATGTCTTCATTGGAAAAGTGTCTGTTCATATCTTCTGCCCATTTTATGATTTGTTTATTTGTTTCTCGTGTATTGAGTTTGAGAAGCTCTTTGTAGATCTTGGATACCAGTCTTTTATCTGTAGTATCATTTGCAAATATATTCTCCCATTCCGTGGTCTGCCTCTTAGTTTTTTGACTGTTTCCTTGGCTGTGCAGAAGCTTTTTATCTTGATGAAGTCCCACAAGTTCATTTTATCTTTTGTTTCTCTTGCCTTTGGAGATGTATCATGAAAAAGGTTGCTGTGGCCGATGTCGTAGAGGTTGCTGCCTATGCTCTCCTCTAGGATTTTGATGGATTCCTGTCTCACATCGAGGTCTTTCATCCATTTAGAGTTTATCTTTGTGTATGGTGTGAGAGAGTGGTCAAGTTTCATTCTTCTGCATGTAGCTGTCCAATTTTCCCAGCACCATTTATTGAAGAGACTGTCTTTTTTCCACTGGATGTTTTTTCCTGCTTTATCAAAGATTAGTTGCCCAAAGAGCCGAGGGTCCGTTTCTGGGTTCTCTATTGTATTGTGAAACTTGAAACGTGAGGATGGCTGGCCGGACAAGAGAGGGGGAGAGGAGAACTTTCTGGGCAGAGGAAATAGGATGTGCCAATGGCCAGAATTGAGAGCTGCTTTTGGTTGCAAGTAACAGAAAACCAAACCCAAAGCAGCTTAATGGATAAGAAAATACATCGGCTTTCACAACAGGAAGGGTACAGGTGGGCGGGCGTCGTTGTTGGTTGTCTCCGTGAAGGCGGCAGAGACTCAAGTTTTTTTCCATCTCTCTTTTTTTTTTATATAATTTTTATTTTGTTATATTAGTCACCATACAGTACATCCCCAGTTTTTGATGCAATGTTCCATGATTCATTATTTGCGTATAACACCCAGCGCACCATGCAATACGTGCCCTCCTTAATACCCATCACCAGCCTATCCCATTCCCCCACTCCCCTCCCCTCTGAAGCCCTCAGTTTGTTTCCCAGAGTCCACAGTCTCTCATGGTTCATTCCCCCTTCTGTTTACCCACCCTTCATTCTTCCCTCGTTTTTCTCCATCTCTTGACTCGGTTGGCCATGGCATCGGCTTTGTCCTGAGGTTGGCTCCCCCTCATACTGTGGGCTTTCAGTAGCAATTTTTTCAAGTCTATCAGGACTGAGAACCAGGCAGAGTTCTCTCTCTGCAAGTTTTAATGGGCCAATTTGGAGCAACCTAACCACCCTGAACCAATTATTGTCACAGGGGAATGCCTGGCTCTGAATGGCTTAGTCTGGATTCTTACAAGAAAAACACTGGTAAGGGATTCCTGCGCTTGACTTAGACCAGAAATCACCAAACTTTCTCCATAAAGGGCTAGATAGTAAATATTTTTGGCTTGGTGGGCCATACAGCCTTTGCAAATGGTGCTTTGTAGCACAAAAAGCAGCCACAGACAAAACCCACTTAGGGTGAGCCTAGCAGTGTTCCAATAAAACTCTCCTTATGGATATTAATATTTTTATATCATTTTCATGTGTCATGAAATAGTCGTCTTCTTTTGATTTTTTTTCCAACCATTTTAAAATGCCAAAATTCTTGGCTTGCTGGTCATCCGAGAAACCTCACAAAAAATGGGTGGCAGGGGGCGCCTGGGTGGCACAGCGGTTAAGCATCTGCCTTCGGCTCAGGGCGTGATCCTGGCGTTACGGGATCGAGCCCCACATCAGGCTCTTCCGCTATGGGCCTGCTTCTTCCTCTCCCACTCCCCCTGCTTGTGTTCCCTCTCTCGCTGGCTGTCTCTATCTCTGTCAAATAAATAAATAAAATCTTTAAAAAGAAAAAAAAATGGGTGGCAGGCTAGATTCAGCTCACGGGCCACATAACACGCTGACCTCGGACTGAGATGAATCAGCACTCATTCCTGGAGCAGGGTTCAGTCCCTAAACCACGATGCTGTACACAGGGTGGGAGGGGTGGAATGGATCGGGAGTCAACCTCAGGGTCCTTCACAGGTACTTTTGAGGGTCTGCGGGAAGTCCGGTGGCTCGACTGTGGAGACCGAGCATTTCAGCATCAGGGCCACGCCTCATGGTACACAAAGCCTTCGTGAACAGCTCATGGGCAGCCCTTCCCTTCTCCCTGCCTGGGGGCCAGCCCGACGCCTTCCCAGCTTAACTAAGATACCATTTGAAGGATTCATTTTGGAAAATTGTGGCTGGGTGATCTCCCTGTCATTTCCCAGTAACGTCAAAATCCATGCATGTTAGCAGGGTCTTCGTGAACACAGGGCCCCCACCTTTGTTGCTAGACCCTAAGGAGTGGCTGCAATTAGTAAGTAGTCACTGGAACACTCACCAGGTTTGCAGCCCCCCTGGGTGCAGTAGGGGAAGCAGAAAGAGTTGAATGATTTTCCTTTATAGCGAAGGCGTGGCATGCAAAACAAACACACAAATCTTTCCAAACTCTGCAGCACGGAGCCACCCGGATGACAGTGGCATGATAAAACGACCTCAAGCCCAGCATCTATTTATGCCACACAGTGAAAGTTAATGAGGGCTGACCCCCAGCAAAACTGGAAGTCAACCAACGTGCAGCTTCGGGCTCCAGCCACCCTTTCGGAAGATGTGTTTCCTCTGTCAGTGGCCAACTCTTTCCCAGCCCCATCACCCTATCAGGCTCTCTGTCCTCTCTGACCTTGCTCCATCCTTTATAAACAAGGACCCGTCCTTGGCCAGTCCCACTGGAGACCGGTTGGTGCGGTGTACTTTGTTTGGAATTTCAGTTGTGTTTCTTTCTCACGTTGTGTATACGTTTTGGTATTTTATGCTTAATTTTATATTTTACGCAATGAGACTTTGTCTCTGGAGCAGATAATTTCAGGCCAAAGCAAGCGCATGTTGGGGATTGATTTGGAGCTGGGAGAGAAAGGGCAGAAATCACAGCAATATTAAACAGTGTTTGGGTTTTAACTTCATTGTTTATAGAGTGCCCGTGCACACATGCACACACACATGCACACGCACGTGCACACAGTTTCTCACAAAACCGTGTAAGGTAGTAAGGCTATGACAATGTTGTCACCATTATACCCATTTTACAGGTGAAGAAACTGAGGCTCAGAGAGACTAGAAGTGCTGAGTTGCTCTGTAGCTAGTGTGTTGGGACAGAGAGTTGAGAGTTGAACTAGAAGTTCAGACTGTGTCAAAATGTATGCTTTTTCCATTGAGATGCTGCCCTTTCCTAGCCTCCGGCCATCCTCACTTCTCTCTAAGTCTTCTGTTCATCAGGACAGCGTGAAGATAAATCTAGTTAGGAACTTTTATAACTAACTGATTCATGTAGATAATCCCAAGGCTGATTGGGCTATAGCTATTGAAGTTTTGTCCATCCTCCTTCCCTCTCTTCCTCTTTTCCTCCCTCCCTTCCTTCCTTCTTTCCTTCCTTCCTTCCTTCCTAGCTCTTGGGGATAGGAATAATAAACACTGTGAATATGTGCTGTCACTGGCTTCTAGTCATTCATTTATTCAATCAGCATTTGTTGGGCACCTACCACATGCTAGGCTCTGTGCTAGATACTAGGGATGTGAAGAGGAGAACTATATTCCCCAGCCTCTCATAAACAGACGATGACCATGCAATGCCTAAAGATAGGGATGGATATTCGGGCAGGAAACAGTGGCTCATGGGAAAGGGCATCCAACCCAGGCTCAGAAGGTCAAGAAAGGAGTTGGTCCAAAAGCTGAATTTGGTGAATAGGCCAGAATATGCAATTAAAAGACATCCACTCAAAGCAGGAGTGTGTACGTGCATGCGTGTATGTGTGTGTGGTGTGTGCGTGTTTTACACGGGAGAAATGAGAGCATGTTATATTCTAAGCGGAAAGAGGGATGGGAAGGTGGAGTTACAAGAGAAAACATGTGAGGAGTGGAGAAGGGTCGGAGCTAGGAGATTGCTGGAAGGACTTTTTTTTTTTTTTTTTTTTGGTTAAGATTTTATTTATTTATTTGACACAGAGAGACAGCCAGCGAGAGAGGGAACACAAGCAGGGGGAGTGGGAGAGGAAGAAGCAGGCTCCCAGCAGAGGAGCCTGATGTGGGGTTCGATCCCAGAACACTGGGATCACGCCCTGAGCCAAAGGCAGATGCTTAATGACTGAGCCACCCAGGCACCCCCATGGAAGGACTGGTCTTAACAGGTGAGGGGATCTCTTCCCTTTGGACAGTAAAGAGAATTGGTATAAATATTGATGCATTCATTCACTCATCTAGTCATATTAACTCATTACATCTGTATTGAATGCTGTGATGTGCCAGCATTACTATGCTAGGTAATGAGGATATAAAGTTGAAAATAATGAATTCAGTACATATTTGCCGAGCATCTATCTACTGTGTGCCATCCTAACAATAATAGCAATATGTATTAAGTGTTTATCGTGGTGTTGTTTTCATTTGAAGATTTTAGCATCTATTATTTCATTTAATCATCATAACGGTGTATGCTAATGTTATTACAATTTTTAGATGGTTAAACTGAGATGTAGAGATTAGGTAACCTGCCCGATGTTACATAGCTAGTAAGTGGCAGAGGTAGGCTTTGAGCCCAGGCAGCCTGTGCTCTGAAGCCCGTGCTTGTAAGCACTGAGTATGCTATCTCAAGAAGCTTGCAGGCCCAGGGGGGTGGACAGATGTGCAGGCAAACAATTAAAATACAACAGATGTCTATTTCTGACAGTATGGTTGACTAGATAAACTGAAGACTCCTCTCCCAGAAAATACCAAAAAGTACTGGATCAAATATAATAACAAACCTTTGAACACTAGCTGAACAAGAAGGAAAGTAAGGAAAACCACAAGGGACTAAAAATGAAGAGAAAGCAGAAAAGCAAGTGGTAAGCATGTAAATTGATGCTGTGGCAGCCTGGAGTGGGGATGGGGGGTGGGGTATTGCTAGTCTCCAGATTCAAGGAGTTTGGATTTCATTGGCCATGAAGAGGTAGGAGGCAAGACCTTGGAACTGCATAAGATAGAGAGGTAGAACTGAGAATCCCACATAAAGACGATGCCCTCAGTGAAATGGGACTTATAAAATAGCCCACTCTTAAGCACAGGGTGATAACTTGGGCACTGAATGAGAAAAAATGGTCTCTCTGAGACTTTATAACCACGGGGTACCCTTAATGGGTTTGAGGTTTGAATTTATACTTCCTGCTGGCCCAAGAATTACCAAGTTGCAACATCGGTATAAAAAGTGGTAACAGGCTGGTAATGCTCCTGAAGTTTCTCATAAGCTAAGCAGAGCTCCACAAATGGACAAATCTTGAACCCTGGCTGCAAAGGATTTCCACAGATAAAGCCCGTGTACAGGAGTTAGCAGGTGCAACAGATGTCAGGATTAGACCCTCAAGAACTACAACTCAGAAACAGTATGTTAGACCAGGTGGACTTAACAGACATTTACAGAACAATCCATCCAGCAGCAGCAGAATACACATTCTTCTCAAGGGCACATTGGACATTTTCCAGGATAGATCATATGTTAGGCCCCAAAACAAGTCTTAATAAATTTGAGAAAGTTGAAATCATAGCAAGCATTTTTTTTAACCATAACGGTATGAAACTAGAAACAAGTTACAAAAACAAAACTGGAAAATTCATGAATATGTGGAGATGAAAAAACATACTATTGAACAACCAACAGGTCAAAGAAGAAAATTAAAGAGAAAAAATATCTTGAGACAAATGAAAATGGAAATACAATATACGAAACCTGTGGGATGCAGCAAAAGCAGTTCTAACAGGAAAGTTTACAGTGATAAACCCCTACATTGAGAAAAAAGAAGGATCTCAAAGAAACAATCTAATTTAACAACTCAACGAGAAAAAGAAGAACAAACTTAGCTCAAAGTTAGTAGAGGAAAAGAAATAACAAAGCTCAGAGCAGAAATAAGTGAAATAGAGATGAAAAAGATGGTAGAAATGATCAGTGAAACTAAGAGTTGGTTCTTTGGAATGATGAAACAGACAAAGCTTTACCTACTCTTACCAAGAAAAATAGAACTAAAAAAAAAATTAGATATGAAAGAGACATTACAGCTGATACCACAGAAATACAAAGTAGCATGAGATTACTACCAACAATTACACACAAATTGGATAACCTAGAAGAAATGAGTAAATTCCCAGGAACATACCATTTATAAGACTGAACCATGGAGAAATAGAAAATCTGAACAGACCAGGTACTGGTAAGGAGATCGAATTAGTAATCAAAAACCTCCCAATAAACAAAAGTCCAGGACCAGATGGCTTCTGTGGTAAATTCTCCCAAACATTTGAAGAATTAATACCAACCCTTCACAAACTCTTCTAAAAAGTAGAAGAGGAGAGAGCATGTCCAATCTCACTTTGCAAGGCTGTACCTCATTACCTGAGACCAAAATCAGACAAGGACACTACAAGAAAAAAAAAATTATAAGCCAATATCCCTAATTAATGTAGATGCAGAAATCCTCAGTGTGACATTTGCAAACTGAATTCAATAGTACATTAAAAGGATTGTACATCATGATCAAATGGGATTTATTCCAGGGATGCAAGGATGGTTCAATATCTGCAAATTAACCAGTATAATATATCACATTAATACAAGGAAAGGCTAAAAATCATAGGATCATTTCAGTAGATGCAGACATCCTTTCATGAATAAAAACTCAACAGACTGAGTATAGAAGAAGCGTACCTTAACATAATAAAAGCCATATGCGACAAGCCCACAGCTAACATCATACTCATTGGTGAAAAGCTGCAAGATTTCCTCTAAGATCAGGAATAAGACAAGGATGCCCATTCTTATTACTTTTGTTCGGCATGGTACTAGAACTCCTATCCAGAGTGATTAGGCAAGAAAAAGAAATAAAGGGCATCCAAATCAGAGGAAGAAATAAAATTATCTTTATTTGCAGATGACAAGATATTATATATAGAAAACCCTAAAGACTTTGCCCAAAAAAAAACTGTTAAAACTATAAACAAATTTAGTAAAGTTGCAGGATACAGAATCAACATACAAAAATTTATCGCATTTCTGTACACTAGCAGTGACCTATCAAAAAGCAAAATTAAGAAAATAATTTCATTTATAATAGTATCAAAGAATAAAATACTTAGGAATAAATTTAGCAAAGATGGTGAAAAATCTGTACACTGAAAACTACAAGAAATTCATGAAAGAAATTAAAGAAGACAAATGGAAAGATGTTCCGAGCTCGTGGGTTGGAAGAATTAATATTGTTGTAATACCCATACCACTCAAAACAATCAATAGATTCAGAGCAATTCCTGTCAAAATTCCATGGCAATTTTTACAGAAATAGAAAAACAATCCTAAAACTTGTATGAAACTACAAAAGATCCCGAGTAGCCAAAGTAAAAAGCTGGAGGCTTTATACTCTATTTCAAACTGTATTCCAAAGCTATAGTGATCAGAACACTGTAGTACTGACTTCAAAATGGTCACATAGATGAATGGAACATAATAGCTAAAAATAAACCCATGCATATATGGTCAATTAATTTCTAAGAAAGGAGCCAAGAATATAGTCTCTTCAATAAATGGTGTTGAGAAAACTACAGCCACACGCCAAAGGATGAAACTGGACTTGTGTTTTACACCAGACATAAAATTAACTCAAAATGGATTAAAGACTTAAATTTTAAGAATTGAAACTCTAGGGTCGGTGGGTATCTCAGTTGGTTAAGCATCTGACTCTTGATTTCAGCTCAGATCATGATCTCAGGGTCATGAGATCAAGCCCTGTGTTGGGCTCCATGCTGGTACATGGAACCTAATTGGGATTCTCTCCCTATCCCGCTCCCTCTTTCCACCCTGTCCTCTTTCTCCCTCTCTCTAAAAAAGAAGAAAGAAAGAAAGAAAGAAAGAAAGAAAGAAAGAAAGAAAGAAAGAAAGAAAGAAAGAAAGAAGAAAGAAAGAAAGGAAGAAAGAAAGAAAGAAAAAGAAAACAGAGGGTAAACTCCTTGACATCGATCTTTGTAATAATTTTTTGGGTTTGAGACCAAAAGCAATGGCACAGTTGAGACTACATCAAACTAAAAACCTTTTGCAAAGAAAACCATCAACAAAATGAAAAGACACCTTGTAGAAGAGGAGAGAATATTTTCAAATCATATTCATAAGGGGTTAATATCCAAAATATAGAAAGAACTCCCACAACTCAATAGCAAAACAAAACAAAATAACCCCAATCTGATTAAAATTGGGCAGAGGAACTGAATAGACATACAAATAGCCAACAGGCAGTCTGAAGGCAGAATTTCTTCTTCCTTGGGAATCTTAATTTTTTTCTTATGAGGCCTTCAACTGATTGAATGAGGCCTACCCACATTATGGAAAGTAATCTGCTTTATTCAAAGTCTGTTGATTTAAATGCTAATCACATCCTAAAAAATGTATTCACAGTGACATCTAGATTGGTATTTGACCAAATATCTGGATACCATCACCAACCTGACATACAGAATTAACCGTCACAAAGTGGGACCTGATAGTCAATATTCTATGATCGGGAAGGCTAGGTAGGAGAGTGTGGAGTCAGAGATGCAATGGTAGGATCGAGGCAAAGGGTTAGTGAGCCACATGGTGGCTCAGCTGAGGGTGGGTGAATGAATGAATGGATGAATGAATGGATGAAAATCTAAGTGACACAGACAGACTAGCATGCTTGGCCCCTTTGCCACTGATGGAGAGGCGATAAAGAGGTAGGTACAGGTGGAGTTGGGGGAGGAGGATGAGGGAGCCCAGCGGTTGGTTCCTCCTTCCCACCCCCTTCTCTGCCCTGGGCACCCTGGGGTGGTTTATGTTTTCAGTATTTTTAACTTCATTTGAGTTGGTATCAGATGAGGGGCTTGTAACATGGCAGCTCCTTATCCCATGTTCCAGAACGTCCCTGGGCCTCTACTTCTTTGCACCTGATCTGTTGATGAGCCTGGGACCCCAGCTTCCCAGAACCTTCTGTGGATTGAAGAATCTGAACTCTCACATGTGAAACCACATAGAAGCCACACAGAAGCTCCCCTAAGAGGGAAAACGTGTGTGGAGGAAAATGTTGGGGATGTGCCAGAGATGCAGCTGGAGTTGGGCGGCTGAGGGGAGGGGAGTTAGTCTCCGCTCTTCCCTTTGCCACCTGTGTGACTTGAGCAGACCTAGGCTAACAGTCCTTGCCCCTTAGACCTCGCCAGATTATCTAAGGATCTAATGAGTTCACTTTGCAAATTATAAAACATGACAACGACAGGTACTATTTGTAGATGCTTAACGTACGCACAGAGCATAGAAAAGGGGAATTTCCATCGTCCCGGTTGGAGTGGGATGGGGTATGATGAGATGCTGACGTCATCTCAGGGAAAACCTTTCCCAAGCACCTGCTGGGTACATGATATGCGGCTGCTTATTTAAACCCCTTGGCAACCCTAATGACAACCATTGGGTCAGGCAAACCAAGTACGTTGCCTGAGGGCAGACACTGTGTGGTGGAGCAGAAATTGGAGCTTGGGAGGGCCTGACCGTCTCCCAACCACACACCGTACCCCGTTGGGGTATTTGTGAAGTGTTCTTATTGTTGTCGTGAGGGCCTGGAGATGTAATGCACGGCATAGTGATTATAATCAACAGTGCTGTCCTGTAAACTTCCAAGTTGCTAAGAGACTAGATCTTCACTGTTCTCACCACGAAGAGGGGTGGTGAGTGCTGGTGGTGCTTGCTGACACTGCAGTGGTTATCATACTGCAGTACCAGAATGTCTTCACCCACGTGCCCTCCGCCGGAAACTAGCACCATGTGCTATGTCAATTATGTATCCATAACAAAAAATAAAAATGAAATAGCGTCGTTCGGGTCAGGCCGAGCCTCTTTTGCTACCTGGTTGTTACTAGGTAGACAGTAGACCACATGATCCAATGGCAGGCTGGGAGGACTTCCCTGAGAAGGTGCTTTGGTTTGTCTGCGAACCGGGCCATGATGGCCTTCTTCTTCTTTCTTCAATATTTTATTTATTTGAGAGAGAGAGAGAGCATGAGCTGGGGGAAGGGCAGAAGGAGAGGGCGAAGCAGACGCCCCACTGATCAGGGAGCCCAATGTGGGCTCGATCCCAGGACCTGGAGGTCACGACGGAGCTGAAAGCAGATGCTTAACTGACTAAGCCACCCGGGTGTCCCTAAGGCCTTCTTATTAAGTGTGTTAACGAGGGACACTTGGGTGGCTCAGTCAGTTTTGTGGCCAACTCTTGATTTCAGCTCCGGTCATGAGATCGAGCCTTGTGCTGGGTTCCACGCTGAGCACAGAGCCTGCTTGGGATTCTCTCTCTCCTTTCCCTCTGCTCCTCCCCCCACTTGCTATATATATATATATATACAAAGAAAGAAAGAAAGAAAGAAAGAAAGAAAGAAAGAAAGAAAGAAAGAAAGAAAGAAAGGGTTAATAATACTTACTAAACATGTCAGAGAAAGGCCAGCCTCCAAGTGTTTTCCAGGCGCTAAGCCTGCCCTGAATTGTCAGTTCTGGTATGGCCGTGTAGACGCCGCTGCAGTGCCCTCTGACGAGTTCATGAATTAAACATGTGGGGGGGTGGCTGGTAAAATGGACCCATGCTCGTGTCTCTGCTGCGCCTCTGGGACCCACGTGGGACACAGTGGCAGGCAGGCAGGCAGGCAGTGGCCCAGAGCTGGAGAGAGGGCTGCGTGTCCCCTCGCAGCTGGGGGCTGGCCTCTACGCAGTCTCCCGCCCACTGGGCTTTGCAGAAGCGGATCTGAAGCTCCCCTTCCTTTTTGCCAGACCTCATTAGGCCACCTAAAGGATTAGTGGCCTTTACAGAAGTGACAGCCTCCACCTCTCCTCCCGTCTCCGTCGCCAAGGTGGGAGGCTCGCCCGATGATCTTGAAGGGGAATTAGGCTGCGTGAGTGACCTACCGCTGTGTAACAGATCTTCCTGAAACTTAGTGACTGAAAACAGTGTTTGTTATCTTGTGCGATTCCTGGGGGGCAGGAATCCAGGAGCCACTTAGCTGGGTGGTTCTGGCTCAGAGTCTCCCACAAGGCTGCCGTGGAGGCGTTGACCGTGGCCACGGTCAGCTCCAAGCTCACACACGTGGCTGTTGGCAGACCTCGGTTTCTTGCTGGCTGTGGACTGGAGGCTTTAGCCCCTGACCATGTGCGTCTCTCCGTAGGGTTGGTCACAGCACAGCAGCTCGCTTTCCCCAGAGCGGGAGGGGTGAAGGTGGTGGTGGTGGTGGTGCCTCCCAGTCCCACCCTGAGACAGACCACAGTGTGAGAAGTGACATCCATCACTTCTGTCAATTGCTATCGGGCAGATCAGCCCCCGGAAGGTGTGAGGGGTATGAATGCCAGGAGGCTGAGATGGTCAGGGCCACCTGGGGGCTGGCTAGCACACAGCCTAGCAGAGACTTGTACTGGGAGAGCTGCTAGGGAACTAGAAACTTCACCTGGAGGTCCGCCCTACGATTCTAAAGATGTTGTTACAGGTTTCTCAGCTAGTACCTTTGAGATCAGGTTCAAGTCCCTTCAAATGGCCTAAAAGCCCCCTCACAGCCCACCCCCCTCATCACCAACAACTCCAGCTTCATTTTCTCCCTTCTTTCCAATCACCCCAGGTCCCAGCTTGGGACAACTTGGTTTCATGTCTCTGCCTGTGGACCAGGAATTTCCCTTCCCCAGCCAGTCACTTGTATTTCACAACCCAGTTTAACGGTCTCCTGCTTTGTGAAGACTTCCTAGTTGACCCCCCAGAAAGAGGTCTCCCCCTGCACTCCAGCATCACTGTGTATACATACCTCTCCTACAGCACCCACTCATTCCACATGGGCGAGTATTGCTCAAGACGGAGCCGCGAACACAACAGATAAGATTCCTGCCCTCACTGAACCCTCCCGTTCATTGACTGACATTGCGGTGGGGACCCACACACCACAGAAAAGCAAGGAAGTGCAGAGTGTGCTGGATACTGATAAGTGCTATGGACCAAAATAAAGCACAGTAGGGTGAGGGAGAGGGTAAGGGACAGTGGGGACAGGGGGCTCTTTCTTGCTGGGTGCTCAGGGAAGGCTTGCTGCTACTGCGACACAGAGCAGAGACCGGAAGGACGTGAGGATTGACTTGGGGGGCTATCTGGGGACAATGTTCTGGACCTATCATGTTGGAGTATTTGCTTTCACTTCTACGTGTCGTTTCTGTATGCTGCTCGAGGGCAGGGACCGGGACTATGTCAGCTCCGCAACCCCCTTGCTTGGCATAGTGTCAGTGTTCGTCAGAGGCTTGAGGACGATGAATGTCCTTTTGGTAAGTGGGGGCTGACATGGGAGAGAGACAGGATCGGACACGCTGCAAACTCCCACAGACTCCGGGAGGACTGATGGGGGAGAAAACGAAGAGCCAGAAATTTGTTTTGAGGATTAAGGGCTCGCTCCGTAGACGTCCCTGTGTTTTATAGACAGGGGTGAAATGAACGTGAATTTAAATGAAGACTTTAGTCTGTCTTTAATGATGCAGTTATTAGACTGCATTTGGCAATGCGTCCCCTGACATAAAGTTTTAAAATCAGCCTTTTCAAACACTAAATTACCCTTTGGGTCTGCCAGCTCTAATGATAAATAAAGTGCAAGTTGACCTCGTTACCATCAGATTCATGGAGTGGGTTAACGTCTGGTAGATTAACCAGTCCTGGGTGCCGAGAAATGAAAGCTACAAAATGATAGATTTTGCTGGAGAACCAGGGGCTGGAGCCACATTTGCAACCAAGTTCATTACACAGGGGTGGATGAGCCTTTGTTTCTAGTCAACAGGAGCTCAGATCCCTCCACACTCTTGTAACAGATTGGCCTGCGGGTGCCCTTGGCTCAGGCAGTTCTGGAGTAGCAGACCCTTTGGAGGCAGGGAGGGGAGAAAGCTCTGACTTGGAAGAGGTGGGGCAAGATGTCTTTGTGAGTCCAGAGAGCAGGTTCCCTGGGAACCCTGTGCTTTTGGAGGGGTCTGTCCAGCCCTGCATGGGAAGCACCCTGTTGCTCGTCTGTCAGACTGGGGAGGGGTGAGTGCTTGCATGGTAGAAGGCGGCATCAGAACCTCCTTTGTGTGTTCCTTCAGGAGGGAGGGAAGGGCTTCAAGAAAGGTGTAGTTGACTGGAAATGGTTCTTCTTTCCCCCCTGAGACATCCCTGAGAGGTGTGAGTCTCATGACGCAGAGGAGGGAACAACCGCCTTCGGAGGAGATGGTCCATAGGCCTGTGTGAGCCAAGAAGAAGGCAGAGTAGAGGAGAACCCCCACAGGCCTGTCTCTCCTCATCCTGAAAGCCTAGACAGGCAGGGTGGTCAGGACAGGGCAAAGGAGGGGAGACAATATCAGGAAGGTGTCCCCTTTCAATTACAAATACCCTGGTGGGCTGGTGGTGAAGGAAGAGAGAGAGTTGAGTTGATTGCCAGCCAAAGGCAGGAAGACATGGATGCCTCGTATTGGCCACCAGACATTCTAGAACATGGAGGCCGCTGTGCTTGCTGGGAGTGAGAACCTGGGCCCAGAGTCACACAGATCTGGATTCAAAGTCACAGTGAAAGTGGTCAGGTGATTAAGGGGTCTATGTTCTTTGTTATCGCCTGTAAAATAATAACAGTAATGCCCACCATATAGGGTGTGGCATGCAAACGTTAAGAGGAAATATATGCAAACTGCCAGACACATGGAAACATCCAGAAAATAGTGATTTTCCCTAAATCGTGAGAGAGGAATCTTCCTCAAGTCAAGTAATTCCTTCTCTTCCTTCCTCCCTCCCTGCTTTCTTTCCTTCCTCCCAACTAGCTGGCTACTGTTTATACATCACTTAGCACATAAAAGGTGATTTACTACAGAGAACATTCTAGGAGAAGCATTGTGATATACTGGGCAGCATATTGTAGTGGAGCAAAGGATCTGATGTTTACTTTTAATCTCTCGACACGTCAGCTGCGGGTACATGAGTTGGTTTAATCTTTCTGGGGTTCTGCACGCTCATCTATGAAATGGGAATGGCAATATTTTACTATTATCTCCTAGATTATTACACGGTACAAATGAGGTCAGACATGTGAAAGTGCTTTATAATCTATAAAAGAAAACAGTTCTTTGGGGGCGCCTGGGTGGTTTAGTTGGTCATGCGTCTGCCTTCAGCTCAGGTCATGATCCCAGGGTCCTGGGGTCCAGCCCCACACTGGGCTCCCTGCTCAGCGGGGAGTCCGCCTCTCCCTCTCCCTCTGCCCCTCCCCGTACTGTGCTCTCTCTTTCTTTTGCTCTCAAATAAATAAATAAATAAATAAAATCTTTTTTAAAAAAAAAGAAAACAATTCTTTGTATTTAAAAAAAATCACTTTTAGTTGTGGTAAAATGCATATAACGTAAAGTCATGTTAATCATTTTTATGTGCGTAGTTTGGTGGCTTTATGTCCATTCACACTGTTGTTTTTTTGTTTGTTTAAAGATTTATTTATTTTAGAGAGTGAGAGAGAGCAGGGGAAGGGGCAGAGAGAGGGGGATAGAGAGAGAATCCTCCAACAGACTCCCGCCGAGCATGGAGCCCGACCTGGGGCTCGATCCCAGGACCCTGAAATCATGACCTGAGCCAAAACCAAGACTTGGATGCTTTACCAACTGAGCCACCCAGGTGCCTCCATTCTCACTGTTTTGCAACCATTACCACCATCCAATCTCTGGAACACTTTTCGTCTTGCAAAACTTTGTACCTATGAGCAATAACTTCCCATTCCCTGCTTCCTCTAGGCCCTGGCAACCACCTTCCTACTTTCTGTCTTTATGAAGTTGGACGCTCTTAGGTACCGCATACAGGTGGAATCGTACAGTATTTGTCTTTTTGTGTCTGGCTTCTTTCATTTAGCATAATGTGCTTAGGGCTCATCCATACTGTAACAACTATCAGAATTTCCCTCCTTTTTAAGGGTGAATAATATTCCATTTTATATATATATATATATATATATATATATATATATATATATTCCATTATATATATTCCATTATATATATATTCCATTATATATATATATTCCATTATATATATATATTCCATTATATATATATATATATTCCATTATATATATATATATATATTCCATTATATATATATATGCCACATTCTGTTTATCCAGCCAATGGACACTTGGATTGCTTCCATGTTTTAGCTATTGTGAATAATGCTTCTGTAAATATGGGCATACAGATATCTCTTTGATATATACCCATATACATCAGACTCTTGAGATATATACCCGGAGGTGGAATTGCTAGATTGTATGGTAATTCTGTTTGTAATTTTTGGGGGAACCATCATACTGTTTTTCACTGTAGCTGCACCATTTTACATTCCCACCAAAGGGCACGAGGGTTCCAGTTTCTCCACATCCTCACCAACACTTGTTATTTTCTGGGTTTGGTTCTTTTTAAATTTTTCTTCTTGCTAATAACCATCCTCATGGGTGTGGGGTGAAAAGAAGTCACAGTATTAGTGGTTCGTACAAGCACTTGACTTCCTTGTAGCTTGCCTCCTTCAAAACAGAAAACAGAGGGATTTTTAAACAGAGTTATTAAGAGGCGATCCCTCCCTGGTAGAGGTCATGGTTTGGAAGGGAACTGAGACTCTCACACGAGTCTGAAGAAGACCTGTGTGATGGTTGGGCGGTGGGGAGGGGTCCGTTTGCCTGGGGTGACCACTGAAAGTATGTGTGAGAGTTAGTTTCCTTTTTTTTTTTTTATTAAAGATTTTATTTATTTGACAGAGAGACAGCAGCGAGAGAGGAAACGCAAGCAGGGTGAGCGGGAGAGGAAGAAGCAGGCTCCCCAGCAGAGGAGCCTGATGTGGGGCTCGATCCCAGAATGCCGGGATCACGCCCTGAGCCGAAGGCAGACGCTTAATGACTGAGCCACCCAGGCGCCCCTGTGAGAGTTAGTTTCTGAGCCAGACTTTGAGAAACTGGGTTTTTAATACATAGGGACTGCAGAGGAGGGATGGAGTCATGGAGAGCCTCCAAATGGAAATAGCGTGATCGGAGACATATCTTAGAAGGAATCAAGATTGTTCAGAGCATGGTCCCTGGATTAGCAGTATTAGCAGCTCCTGGTAAATTGTTAGAAATGAAGATGCTTGGGTGCTTCCCACACCGATACTGAATCAGAAACCCTGGGAGTAGGACCTGGCGGTCTTTGTTTTCATACCCCCCAGGGGTGTCGGGTGCAAGCTCAAGTTCGTTCAGAGGAGTCAAAGCACTTGAAGCTGGGTGTGGGTTAGAGGCTAGTTGACACAGCGTAGAGCTGAGTCAGGGAGTTTCAGGCTCTGCTTACAGCCCTCTGGTGACTGCCCGTTGCAGCCCGAATGAAATTAAACTTCTCATTACGGCCCACAGGGCATTATGACCCCTTCTGTCCCTCTTTTCACCTCCCCTCCTTCCACCCCTCTCGTCATTTGCTACACTCCAGCCACAGAGCGCCAGCACCTACAGTATCTGGAGGCATTTGGGGGGTGTCACACCTGGGGAAGGTGTTCCTGGCATCTAGTCGTAGTGCCCCCAATTTACTGTGACCCCCAGGACAGCCGCCTACAGCAAAGAACCATCCAGCTCCAGATACCAGCAGCGCTGAGCCTGAGAAACACAGCTCTAAAGTTGGCTGCTGGTGGCAGGAATGGAAAGAAAAAAAATGAATATTTCTGTTCAGCAGAGTAAGATTTTGTCTCCATCTGTGCCTACCATTGTGACTTTAAATCTTTTTCTTAACAGAATCAGAAGACCGCAAGCATAGAAAATTCCTCTGGGAGTGTCGTGTGCCATGCTTTTGTCCTGTTTCCTTGGTGCCTATCTCGCACTCTTGCTAATCCTGCGTTTTTCCTTCTTCCCCTCTCCCTTTCTCTTTCCTCCTTCTTCCCTTCATCCTTTATTCGTCCTCTGTCCTCTTGCCTTTTTTTTTTTCCCTTTTTCCTTCTGCTCCCTCTCTTCCTTCTCTCTCTCGGTTAACTGCTCATTATGAAGATTTGAAGTTTAGTGGGTTTATGGTCTCAGTCCTTAATTTTTAAAGCAGGTAATTGCACAGTCTATACTAAATTAAATTTACTAGCTTTTTACTTCTGTGGCATATGGCATCTGAATGGGGCTGCCTTTTATCTCCTGCAGGTTAGTGCTATTTCTTTTCCCTGGTCCCTCTGTGCATTTTGGATATTCTGATGACAGCCACTAAGCAGCTCTTCCAGCCAACAACACGTCTTTAGGAGACTCAGCTGGTCAGCGTGAGGTTGCCGAGACCAAGACCTGGTCTGCCGAGTTCTGCCGTGGAACCTGGGCAGATGTCCCTGTTGGAGGGCGCCCCTTGATGTCTTGGGGTGCTTCTTTGGGTTCTAAGTGACAAGGGCCACTGCTCTTCCCCAAAGAGGCCACTCCACTCCTCCTTGCTATGCCTCCACAAAGCACTGCGTATACAGTTCCCCACGGATACCCTGAGGTGCCCATGGGCACCTGCTGAAATCGAAATTAGTCTCAAGGAGAAATAGGGTGCATATAGTGTGTTTTTGAGGGAAGGCAGACCTGAGAGGTATTTGTTTGGTGAGGCGCCACAGAGGATGTTTGAGACCTCTCTAGACTATGTGGGAGGTGCTGGCCTTGGGGCGGCTGACCGGGAGTGAGACAGAGTTCCTTACCTACATTCTAGATGTAGGCTCCACGGGAACTTTGCTTTCCAGCACAGAGAACAGGGACTGTCCTCCCCAATCAGAAATAGTCATTACAATGTGAGTTAGAAGTTTGACACATTTTGTTGATATGAAGCTCCTCTCTTGCCACGTTAGGAAAAGGGCAAGAGAAAGAGGATGACGTTATCAATATATTTTTTGAATGAATGAGCAAATGCGTATTCTGTTCTTCGCCCATTGCGGGGCCCTAGCTTACTCTCTAAATCCCAGTGTCCTCCTGGATAAATGTTCCCTGTCCTGGTCTCACTCCCAGGGAGATAATGACAACCAGTAAGATCTATTACTTGGGCTTTGATCTCCTGGGAAAAGAGACATAACTCCAAGGCGGAAGCAATCAAAGGAATGGCCCTGAGGATTTTTCTGGCCATATTCTTGCAATGAACTCCGAGCTGTTCTAATCGGTCATTATCTCTTGCTTGCCCTTTTCTTTGAGTGAAAGGACATTACCATCATCCAAATGTGTCAAAATTTCTAGCTCCCATTCTAATTGTCATTTCCGATCAGAGGTGACAAAGGTCCCACACTGTAAACTGTAGCGGGCACGGTTCTCCTTTATTCACAGCTATGGGGAAAAGGTGGAGCTAAGAACCCCTCAGTGCTATGATGGCCTAGGGTCTCTCCACAGACTCAGGGCAGGGGCCTGAGGTAACGGCGATGTGACCGGATGGAGATGGGACGGGGGGGTCAGCAGACCACACAGAGCGCTGGTGACTCAGAGGTGGGGGCATTCTGGGGATGGCACCTGCCCGCACCCCCACTGAGCTCACCTTTCAGAGTCTGCCTGGCACACTGCTTGTGCTCTCTGCCTCCCTCCCCACCCCTATCACCATCTCCCCAACTCGTCCCCAGTGTTTGACAGCAGGAGCCAGAGTCACGTTATGTCTCCACGTCCTGTGTTCTCAGAGCTGTCGACCCCCTGGTGCCTGGTGTCTGATAGGTGTTCAGCACATGCTCATCGAATTGAATTCTCCCAGATGGCGCAGCTGACCTGGGCTCAGTGTCCTCTGGACGTGAGGCAGATCTCCCCGGCATCCTTGCACGTGCTCAACCCATTAGGGCTCCTGGCAGCCCCCATCACTCGCTGAGCCTCTGCTTTCCTTCTCCTTCAGCCCATAACTCGGCCAGAAGGCTGTCACCGGGAGCCATTAGAGAAGACAAACGGGCAGCGCCAGCACCCACTCTTTCTCTCCCCCGCCCGGTTCTGTGCACGGGGAGCCTTGAGTGTGGGGATGCCGGCACTGCCCTGCCGCAGTCGTGCATCTGGTCCACCCAAAGCCAGCCTGGGAGCTGCCACCAAAGCTGGTGGCTCCCTCTGTGACCATGAGAACCCATGGGGACTGTCCTTCCCCCGGAGAAAACCTAGAGGGAGGTGGCACCATCCAGAGAGAGAAGGCAGCTCCGGGTTACATGGGAATATCAATGGGGTATGCGGAGACCTTACAGAGCAGCTGTATTAATAAGGTGCTAAATGCAGATGTAGTTGCTGGTCCTGCCGGGGACTGTGTTCGTGAATTGTTTCCAGGGATCATGTGCTTTGGTTACCTGTGGGAGGATGAAGGATGAAGGGATGGAGCTAAAGGTGAACAGTGTTGTGAAAGTCCCAACAGTCAACACACATCGCGATCAGGTCTTCTAACACGTCTGGAAGGCACGCACGGCGTGTAGCATTTGCCCGCATCTGCAGTGAGTCGTGTGCGGGCCACGGGAAATGATGAGACGTGGCTTCTGCCCTCGAGGTGTTCACCATTCAGAGAGCTGTCTCGTGGCACCAGAAAGCAGCACTCTGCCCCCCTCCTCTGGGACACTGGCCCCATCACCCACCTTCCCTGGGATCACTCCCCCTTGCTGCTCTGTGCTTTCTCCCCAGCTCGGATGTCCTCTCCAGACCTCCCTGCAGGCCCTTTTCGGCTTGCCACGGAGCCCCATTCTGGGGAGAACCCAAACACTTGGATGGAGTGCTTCCCTTTCACCCATCTCCAGAGGCAACTGCTCACAAGGGGTGGGGGGACAGCTGGATTTCCCTGCTCCCCATCTTGCCTGTCCTGCCTTGTTCCCCCAGCACAAGCCTCCACTCCACTCCACCCGGCTCCTGCAATTCTCGCATAGGGCTGTGATTCCTGGCTCACCACCTCCTCTCTTCTCTACCTTTGCTCTCGCTGGCTCGTCCCCAGCACCCATGGGTCCGTGGTCTCGGGCCATTGCCTTGAGGATACGTAACTTCCACCTCCAGTGGCCTTCTCCTCTCTGTGTCGCTTTCTAACCCGCTCTCAGGATCGTGGCAACACTGGGTCCTCTTCTGCTTCTGAAACCTAAAGTTTCAAAATCCCACGGCCTGCAAATAGTGTCCTATGCTCCCCGCTTTCTCCATCTTGCTCCCACTACGAAAGCTCTTGCCACATCCACGTATCCACATCCTCCCAAGTTTCCGTAGCCTTTCAGGGCTGCAGGGTCTGTTCATTTGGACAACTTTTCCTGGGTTTCACCCTTTCCTCGTCGTGCCTTCACCTCCTGTGTCCCCTCATCCTGCCTCCCACCCAGTGACTCCTACCCGTGATAGCACAGACGTCCCCCTGCCTTGCTTTTATCTGTGCCTGGTGGGTGCTTGCAAAAACCCACCAACTTCTCTTCATTTCATCCGGGCCCAAACAGCACCACGGTTACGTGTTGGAACACCTGTTCTCAGCTTTCGCCTGAAACCACCCACGCCGTCTTTGCCACTATTGCTCAGAAGGTGATGATCTTGGCTCTTTTCAGAGAAATTGGAAGCTGTCCATCTCAGCCTCTCTCAACTCCCCCTCTGCCCAAATATTTATTTAGAGCTGTATCGATTAGTATTAGACCGACTCTGTCCAGTGTGATAGCCACTAACTGTTGAGCACTTGAAATATGGCGCGTCTGAATTCCGATGGAGTGTTGTTTTTTTTTTTTAAGATTTTATTTATTTACTTATTTTAGAGAGCATGTGCTTGTGCGAGTGGGGGAGGGGCAGGGGGAGAGAGAGAATCCCAAGCAGACGCTGCGCTGAGCGCAGAGCCCCACGTGGGGTTCGATCTCACGACCCTGAGATCATGACCTGAGCCGAAATCAAGAATCAGACGCTTCACCAACTGAACCACCCAGGCGCCCGTCAGATGGAATGTTAAGTACAAAATATATACTGCATTTTGAAGTTTTAGTATGAAAACAATACAAAAGATCTCAACGATTTTATATTGTAGAAATAGTAATAGCTGGAAATTTGGGTTAAAGAAAGTATATCATTTAAATTAATTTCATAATTTTGCCTGCTTCTTTTTACTTGTTTTACATGGGGCTGCCAGAGAACGTGAAATTACAAGCACGGCTTTGCGTTACGTTCCTGTTGGACAGCGCTGAGCTGGGGCACAGGCTGAGCTTCCGTAGCAAAGCGAGCTGAATTCACATGCCGTGTTTCAAAGCTAGAAGGGTATTTCTGTGAGTGTGGGTCCACAGGTGGGCCGTGGTCCAGGGCCGGCCGGGGATGGAGGGCGGGAAGCAGTGTTGCCCTCCTCAGTGCATAGTTTCCATACACTCCTATGGTCAGTATTTACAGTGAGCAGAAAAAGGGAAGGAGAGTCCAGGGCAGGGGGATGGCCTGGATGTGTCATGGTCATTTCCACTCAAACTCACTGTCCCACTTCAGCCCTTGGCCTCCCCCAGCTGCAGAGGAGGCCGGGAAGTGTGCTCTGTGGTTGGGTAGCCATGCAGGTGACACTCAGGGTGTTTCATGATTAGAAGGCAGAACGGGAGAAAGGCCCTGGGGGCCAGCTGGCAGTCTCCGCAGGTGGCTTCTCCGTTCTCTCAGCTTGCCCTCTCTTGTCCCACGTGAGCCTACACCCTGTAACCCTGTGCCCCTGTGCCCCAGGCTCTTTCTCTGCTCTTCTTTTTGCAGCACTTGCTTCAGAAAGTGCTCCCTGTCTTCTGACATTATCAGCTTCTCCCTCCCCTCTGGCTCTTTCTTCTGAGCTCCTCGCCCGTGAATTTAAAAACTTCCTTGGGCAATGTGATTCACTCCACCTACTGCCCTAATCACACTTCTTCCCTGAAGACAAGCTGCTTGACTCATCGACCTTCTTAGCCCCTTCTCCAGCGGCTGGATCTGCCTGCTGCTCCCCCCCACTCCGCCGCCACCCCCTCCTGGAATGGCTCTCACCAGGCTCCGCGGTGACCTCCAAGTTGCCAAAGCTCATAGACGGTTCTCAGTTTTTGTTTTATTTGATTTCGTCCAGCCTCACCGCGGCGTCTCATTTGTATCGGCTTCTCTTTCTCTACATTCTCCATAGATGTTGAGTCCGCAGGGCCTGAGCCTCATCCCTGCACTCTCCTCACTGGCCATCCTGTGCCAGATCCAAATTGTCATCGCCATCCTGGCCCTGGGGTCCCCTGGGTCTGTGTCTCGAGCCTGAATGGTTCTCTGGGGAGCCAGGCCAGTGACCGTCTGCTGCTAAACAGCGTGCCCCACACTTACCAAATACGACCCCAGACTCATCATCTGGGCCCTTCTCCAGAAACAGGACAGAACAGCCTTCATCTTCACACCCCTGTGTTCTGATGCTACTCAGTGATATCACCGTCACCACCTAAATAGTCAAGCCAGAAGCCCCTCGCAACACCTCCTCCCCTCCCCAGCCAGCCACCTCAGCACCTCGTGAATCAGGCTCAAAGCCACCTCATCCCTTTGACCCTCACTGTCCTGCCCCTCAGTACCTGCCACGTCTCTTTGTCCCGGGCTCTTAACATCACCCCGAACTCATCTCCCCAGCTCACGTATCAGTCCCTGCTCCAGTATACCTTCAGTGCATGAGGGATAGGGCTAAAATGCAAATCTCATGATGTCACCGTCTGTCGAAGGTCCGCCTGTTCTTACCGTTCCAGTTACCTGTTCCCTGGCATGACACACAAAGTCCTTCCTGCTCAGGCATCTGTCCTCCCTTCCAGCCTCTCCTGCCAGGTGCTCGGGCTCGCCACCTGCTGAGGAAGTCACGCTTTGGAAGGCTCTGCACACCGGAACGCACTTTGTTTCCCTGCCTCCCTGGGAAGCTCATGGGCCTGCTTCAAGGTTGTTTTTTCTGTGAAGCCTGGTGCGGTACCCGGGGGACAGTAGGCACGGGACACCTGTGTGCGATAGATAAATGCACGAGGCCTTCCCAGCAACTTTTCTCTGCTACCCAGAAGCGTCTGTGCTTCCTGGGAACTCTGATTTTCTCTCTTAAACCACTTATTGTCTCCACCCCTCCCCGGAAATGTCTTGGAGAGCCAAAGACCCACTCATAGTTTTCTGCAATTTCCCAGCACCGTGGGCACCTGGATGGCTTATGGATGCATCACAGTGGGGTTTGATCATATCATATAACCATATGGGATTGTGGCTATTCGACTTTATGGCCGTTTTCTCCTCTGGACACTTTGAAAGCAGAGATACATCTTATCCTTCTCTAAGTACATAGCGCCTTGGTTAGGATAGATGTTTTAATAGGTATTTGATGAATTAATAAATAAAGGAATGATTAAGTGGATGAATGTATTGCCTATGTCAGTTAGAAAGCACAAGATGAAGTGCTGAATGAATGGCACAGGCCGTGAGCGCTTTGGAGGATTCGAAGAGGGCAGAATCAATGTGGGCTGGAGTCATCCAGCACGTGCCTGGGTCAGGGCAGGAGTGGACTTGAGAATGGCACATAATTTAGATAGGGTTTGGATATGGGTAAAGAAAAGCTGAATGCTTTCCAGGAAGAAGAGACCACGTCGAAAAAAAGAGAGGGCAAAGTGACAGGCTCTACTCAGTGTTCAGCAAGGACTACCTTGATGTAACTAAATGGTCAAAGAATTTGGTAGAAAATAAGCCTGGAAAGGCGTGTGGCGCCAGATTGTGGAGAGTGTGGGTGCCAGGCAGGTGAATCTGCAACATGGAGAAGCTGGGTTTACGCAGGAGAGCCTGGAGGCAGGAAACAGGTGAGGGGTGTTGCAGGAGAGAGGCAGGGGTGGAGGCAGTGGGAGCAGAAAGAGAGCAGGATGGGAGCGCATCCTTCGGTGGTCCTCAGTGACGGAGCAGGGAGAGTGGCAGAAGGGCTGGGGCAAGTGCAGGACAGCTCGGCCATGGACCACGTGTGGGAGACGGACCGTTAATTGAAACTGGGAAGGCAGAAGGAGCCCTCCATTCTACGAAAAGATAATGGGTTACATTTGGGACATGGAATTTGGAAAGACCTCCAAGGGGACATTTCCCTTTAGCAACCAGAAATGGGAGTCTGATGTGTGGAGGGGCAAGTGGGGTTGGGGATAGGGGTTTTGGAATTACCTACATAGGGCTGATAGTTGAGAATGAATTCTTCAGGGGAGAAAGTATACAATGAAGAGAAGGTGGACTGAGGACTGAATCCAGGGTGTGAGGTTTGGGGAACACTGCCAACTAGGGTTATAGAAAAGGGGAAGGATTTGGAGCTCAAAGGGGCTTGGAACAAAGGTGATCAGAATGAAAATCAGACCAGTGTCGTATCAGGGATGTTAAAACATGACAACCCACAAAAAGCCTCCAGTCACATGTGAGCCTCAAAACCCTAAAAAAACCACAGGAAGACCTTTGGATTTGTAAGGAAGGAGAACCTTAGTGAATTCAGAGATGGTGGAGGCTCAGGATGGAGAAGATGCAGAGGAATTGGAGGCAGTAGGTATAGATCACAGAGTTTAAAAGGCTGAGGGGGAGGAGACAGGGTAGGAGAAAGGAGGAGGAAGCCAGAAGAATAGTAACTTTTTTCTCTTCAAAGCATTTTTTAAAAATTGAGGTATCATTTGCATACAACAAACTGCCTATATTTCGAAGTATGCAACTTGGTAAGTTTTGCCATGCACCCACCCGTTACAGCATCTCTACAGTCAAGATGGTGAAATTTTTCATCACCCAAGGGAAGTGGGGCCACTCTCATTCCTCACTTCTTCCTGTGCTCACCCATCCCCAGCCAACCACCAATCTGCTTCCTGTCACTACAGACTAGTGTGTATTTTCTAGACGTGTATACCTGGAATCATAAAGTCCTACTCTTTGTCTGACTTCTTAAATTCCGTTTTATCACTGAGTGCTATTGTGTTGTACGGATTTACCAGTCACACTCCCTTATGGGTGGTGGTTTCCAGTCTTCGACTATCACAGAGCAAGTTGCTATGAACATTTATGTATGAGTTTCTGTGTAGACCTGTGCTTTCCTTTCTTTTGGATTAATAACCTAGGAGTAGAGGGGCTGAATCATATGGTGGGGGGGGGGGCGGGGGTTAACTTCTTAAGAAATGACCATTCCAAGGGGTTATGCCATTTTATGTTCCCGCCAATAGTGCAGGAAAGTTCTAGTCCTTCCAGATCCTCGCCAGGTCAGTGTGGTCGAGTGTTTTAATTTTAACCATTCTACTGGATTGATGGTGAGATCTTGTTATGGTTTTAATTTGTATTTCCCCATGACTAATGACGTGGAGTGTATTTTCACATGTTTATCTGACACCCATGTAACTTCTCTGTTGAAGTGTATATTCAGATCTTTGGCACATTTTTTTAAAAAATTGGATTGTTTGGGGGGCACCTGGCTGGCTCAGTCAGTGGAGCATGTGACTCTTGATCTCGGGGTTGTGAGTTCAAGGCCCGGGTTGGATGTAGAGATTACTTTAATCTTTAAAAATTGGATTGATTTCTTATCATTGAGTTTTGAGAGTTCTTTGTATATTCTGGTTACAAGTCCTTCATCAAGTATATGCTTTTTGTGTATATTTTCTCCCAGCCTGTGGCTTGTCTTTTCATTCTGTTCATAGTGTCTTTTGGAGAGCAGACATTTTTAATTTTGATAAAGTCCACTTTGTCAATTTTTTTTTATTTTATGGGTTTTGCTCTTGGTGTCATGTCCAAGAAATCTTTTCTAACTAAAAACCACAAAGATTTTCTCCTAGAAGTTTTATAATGTTAGGTGTTATACTTAGGTCTACGGTCTGTTTTGTGTTAAGTTTTATGTATGGTACAAGACAGGGTTGGATGTTCTTTTTCTTTTTCTTTGTAAATGTATGGATATCCAACTGTTCCAGAGCAATTGGTTGAAAATATCATTTTTTAACTGCACTTTTGTCAAAATCAGCTGGCCATATATGTATGGGGTCAGAATAGTAATTTTGAAGGAAGGAATAAAAGTTGGCATAACATCGCTCAAAAGCCAAGACACATTTGGCTCAAGCATTTACAGACTGCCTCCTGTTGGCAGGCAGGGTGCCAGGCACCGGGGATAGAAAGGATTAAAGAGGGGAAGTTAACGATGACACTGATCATTTGAAATAGAGTGTGTGTGGGATTCTGTGGCTACATACTTGCTGCCCTTGATCAACTTCTGTGTTCAGAGAAAGCCTCCGGAAGGAGGGGATGTCTGAGTTGAGGACTCCTTCTGAATGAGATGGTCAGTGAGCAAAGGTGGGAAGGCAGAAGGGGGAGCATGAGTAAAAGTGCACAGGGACACAACAGAATGTGAGTGCATGCACTCGCACGTGCGTGGGTTGAGAGGGTGCTATGGTAGTTCGGTATTTCTAGAAAGTAGAGAGGGATGAGCGGAGAAGCAGAACATAAGGTTTGAGAGAGAGAGAGAGAGAGCGCCAGGTCTTGTGTGCCACACCAAGGAATTCCATTTATTTTGAGACCGAATGCTGAAAGCAGGGGTTTGCACCTTGCAGTGACAGGCTGCTGCGTGTGGGTATGACTGAGGACTGACACACGGTGACTCGAAGTTTGGTGGGAAAACCAGGTGAGAGGCAAGAGGTTGCAGTTGAGTAGTCGAGAGGAAAGGACTGAACCTGGACCATGGTGTTGAGATAGAGAGAGAGAAGGGGACAGAGCTGGGAAATCGTGAGGGGCAAAGCCAGAGCCACTGGAGGTGAGGGATTGAGGTGAGGCCATGATGCTGGGGTGGCTGGTGCTGTCTTTAGCTAAACGCAGGAAGAACGTAAGAGGGTCTTAATGAGTTTGAGATGCTCATCAGATGTTTATGTGGAGATGTCATCAGACAGGTGGACGTAGGTGAAGGGTCAAGATCACTTAGGAAGCCTGTGGGGGTGCGTCAAGAGGAGAGCTCTGCACAGACCCTGGGAGCTCACTAGTACGGAAGACTCAGTAGGAAGCAGTGGACCTTGACAGAATGGTCAGAGAAGCAGGAAGAAAACCCCAGGGGCTTCGTGTCATGGAAGCCTCGGAATTTGAGGGTCTCAGGCAAAAGACCCATGATTCAGGACTCCAAACGCTTAGGACTCAGATTCAGAGGAAACCGGGAGGCAGCTTAACCGAGCGGTGTGGCAGCTCACAGGCTCCAAACCTAGCCTGCCATTAAGAGCTGTGTGACCTTGGGCAATTTGCTCACCCTGCCCCTTTCTCAGTTTTCTCACGGGTAAAATGGGCAGTATGTTGTAGGGTTGTGTGAGGACTAAATGAAACAACACATGTGATGTTCTTGGAACAGCCCCTGGCAGACGGCGGACAATAATGCCAGCTAGCGATAGAATCAAAGAGTCAAAGTGTCCCCTGACTGCGCAACAGTGGTTGTTTCGGTGACTTTGTACGTACAGCCTGAGTGGGCTAGTGGGGACGGAAGGCAGGTTACAGTGGTCAAAGGGGATATGAGATGAAGTGAAGTCAGCAAAATGTTGAGCAATCAATCACTTGAGAAGTCTGGTTTGGATTGAAGGTAAGATGGAAGGGAGAACCAGAGAGCCATACATGGTCTTTGAGGTCTGTGGACAGACCCTGAGCACATTCTAGCAAAGGGGAAGGAGCTGGTCTAGGGGAGAGACGGAAGGGCAAGGGGAGAAGAGAGGCGTGGTGAGGCAGGGTGTTGGGAGAGGAGAGCTGGGCATGGTGGGGCTTTCCTAGAACAGGGGCCCTCATGATCTGAGCCCGTTGGAAAGGAATACCTGGCTGGTTCAGTTGGAAGAGCTTGTGACTCTTGATCCTGGGGTCATGAGTTCGAGCCCCATGTTGGGTGTAGAGATTACATACATACATACTTTTTTTTTTTTTTAAAGAGGTGGGGGCACAAAGTGTGGGCAGTTCCCCACAAGTGGCCTCTGATTAACCTCTCTGTGGACAAGAGAAGGGGTGGGAGCTGGGTGATGGCTAGAGGTGAAAATCCAGGTTATGGGCTGACTTGTGTCCAACCCCCCCCATACGTTAGAGTCCTAACTCCCAGCACCTCAGAGTGAGGCTGCATTTGGAGATGGTGTCTTTGAAGAGATAATTAAATTAAAATGAAGTCATTAGGGTGGGCCCTAATCCAGTATGACAGGTGTCCTCATAAGAAGAAGAGATGGGGAGACAGCTGTGCACAGACGGAAGACCGGATGAGGGCATGGGGAGATGATCAGGGGAGGGAGGCCTCGAAGAAACCAACCCTGCCCACACCCTGATCTCTGACTCCTAGAAAATAAATTTCTGTTGTTTTAGCGCCCCTCGTCTGCCCTACTTTGTGACGGCAGTCCCAGTCCAGATACAGTCCGAATGGGAGCGGGAGCTGGCCAGGCGAGGCCTAGGGCAGAGGGCGGTCCTGTGTTGCGCCCCAGGTGAGGAGGAGGGCCGTGGGTTTGGGGTGGAGGGGCCTGCACACTGGCGTGGCTTCCTCCACCAGGAGGGATGACCGGACGCACAGGGCTCGGGGGTACGTAAAGGGGCACGAGAGGTCCGAGGTGAGCAGGGGCAGGTGGTGCCAGGTGAATGGTGACGCTGGGGTTGGGAGCGAAGCTGGCTGGCTCCCAGGAGGCTCCAAGCCTCTCTTCTTGTTAGGACGGGGCTCTAACCCGCTGAGCCGAGCAGCTGAAGGCAGAGCTAGAGATCCTGCCTATCCCAACTCTCCGACTCTCGGAAAAGCCTCTTTGCCCCCCCCCCCCCCCCCCCCGTAAGAGATAAGAGTTATCAAAATGCTTGGAAATCCTCAGCAGGGAGACTCTGGAAGACCCGAAGGATTAAGGGGGGCTGATTTTCCAACTTGAAGGGTCACATCTGGGCTGTTGAGGGCAAGCCCTGTTCCTTACACAGGTGAGCAGAGAGGAGAAGCCCCAGCCCCGAGTGCCCGGGACCCACACCCGCCCCGCACCCTGCAGCTCTGGTTCCGGCGGGGTGGGGGGGGCACCCTCCGCCTGAGCTACAGCTAATGCTTCTGTACCATGTCACATTATTCTTGCACTCAATAACCATTCATTAAGGGCCTACTGCACTCACGTCTGAAATTGTGCAGGTACAGAGATGAATCAGCCACGGCCCTCAGCCTCAAGGAGCTGGCTGCCTCGGGGAGAAAAGACGGATAAACAGATAGGCATAATAAAAAAGTCAAAAGTGATTAGTGTCTAATGAAAGGTACAGAGAAATTTCTGTGGGAGTTTTAAGGAAGAGGGAATTAATTCGGGATGGGGAACCTGGGAGTTTCCAAGGAAGGAGAGATCACTCTGAGCTTTTCAGGTTCAAGCTGGTGGAGGGAAGTTCTAGAGAGAGAAGTAAAGGTAAGCACTCCCCGAAGGCAGTGAGCGGTCTCTCGAGAAACCTAAGGAGAGCATTGGGCTGGGGGAGTCAGGGAGGGCTTCTTGGAAGAGGTGGGTCTGAGGGGAAGAAGGAGAGTCCTTATAAGGAAAGGGGGGACAAGGGACAGGGCTGGTGTCAGCAGAGGCATGGAGAGGGAAGGTAAAGCCAGCCCTGGTCCTAATGTGGGGGTGCTGTCGCTGTAGGGGTGGAATGGGGTGCTGCCGCTAGAAGGGCATTTGGAAGCCAGACTGCAGAGGGCCTGGTGCCATCCTAGACACTCAAATGGGACCAACCCTCAGTTAATTGGGAGGCCTGAGGACTTTGAGCAGGGGAGCGATAATCATGGCCACAGTCACTGGGTGAGCCAGAAAGGATTAGAATAGGCAGAGCCAGGCCTGCCAGCCCCAGGGGAAGCATCCTCTCTGGAGTAGACATAGGCCTAAGCCCAGAGCATGGAGAGAAGACCTCGGGGTGGAGGTGGGCACAGAGTCAAGAGGCTGCCCTTTCCTTGGCATGAACCTTAGAACTCAGACCTGGGTAGAGGTAAAGCTGTTGGCTTGTGCTAAGAAAAGCCCAATGTCAGTGTTAGGGGTCACCAGCTCCCTGGGCACAAGAGAGGCCTGTTGAGTACATGCCATGGAAGGGTCCCTGTGCACGAGTCCCCACGACTGGAAACGTGGGCAAGACCCAGCTCCCTGATGGCATGTCCCCATCTCAGCCTTGACCTCCCGGCCTTACCGTGCCCACTAGCTGACTTCTCTGCAGAGCAGTCCCCGGGGTGGAGGATGTGCCAGATGATATCACTCCTCATTAGGCAGTGGCTAGGAGCCCTGAGCAGCCCAGCCCAGTGTGATCGCCAGACCTGGGGGACAGAGCAAGGGGCCAGGAGCATCAGCTGCACACTCAGTCCCGAGCACACTGCTCCCTGCAACGAGGCCCCTCGCTGGGGACTGCCAAACAGCAAGTGTGCTCTTGGTAACCGCCTGTCGGGCACATGTTCTTGTGCTGTCCTAGCAGGGCCTGAGCTGGCACCTCATCCTTCATGTCCCCAGCCCCCGCATCTGGGTTCCTGTCATCATCCTGATTATTCTCATCCCAATGTGTTTGATGCCAACCCTCCACCCAGCTGATGCTGTTCCCAGACAGGAGTCAATCATTGTCTAAAACCCAAAACTTAATGAAGAGTGGTACCCAGAGCACAGAGGTCGGGTGGAGTGCAGAGCCCTTCTTTGGACCCTGTGGGGAGGGAGAGAAGAAGGAGGCACTCGGGGGACCTCCTAGGCCCCTTCATAGAAAATCCCCACATTCCCTACTGCACACCTGGTCATGATGCCTCTGTCTCCAAGTATGTCCAGTGATGCTGTGCGAGCTGGTGATGTGTCCCAGGGCTGGCTGGTGTGCTCTACGTCTGGGTTTGTGTCGGCACATTATTTCTGTCGGCTCGGGCTGCCGTAGCGAAACACCCCAGCCTGGCTAGCATCGACAACAGACATTTATTTCTCCCAGTTCTGGAGGCTGGACGTCCGAGATCAAGGTGCCAGCGGTATCGGTTTCTGGAGAGAGCCTTGTTCCTGGCTTGCCTTCTCGCCGTGTCCTCACATAGTAGGAGAGAGAGAGAGCTCTCTCCGGAGTCTCTTAGAAGGACACTAATCCTATCTGATCAGGGCCTAACTCTTATGACTTCAGGTTACTTTAATTACCTTTTCAAGGCGCTGTCTCTTAATGTAGTCACACTGGGGGGTTAAGGTTTCAACATGTGACTTGGGGAGGGTGGAGACAGACACATCCAGTCCATAGCATGTGTCCTGAACGTTTTCTGCTCAAAAAGAGAGTACACAACCCTGAAACAGACTACTGGATGTGTGTTGCCTCCTGCAGTATAGGGCTGATTGTGCCCTTTGTCTACCGATGGGACAGAGGCAAGTCCACCGTCTGTGGCATGAGCAACCTTATCAAAACATTACTGAAGTAATTCCCCTTCCAGCCTAGACGGCTGAGTTCCCTCCTAGATTTACAGGGGACGTGGGTGTTCTCTGAGAGATTGTTTTATTAATTATTTTATTGCAAGTGATTTCCTAGTATTTAAAGGTCCTATGGTCCAAAGAAAAAGATGCCCTCCCATCTAGAAATCTCGCGAAGGTTGGGAGCAGTAGCTAGCGGAATGTCCAGAACTCCAGGGTCCTGCCTGTTAGTGTTTCAGAGTTGATTTGCCTTGGTGAGACTTTCTTTCTTTACGGTGGCTAAAAGCTCATGTGCCCCACTGCTACGGAGGGAACTGTGTCCTCCCAAAATTCATGTGTTGAAATCCTACCCCCCAATAGGATGGTATTAGGAGGCGGGAGCTTAGGAAAGCATTCCATTGAGATGAGGTCATGAGGGTGGTGGGACCTCCATGACAGGATGAGTGCCCTTAGAAGAAGAGTCCAGAGAATGTTGTCCTTTTCTCTCTACCCTGTGAGGACCATGTGAGAAGGCAGGTGACTGCAAACCAGGAAGCAGGCCCCTTGTAGAACCCAACTATGCGAGCACCCTAATCTCAGGTCTCCCCACCTCCAGAACCGGGAGAAATAAATGTTTGCTGTGTGAGCCACCCAGTCTACGGAATTTGTGGCAGCAGCCTGAGCTAAGGCACACCTACCCAGTACGCCCCCTGCTCAGCAGCAAATCCCGACGAAGACAAGTTTCAGTAGAAGGAAGATGAGCCTTGGCTGCGGGTACAGGGTCGGCATGAGGCCGACCTGGGGTCACCGTCCGCCTCTCCCACTCCCCAGCCCTGTGCATGTGAGCATGTCCCTTGAGCTCTCTGAGCATTTTCTCATCTCCAAGTGAGGATGACAGAAAAAACACGCTCATCTCACGGAGTCGTTGCAGAGCTTAAGGGAGATATGTCCACTGAGCATTTATGCGACCGTTGTCACTGAACAAATGTGTGCCTCTTCACGGAAAGCTTGCGGGCCAGGGATCCCGTGCCTCTTCCTCATAATTTGTGTGTGATGGCTATGCCAATTCCTGACATTTCAGGTGTCTCTTTTCTATGCTTTAGGACTAGACTAATGATTTCTATTGTATTTTTAACACTGAAACATTTTTTTCCATATCAAGTCTTCTGTGGAACCCCAGTTTCCAAAACTGACGGGTGTGGAGGTGTGTTGGTTGAAGTGTCAGGGACTGGAGACCCCTTGTGGCCTCTCCCCCTGCTTCCTCATGGAGCCCAGGGCCCTCCAAGGAACACCATTTGAGAACCACTTCTGTACCTTCTTCCTTTCTCTTCCCAGAGTTTTCCTCCTAGGACAGCACAGTACAATTGTTTGGGTTTCTGCTTCCTGAGTAATATTCCCATCCTGGTCTTGCTTTCCCGAGGTCACCTGGGTAGGTGTTTCGGGTGTCCTCAGACTCTTCAGTCACACGTATATAGTAATAGTAATTTCTTTGGCTGCTCTTGCAGGTGGTGATGATACCAGGTGTGTGAGGACTTTGCTACCTAATTCACAGAAGCCCCCTGGAATGGCTGGGTCTTGGGATGTGCCTCTGTTGCCCAGAGTGTGGCCCGACCGGTGTTAATGAAATCTAATTTTTATTGTTCAACAAGGCTGTGCATATAAACACATCCGCAAATCGGGGGGAAAGGCTTTGTACTATTCTGTGTCCCGGTTTTCAGTTTGGAAAATGGGTCACAGTAGGTATGGGAGCAGCGAATAGAAAAGACAACGCGGGACCTGGGTCTCTTCTGTCCACGCCAGCCACAGAGATTCAAGGGCCACGTGTCGGTGAAACCTATTTGGCTCCATTCCCCATGTCGCTTTTCTGAGCCTTCAACCTCTGAAACATAAGCTTGATATTTCTTCTTCTTTTTTTTTTTTCTGTAAGAGCTTTATTAAAATTATAATCCATATACTACGTGATTCACCCACTTAAAGTGTACAGCTCAGTGGTTTTTAGTGTATTCAGAGTTACGCATCTATCACCATTATCAATTTTAGGACATTTTTCAGCACCCCCAAAAGAAACACTGTGTAGGCATCAGCAGTCACCCCCCTTTGTTCCAACTTTTCCATCACTGCCATTAGGCAACCACTGATCTACTTTCTGCCTCTGTGGATTTATCTGTTCTGGAAATTTCTTATAAAGGAAATCATCCTGTGTGCAGTATTTAGTGTCTGGCTTCTTTAGCTAGCTTCGTGTTTTCAGGGTTTATCCATGTTGTGGCCTGTGTGAGTACTTCGTTCTTTTTTGTTGTTGAGTACTATTCCGTTGTAGAGATACACCGCATTTGGCTTATTCATGCATCGGCTGATGGGCACTTGGGTTTTTTCCACTTTTGAGCTATTATGAGTAATGCTGCTGTGACCACATATATACGAGTTTTCGTAGAGATTTTCAATCTCGTAGCTTCCTCTACCAAGAGCATGAATGGTACCCAGAGCTAGATTTGTTGAGGGACTCAGGTACTGTGCTAAGCAGCTCACACAGCCTATTCAGGTAATCTTCACAATGGCCCAAGGAGTGGGCTTTCTCCCCATTCTACCAGTGAGGAAACTGAGGTCTGGGAGCTGATATGGGGTGGAGCTGGGATTTGAACACAGGTCTGTAGGCTACTAGAACACTTACCCTAAATGCTGCTTCTGGAAGTTGGGCAGCTCTTGGAATTATGCCACTCCAACCATTCGTAGTGTCTCTTACATACATTACCTTACTGAATCCTCACACCAGGCCCCTGAGCTTGTCTTCCTACTCTTCATGTTCAGTGAGGAAAAGAAGTTCAGAGAAACTGCCTGGCTCACCGGCCGACATGGTTCATCAGCATCAGAGCCCGGAGAGCTGGCATTTAGCAGTGTCAGCCGTGGCTCTCCCTCTCATGCCTGGTGTCCTTTCACCCTCTCTTGTCTCAGGGAGAGTTCTGCCGATGCCCAGAATACCACTGTCAAAGGACAGCCCCTGTGTCCCTTCCTTCGCACACATGTGCCTGTGCGTGCATGTCAGTGCACCTCCAAGCGTGTCACCATGTCTGGGCCTCGGGGCCTCGTACACATAGACCCCGGTGGCCTGCCGTGACATGACGGGGTTCCTGAGGCGGATATGCGCATTAGAATTCACGGGCGCACTTGGCTACAAACCAAGCCCCCTCAGTGTGTAGAGAACTTGCTTTGGGAATAGTTCCAAGGATGGCAGGGGGGAGGGGGAGGCGGGGAGCTGCCTGGCAGAGGAAGGTGGCAGTGGGGGGAGACTGGAGAAGAGGAGGGTAACGGGAGAGGGTACCAACTGTGTCCGTGTGGTTGCCTGCCCACAGCTGCTATCTTGGATGACCCCATGGAGTGCAGCAGAGGGGAGCGGCTCTCCATCACCCTGGCCAAGAATCGCATCAACCGCGCTCCTGAGAGGCTGGGCAAGGCCAAGGTCGAAGTGGACATCTTTGAGCTTCTCAGAGACAGCGAGTACGAGACTGCAGAAACCAGTACGTAGAATGAGCAGGGCTGCCCTCTGCTTTCTTTGCTGGCAGGAGGGGCTGATAGGGTGAGCTACACCCATCACCAGGCCTGTGGTTAGGTATTCCCCAGAGAGGGAGAGAAACATGCAGCAGCAGGCCCCGTAGGGCTCAGTCTGGAGGAGAGCCCCAGGTTTTGTTGCCAAGTATGTGTGGAGTAGAGTTAAGACAGGATACTCATTCATTCATTCACCCACTCATTCATTCCTTCATCTATGGATTCATTCATCTCCTGGACATGTTGTACACAAATCCCTGAATGACACCTTGTGCGTGATTAAGAAAAGAGAGATGTAGCCAGCTGGGGGATCGCTTAGTCAACGCACATCTGATCTCCTATCTTGCTGGTTTGTGCTGAGGGCAGCGCTGTGGGACTTGGGATGGAGTTTGACCGTTCTGTGGGTGACCTTGGACAAAGTACGTATCCCGTGTAACCTCAATTTCTTCATCTGCAAAATGGGAATGCTAGGCTCTACTTTGCAAATCTTGTAGATTGTTGTGGGATTTAAAGGACGTAAAATAGAGCGAAATCCTCTGTGAGCTGCAGTGCTTTCCAGACATACACAATAGGGCACTGAGGTCCCGTGTATGGAGCCCCTACCACGTGCTGGGCACTGCTTTTAATTCTACCAACACCAGAGTTAAGTGTTCTTGTCCCCACTCTCCAAGAGAAACTGAGGCTCAAAAACGATGAATAACTTGCCCATCCACAGAGCGAGTCAAGGGCTGAGCCGGTCCTGAACCCTGCAGTCATGTGCTCACCCTGCAAGGCCACACCCAGTCCACAACGCCCTCTCTAGAATTCTCTGGTGTGGTGCTGGTGTTACCTTGACAACTTTCCAGGATGAGCTTCCCAGTCAGTGTGCCGGTGGCTCAGAGCCGAGCTGGCCATGAACAACCCCCATGCAGATGGCAGGAGAGGAGCCCCTCAGCCCGGAGAGGTGATAATGTCTCTTCCCTAGGACTCCGCCCTATCTCCTCCCTTTGTCACCCATTTCAACCTTTGGTTACACTCAAAGGCAAAAACAGACAAAAAGAAAAGAACACCTTGCCCAGGTATGTATTGAGACAGCCGGTCTTCCGGGGGTGGGGGGATTCAGCCGTGCTGCAGTCTGGGCCGTTAGTACTGCGAGCAAAGAGACACATCCCACTGGTCCAAGGGCGGTGGGTAGGACGTCCTATGGGTCCAGAGAGAGCAGGAAGGGAGGAAGACAGCAGCTCTGTCTCTGATTCCTTTAAAGCTCTTGTGGCGTCGAATCTGTGCTCTTCCTCTTCTGGCTTATCGATTTCCCTGGCTCATTCATCACACACCTGTCCCACATGGCCACACAGGCCCTATTTACTCTTTCTCTATTTATTCAAGCAACTTTTATTGAGCATGTACTCCTTTTCAGGTGTGGCGCAGAATATCATGCATTGGGAACAGTGTGGAAAACGAGGTAGACACGGTCCCTACCATTGGGTGGCTTACAGTCTCTCCTCGGTGTGTACCTCAGTGGTGGCTTCCATCAGCATCTCTTGGCTTGAATTTCCAAGGTAGAGGATCTGATGGGTCCAGCTCAACTTGCCATGGCCGAGCTCACCAGTCACGAGTGTTGGCCAGATGGGCCTAAGACCCGTGGAGACAGCATCCAGGCTTAGGGACCAAGAGTGGGTTCGTGCCCTACAGAACAGGACTGGTGAGACCAGCGGGATCTGTGGACATAGATGCCTCCCGACGGGGGAATGGAGGAAGAACAGGTGCCTGAAATACCCACATACTTATTCAGTCGGTCAGGCAGTACGTATGTAGTGAGTGCCAGCTGTATTCTATTCCAGGCAGTGGGGATTCAGCAAGGAGCAGCTAGAAATCCTCGCTGGCAAGGAAATGAAGTTCTAGTACAATGAAAGTAAGATTCCAGTGTGCCTGCATCTTGTGGATGAAATCAGAAATACGGCAACAGCTTCTTGTGACTCTCCTAGTCCGGTCTGTAGTGGTTCCTTGTCCGGGAGGACAGGTCTCTGACGGGGACCCAGATTCCTAGATAGCGCTGTAGAGCACACTTCCGAAAGCCAGCTCCTCCTTCCTTCTCTTTGGTTCTTCAGGGTTCCCCTGGTGGAGCAGGGCACAAATTGCACATTGTGGATAGGGGTCATTAGCACATGTAAATTTCCTCTCCGGGTGACCCATGCAGCCTGGCTTCTTAAAGTCAATACTTCTAAAATATTAAGCCAGATGAATCAGGGGGATAAAAGAAACTGATATTTTTATTTCACGTTAGAGAGCTTTGGGGCATCTTTTCCATGCCCTTCTTTTAGGCGCCAAGTGTTTTATTAGCTGGTAACCCTTGGTTCAGCTTTTACATCTCAATGTGTTTGACGAATGATTAGCATTTGTTAGAAACAGGGCTTCTGGATCTTTTTACCCCAAAGGCCTTTCATCTGAAGCCAGAGCTGTTCCCCCACAATGGATTTTAAACACCACCCAGATAGTTCATAGGAAGGTTCCAGCCCAGCTCTTTTCCTCCCCTAGTAAGGGAGAGAACAGGTAAGTGCTGTTGGCTCGAGCCAGGCGGGGACTGGACTTCAATGGCAGTGTCGGGGGAAAGAGGAGGGAGACAGGGTCCCCGGATCAAGGAGGGACAATAGCTCTGAGATGCCTACGTTGGGGCGTCTGTGTTATAAAGAGCAAGAGCATGGGTTTTAGAATCAGACTGGCCAGCTTTAAATCCTGGCTCTACTATTTACGAGCTATGTGACTGTAGACAGGATGCGGACCTTTTTGTATTACAGTTTCCGCATTGGTAAAATGAGGGGATGGTGATATCACCTGCTAGGGTCATTTGGAGCACAGCACTGGACACTGGTGGTGAGGTGCTTAGCCTCGGGCGTGCAACTGGCATCACTAAAAGGCTGCTGGGGACTTCGCTGTGGGCTCTCAGCCCCTCCTCTGAGCAGGCTTCCTTCCCCTCTTACCATCATCTGCCTCTCTCCTCTGTTCAAAGTTCAGCTATCCGTACATGGCAGCACCATCTACCTCCCAACTCCTCCCACGTGGCCTCTCCAAATGTCGGCACACCTCACGGGGCATCCATCATAACTGGACATTCCTTTTCTCTTTCCAGTTTTCTGGGCTTGATGCCTCTGACAGTGTTGAGCCTTTGGAAGTTGCCATGGACCACCCAAAGCCAGCCGCTACTCAGTTTCACGGGCTGTGTTTTCCCCAGGCTAGGGGCCCAGGGCTAATTTGCATTATTAACTTAAACTTATTTGAGCCAGTCTGGGGCCCTGAACAGTGCCCCCAACCTCACATCTGTCACCCCTGGCCAGGCACTCTGCTCCAGGGGGACGAAAGAGACCCTAGCGGTGACATTCTTGGTTGTGGAGAGCGCAGGTTCTGCTCTAAGCTGGGGCAGTAACGTTCCAGCAACGGACGGTAGTACGTACTTGCAGCAAATAGGTGAGTTTCCAAAAGCTCTGTGCAGATTGCGCTTTCATGAATCATGTTCGGGGTGGGAGTATCAGTCGAGGGGAACAATGACTATTTCGAGAATCCAAGATTGCAGTGTAAAGAATCTGAAGATGCTGGCGTCCAGAGTTCCACCTCCTCATCTGATGATTCAAAACGAGGCTGGGAGGTGGGAAGTACCAGACGGGGCATAAGTAATAACAACCCTGGACACTGGAAATTTACAAGTGCAAAATCACTTCCTGCTGTATCTGGTTCACTTAGATGTTCATATAATGGGTTTATTTAAAGTGAGGGTCACCCATAGGGCTTCCTCAAACCCAAGTCCGGTTCCCTTGCCTCCCTGCCCCTTCACCATCGCCACCGGCTTCTTGATGTTTGACTTCCCGACTCCGTCCATGCAGCCCACGGATCTGCAATGAGAGGGATGAGCAAGACCCCTGAGGTCATCCCCCTCCCGCCTGGCCCTTTCCCTCCCCGTGTCTATATCTTATCTCCACCTCAGCCTTTCCTGTGCAGGGAGGGTCCCACAGGCCTTGCCCCCCTCTCTGTCCCATAGATCAGCATGTCTCCTGAGGCTGCTGTATTGGAGCTTAACGGGATGCCCACCCCCTTATCATCCAAACACCCGGAGGCACTTGCTGCTGCTGGAGTCAGTTTGAAGTTTAATTTACTGTGGAGCTAGAAGCGGGGGCCTCCCTGTCAACCCCTCGCCTCTGCTGTGGTTTGTCTCTGTGAGGCCAAGCCTGCTATCAGCTGTCCACACTGTTTCCCCTGGAAACCCCGAGACGTGCCGGTTATCCGGCCCCACGTGGCCCCTGTGAGCCTGGAGAGGGGCCCAGCGCGTGGTGTTCTGGCTGCGAGCTTGCTCCTCCTGTACGAGCTCCCCGAGCTGCTCACAGGCTCCGTGGGCGTGACCTCGGGTGATTCGGAGCCGACTCTAGTCAGAGACGGCGAGCATCCCTCTGTCAGTTCGATAGAACAAATCCAAGGCAGCATAAAGGGGAAAAAGCGAGAAGCCTTCAGAGAAAGAAGTCACATGCATAGTGATGAGTCATTCAACAAACATTTCTTGCTCCCCACTCTCTGAGCTCCCCATGTCACGCGTGCACAGTATGGACTCAGAAACACATGGAAGTGCAGTGCTTAGAAATCATTTGGTGCGACCTCCTTATGGTTGAGGATCAGATGGGGAAACTGAGGCTCACAGTGTTTTCTAGGAGGTGGTTAAAACCCAAACATCTGAAAAGTGACAAAGTTCAGTAGCTCTGCTGTGTGGCTCAGACAGGGGCAGAGGGTGGTCGGGAATAGGTCTGAGGTGTAGCCGGTGGTCAGGTAAGGCCTCTGGGCTGGACCATGGAATGTTTGGTGGGCAGAGAGAAGGGAAGCAGGCACCCACGCAGATGGTATGCATGAGCAAGGGCTCGGGGCAGGAAGCAACGTGCCTTGGGCCACCGTGACGGTTGGGTGTGGCTGGAGCGGAGAGTTTCTGTGCAGTACTGAGGCCCGGGATTAGAGAATGGTATAGAATAGGGGTCAGTTTCTGGAGTTGGACACACCAGGATCCTAATCCTGGCTCTACCAGCACCTCGGGCTTATATTCTGTGCCTGAGTCCTTATCTGTAAAATGAGAATAGTAACAGTTCTTACTTCAAGAGTTGTTTTTTTTTTTTTTTTTAAGATTTTATTTATTTGAGAGAGTGAGGGAGGGAGCATGAGCAGGGGGAGGGGCAGAGTGAGAGGGGGAAGCAGGCTCCCTGCTGCACACAGAACCCCAGGGCTCAGGCTCAATCCCAGGACCCCGGGATCATGACCTGAGCCGAAGGCAGAAGCTTCACCGACTGCACCACCCACGCTCCCCTTCGAGAGGTTTCTTCAGGTTTTTTTTTTTTTAAGCTATTTATTTATTTATTTATGAGAGAGAAAGAGAGAGGGAGTGTGAACAGTGGGGAAGGGCAGAGGGAGAAGCAGACTCCCCGCTGAGCAGGGAGCCAGAGGTGGGGCTCTATCCCAGGACCCTGGGATCAGGACCTGAGCTGGAGGTGGATGCTTAACCGACTGAGCCACCCAGGAACCCCAGTTTTTTGAGGATTAAATGAGATGATGCCCTTGTAAGACTTGGAGCAGTGCCCGATACAGGGTGAACTCCTGATACATTTCACGTACTAGCAGTAGTAGGAGAAGAGGGATTCATATAGTGACTCCTCCCTCGCAGGGCGATGTAAGGATTCAGGGAGCTAGCGTGTCTGCCAGCCTGGGGCCCGGCACACGGGGTGCCCCCAGTAGATGGTGGTGCTGCTCTCATGCTGGTGTGGGGCCGGGCCGAGGCCGTGGGTGAGCGGGGAGGCCGATGGCAGTTCTGAGTTCTCTGACCAGGGAGAGCCCCACCAGGCACAGAGGCCTGGCACGCTCACCCTCACGCACCCCCTTCCTCAGCTTGGGGACCGGCAAGCCCCCCCCCCCCCAGTTCGGCCCGCTGTCGGCTCTCGGGGTGGGGGTTAAGAACGGAGCACGCGCCCGAAGGCTCTGCGACAGGTGAGGAGACGTTCTTCCAGGTGGATCGAGGCGGGTGTCTGGTTTGCTCTGGGACAGTCCGGGCTTCTTTCTGGCGAGTGTGCAGCACCACCAGAGAGACCTTGCCCCCCCCGCCCCACTTGGGCTGTGGCATCGTGACGTGTTTTGATGGGAAGGACTCTGGGTTCTCCCTGCCCCCTCTGGTCCACCTCATTGTCAGCTCCCGATGGCCACGCGCATTCCCCGCATGGGGTCAGGGAGCTGCTGAGTAGCTCCCTGAAAGTGTCATGCTGTAAGTGAAGAGGACCCCGTGCCCCCCGGGAGGCCGCCCCTGCCCTAGAGGGCTGGAATCAGTGGTGCCCACGGTTAACCCCTCGGTACTGTCTGCATCACAGGCAGACCCTTCCTCTCTCTGCAAAGACTCAGAGAAGGACTTGGGATCCAGGCTAGAGCTGGCATCTTGAGGGGACGGAATCTACCCCCCTTACAGTACCCCATCACAGCCTTTTATTCCAGCAGCTTCTCTGACCCTTGTCTTCCAATGCCTCTGCCGGCTCAGAAACTTTGTTGCCATGGCAATGTCACTCCTATCTCCCCATTCCCTCTCTCTCCTGCTCCCTGGGAGGCAGAGGTAAAGTGTACCGCCCTCCCTCCCGTCTCTCCCACAGACTGCTCAGGGCCCTCATGCAGATGGCCTGGGCCTGCCAAGTCCGGGTCGCAGAGGCTTCAGAGCTGAGGCCCTTCGTAATCAGTCTCCATTTGTCTTGAGCAGGGCATCCCTTAGAGGGAACGAGAAAGAACAATTCCCAGACCCCAGGAAATCCCTGCGCCATGGGGATTGGATCATTTTGGATCATTTCAATTCAGTTGAGCAAACATCTGTGGAGAAATTTCTTTTTGCCAGTGCTGAATTGGTGTGACCCAAGCCCTTAAGGAGTTCCCAGTTCGGTGTGGGAGGTGGGAGATGGACACTCAGAATGGAAGGCACAGGTCCACAAACCCACAAGGCTAGATATGTTCAGAATCCAGAACTTTCCAGATATTGGCAAAGTCATGTGGTATGTACACCATACCTTAAGTAACATCTCCAGGTGGGGCTTGGGGCAGAACCCCATACTCAAATACATGCATACCTGTATTCAGATATTCACATGCTGTTAATAACCTCACATCTGTCTATTTAGATCAGATTTGCCACCAAACAAGCTTGGTGAAAACCATCCAGCTTCAGAGGCTTTTGGATTTTTGGAATTGGGAATAAGGGATTTTAGCCTTCTATAAGAATTTATTTTTAGGAGAAGCTTCTCTCTGCTGAGGCCCATCATAATGAACCAGCTTGGGGCAGAAGCTGGCCAAGAATTCAGAGAACAGGGAGGCTGATTGGCCTCAGCAGCTCCAGCGCAGAGCTGACTCAGAGCCACGCAGCAATGTACGTAGAAGGAGGAGGCGGTGTCTTCTTGCCCCGGGGCAAGATCTGAGCTGGGCCCTGGAGGATCAGGAGTTTGCCAAGCAGAAGGGCGAGAGAGGGCCTGGACCGTGGTCGCCTGGGGGTGCTAATGGTGCTAATGGATTCCTTCTCAGAAAAGTGTTTGTATTCCTTTTTAAGATTTATTTATTTATTTGAGAGAGAGAGAGCACGTGCTCAGGAGCAAGGGGAGGGGCAATAGGAGAGGGAGAGAATCTCAGGCAGACTCCCTGAGACCATGGCCCGAACCAAAACCAAGAGTCAGCCACTCAACTGATTGAGCCACCCAGGTGCCCCACAGAAAAGTGTTTTTAAATGAATAAAATACAACAGATAGGATGACCAAGGAAACCAGTTACATGGAAATGCAGTTAAAACACTTTTATAATCATATATTAATCAATGTGCTTCTTTATTAATGTATTAAATAGCCAAGCCTAGCAACAAGTCCAACCGCTAGCCTAAGTTTGAAATAATAATGTAAATCACCTCTTAAGAGTATCTGTAGCCCTGCAGGGTGACAGGAAAGCATTTGTGGTGTTTGCTGGTGACCAAGTCAGAGGTACTGTTAAGATACTGAGATTTATTGCCTATGTTCCAAATTGAAGGAAATGCCAGCTTGCAGTTAGGAGAAAAAACAGTGATGTCACTTTTTCCCCCCAAAGTGTTCACAGACCACTGACTTCTAAGCCTAGGTTACGAACCCCTGGTCTGGTCAGAGAGAACTACTTGGGAACAGGCTCGAGTGGGAAAATAAGAAGCATGTTCGGGGAGAGCTGGCGTGGAGTAGCCCGAAGCAAAGTGGGAGGAAGTTCTGGAAAGATGGTATCTTGAGGAGATCACATACGTTTGGACTTTACTCGCTCCTCAGAAGAAACTTTTCTTAGGACATCCTGTATTTTGTAATGACATGTTATGAAAGGAATACATGCTCATGATAGAAAGTAAAGGGGAAAAAAGGGCAAGAAAGTCATTCAGTGTCAGCAATCGCCACGAATGTCCGGTTAAGCGCCATGCACATGGGAGGCTGTGTGGTACAGTGGTGAACGTACTGACCCGGGGCCCAGGGACTGGGGGTGTGCGTCCTGACTCTGACCTTTAACCTTTGGTCCCGTTTCCTCATCCGTAAAAGGAAATAATGGTTCCTATCTCATCAGGTCGTTCTGAGAAATAAATCCATTCCTACGAAGTGCTATCATGGGCCATAATTAGCACTCAGTAATCACGGGCTTTTATAACATCTTCTAGTCGTTCCTCAGCTCATAACTGTGTTTTGTATTTGTTCAGCTGTAGCCTTCCTACACCTCTATGTATAATTTTATATCCTGCTTCTTTAATATTATTTCATAAATATTTTTAATACTATTATAAACTGTTCATAAGCATTTTAAATACCTAAGCAAGATTTCATGTGGGTATATGACCCACACTTTAGGTAAGTATTCCCTTATGATTGGACCCTTAGCTTATTTCCAATTTCCTATGGAAAATGTTGTGAGCAGGCTTCCGTGCAGTTCAGCAACTATTTTTCAGCACATAACTCTGAGTCAGGCCCTGTGCTAAGTCTGGAGGGCCCAGAGGTAAATAAGACATGCTTTCTGCCGTGCAGCGGCACACGCACACCGGTGTTTTAGGATTATAATTTGTCTCACAGTCTGGAGAATGGATTGGAAATGAAGAATTCTGAAGACAGAGAAGCCCCTTAGGAGGCAGGTGGAAAAAGGGACTGACTTGGAACAGTCGCAATGGGAGTGGAAAGGATGGGATGGTGGGTGAGCAGGTCAGGGGGTCAGAACTTGGCCGCTGACGGGTAGAGTGAGTGGATTCAGTGAGGGAAGCCAGGGAAGAGTCACAGGTGACTTCCGCTGGGAGCTTGCAGAGCTAAGTGGGGTGAAGTGGAGTGGTTCAGGGCTTTGGTGCTCAATGGATCTCTGAGTTCAAGCCCAGCTCTGGTGTGTATGACCTGTGATCTTGAGCAAGTTCTGTCAATGTTCTAAGCCTCAGTTTCCCCATCTGTAAAGAGGGCCAAATACCGAATCTTCCTCCTAGAAACATGAAGGTCCAATCAGATTATGAGAAGAATCTAGCACACGCGATGCAGTGGGCCTAATAAGGCCATGTAGCATGTCAGGGCCGTTCTAAGCCCTTTGGGTGTATTAATTCACTTTAATTCTCCCACCAACCCTACTGTTAGAATCCCCGTTCTAATGATGAGGGAGTGGCCCAGAGAGGTTTGGTAACTTGCTCAGGGCCTCACAGCTAGAAATGACAGAGCCGGGACTCAAACCCAGGCAGTCTTGTGTCGGAGTCCGCGCTCTAAATGACTGTGCTCTCTGTCCCTCTGCTGTGGACGTGATGACTAGGTGATACCAGAGCCAGAGAAGCAGGCGAGAAGCAGGGCTGGGTGGTGTTAGGAAATTCAAAAGAGCAATGCCGTCAGCAGCATCGAATACTGTAACAAGAGAATAGGATGAGAACCGCTAAGAAGTCACTGGTGACCTGGGGAAGCAGATTCGATAGAAAGAGATGGGGTGGGGACCTGGACTGGAAGGGGGGAAGGGGTGCTTGAGGCTGCAGGGTGGGGGGCGGCCTCGAGAGCAGAATGAGCACCGGACAGGACGAGGCCAGCACACTCAACTTCGGATGTGGGCTCTGACCTGTGTGAAGCGTGTGACTCTGGAGGAGTCCCTGAGCGTCGCTCGGATGCTGTGTCCTGGTTGGTAAAATCAGGAACCAAGACTCACCCCTAAAGCCGTGGTAGTCTGACGGCCGCTGACTCAGGACATCTAGCAGGTAGTAAGGGCGAAGCGGGCTGAGAGCACATGAGCTAACTTATACGGAAACTGCTTGAAACTGGCAGAGCCCTCTTCGGACAGGGGGCCTGCTCGTGGTGACTTTGTCACTGGGCATGGTTCCTACACAGTACAGACGAGTCCCCCTCCGGTACCCAGCTGAGATCCGTGGTGTGGCAGGATCCCTGCCCGAGCCGCAGGCCGGGGGGAGAGCTTGCAGCTTTGTGGCTTGTGTGGTAAACGCTAGGATTTGGACTCTGAGGCTCTTCCCACCGGCTGTTCTCCTTGAGGGCGATCACGTGGCCGTGTGGGCCAGTGGTTAGGACCCTACCCTAGGAGAAAGAACATCTAGGTTGCAGGGGTTGGCTTTGCAGCCAACTCAGCGAGGAGCCTTGCACTGATCCCTTAACCTCAGTTTACTGTCCTGGGAAATGGCTCGGCCTGACTCTCGACGTGCGTAGGAAGTAAACGTGTCCAGAGGCAAGCTTTGAGTTTTGCAGGGAAGAATGCCTTGCAGCATGTCAGGGAACCTCAGTGCACATTCCAGGGGCCAACTCCTGGGTTCTGATATCACAGTGTGCATCCTGAGAATTATCTCAATTCTGTCACCTCCTTCTTCTCCCGTCCTTCCTTTCTTGTTCACTGGTGTTTTAAAATCTGAGATTCTCTCCTCTTCTGACCACGTAGCCCATTCATCCACTCATTTATTCAATGAATATGAACTGGGCACCTAGAAAAACATGCGGAGGCCACTGAGGAGGTGAGAAGTGGGGCTTTAGAGAGAAGGATGGCTCAGGTCCTGTCCTGACGGGTTTGAAATCTAGCGGGAGCAGAACAATACCTAAGCAACAAGTTGAAAGAGGCACATTTACAAGTGTCTTGGTACAGAGGGACAGACCAGGGGCCTCAAGAGCCCTGGGGAAGATTGATTCCACACAAAGGAGTGGGGGAAGGTGTAAGGAGGAGGCGTTTGAGGTGCTCTTTGACAGGAGAGTGAGTGTCCAGAGTAGAGGAAGGAAGGGCTCCTTCTCCACGGGGAAGCCCGAGACACTCAGGGAAGCAGGTGCACCGCGCAGGCGTCTAGGTAAACAGGAGTGGCGGAGGGTGGCATTGAGACATGAGACCCCCTCCTTGCCTCTCACTCTCTTTTTCTGCTTCTCATTCTCTTTTTCTTCTCCTGTCTCTTCTGCTCCCTTTGGCTGTAGCTGAGTCTGATTCTTCCTCTCTTGCCTGCATCATCCTTACCCCCTTCGTCCCTCTGCTTGTCTGCCTGTCTTCCTCCCCTTCCTCTTTAAATTGGATAGGCTAGCAGATTGCATGGCGGGTGACTGTTCTGTGAGCGGGGCCCTCAGCCGCTGTGGCAGCCGTGCCTGGCTGTACCTCCCAACACCCACACTGCAGGCCTGGCAGGATAGAGTCTGCCGGTTTCTGCCATTAGCCTCTGTCCTTCAGTGACAGCCAAGACAATTTATACACCCTGTTGGCTGTGGCCGTATGTTGTCATAACCTGGGTCATTTCCTCATTTAATACCGTCCATAAACTCCAATAAAACTGTCCTGGAGTCCCCTAGTCCAGAAAAGGAGAGGCACTGGGTTTGGAAGGGTGGGAAAGGGGAGGGGGGCAGAAGGTGAGGGTCCAGCAGGTGAAGGTTGGACTTGAGCCTGAAACCCAGGCAGGGCACCCGGCCCACATACCACCTGATGAGTGCCTTGTTTCCTTTCCCGCTGCCCACGCTGTGTCCTGTTGCTGGCTACAGTGTGTCAGATCCTCCCCAAGGGGGTGGTCGCTGTCCTGGGACCCTCTTCCAGCCCGGCCTCCAGCTCCATCATCAGCAACATCTGTGGGGAGAAGGAGGTGAGTGCTACACCAGGTTGGGGGACCATCTGCGGACCGGCAGCCTGTGCCCTGGGCCCCAAAATATCATGGATTCTCAAGGTCTGGAAGAGCTCATTTGGGCCTGGTTGGTGTTACCAATAACAACAACATCGAAACATATGAAAAGAAGTGGTCCTTTGTTGGGCGCTTACTTTTCTCCAGGCGGTTTGGGTGGAGGGGACACAGAGGAGAGGTTTTGCGACAGGATTTTCAAACTGAGCTCCTCTGGGTCTTTGAGTCCTCAGGGGGCCCCTTGGTGGTGGTGGGTGGAGGGAGAGGCTGTGGAGGGTGGTGGTCCTGGGGACGCCAGGAGGGCAGAAGGCTGAGCTCCCCAGGAGATGCTTCGAGACTATCTGTTCAGATATCGGGATTCTGGTGAAGAATGCCTTGGGGAGGAGACACGGCTACATTTTATTGCTAAAATGTAGTTTGAAACCTCTGTCTTATAAATTCTCTAGAAAAAAGTTCTCTTTTGTTTTCTTCCCCATTCGCCAATTCCAGTGTTTACTTCTTCAGTCAGTGAATTCTTCCTCAGGTGTTACCTGGACCCGGAGCCTCTCTAGTTACAGTGTGGAGCTCATTTCCTCCGGCCCCAGTTCCATGGGGGATAAAGACGGTCGGGGATGAGTTTCTGAGTAATAGCCCACTCCCTGTTCCATCAGCTCTCTCCTTCTTCTTCCCCGGGAGAAAACAAACTCAAAAGTGTGTTTGGTGTTAAGCTCATTGCTGGCATCCTTCCTAGCTTCTCCTAGAATCTATCCGTCTTTCCCTTCACAAAAATCCTTGGGAAACAGTGGCAAAGTAGCCCCTCGGCCTCTCTCTGGCCTCAAGGGCCTTCTAGCCAGGTCCTTTGAGAACAGATGGAGCTTGGTGGCAGGGGGCACAAGGTCAGGAGCCAGGGAGGGGGCAGAGCAGAGGGACAGGGGAAGGAGAGATCAAGCTTGCACCTGTCCTGGGGCCTGGAGGCTCATCCTTCCGGAAATGTCAGCTTTGGGAGGATCCGATTCTGGAAATAGGAGAACACCCACTGCAGGGCAGACACCTCTCAGTAAGCTGTCCCTACCCCACACCCTCTGGAACCTTCCCCCTCGATGCCACCATTTCTCTTTATAATCAGTAGGTTTGGCGAGTCCCTGATGCTTGGGGCGGAAGAGTTATCTTCCCAATTTCATGAACCCACTCTCAGCATCGTGACCTGCACTTCAAAGTGCTGGGCAGCCCTACCCCCGTCCCGCGGTTGGTCCTGCTCCCCCAGGGCTGGGCCACTGCCCTGTAGGCTAAGCCCCCTGAGCCTTTTTGCCCCAGGCCAGGTGTCTGCTGACAGCTCCCCATCCCTACCCCCCCCCCCCCAGGTGTCCTGAAAGATGACTCTTGACCCATCGCAGGCCAAAAAAGGCGCTTCTGCCCCCACTGCATCCCCTCCATCCACCCCCATCTCATAGACCTTGGCCCCAGAAAGTTAGAGCTGATGTTTAATTTAAATTTTTCTTGCCATACTCCAAGTAGCAGCTCCGATCTGTGGCAGGCTGTTATTCCAGCAGTCGCTGGGATCTTCACCAAGTGAGGTTGCCAAGACGTCAGCTCCCCATTTCCTCTTTTCTCCTCTCTCCCGGCCCCCCATCACACTGCCTCACTGTTTCTTACAGTCATCTCCCAACCCCCACTCTAGAATGACCTCCTGCCGGGCTTCAGTGGATATGTTATCTGAGCTGACATGTTTCCCTTAACGCTGTTTGGCATTTCAGGCCAGAGGCAGAGACCCTGATTTACAACCATCCCCCCGACCCTGCCACTCTGACCCCTGTGCCATTACCAGCCAGCCAGGTCGTGCTGCCCAGAGAACGGCCAGCCGCTTAGCCCTTCTTTGTCTGGTCATGTCCCTTCCAGAGTAACCTTTCCTCTCCACTCAGATTATGCATTTCTTTTCATATTTTATGAGGCTGAACTGGCTCACACTGACGCCCCTCCGCTCCAGGGAAAAGAAATGGAGTTCTCACCAAGGGGTTCATTCCTTTAAATGCTGTGGAACCGCTCCGTAGCCCAGTGGCTGGCTGCCTTCTGCCTCACCTCTCCTTCCTCACACACCTCCACAGTGTCTTGCTGGGATGCATTTGCAATTGCAAATCTATTATGGATTGATCTTAGTCCTAGAGAGACACTCAGCGGGATGGGCCTGGGCCTTCCCTGCCTGGGCCCATCAGAGCAGCTGGCTCCAGCAGCCTTCAAGATGGCGGGCTGTGCTGGAGACTTCCCACCAACTCCACTCCCTGGAGGGGCCCCTCATCCCACGCTCCCTGCACGACCTGCTTCAAGGGCTTTTTCGGGAGCCCCTAGATTTGGGGAGAAAGGGGGAAGGGAAGGAGATAAGGCATTGCTGGAACAGTTACGCCATGTTAGGTCCTAAGCTATTATATCCTTCATATACAGGCTCTCTTTCTATCCTCCCAGAGATTCACGAAGCACCCATTGTTGTCTCCGTCCTAAGGAAGCATAGGCAGATTAAGCAGTTGGCCCCAAATCACACAGGACAACCTAGAGACAAACCCAAGTCTATGACCTGTAAAACCCACTTGTCCTTCATTTTCCTGAGTATCTTTCCTGATCCATGTCTAGGGTCTGTGGTTTGAAGGGTATTTCTAAGGGTGCATTCTGTTGGGGTAAGTTAGCTGGAACCTTCCCAACAGCCTATTGGCTGGATGGCCACACACGGTGGGCCTGGGTCAGAAATGCTCAAATGTATAAGCCAGCCAGCCTGGCCACCTTGCCCACCCTGCCCCTGCCTGGCCCTGGCCTCCATCTTGCCCCTTTGTGAACTGTGTTTCCTTTCAAGGTGCATTTGTTATTCTTTTTAGAAGATTGTATGGGGTACAAAATACAAGCTGGGAAGGAAGACCCTTTATGACACTGCTTAGATCAACCTCCCTCTTCTGAGTCTTCTCCCATAACTCACCAGGCTCTCTCCAGGTCTGCATTTTTCAGTCTCTGCTGGAAGATACTGGTTGCCCCTCTCTCTCTGGTTCGAGGGCTAATCCTAATTGAATTCAGGAATTTTCTCCCTAGTTCCTGCTAAGTCTTTCCCTCCCCTCCTCCCTCAGAGGCGCTCTGGTCTCTGGCTGACCTCTCCTAGAATCTTAAAAAGACAAAGTGGCAGAATCCTACAGACACCATCTCAACATCCTCCCAGACTCTGGGCCAGCCCCGGCTAAGAAAATTGCTGCAGTCATTTCGAAATAACCCACTCTCGGAGCCAATGAACTCACCACCAGGAAGTTCTTCCTGCTCTCTACCCTCGGTCTTACTTGCTTTAACACCATTCCAAAGCCATGCTGGCTGTGGCGTGGCCCTCCCGTAGCACGCGGGTTCTAGGGGAGGACAAGAGTGGGGGTTTCCCGAGTCCCTCTCTAGGAGAGGCACCGAGTAGCTCCTGTGGCTCAGGTACCAGGAATGAGGGTGACAAAATGAAATCAAGGTGGATGGCAGCTTATTACGCTTTAACTTTCCCATTACCTTCCCAACAGCCTAAGCCGCCAATAGAGCAGCATCAGAGCCTGTTACTCTCTCTTCCCGGGAGAAGAGAGGCAGAAGGCAGGGGCAGTGCCTCCCGGAAATGTCAGTAACAGACACAGAGGGAAGCTGACACGGTCCTAATGAAGCCAGAGCACGCTTTTATTTACCTGGCTGTGTCTGGATGGCTTCTCAGCCTGGGGCGCTCCCCGCTCCGTGTGTGTATGTCTGCGGAGGAACCCATCCCAGGCTGTCACATAGGAAGTTTGTTGGGAGCGGGTTTGTACACTTGTCGGCCAGGCTGGCTGATGGGGCCCCTTTGTTAGTCCCCAGGGCGGTGTTTTTCTCTTTCTGCTGCCTCTGCTCTGATTTATTCACGACCAATAAAATATCATAAGGATTATGGCTCCGAGAGCCTTTTGTCTCGCTGCCTAGCAGCGGGCAGTTGCTCTGAGAATAAAGACCTATGATTTTGCCCCCTTGGGGCCACAGACCCCAGTGCCAAGGTCCACAGTACGTTTTTACAGCTCCTGGCCGGGGGGGTTCTCATCCCGGGTGTTTCTATTTTGAGCAGCGTCCAGGATGTCATCTTGTCTTCCTCCTCGGGGCGTGGGTGCCCTGAGTCCCGCCAGCTCCGTCTCCACCGGAGTGTGGCAGAGGCCTTACCTAGAAGAATCCGCCGTCCACGGCCTCACCTCCCTCATGCCTGCTTTCCTTTGCACTCATTCAGGATCCTCCCTGCCGCCTGTTTTTACTCCTCCTCCCAGGTCCCTCATTTCAAAGTGGCCCCCGAGGAGTTTATCAAGTTCCAGTTCCAGCGATTCACAACGCTGAACCTCCACCCCAGCAACACGGACGTCAGCGTGGCCGTTGCTGGGGTCCTGAACTTCTTCAACTGCACTACCGCCTGCCTCATCTGTGCCAAAGCAGAATGTAAGCTTTCCCCCCGCAGCTCCGCCCCACGGCCCATGGCCCATGCGGTCCGGCTGGCTTGTGGATTTCACCCCGGTGGCTCTGCCCTTGGCTGCAGAGCTGCCAGGAAGGGGAGGGCTCTCTCAGACGGTGGGGGTGATGATCAGCAACTTTGGTCATTCCCGTGTGTGTCCTTGGCTGTTTGCCTGTGCCCGTGCGTGTGCGTGTGAGAGAGAGAGAGAGAGAGAGATATCGAGAGATCGAGAGAGAGAGAGAGAGAGAGAGAGAGCAGTCCAGGAACACCCTTTGCCAGGCATGGGCGGAACAGAGAGAACTGGGTTACAGGGAGACTGGCCAACCTCCAAGCCTTTTTGCATCTGCAAACTCAATTCCCACATTTTCAGCCTCATTGTGAAGGAGCTACAAAAAGAGAGAGAGAGGGAAAATATAAAATTGGATGCATTTTGTACTTGATGGGTTGAAGAGCTTCTTCCCCTGGAGAGCGGGTTTTGCTGATGGAACAAGGTCCAAGGGCAATTCCTGATAAAGTATTTTTTTTGCAAATGCAGGTTTTAGAAATACAGTTTCTCTGACGCTCAGACAATTTGTAACGTAAATTTGGTGTTTATGGAGATTGAGCTAATTTGAGCCAGCACTTTCTAGCAAGTCTGTACACCTGTGTGCTCCCAGTGACAGCTGGGCACCCACATGTGGGCAGGCAGATGCTGGGCCCTGCCTGCCCCTGGGGCCCTGTGCCCGAGCCCCAGGCATCTGTGTCCTGTGCAGCTCGCCTGCAGGTCCGGGTGGGCTCTGCTGGCCGACGTCCTCTCCATCAGGGCTCCTGTTCAGAACTGCTCTGCACAGTTGCTCTGCCCTGGAATCCCTACAGCATCTCTAAACAACAGCCCCCTCCCAGCCAAGGGTCAAAACCGCACCCACCTGTTTCCCTGTGATGTGCATTCAATTCATGAATTTGCATAAACACAGATTGAAGATTTACTCGGTGCTACCCAAGAAACAATAACTGAGCTTCAACTGTGTGTACTTTTTATATAGTTTATTTAATTATTACCATGACCCAGTGGCTTCGGAGATATCGGAATTCCCCAGGTCAAAGTTGAATCAAACTCGAAATCCAGTTCCTCGGTCTCGCTGGCGCCCCGCAGGCAGTGCAGACGCGGAACATTTCCATCATCAGAGAGAGTCCTACTGGATGGCACTGCTGTAGATGTTAAGTGTTTTGTGGCCGAAATAAACAATAAAAAGGGAGACGTGTTTGGATAAACACTTCACTCTGCTTCGCCCTCGTGGAGATTCACAGCACACATTAGCATGGATACGCCAAGCTGTCCTGAGGCCAAAACAACCATTTACCTCATCTCTTCCAAGTAGGATTGACCAGAAGTCCCTAGAGGATGCTGATCGAAAAGCCCACAGGATGCTAGTGTTCGATAGAACGGAGTTGGGGAACATGGCATTCCAGCAGGTGGCCGTCCTCCTGTGATATCAGACCACTGTATGGTGGGACCAAACCAAGGATTCTCCTTCTGGAAATGTCTGCCACCTGCCCACAGGATTCAACTGGTGCACCCCGTGTGTACGGCGGGAATGTTAACAGACAGAAGATAGGCTGTAAATCTCTCCCAGTGAAGGTTCTCTTGCTGCCTTCCTCAGTGCGGGGTCCAGTGTCTCACCAACCTGATGGGAAGTTCTTTCTTATGTCTAGCCACAGTCCCTCTTGCTCGTAACGTGAGCCCTGCTCTCTCTGCTTCAACTGTTTGCTGAGCACCTACTGCACACGGAGCTCTCTGCCAGATTCTGTTGCCTCCTAGGACAGGGCTCTTTCCCTTCGAATCATGACCTTCCTTGACATTCATGCAATTCCTTGCAGATGGCAAAGCACTTTCCCATACATTTTGCCATTTTATCTCCTTCCTTCCTAGTCATTTTAGAGCCAAGAAAACAGAGTTTTTTCTCTTGCTTGAGGTCACACAGCTGGTACATGGCAAACCAAGACTGTAACTTGGATCCTTTGACTCAGGATTTCCTCCTGCACAACCCCTCCCACCGTCCTAGTCCACACAGACAACCTCCGAGCCGCGGCTCAGGGCAGGCTCTGCCTGGCAGGCCCGGTGTCCTTTGAAGGGCAGAGATCTCTCTGGAGCAGTGTGTCCCCTTGCTCCCTCGAGCAGGGTGCAGGATGGCTGAGCACAGATACGGTCCTGAAGGGGATGAGCCTGCCCGAGAGCCACAGGGGCCAGGGCACAGCCCAGGTGGGACTCATCAACCACAGTCGATGAAGAACCACAGTTCTTCTTGAAGAACTCATGCACGGAGCCTGCCAGTGACTCCGGCCCCACCTACCAGGGCCCAGGGAAGGAAGGTAGGGCAGAGCAGGAGAAGTTCAAGGGCAAAGAGGATTAAAATCTAATCAAAGGATGAAGAAATCAGGGACTGAAGGGAAATGCAGCTCAGAGCTGGGGAGGAGACACGCTTCCATCTTCCTTATTAATGCAGGACCAAGAGACGCCGCACGTTGAATTAGAAACAGGCATCTAATTCTATTTTCCAGCCATCAAAATTAGGCATAACGGAGACCATGCCACGGGGAATCATACCCCGTTTTTTCCTTTCTTTCCAAAAGTAGAGTTTTAATAAGCAGGTTTTGGACCAAGTAGAGTTGTATCGTGTTTTACATTAGTTTTCTTTAATGGGAAGAAAAATCAGGACATCTGCAAGTGCCTAGTTCTAATGAGGCTGGGGGGCGGAGGGAGATGTGGTGAGGGGTCTAAGCATGCTGTATGAGTCATCACCATCGGGCATAGGGGACTCGGCCATTTGGGGGCTTCCAAGGAGAGTCGGGGTTCCCCACCGTGGCCCCTGAGCCCCTTTGGGAGATCACTCAGCCTTGCCACGAGGTTACCTTTTGAGACTCTCAGGATGGACCCAATGCCTTCAATTTCTTGTGGCCATTAAGCACAACCTGCTGGGTATTTTCCTGGTATCTTTGTGCAAACTCAAATCCTATTTTTTTTATGTTTGCTTTGGTGTTTCTTTCTAAGTATTTTAATGTCCTTTTGTGGCTATTCGTCCTTCTGCCATCTGCTTACCGCCTGTGTGACCTTGGGATAGTAACTTAGGTACTGTCCGGCTTCCTGCTGTCTTGTCTATAAAGTGGGAACGATGATGCCTCCCTTGCAGGATGGCCGAGGGGATTAAATAGGACGAGATACACAGAGAGTGTGACACAGTGTCCACACTTAGATAACGAGAGGCACATGTGTGCTTTTCTTTCCTTCCTTCCTTGGATCACTTTTTTTTTTTTTTTAAGATTTTATTTATTTATTCGACAGAGATAGAGACAGCCAGCGAGAGGGAACACAAGCAGGGGGAGTGGGAGAGGAAGAAGCAGGCTCATAGCGGAAGAGCCTGATGTGGGACTCGATCCCATCACGCCGGGATCACGCCCTGAGCCGAAGGCAGACGCTTAACCACTGTGCCACCAAGGCGCCCCCTCCTTGGATCACTTTTGAACAATGCCAGGTCAGGACCTGGAGCAGAGTGACCAGAGTTCAGCTCTGTCCTTACACCGTCCCTGTGTCTGCTAAATTCTGTCCAGGTTGTTGGAGAAGAACAGACTCTGATCCCGGAAGGAAGTATAGCTGGAGAGAAGTGCAGAATGGCACAGTAAAAAGAGAACCGCCTTTGGGGTCCAACCAAGCTGCTCCACCGCTCACGAGCTGTGTGATGTCTAGCAGATCACTGTACCTCTCTGAGCCTTAGTTCCCCTCTGCGTAAAGTGGGAATAATATTGCTTTTCAGGGCATTTGGGTGGAAGGTATCTGGGCCCAGAACATAATAAACATTGACTTACTTTATCCTGCGATCCTGGTTGTGGCAGCAGGGAGTGGGGGATGGGAGAGTAGGGGTGATACTCAGAGCCCCTTGTGAAAATAGTGAGACACTAGCGGACCTTCCCGATACCAGCCCCAGGAGGCACGCGTTGTGCAAGGCCTTATGCTCCGAGCAATACAAAATTAACCATTTATTGACCACTCACTATGTGCCTAACACTCTGCTGAGGCTTTTGAAATTATCCCATTTAAACCTCACAATAAGATGGACTCTATAAACATTCCTATTATCTGCATGAGGAAAAGAGAGACTAAGTCTATTTTCAACATATGTGGTTCTTGTTACCTCCTTTCCCTGCTGCTCTGAACACTGTGGGACAGACAGAAGGAAGGGATCATTTTTTCCTATTTTATGGCTGAGTTGAGGCCTTGCCATGCCAACTTAACTGGGGAATCAGAGGCTGGAATTCGGGACCAGGAGACCTGGTTTGGGTCTTGGCCTGTCGTGGGTTTTCTAGCTCTATGATCTGTCACTGCACCTCTCCCACCCAGGAGCACCTGCCCTCCCAGAGCCCTTGGGTGGGAGATAAATCACTGTACATGAAGGAACTGAGGAAGCATTGAAGACTGCTCAGGGCAGGGATGCCTGCTGAGCCCCACTAGCTCAGGCCCAAGCTGGAAACATGCCCTGAAGTTAGGACGTGATGGGAGTGCAGGGGCCAGGTTCTTCCCATGGCCACACTTGCCGTCAGAGAAGAGGACAGCCTGCAGGGCCAAGCACACGGTCCTCCCAAGAACAGGAAGCCTCACCTTCTCCGCCATCCCCTCTCTGTCTCCTCCCCTGCCTCCTGTGGTCCAGCCTCCCCTATCTGTTCCTGGGGCCAAGCCCAGCAATGGGATGAGACAGAACCAAGAAGCAGGTGCAATGCATCGTTCAAGCACTTGAACTTGCTCTGTGCCCCTTCCCCTCTGACCACTCCTTGGACTCTCATTCCCATCTCCCCATCAAAATCTGCTCATGGAAAAGATCTGAAAACCACACACCCTGAGGCATGCGGCCTGGCAGGGGGAAGGGAAATGAAACCTTACCAGGTGTAGGGCAGTGTGGGCGCCAGGAAGATCCATGTCATTCCCCTAAATCCTCGCCACGTTCCCCCGAGGTCAGTATTACATCCTTGCCTCCCCGCAAGATTTAAAAGTGCCATCCCTCCCTGGAGTATTAGCATTTTCCAGAACCAGAGCCCGCAGCCAAGGGAATCAGCCAGTGGAGAGGGATGGAGGCCAGTTGAGATGGGTGTCTATTCTTATTTTTTAATACAAGGGTCCTCTGTGTCCGCCGCAGACCCATCACTTAGGTATTTGTGTCCTTGTCCTACGGCCCTGTCCAACCCCGGCTGTGCCTTTCACGGCTTCTCCGTTCTCCTCCCTCCCTGCCTGGCCCCCTGCTTCCAGTTGCAGAAGCCAGCCTCCCTCCTGCTTCCCAGAACAGCCGGCCTGCTGAGGCTCTCATCGATCCATCCCGTTGCATCCTGAGCGAGACTAATAGGTTCCCCAGGTCCCTCTCAGCCTTGGACTTGGCACGCAGACCTGCTGCTGGGCCCAGGGCCCCACAGGAGAGGACTGGGGTGGTGGCAGAGGGGAAGCTGGGAAGAGAGCAGCTTTTAACCCCTCTGGTGGCAGCTGCCTTCCGTAAATCCCTTAGTTCCATTAAACAGAGGTGAGGAGAATGATGTTTGGAAAATTCTACACTGCACGCAGAAACTCCTGATGTTCCTGATGTCGCTAAACCACACTTTCCCTTCTGCAAAGTCCTTCCACTGCCTAGCGTAAAGAAGGATCCCTTCTGATGCATAGAACTAGAGAATCCCTGGGCTGGGAAAACATCAGTGTTCTTCTGTCCAACTTTCCATCCACTGGTTTAATTCACTCTCTGACAGTCAGCAAGAGGGACTTCAGTCTTTCCTTAACTATCTCCAGTGACAGGGATCTCACTACCACGGCATCTTTAAACAGCTTGAACAGAGCTAAGTCTGTCTCCCTGTGACCTGCATCCACTCTTTGTTCTGGGGTGTAGTCCTTGAGGCTGCCAAGAGCAAGTCCGTCTCATGACGGCCCTTCCCATTCTTCCTCAAGCTAGGCACTCCCTTCTTTCAGCTTCTCCTCAAGTAGTATGGTGTCCATTCCCCACCTGGCACTGCTGCTCCCCTGCTCTGTTAGGATGTAGGGTCTCGCTCTTCCCCCCGCAGCCTCAGTGTCTAGTTCAGCCTCCAGCAAGCGCTGCGCACCCTGCCTCGCACTGGGCATGTACAGAAGAGTTTGAAGTGGGAATTCCTACCCAACACCGTGAAATACTTTGTGTTTATGTATTTCCTATATATGCCACCAAGTATTTTGCATGGTTTAGAACCAAGGACTATATTTTGTGGATTGGATAATAAGCCCAGTAAGAAGAGGAGATGGGTGAAGGACCATTAGGATGTGAGTGGGTGGGGGAAGGGTGAACGGAAACCAGCTTTGTGAAGCATCTTCTAGGACACTGACACTGTCCTGCTTACTTGACTTCCTCATACTAACCGTGTAAGGCAGTAGTTGTTCTTACTTTACAGACAAGGTCCCTGAGGTGCAGAGGGGTGGACGGAGTCGCCCCCGCTAGCCAATCCCAGTATTGCCAGAGCTGGGACTCACCTGGGGATGCACCTGCCACCCTGTGCTCTGATTGCTGCTCCAGGTGCTGTCCGGGCTGGGAAAGGAGTGACTGATAGGAGATCCTGGGTGGGATACAGACTCCCCTGTCCCCGCCCCGAGGACTCGCTGCCCTTCTTCCCTCCCTATCCCCCCCTGCCTTTCAGCACACAGAATATGCTGGGTAACGTGCTGATTCCTTGTTTAAAGGGCAGCAGAGTACTCCACAGGGCAGTCAAGTGGGGTACACTGGGCATTGATTGGAGCAGGGGCCCCAATTTATGTGACATCTGGGAGGCTCTTCCCTGGGAGCTCAGGGCACCTGCCAATTTTAAAGGGATGAATGGTTCCTGGGCTGCCTTGGCCGGGTATCTCCACGCTGTGCCTAATCCTTCTGCCATCTTCCAAGCTTCCCTGTCCCATCCCACTGAACTTCTCTGCCCCTCTGAGGGATCCCAGGGGATTTGGCCTCTTTCCCAGCCAGGCTCTAGCGACTCTCCCCGTGACATTGTCCTCGGCCACCCCTCCCTTGCCCCTCCAGCTGCATGCTCCCTCCCCCATAGCATGCTCTGGCAGACCTTTTCTTGAGCCAAAGACAGGGCTAGCACCCCAGGAATGCCAGCTCTGTGACCTCCCCTGACCTTCTCACAGTGTCTACGGGTCAGGTGCTCTGACCTTTGTGCAAGTCGGATTTTGCTTTTTACGTCTCCTCTGAGGAGGACATTGTGAACATTCTCTCCTTTTACCTATGGACCTAAATGAGGCTGCGTTCATGAAAACCCAGGCCATCAAACAAAATAATTTAGGCCATCAAACAAGAGTTTCATTTGAACTTTGTTGTAGGCTTAATTGCAAGTCCTAACCTCTAAGCTCCCAGAGGGGAGGGTCTTTATCTGATCCACTTTCTCTGCTGATGTCTTGGCGGCCCAGGGCCTGGTGCTTAGGGTGCACACAGTGTCAGTTGAACAGACTTGTACTTTGGTCCCTTTTTTGTTCTGCCTCGGCAAGCCACACCTGCCCTTTGAGCTGTTGTGGGGATGAGTAAATGCAGGAGAAGGAATGCTGAAACCAGACTTTCCAGTTCCCAACATGCTTCCACATAGCATCTCCCTGAGTTATACCCATTTTAAGGATTGAAAAATAGAGCCTCCAAGAGGTTAGGTGACTTCTCAAGGTCACACATCTGGGGAAGGCTGACCCTGAGCTTGAATCCAGATCTTCTGTAAGTCAGGGTTGGCAGGAAGTACCCCAACAGCATCAGTGCCCTTCCTGATGGGGCCGGTGGTGAGGGACCGCAGGGGCACAGACAGAGGGGCGAGTTTTCAAAGTCTCCTTTGAGGCCCAGCGGGGGAAGGAAGGAGAGGCCAGTCAGCTCTGAAGCCTCTTGAATGAAAGCCCCTTCCAGGGCTTTCCCTTCCTGGCTGCAGCCGCCAGCTCCCTGGACGGCCTTGTTGAGACCCATGACCGGAGAATGGGGGTTGGCATGACCTTCCCAGAGCTCCTGTCTTTATCTTGCCAGGCCCTTGGCCTCCACCCTGCTACCCTTCCCTTGTTAGAAAACACAGCCAGTGTGGGTTTTCCTCCCCAAGACCAGAGATGCACGCCCGTAGGCCCCTCCGAGGTTCTGTGCCTACGGCCCCTGCTGGTTGAGTCCTGAGAGGCCTCTCTGGTCTCATGGGAAGAGAGCTGGCTGGAGATGAGAAAGTGGGAACCCTGGTCCCAGCTGCATCCCTGCATGACGAGGCAAGTCTTGGCATCTCTACAAATTGAGGGAGGTGTCTGCAATGCCCTTCAGAGCCCTCTCTCTCACCTTTCCAGCCTCAGTGATGTAGGAAAGATGTAGGGTTCAAAGCCAGTGACCAAGAAAGAATTCTTGAGAGTCTTTGGTGCAAAAAGGTAGTTTTAATAAAGCACGGGGACAGGACCCACGGGCAGAAAGAGCGGCACTGGGGTCATGAGGAGTGGCCCGTTATATACTTTCAAGTTAGGAGGTGGTTAGGGATAGCGTAAGTCTCTAAGGAACTTGGGAGCAAGGTTTCCAGGACCTAGAGGGGGCTAGCTACTGTTGGGAAAATGTCATTTATTACCGTCTAATAAAACCTTAGTCATGAGACCCTTCAGATGTAGATCGGTGGGCCATATGCTTGGGGGATGACTGCCAACATGTATCTTGGGGGTTTAGAGATAAAGGAAATTTCTAAAGGAATTTTTATATGTAAAAGGAAACTTACAGGCTCCTGGGGGTTGGGGGGTCAGGCTAGGATTGCCTTTTGCCCTTAACAAATTGTGAACATCGAGGCAGTTGAGTCCCTAGAGAAATGTCACTCTGCCTGTTTCAAGGACTTGTCAGTGGGCTGTAGGTAGTAAGGAAATTTAATAATTTCTCTTCCCCCTTTGTTTCCCACACCACTCAAAGGTCAGGATGGTGAGGAACTTGCGCAAGGAGGAGTCTGCGGTCACTGATGACATCCTTGCAGTGACTGTCCTGTAGCTGGGGCAGGAACCGGAGCACGGGGTCCTTGGGTTAGAAAGCCAACCCTTCCCTTGCTGTCCAGCGTGCGGAGCCATGTCAGGGAGCTACTCAGCTCCCTGCCTCGTGTTCCCCTCTGTGTGTGGGATTAACACGCGTTGTAGGATTGTTGTGAGGACTCAGAACAAGCCATGTGGAATATTTAGCTCATTATCTGGAACACAATGAGGAATCAGTAAACGTAACTCTTGTCGTTGCTTTTGGGAGCAAATGTCTGGACCTTTCCGCTGGAGTTGAGACCACCTCTTCCCAGGAGACCCCACCCCTCACCCGCCACCCCCACCCTCTTCCTGGCCTGCCTTTTCAGAGCAAAACTGAATTAAGACCCTTGTGTCTCAGTGACATCATTCTGGAAACCTTCCTCCCACCCCTGCTCCTAGACAGCAGCTAGCTGGGGGGAGGCGGGGAGAGGCCTTTGCTCACAATCCCATAGTTTTGTTTTGTTCTGGGCCCGCATTGTTGCCCGTTGGAGTGCAGTTGAAAGCCTGTCCTCTTATAATCATAATAATACCTTGTCTTAATGCAGCCACTATGCTCTGAGGAGTTCAAAGGGTTTTTGTGAGACCTGTTTTCTGGGCCTTGTGATCTTGAGGGAACTGCTCCCCCACGTGCACAATGAAAACAAAGGCCCGTGCTTGCAGAGCTAGATGTAGCATTTATGGGCATTTGCGATGCGCGAGGCTCGGGCCTAAGCACTTCACGTGTTACTTCATTTAATCGTCAACACGGTCCTGGGGGCTTGGTGCTCTTACTCTCGTTTCTCAGATGAGGCAACTGAGGCCAAGAGCCCTGGCCACATGAAAAGGTCACTTGGTGTGTAAGTGGCCAAGTTAGGGGGAAAACAAAAACCAGGCCTGCTGGCATCTGACCCCAGGTCTTGGCCGCTGGGCAGTGCTGCTCCCGAGGCTGTGGGGAGGAGTGGGGATCCTCTCATCCCACTCAAGGGACCTCAATCTCTCTTTAAAAGAGCATTCTTGAGGGAGGTGGAGGAGGCCGCTGGGGCTTAGGAACATTCTTTTTACTGAAGATGGGAATACCAAAGCCCACAGAGGTTAAGAAACTCGCTCAGGTTAAGGGAATGCTGCTTAGCACGAGCAGTGGGGCCAGTCCCACGGCCCTGCCTCCGGCCCAGAGCTGCGCTCATCCTGCTGTTGCCCCAGTGTCTCCCAGGGAGGTGCTGCGGACGCTCAGGGGCTTCATCCTCTCTCTCCTCCAGGCCTTTTAAACCTGGAGAAGCTGCTCCGGCAATTCCTTATCTCCAAGGACACACTCTCGGTCCGGATGCTGGATGACACCCGGGACCCCACCCCCCTCCTCAAGGAGATCCGGGACGACAAGACCGCCACCATCATCATCCACGCCAACGCCTCCATGTCCCACACCATCCTCCTGAAGGTGGGAGCCGGGCCAGGGTGGGCGCGGAGCACCCTTCTCCCTCCTCCCTCCCCGTGAGCTGGTACGCTGCTCCCTCCTTGCCTCGGGTGTCGCCCCAAAGGAAAGGCAAGAGGAGGGTGATGTTGTACAAGTATTAACTCCAGGGGCAGTGGGACAGCCCCCGGCCAAAACCCTCCCCACCAAGGTCTGTGGTTCCAGGAGGGGCCAGGGCACTCTGCTTGAGGCAGAGGCTCTGTGCTGAGGGGTATAGAAGTATTTCCATGTTGGGACAACCAAGGCAGTCCTGTCAGTGTGTATGGCTGAGCCTCAGCCCTCTGTGTCACCCCTGTACGGTGTACTAGCTTGCGAAGCGCTGCCATGTGACTTCCCAGCCTCATCCTCTCAGTGACTGAACGGGGCGGGTACCCCGTCCTCCCTGGACAGGTGAAGAAACTGAGACTCTGGGAGATGAATGGCTTTGTCCAAATCCCCGCTGGTGAGGAGCAGAGCTGGACAGGTACCTGTTGTCTCTGACAGCCAATCAGCAGCTTTTTCTACCCCAAATACAGGGGCAGGGTGGCAGTCCCTGAATCAGAAAGTCAGGTGTGGTAGGGCAGGGGTGGTGGGTGGGGGGAGTCCACGCCGGAAAAGCAGCGGGAAACTTCCGAGCAGCCTTGGAGTCGCCAGGCATCGGCTCCTGGCCTGGTGGCTGGGCTAGGAATGCAATTCCAGATAGATGGACCCTGCTTGCAAGCCTCTCCGTGGCTCACACAGCACCCCCCCCCCAGCCCCTCCAGGCACATTGGCCTCTTCTAATGCCATTCTAATTGCACATTTAAACGCACCCTGCCATCTTCCACTGGGGGAGCGAGGCTCCTCGTTAACCTCTGCCAAGCTGTGAGGAGCCCAGCGGACACTCAGATGATTGTCTCTTCCTCCCCCTCCCCCTCTCCACACCACCCTTCCCCAGCGAGTTTTTGTCTCAGAGTTAATAAGAGATTTGAATGAGTTCTCTGAGTACGGAGGGCTGTCCCTTCAGTCCGTTGCTATAGTAATTCTCCACAGCTCCAAACCCACGTCTGCCTGGGTGCATATACTCAACTCACACACACACACACTCAAATGGAAATTTTCTCTTTTTCTCTTGTCTTGTGTCTGGGCCTATCATCAATGAAGTCATCAAAGATGGAAGAGATCTTCTAAGTTTCAGGGCCTCAGAGAGACAGGCTGCGGCGTCCCTAGGGAAGAATGAGGGACAGGGAGGGAGATAAATGTCCTCCCAGCGCCCCTTGCAGAGGGCAGACAGAATGCACGGTGCCCTCTGCCGTAGCCGGAGCCTGCCTGAACAACCCCCACGTGGAAGCCTTTTGGGGGCAGCCCTTCTAGCAATAATAATATAGTAACCTCAGGAATAGTTCATGGCTCCCAGCATATGTGGTTGGGCTCTTTTTGAAAAAATAATATGTCTATTGTTGAAATGTTGGAAAGTAGAGAAAAGTACATAGAGGAAAATAAAAATCATTATAGCTTCTTCTTTCTTTCTTACAAGCCTTTACTTTGGGACATGATAGAAAAAGCTTACAGGTACACATGGGAAAGAAAGACATTCCATCACCCAGAGACAGCCACTGTGAAGTTTTGATGTCTATCCTTTCTTCCTTTATAGACACATTTGTTTCTTTTGCAAATTATTATCACCTTGCACATAGTCTTCTGTAACCTGTTTTTTTTTTCACTTAATTATATGCCCCGCATTTTGCTTATGTCATTACATATTTGTCTATAAATACTTTAATGGCTGCATCATTTCTTCTCATATGGATATGCCATCATTTATTTAACCATCCCTTTATTATGGGAGGTACAGGTTGTTTTCAGTCTTTTGCTATAATAAACAATGCAAGATGCACATCTTTGTACATAAATCTTTATGCACATTCATGAATATTTTCTTAGCATAAATTTCCAGAAGTGAAATTACTCAGTTAAAGATATTCATGCTTTTAAGGATTTTGATATGATTTGCCAGATTGCCTTTTAAAAAGGCCATAACAATTTATACTCCCACCAGCAGCGTATAGGTGTCTGATAGCACCCTTGCCAATACTGGGTATTTTCATTAACAACACTTTTTTTTTTTTTAATGGCTGTGCTTTTGAAGAAAACTCTCCCTGTAATGATGATTATTAATTATTAGCAAGTGGTTCTGCTGGATGGACAGTAGCAGGCTTTCCTGAGACCACCTGTTGGCCTCAGCCCTTGTGACCTTGGCCCCAAGCCCATCACTGACCAGTGAGGCTTTGGAAACCGGCTCCCTTCATTCCCATTTGACTTCCTAGTGCCCCAGCAGGGAGGCTCTGCATCAGGCCTGGACTCGAGCTACAGGCTTGTTCTTGCCAGGCTTAACAGCACAGCCTTAGGGGCGCCCCAGGGAGCATGGACTCAGTGTGGGAAGCAGTGTGAGCAGAGAGCACACGGAGCTTCTGGGAGACTCGCCGTGCCCGTGTGAACCTGGCCCTGGAGCCTGGCAGCACTCTGCTGTCTCTCGATTTCAGAAGGATTTGCAGAGTAATCCCCTACTTTATTGAACAGCTGTTCTAGCAACAAACTTCGTGTTTACCTAGAATTCGGGTCCTAAAAACCAAGGCTCTCTTGTCTTTTATCTTTGGGCAGCAGGTTTCACAAATGGGGCTTAACCATCTGACGGTGCCCTCTCCCCGCCCCCTGGCCCCAGTCCATCCCTGTAACCAGGTTAACCGGGGCTCCCACCCGTCTAGGCAGTAGTGACAGGCACTGGCATTTCTCCATGGACGGTGTTGAGTATGCGGGGATGGGAGGGGGTGGGCGGCAGGCCGTACCAGCCTCTTGGAAGTGGAGGAGGAAATGTAGTTTTGCTTGGAAGAAGATGGGAGACCTCAAGCCCCAGGCCTAGAGCCCTTCTCTACTTCAGTTTCCATTGGAATGGTGGCAATAGAAGGACCCCAGACTGCCCTTCAAAGAGGGTTCCTGTAAGAATGCTCACAAAGTTATTGTAGCTCCTTGAGAGGTAAACACTTTATAAGAGGAAAATGTAATCACCCCCGGCCTTGTTTTCCCCTCATGCACCTCAACAGTCAGGACAAAAGCGGTTTCCCGGGGGCCCTGGGGCTGCAGGGTACATGATGAAAATCTGCCTGTCAGAAGGCATGAGGGCCCTGGGGAGAGCTGGGCTCATTATTCACCTGATCTGCTTGTCGGTTTCTGTGGCACCTGTCACGCTCAGAGTCGGGCCCACTGACGGGAGGTTGGTGAGGGGTATCTGTGATAGCTACAAAGATCAGACAAAAGGGAGGCTGTGCTGAAGTCACAGCCTCCCAACTGTGGGATGATGACACGCGGGTGTGCTGTGATCAAGGGTGAGGCATGTCACCAGCAACTTGTTCCTTGCTACTAATAAAGGACCGAAGTTTGCAAATGATTCACTTGTTTCCTACATTACTGCAAATTCAAAGGCTCTTATGAGTCTTGCTCATGTGCCTTTGACGGGGGTTGAATTAATTTGGGAATCGCCTGTAACCCACAAACTCTCCTATCTCTGCCTCGGCCCCTAGGAGAGCTGTCAGTACTTCCATCAACACCATGGTCCTCCGGGGAGAGGATAGTTAGGTTAAAAGGACTAAAATTAGGCTGCCTGGCTTTAATTTAATCTTTTCCCACTTAGGAGACATGTGATCTTGTGCAAGTTACAAGGCCTTTTGGTGTTTCAAAATTCTTCAGCTGTCAGATGGGGGGTGGAGGAGGAACGATATAACCCTACCTCATTGACTTACCCCAGGCCTGGCCCATGCTAAATACTGGGTACTTGGTAGCCATTGTTATTGCTAATAGTTTGGGAGATAATTATTTTCGTCTGTTTTATTATTTGCTTCATTTCCCTGAAAGTCATTTTGGTTTCCATAATATCTGGTTATATGCATGGGAATGCGTCGTGCGTGAGGACATCAGCTTCTATGAATGTCACTTCAGGGGTGGAGAGCAGAGTGGTGATGGAGATGCCCTCCTCTAGAGGCCAGTGTTTCTGTTCTCCATCCATCCTCTGAAAGTCAAGGGCAGCATGAGAACCAAAGGGTAGTGGGTCAGACAAATGGCAGACCCTGGGAGCCCTCACTGCTCATTCACTTCCAGTGAGTTTTTGTTTTCTGTCTAATCTCCTTCTCTTCCTTTTGCAGGCAGCTGAACTAGGGATGGTGTCGGCCTATTACACATACATCTTCACTAATCTGGTAAGACATTTTCACAGCTCACCTCCTTAGTATAGAGTATCAATAACTAGGGTCAGTGGGGTGTGATGGAATAAAGCCCGGGAGATGGGGAGTCGGGGAAATCAAAGCAGAGGAGCAGAGGTCAACCAGAGACTCAGGGATATTCTAGAAACATGGAAGTCCAGGAGCGACTGGGATTCTCATCTCAAGAATTCTTAGTCTTGGGAGGATGGGAATTTGGGGAATCTAATGCCTCCATCCAAATGCCACCGGCTACCTAGCACCGAATCCTCTGATGCGTGTGTCTCCTCTGTAGGTCCAGTCACTGGCCTGCAGTCCAGTCGCCGCATTGCCAGACCTTTATGCTAACTTGGAAGTAGGACAGCTAGGGCGTAAAAGTACACGGGTTAGAACACGGTGTTAGAACTGTATGCACCCACAGAGGCTGTGTTGGCTGAATCCTCCTATTTTGCAGATGAGAAAACTGGGCTCTGGAAATTGTACCGAGTCAGGTTGGAGCACCAGCTTTGCCCCACACCAACTGGGTGTCCTTCAACGAGCACTGAGCCTCAGTTTCCTTATCTCTAAAATTGGGGATAAGAGCACATACGTCATAGAGTTGCGGTCCTTTTGAAATGGCGTAGTTTATTCTCCACGGAAGAATTTTGAAGCTGTAACATATCAGGAAATGTGTACGGTCATTGTGAAGGATACACAGTCAGAGAATAGAAAGAACCTTGGAGAACTGGTTTTAAAAGAAATGTTACGACTTTTTACTTGAAACGATAATAGATGCACAGGAGTTGCGAAGATAAAAAGAGCGGTACCGTGTACCTTTAACCGAGTTTCCTCCGGTAGTTACATCTCACGTAATGGTCATACGCTATCAAAATCAGGATATCAAAACGTCCTGTCTGTCCATTCTGTGTAGATGTGCGTCAATCCCACTGGAACCAAGACAACACCATTTCATCACCACAAAGATCTCCCTCATGCCGCCATTTTATGGTCTCGCCCACCGCTCTCTTCCCCACCCTCCCTAACCCTTAGCAACCACTAATCTATTCTCCATTTCGACACTTTTATAATTTCAAGAATGTTATATAAATGGAGTCATGCTGTCTCTGACCTTTCTCACTCAGTGTAATGCCCTTGAGACCATCCACATTGTTGCCTGAATCAGTAGTTTCCTCCTTTTGGGGGCTGAGTCGTAGTTCCTGGTGTAGATGTACCACAGTCTGCTTCCCCGTCCACCTACTGAGAGACATTTTGGTCGCTTCCAGTTTTGGGCTGTTACAAAGAGAGCTGTTAGAAGCAATCATTCGGAGAAGGGGTTTATTTTCTTTTATAAATGCGTGAGATGTCAAGATCACTTAGCTCAGTGCCCCTCCATGCTGACATGCTTTTGAGCACGTCTTATGTAACAGGGACTAGACCAGGCATTAAGGATTAAAACGGGAATAAGACGGGGCGCCTGGGTGGCACAGTCGTTAAGCGTCCGCCTTCGGCTCAGGGCGTGATCCCAGCGTTATGGGATCGAGCCCCACATCAGGTTCCTCCGCTGGGAGCCTGCTTCTTCCTCTCCCACTCCCCCTGCTTGTCTCTCACTGGCTGTCTCTGTGTCAAATAAATAAATAAAATCTTTAATAAAATAAAATAAAATGGGAATAAGAAACAAAGCCTGCCTTGGAAAAACTCAAAGTACTTATTGTGTTGCAAAGTGGTAAATTCTATTAGACGTGTGTACAGAATGCTCTAGATCCTGGAGCCAGGGCTTTTGCTCCACGTGGGGTGGGCAGGAAAGGCTTCACCAAAGAAGGGGCCTTTAGGCTATACCCTAAAATAGGGGGGGACAGGTTTTTTTTCTAGAGAAGGAAAGGAAGAGCATATCCACATACTTGGAGATTTGAAAGGACATGGCCTGTCCAGGAAAGAGTGAGTCACTTCAGACTTATGGATCGCTCCAGGGGTGGGCATGCCAGTTAATGACAATTCACTTACCTATTTACATCCATCCTTGGAAGTTACCTATTTAGGGATTTAAGGCAGAGATCCATTCATTTTAAAAATCCTTGCTAAGTTAGGAAGCAGAATACAACGTCTACAGATTTGACTCTTAAATCTTAAAATGTGAAAGGTTCCGGAGAAGTTCCAACTTGCTCAGTCAGCATGGGTGATCGGGTGACCTAGGAGATGGTGCAGTGTCCCTCCCTGGATTGAGGGACCAGGTCTCCTGAAATGGCCTTCGAGGTCGAGGAGATGTCTGTCCAAAGACTCAGGCTGGGACCCTGTGGTCCTTCGTTTTCAGCTGTAGGTTTTTATGAATAGCCCTTTCTTGGGGCTGCTGTGGAATTTTTAACTCTGAAGCATCTTGAGGCCTTTGCTCTCGGAGTCCAGACATCTTAGAAGAATGGAGTGTGGCTTCTTTTCTGGCATAGGGACTCCCCCCATAATAGGCTTGCCAGAGAGCCATTCATCATTCCCTGTTCACCACCACCACCACAAAACTGCCCGCTCTGTTGCTGGAATTTTTACTTGAATTCTAGCATGCATATAGAAGACCACACAGATCATATGTGCACAGCCTAGGGAATGTTTTCCAAGTCAGCACACCTGTGTGAGCAGCACCCAGATCCCAAAATAGAACCCAGCCAGCACCCCAGAAGTCCCCCTCCCGCCCCCTCCTCGTTGCTACCCTGCAAAATGGAAAACAGAAGGAATTTCTTTGTTTGCTTGCTTATTTATTTATTTATTTATTTATTTATTTATATCCAGCTACTGCGGCTGTAAATCAGAGCATTAACATGTAAAAAGGGAGAAAAGGATTAGACTAGTCCCAGAGCAATGCAGGAGCATTTGCTTAAAGTAAGGAGACCACTGGGGGAGCCCGGGCGTGTTAGCAGAGCAGTAAAAGGAGATTGAAGTACGATTGGGCTCTATCTGGGGAGCCTGGGATGCAGAGGGGAGGAGAGGGAAGACGCAGGCCAGGGGCACCCCCACATTAGGCAGCCGCATCAGCAGAGGGGGCCAAAGGCTGAGCGGCAAGGAGGACCCGCAATGACTTAGCAGATGGAAGGAGGCCAGTCATTTGGAATGTGAGTTCCCAGGACAGTCCCTGGAATACGGTGGAGTTGCTTGGCTTGGAGATTTTGAAGAAAACATCCCCTACTCCCTCTTCTCAGGACTGATAATAATGAGTGTGATGTTGTATCCAGCGGATAAAAGCACAGGCCTATGAAGTCAAGAGACCCAGGTCAACGCCCCACTCTGCCTTATATGCTGTGTGGCTTTGGGGGAGTCTCACTGACTCTCTGAGCCCATTTTCTCATTTGTAAAACGGGGATACTAAAACCTTACAAGGTCATTGTAAGGGTAGGTAAAAATGCATTATAAATTGAAAAGTACTATGGGTTTCTAAAGCATTGTATTTTTTTTATAACACTGTGATGCTTTCGGTTTTCAAAGAGCTTTCTCCTTTTCCGGGGGCACAGAACTGAAGGAACTGAGCTCCAGGAGCATGCCTCAGTCAGAGGGTTCTTTGAACCTAGAATTAACAGGACTCACACACTTTGTAAGTTCACAAGGAGAAATCAAAACAGTAACTGTATGAACGATGATGGCTGAGTAATATTCAGGAAAATAAAAGGGCCATTGCAGAAATCAGTCAGTGGGAGGATATTCTGGAAGCCTCTTGTTAGTGCTTTGACTTTCTGGAAAGGACAGGCCTCTATTAGGAGGAAAGAAACTACTTTTTAAGTCCATTCTTCCTGCCCAATTGCCCTTGGAGTCTCGGAACAGAGAGGGAGGGGCTTTGTACAGAGAGAATGAGTTACCCTCCATGCTTCCCCCATCCTCCCCCCCCCCCCACATACAGATGCCACCAGACTTTAATACATCTTTATTTCTTCTCTGAATTCCTCAGGGATACCCACCATGGCCCAACTCTCTGATTTCTGCCACAGTCATGCAGCAGGTGCTCAGATTAGCTTTTTGAAAGCTAGCAGATTAGCTGGAAAGGCATGGGCCTTGGCATCAGGTAGACATGATTTAGAACTCCGGTTTGACTGGCTGCCAGCTGTGTGATGCTGTGCGAGTGACTTAACCTCTCTGAGCCTCGGAGACCTCGTCTGTAAGTGGACACTATTAATGCGTGCCTCAGGAAGATTGTATCCACATAGCCACTGGCTCATGATACAAGTTTAGTAAAGAGAAGGTATTGTTTTATGAAGTCTTATTTATGCTTCCCCTGGGCTAAAAAGAACAAGTGATACTAATTTTTCTGCCCAGCCTCAAATGGCCTGTAAAAATGGCTCCTATAATGCCATCTGATTTATTTGCAGAGAATGAATAGAACTTGGTAGTTTAGGTATTACGCATGACTGAACTAATCAGAGTAGGGTCTGTTTGTGTCCATTCTCATTCTTCATTCCCATCCAGGCATTAAGAAGGCTCATTGATACTTCTATTTTTCTTTTTTTGAGGAACTGCCATACGGTTTTCCAGAGGGACTGCACCAATTACGTTCCCCACCAGCAGGGCACGAGGGTTCAAATTTCTCCACATCCTCACCAACACTTGTTATTTCTTGTCTTTTTGATTTTAGCCCTTCTGACAGGTGTAAAGTGATACCTCCTTGTAGTTTTGATTTGCATGGCCCTCATGCTCATGTATCTGTTGACCACTGAGGTTCTGTTAGATCCAGTAATTCTACTTCTGGGTATATTTACCCAAAGAAAATGAAAACACTAATTCAAAAAGATATGCATACCCTCTATGTTTATAGCAGCATTCCTTACAAGAACCAAGATAAGGAAGCACCATAAGTGTTCATTGATAGATGAATGGGTAAAGAACGTGTGTGTGTGTGTGTGTGTGTGTGTGTGTGTGTGTGTAGTGGCATATTACTCAGCATAAAAAAGAATGAGATCTTGCCGTTTGCAACAACATGGATAGACCTAGAGGGTATTATGCTAAGTGAAATAAGTCAAACAGAAACAAATACTATATGATTCTATTTTTAGGTTCTATGTGGAACCTAAAAAACAAAACAAAAATGAACAACAACAACAAAAATAGAGACTCAAACATAGAGAAGGAACTGGTGGTCGGTCACCAGAGGGGAGGCCACTGGGGGATGGGTGAAATGTCTGAAGGGGATTAAGATGTTACAAACTTCCAGTTATGAAAAAAATAAGTTACAGGGATGAAAAGTACAGCATAGGGAATATAGTCAATAATATTATAATAACTTTGTGTGCTGACAGATGGTGACTACACTTACTGTGGTGAGCGTTTCATAATATATATTGTTGTCAAATCACGATGCCATACATCTGAAACTAATGTAATTTTATATGTCAATTACATTTCCGTGAAAATTAAAAAAAAATTTTTTTCTTCTTTTGAAAAAGAAGGCCAGTTGATTTAGGGCATCTGTAATAAATAAATCCAACTGACTGCTCTAGATTTGATCAGTTCCTTACCCATCGTAAGAGTTGGGAGAAAAATCTCTATCATAAGTCAAACTTCTAAACCTTCAATTCAGTCGACCCTCGGGACAGACATAGAGTTTTTCGCTCTTGTCGGGCTTTGCCAGCAGGAGAGTGAGTATGCCAGCCCTGAGTTTTGGGGGGCCAGGGGAAACTGAGACGGGAGAGGAAGTGAGCCAAAGCTAGCTGAGGCTGGCCAGGCACAGATCCAGGGAGGCCTGGACAGGTCCAGGGATGAGCCAGGTCTGGTAGTCCAGGGGAAGCCGAGGCCCAGTGACAGTGGGGTGTCAAGCAATGAGAGAGACACTTCAGCAAGATGGGAGAGACCAGGGTGCAGAGCCAGAGGACAGAGGGCGATGTCACTTGCAGGAAGTTTGTGGATATTGAAGGCACACAGTTACGGCAAACAGTGAACAGATGTCCAGCACTTTCATTTATACATCTATTTTTTTTAAAGATTTTATTTATTTATTTGACAGAGACAGCCAGGGAGAGAGGGAACACAGCAGGGGGAGTGGGAGAGGAAGAAGCAGGCTCACAGCAGAAGAGCCTGATGTGGGGCTCGATCCCAGAACGCTGGGATCACACCTTGAGCCGAAGGCAGACGCTTAAAGACTGCGCCACCCAGGCGCCCCTATACATCTATTTTGAAATGGGTTTTGAGGTAGTTTGTCCTGGTTTCAGATGTTCTGTTGGCAAAACAGCTTCTTGCCCTGTTTCTGGTTTTGGTGGGTCAGGACTCAGTCCCAGCAGAGCAAATCTCTGATCAGCAGGTGGGAACCTGAAGGTACCCGGCTATGGTGGGAGCCCAGGGCAGAGGATTAGTAACCTTACTGATAACTTTAATGGTAAGCTAGGAGCCACGGTGTACATTTGGTCAGAGATCGAGACAGGAACCCGAAGCATGCAAGTCCTGGCAGGAAGACCAAGGTGAGGGTCAAGAGTCCAGGCCCAAATAGGGGCCAAAGCAAGGCAACCAAGGAAATGACTCTTAGAGTCACCAAAGACACAGATGCACAGGCATACGCAGTCTGAGAACTGGTTCCTGCCTTTATCCAGATTTCTTTCTTTTTTTGTTTTCTGAATGTTTTTAGTGTGGTGAAGCATATGTAACATTCCATTTGCCATTTTAACCATTTATAAGTTTATGATTCAGTGGCATTAATTGCATTCACAATGTTATCCGACCATCGTCACTATTTCTAAAACACCCTAAACAGAAACTCTGTATTCGCGGAGCGGTAACTTCCCATCCCCGTCCTCCCAGCCCCTGGTCACATCCTATCGGCTTTCTGTCTCTACGCATTTGCCTCCCTTAGATATTTCACAGAAGTGGAATCAGACAATATTTGTCCTTTTGCATCTGGTTTATTTCACTTAGCACCCTGTTTTCTAGGTTCATCCATGTGAGAGCATACAGCAGGACGTTACTCTTTTTTTTAATGTGGTAAAATACACATAACATGAAATTGACCATTTTAACTTAATGTGGTAAAATACAGGTAACATGAAATTGACCATTTTAACTATTTCTAAGCATACCAGTGAGTAGTGATAAGTAATAAGTTGTGCAGCCGCCACCACCGTCCATCTCCAGAACTCTTTCCAGCTTCCTGAACTCAAACTTCACACCCGTTCAACAATAACGCCCCATCCCTTCTTCCTCCCGACCGCCGGCAACCGTCTGTCGCCGTGAATGTGTCTGTTCTGAGTACCTCTCGTAAGTGGAATTATACAGTATTTGTCCTTTTGTGTATGGCTTATTTCACTTGACAGAAAGTCTTCAAGGTTCGTTCATGTGTCAGCATTTCCTTCCTTTCGAAGACTGAGTGGCGTTCCATGTATGTCTAGACCACATTCTGTTTATCCATTCATCCATCAGGGGATACTTGGGCTCCTTCATCTTTTTGGCTGTTGTAGATAATCCTGTAATGAACGTGAGTATAAAAATACCTGTTTGAGTCCCTGCTTTCAGTCATTTGGGGTATACACCTAGGCATGAAGATGCTGGGTCATATAGTAATTCTGTGCTTAATTTTTGAGGAACCGCCATACTGTTTTCCCGAGTAGCTGCACCATTTTGGGTTTCCACCAGCAATGTGTGAGGGTTCTGGTTCCTCCATATTCTTAACCAATTCCTACTTGGTTTTATTTTTATTTTTTTTCTATAATCGCCATCCTCATGGGTGTGAAGTGGTCAGATGTGTTTCTCATTTCTGTTTGGAGTTTGCAAATCGAAAGAGGTGAGACCACATGGCTGAAGTTGGGAGTCAAGCTGATGAAGAAGCTTTATAATGAAAGAGGGTAGCCAGTGTATAAAAGGCCAGTCAGACCTGGTGAAAACCCCCAGGTCAAGAGCTTCCTAGCTGTGCGCCCCTGAAGCTCTCGGGGACCTCAGTTTCTTCATCTGTAAAATGGAAATAATAATATCCACGTCAAAACTTTTTGGTAAAATTAAAAATTAGCTGTTGATAACACTTTGGATCTGGTAAGGTAATGCCACCTGCTATACCAGATAGACCCCCAAATCCCTTGGCTTTCCACAGTGCAAGTATGTTTCTCATTCAGTCAGGGGGCAGCCTTCCATTATGTCACATGGAGGCCTAGGTTTCTTCTGGCTTATAAATAGGTCCTCTTAGAGGCCAGGAATGGGAGAAAACCATGGAGGACCAGACACAGGAGGACGTTACGGCCCAGGCCTGGGAGCAGCACGTAGTATTTCTCCTTCTGACTCCATCGGCCGGCCCTCGGTCACAAGCCCGCGCCTACCTGGAAAGGGGGTTGGAAAACATAGCCTACTGTGTACCCAGGCAGAAAAGGAAATGGGCTTGGTGATCAGTTAGCAACACCGCCACGTTATTAAATTATTAATCATTGTCACACATCTCTCTCATGTGTGCCGGGAAAGCAATTAGCGAGCTAAGCCCTGGCGAGTCTGTTTCGAGGGCAGCGGATCCTGTCTGTGGAAGTCTGATTAGCACCTAGATGTAAGGTTCTCAGCTCTCCCACAAGGGGAAGGGTCTGTGCCTCCAGGTGGGGCAGGCCCAGGACAGTTCCAGATTTGCTGAGCTTGTTTCGCGCCCAAGTGTGGGAGGGGTCTCTGTCCTCCACCCGGCCTCAGGCTTTGGCGGGGGAACTGCTGTTCTACACGACTGCTGGAAGTTTGGACAGAGGACATGAGGAATGAAGGGCCTTGGGGCAAAGCCCAGTTGGCCGCTGAGGCAGCGGAGATGCCATCCGAAGAGAGGAGGTGAAGGAGGAGGCACAGTTGGAGCTAATAAATCTGGAGGGATTATCCAGCTACTAATGAACCCAGGGAGATTTGCAATCACTGCCTAATAGAAAAGATAAAATCACCCTCATCTATTGTCGGCGGGTACAGATGGGCCCTGCGCCAAAACAAGGAGCTGCCGCCATGGCGGGGAATAGTGTTGAGATTTAAGGTTAAGGGTCAAAAGTGGTGAAGTGTCAGCGGAAGCAGGAGGTAATTGGGCACTGGAAGCAGGACGCTGTGCCGCCTGAGCTGGCAGGTGTTGGCGGCGGCCTAGCCAGCTGGATGCGGGGCCCACCCTGTCACTGTCATGCCCCAGGCAGGGCCCAGGACTTTGTGCTTCGGGGACCAGCACTGTGCCCCAAGGTCAGGCTGCCATTTGTGGGGTGTAGAGGGAGGCAGCAGGCACTGCAGAGATTTTCCCGTGGGGAATCTAGAGAGAAGGGTCCAGGCACTGGCTGTGCCATGTTGGAAGGCATGAGGAAGGGTTACACCAGCAGGAGGCGGCATCCTCTAGGGGACAGGCAGTGAAGCAGCTGTGCCTTCTAGTTACAGCCCTGCTGTGAACCCCCTGAGTGACACGGGAAGAGGGATGGTTGACTTCGCCAATACCTTCTACATTCAAGGCTCTGACATAAGTGCTTCTCCGCCATTTTCTCATCTAAACCTCAAAACCATTCTAACAGAAGGCAGTGTTTTATCCCCATTTTAGAGATAAGCAGGCTGAGGCTCATAAAGGTCAGAGGAGTGGAGCCAGATCATGACCTCAGGCGGGGAGCCCTTAACCGCTTCACTCTGTCGCGTTGGTCTAGGCAAGCTATTGCCCCTCACTGGGCTTCATGTCATCATCTGTAAGATGGGTTGTGTTAGGTGGTCTCTCAGGGTCTTTTCAGCCCCAGACTGGTTTTATCCTATACCCTGTTGGGGGCATTTCACTTCACAGCACCCTAGGATTGAGAAGGTTTCATGGAGATGGGGGGGTCAACCATGAAATTGGAGGGCCCACATGGCCCATAGGAATGGTTTCTGTTGAGCTAATAGCTCCTCCGATCCCCAAAGAGTAGCTGGGTCCCAGTGAGTCCTGCAGGATGTAACCCTTCTCTGCCCCTGTCTCTGTCTTGTTTGGGCAGAATGAATCTATGCAGCCAATTTTCTCCTCTGGGTTTATTTTATTGTCAAGCAGTCCAAGCCTATGTTTATTTTTCTAAAGGTCTATCAGAGACATTAGCCATAAGTAATTGAAATTGCTAAAATTATTACAGAAAGGGGAGCTGGGGCAGACAGGGAGGAGAGAAGCCATTGATGTCAGAGGAAGGGAGCATGCTCACTGTCTGTCCCTCTGGTCCTTGCTTCAGTAGCCAGACCTACTCATCTTTTGGGTCTTATTTAAATGTCACTTCCTTAAGGAGTCTCCCCCGACACCACACTAGGTTGGGTCCCCTGTGACACTCTCCTGGCATGCTGGGTCCTGTATTTTGTAGCATTCATCTCAAATGAGAATTCTTTCTTCTGTATCTGACCCCTCCACCAGACTTTCAACTTCATGAAGGCGAGACCAAGTCTGTCTTGTCTATCCCTGTACCCCAGGTGCCTATTGGCACATAGTAGGTGCTCAGTAAATACTTATTGAGTCAATGAATGGAGCAGTTCATAACAGGGTAGTGTTCTTTGACCAGGAGGGCTGGCCAGGTGAGATAGCTTATCTCCTTGTATCCAGTAGGAATTCAGCGCATCCCCCCAAAGCCCATGAGCACAAAGGTCTACAGCTCAGCCAGGAAGAGTTGGGCCCAGTGTCCCCTTTGCTGAGATGTCCCAGCACTTTCGTAGCCCATATGGTAACTCGGTCTAGTACGATGCTCTTCGTCCATCTGGGCTGGACAGACTTGAAAGTAAGAGCGTGCAGGACTCTCAAGGGTGTGTTAGTTCCGGATCCAAGAGACAGGTTCCAGGGAGTTTTGGTGAGTGGTGAGTGTCAAAACCTGAGCCCCAGGATTGGCACCAAGAATAATCATTGAGGTAGGAAGAGGCTGGAGAGTATAAAGGTAATCCAGTTGATTGTGCTGAGTGCACTGTGTCCCGTGGGGCTGCTTTCTCTCCTGACCACCCCGTGCACAGGCCAGCCTTGGTCAAGTGGCCTCTTCAGGCCAGCGCCTGACTCGTGGAGCCAGAGCACAATGGGCTTTGAGACCAAACTCTCCTTCAGGTTTTCAAGGTCGTTATGAAATTATCTGGTCCTGTCTGCTGTCCCCACGGCTTGGCACTCATGCTTGGGTGGGGACAGAGGATGGAAGCATGATTTAACGGAGGCAGCCAGGGCCTCAGATCAGAGAGGACATGAGTTCGAAGCCCGGACCTGGCACACATTCGATGCACATGGGGCACGTTACTTCACCAGTTGGAATCTTAGTCTTCCCTTTTGTAATAACAGTTCCTATAACATCATTTTGTGAACAACACGGAGAGTTTCTCATCTTCAGTGGGCTGCTAGTAAACATTATTCCCTTCCCTCCCTCCTTGCTCACTTCCCTATTGGGGATTTCCATCCGTAGACCTCAGTTTCCCAACGTCCTGCCTCTAGTTTTCCAAAACTCCAAAGCTAGTGTCAGAAACATTTCCAAACTGGCCTCTCACCTGGTTAGAACTACAGTTCCCATGGTGCTTGAGCGCCTTCGATAGCTTGCAGTCTTTTCTGAAAGCACACACCATACAGGTCCACACACACGCATACACACATACATTGCTACACACAGAGCTAGCCCACGGCTACAATCCATCAGTCAGACAACTTCATGGTGCCAGAGCAATTGATTCTAAAGTGTAGTTCATTGTAAAATTATTAAGTCTTTCTACATATTTCACCTTTATTGAGCCTTTTAGGAGAACCACTCTGCATACTGCTGTACACTTTGGTGAATAAATATGTTCTTAGTGTAACTAGGAAAAGAGTAATGGAGTGAATGAATGCTCTGCATGTGTCTGTCTGAGCCTCCAAGCTGCCCCCCCCCATCAAATGCAAACCCAGTGAGGTAGCAGGTCTGGTAGTAACAGATCTCTCCAGGTCACCCATGCGGGTACGCCGGCATCTAAAGGAGAAGCTCTTAGTCCAAAATTGTGCTCTCTGGCTGCTCACCCTCCTGTGTCTGTTCTCCGAGCTGGGTCACTGGTAGGGAGGGGGTGTGTTCAGAAGGACGAATGGCAGGGAGAACTAGAAGGAGATTCGGGAGGTACTGACTGAAGAATTAGTCTTTGCATTTGCGCTTGGGAAAACTGTGGCTGGCTGCTGGAAGCCCCTTGGCCCAAGTTATAGGATTATAAAGTGCTTAGCCAGCCATGATTTAGTGACTTACCTTTGCAAAGTGCTAGAATCAACTATACTTAGGCAGCAAAGATTTATGAAGTGCCTACTGTGTGCTGGCGGAATGCCGGAAGCAGCGTGGTGGGGCTTGGAGAGCTCTGGCTGTCAGTGCGAAGTGTGGAAGGCCAGAGGGGGGAGCATTTAGGGCCTCTGTGCGAGCATGAGAAAGGTTTACAGACATGGTTTCCTTTAATCGTTTTATCGAAGGATGGGAATGGGAGAGTCACATGGGGACAGAGGTAAGAATCTGAGTGAGAGCACGTAGCAGCGCTGGGGCTGGAGCACGGGGGGGGGTGGTGATCAGGGAGAGACGGAACCAGAGCCAGCAAAGAAGGCCTAAGTCAGATGACATCCCATCGGCCCTGTGGAGCTGCGGGACTTAGCCTCGGAGTCGGCATGGACAGGCCCAGGGTCTTGGCTTGGTGGTCCCACTAGCCGACCGCACGTGTAACTTTGAACAGGGTCGTCCTCCTACCCTGGCAATAAACTAGAGGGTCTCCAAAGACCTCTCAACCCCGAAGTGCTGTTGACTCCATGGACTGGACGAATATTTGGTAAATGGCTGAGTGACTTCTCCAGGCCAGCATGTTTTCCACGTGAAGGAGGTGACTTTCCTCCACGTGGCTTCTCAGTGTCCTCCAGTGGCCCCCACAGTCCAGGTCCCCAAGGTAGGGCAGCACCAGGGGGGTCTTTCACTTCCGCTTGCCCAGAAGGAGCCGTCCTGTCTCCCATGCTCAGCCCACGTTTCCTGCTGGATGGCAGGCCTCCCCAATCTCAAAATCCAGTTTGTGCCAATATGTTAATAGATGATGAGAGCGTTGAATTAGGGGACCTTTGAGAGCATCTAACTCAATCTCATCATTTCGCAGGGGTGGAGAATAAGTGGGGAGGGTGCATGACTCGCTTGAGCTCTCAGCGCGAGCCAGGAGTGGAGAGGGGCGGCCCCCTAGTCCACAGGCCCGCACATTCACTGCATCAGCACTAACCGAGCTGGCACCATGTCAGGGAGGCAGCAGTGACTAAAGTCCCGTCTTTGAGGAGGTCAGACTAGAGGGGGAGATAAACCCAAGTAAGTTATTGTAAATCAACAGGTTAAAAAAAGGGGTGATGAGGGCATTCACAGGGCATTATGGGGCCATCAAAGAAGAGGCCCCTGGCATAGCCTGACAGGTTCAGAGAAAGCTTCCTGGGGAAGGCTACACCCAGAGGGCCTTAAAGAATCTATGGGGCTTAGCCAGGTGGAGATGGGGGATGGGCAGGACATTCCGAACAAAGGATACGCACAGTTTAATATCTGAAGACAACATTTGCTTTTTAGCCGAGGCCCTAACCAAGGAAGTAGACAATGTGGAAAATTGTAAAGTTGGTGAGGAAGGTTATTCGGGGTGTGGAGAACCTTTCAGAGCCTTCAGGACGTCACACACAGGCAGCCCCGTTGCTTTACAACCATCCTGTGGAAGGCAGGAGAAGAGGGGTGGTGGAGTCCCGGGTGGACCTGAGCTTTCACCATGAGACACAAATGCCTGAGACACTTTGGGCTCCCTTGGGCAGCTGTCAGCAGTTGTCCCCCTGCAAGGTGACGGGCTCCACTGACTGAAAGAGAGAACCGAAGCCAGGGCTGCCCGGGGAAAGCAGTGAGATTTGGCCAGTCCTACAGGCGGGTGGCCCTGATGTCCTCATGCAGCAGCTGCTAATCCGTGTCTGACGGGCACGTTATTCTGCCAATCCAGAGTCTTCCCTGTTCCTTATGGTGACGCAGGCTCAGCCTGGACTGGCAGTGGCCCCTTCTCTGCTCTCCCTGACAGGTAGCGCCTTCCAAGCCTAAGCCCTAGGGAAGGATCCACTCCTTGCTGGAGAAGGAAAGCTGCTGGCAGCTGCAGTGGCCGTCGAGGGGTTGGAGGACGGTGGGCACAGGTCCAGACCCAACTCAAGATGCCCAGTGGTGTAGATTAACTTCAGCCGGAGCTCCAGGCAACCCTGGACTGGCCGGGCTCCTTTCTAATCCTTGGTCCACCTGTGTTATCGCCACACTTCACAAGGCCACTCGTTCCTCAGAGCTTCTGAACGTTCTCTCTCCTTACTCTGGATAGTGCCTGGTACAAGGCTGTGAACCAAGAGGCATCTGAGTCAAGCCACAGCCTGCCTGTCTGGGCTGGCGGATGCATGGCTACTCGCCAAGTCAGTGCGGGGCGAGGACCCTCCCGTCGGCAAGCCCAGGTAACCAAAGAATCATCCCAAGCTGCACTGGAGGCTTCTCCAAGGACTACCATATTTGAGAGATTCCATTTGTGTTCCTTCATCCACTCTCTACCCAAAGCAAGAGTCCATCTCAGCTGGGGCTGACGAATCAGTAGATCTGGGGGGGGGGGGGTAGGGGGGATGAGGCATTGTGATGAGTTATCCTGGAAGAACCAGGCGCCAGTAGCAGGGATGCAGGATCATTGAAAATGGAAATGACCCAATTAGGCCTTTATCCCAGACCTTGGGGTGGGGGGAGGAGCCCAGCACCTGGGCTTCGCAGTGGGCTCTGGTTTCCAAAGCTGAGGCAGGAGCTTCCAAATACACTTGAATCCTTACCACGCAGAGCAGGGGATGTGAGAACAGAATGAGTATTGCCAGGAAAATCAATGGAAACCAAAGAAGGCTTCGATAGGGGGTTTTGAGACCCTCGCAGAGGTGAAAAAAAACTGGTTCGCGTCGGAGGAGGCCATTATCAGACAACCCTCTGCTGATGTTTGACAAACAGCATGACAGTGAATGTGGGTCCCACGGGGTTCTCAGGACTAGGGTTGAGATATTTTTGTATCACCCATTTGATAGAAATGGAAACTTAATTGCTCCCTGTGTCTGCCCCACCACACTTACCCACACACGCACACACACTCTCTCATCCACGCCCGTGTGTGTCGCTGACTCGGTGCACCAGACTGTGTGTAGGAAATAAATTGAAATAAGAACTAGACTCTGGGGACTTCTCTGGTTCAGTATCTCTGGAAACACAATGGAAACGTCCCCCTCTGACTGCCCAGGCCTTCTGTCTAATAGAGCTTTGGGAGAGGGAAGATCTGTCTTGCCCTCGGTCACGAAGCTGTTAAAAATTCAGATGTTCCGTTAATTGAGTGAGAGATGCCTTGACCTCCCCTTCTGTCCAGTGATCCAGTAATCCCCCATCATCTCCGGCCAAGAGTCTAATCATAAAAATCTACCCATTTCCACAGCTGGGATTGTCGCAGCAGTCCCTGGTGTGCCCGACATCATTCCAAGCTCTTATGTTCAGGATCTCGAGTCCTCAAAATATCACTGTGGTCCGGTTCCACAAAGCTGTACAAGTGACCACAGAGTTAGCAGCTTAAAATAGCACCAGTTACTAGCTCACAGTTCCGTCGATCACGTGTCCAGCATGGCGTGGCTGGGCTCTCTGCTTGGGCCGAAATCAAGGTGACAGCTGGCTGCGTTCTCGTCTAGAGTTCAGGGGCCTCTTCCAGGCTCTTTTGTGTTGGTAGGATTCTTGTCCTTGTGGTTATAGGACTGAAATCTCCGTTTTCTTCGCAGCTCTCGGCTGGGGACCGCTCTCAGCATTCAGAGGCCACTCTCTGGTCCTCGCCTGTCACCACCTCTGTCACATCCCCAGCTCATCTCACCCACAGAGAACCTCCTTCTGTGCCAGGCCTTTTCATACTTTGAATCTCTCTGACTTCCTTTTCTGCAACTGGCCAGAGAAAACTGTGTTTAAAGAGCTCACGTCCTTAGGTCAGGGCCACCTGGATAACCTGGACCTTATATCTAATCATAGAAGTAGAACCCGCCATGGCCCCTGTCCTGGCGAGGGTGTGTGTGTGTGTGTGTGTGTGTGTACGGCAGGGTGGGGGAAGCTTGGGGGGCTTAGAACCTTAGAACCCTGCCTACCACATGTGCCAACCTTGTAAGTCCGTTTATTTCTTTTGCCATCCACCCCTCTCCCCATCCTCTGTGGAAGGATGGACAAGGAGGGTTCTAGCCAGGACACCAGGAAGAAGAGGCTGGAGAGTCTTGGGGCAGGAGGTGGCACATCCCCTGGGAGATGATACAGCCAGGTTCTCTCTGCTGGCCCATTGCAGGGCTCCATGCAGGGAACACCCAGCCCCCGAGAGAAGACTGAGAGCCAGAGTCTAGGGGGGAAACTGAGGCCACGTGGCACTGCTGCAGCTATCACAGAGGCGCCTGGTGCTAAGGAATTTGGGCCCTGCTGAGAAGAGTGTTTGGGATTTAATGAATGTTTGGAAAGCATAGGGAGTCTGAGAATAAAAGACATTATGGCAAATCGTATTATTATTATTATTACATTATAAGTGCTATTGTATTACAAGCACCATTAGGAGTAGCAAGTGCTGTTATTATTAAGCAATCCAGCTTCTCTGTCCCCAGCATCAAGCTCCACTCAGTGTCAAAGGCATCAACAGCTCAGTCACCATCTGAGGCTTCCCCCAGCTCCATCTTTGTGGTTCTAACACCTCAGGTTCACAGCCCAGCGGTAAGCAGGACACCTGCCCGTCCGGCCGAAGCCTCCAGCAATAACCCGCTTGGTGGCCGCCTCTCCTGTGAGTTGCAAAGCTGGATTTTTATCTTGCCCCAGCGTTAAGATCCTCTTGAAACCATGCCTGATGCTCTCTCTCATGCTTAGAACCCTTCCGTAGCTCCCCATGACCCTCAGGATAAAGTCCAGAGCAGTGTCTCGGGTGCTTCCCGCTGGGCTTTACCCTGCCCCAGTCCCCACCACCCACAGCTCCCGCAGCCAGACTGAGAGACTTGCAGTGCCCTGAGTGTATCACACTCCCTCGCTCCTGGGGCTCTGTGCAGGCTGTCGTTTCTGTCTGGGGAGCTCCTCCTCCCACCTCTCCGTCTGGCTGGCTCCTGCTCATTGTTCAGGCCTCGTCTTGCAACCGGCTCTCAGGAGAATCAACGGAAATTCTGATAAAAGGCACCACCTTCATCGGCACCTCAAGGACTCATACTGACCAACAGCCTGGGACTCGCCTCCCGCTTGTGACTAAGTACGTGCACCTGGAAGTGAGGACAGGGCTGGTTGTATATCTCGTGCCTAACATGATACGTATCCTGCAGGCGATGCTTGTATTTTTGTGGAACGAATGAGGTGGAAAGGGCCAAGATCTGGAAATCTCCTGTTAGGTCCATTGCCCTCCCCTGTGGGAAGATCCAGCTGAGAGCCCCGTGGCCTGAGTCCTGGTCCTGCCTGAGTCACATATGTCCTGGTTGATCCGGAGCACCCCCTGTGGGAGCCCATTGCTTGGTCCTGCTGCAGAGCCGTGGACGGGCAGAGTCAGCGGGAGGCCGAGGCTACTGTTTGAGAGCACCCCTCATCTTCCTCGAAACCTCCTTAGAGCCCTGGGGAGATGGGGATGGGGGTGCCTGGAGTCTCTACATGCCTGAGGCTAATGAGTTGGGACCTGGGAGGAGAGAGGTTTTGCACCTGGTACGTAGCCAGGAGGCCTGATCAATGGCTCCTGAGTGCGGGGGACCTCGGAGGTCAGGACTCGACGCCTGATGAAGGAAGCAGGCCTGCAGAGAAGCAGTTGCCCTCCCCAGCCCAAGGAGAGAGCACCGTGTCCACTCTTTCTCATGTCAGATTGACCCACAGAGGTTTGGGCTTCCCAGTTAGTAACCACTTATCGAGTCCCAGAGGCACAGAACAGTCTTCAATGTGCAAAATGAAGATCATCACAGCTGCTGGGGTGCAAGTGAGAGGGTTCCTCCCCCACTCCCCCCCCCACCTCTGCCTTCCTCTTCCTGGGAGCAAATGACCTGAAGGCTTTGGAAAGGTGATCCCACCCTGATGGTGACCATTAATTCATTTAATGAATGTGTATTGGGCATCTGCTAAGCCCAGGGATGGGGTAGGGTACAGGCAACAGATCAATGAACAAGACCGAATATGGTCTGGGTTTGAAGTCCTGTTTGGGGATTCACGTTGGGAAAGAAACGCAGAGAAGGGATGGGTCCCTGGGAGGAACGGATATACGTGTTTAGGTCACGGGGATAAATGAATAGGAAGCATGCAGGGAGAAGAATCCAGGAGATCTGGGGGCTGAGAGGTTTAGGACCAAATCTTCCATTAAATGGAATTCACTGGCAGGTATGAATTAGCCTCCCAGCTGCTCCTTTCTTCAAAGACCTATTCCACAAAAAGCAATTGCCCAGCCTGTGGAGAGCAGAGGCTTTGATGCAGATTAATAGACAGGAACCTGCGGAGGGCCAGGGTGGGGGTGAAAGGGTACCCAGCAGACCCTGGACTCCCGGTGGCACCAGGGCTTTCCTGAGAAAGGCTGAGAGAGCACTTGTGAGACACGGGTCGGGGGCCTGACCTCTGCCGTGCCCTGGGTCTCCAGGAAAGATGAATGGCTATAGCCCTAAAGGAGAGGCTTGTGAAGTCAAAGAAGAGCCTTGTGAAGTCAAAGAGGTCCATGGGGTAAGATGAGGGACAGCCTGACAGGTGCTTCCTGCTTAAATTTATTCAGTGTTGACTTTTTTTTTTAAAGATTTTATTTATTTATTTTAGAAAAAGAAAGTGAGGGGGCAGAGGAAGAGGGGGAGAGAGAGAATTGCAAGCAGACCCCCCACTGAGTGTGGAGCCTGATGCAGGACTTAATCCCATGACCCTGGGATCATGACCTGAGCCGAAATCAAGAGTCGGATGCTCAAACGACTAAGCCACCCAGGCGTCCCAGTAGTGTTGACTTCTTTCTCTATGTTGTGCATTAGTGTAAATGCTGGTGATGTGAGTGCATTTGTCTCCAGAACACCCAGTCTTTGGGAAGTAGCTTTGAACAAACTCCTATGATAAAAGGCTCTAAGTGAGGATAGGCATACCCATGAGGTATGGTGGTGGCCCAGTTGAGGCAATGGCCAGTTCTGCCTGGCTTGGGTGATGGAAGAGGTCAAGGTGAAGAATGAGCAGAGGGGTAGACAGGAATCATAGCATGAAAAGACATGTGTGTCAAACTAAGGAGTTAGTTTTTGCCCTGTTTGCCGTGAGAGCACTGGGAGGTAGAGGGACTCATGTTCAAATGTATAGTTTAGAACAATTCCTCCAGCAATAGCACCACGATGAGCTTGGAGAAACGCAGGGCTGGAGGAAGGGAAACCAGTTAGTTGGTCATCCAAGAACAAGCTGATGAAGATCTGAATTGAGGCAGAGGGGATGGGGATGGAGGGAAGAGGAAAGATTCAAGAGATGCTGACAATGTAAACTGTTCTCCCACGGCCGTGAATGTGTCTACACAGGAATGAATGGGATGGGGAATGTGAGAGAATGGAAGAAACAGAGGAGTTACAAATTCTGGACCAAATGACAGGTGGATAATGGTCACATTGACAGATAAGCAACCAAGGGAGGGGATCAGATTGGGGTGGAGGATAAGGAGTTCAAGTTTGGAAGTGATATAGTCTTAAGGATATCTTCCATCAATCTAGCTTCATAATAATGGCTTAAGAAATTGGAATCTTCTGGTGTTCTCAGTACTCCTGGGGTGAGAACATAAGAAGTTGTCAGTCATTAACAACCTTAGCAAAGGGCACGTGCGTTTGAGTTTATACCGTGTCTCCTGGTGACCTGGTTCTGAATACACAGTAGGGAGAAATGGGATAATCAGCACTGATCTTGTAGCCACAGGTCAGTACCCAGATCTTAATCCCATGTCTGTCTTTAGGTCAAGATACTTAACTCCTAGTCACCTTAGTTTCTTCTTCCCCCAAATGGAATACGAATGTCCTGTCCTCTCTGAGTGGGCTTGTGAGGACCAGAAGTGATACACGGAAGTGTCTTATAAGCTATGCCGAACCATGTCCACAGAAGTAGTTAATGTTATTAACTCAGTAATAAATTGATGTTTAATGATGGCTTGTGATTTGGGTGATGCAGCCTGCTGGCCTCCCCTCTCGGGCAGTGAAAGGCCAGGGCTGGACACAGAGAGTCTTGGGGTGAAAGCAGCCAAAAAGCCAGGGTGTGTTTGAAACACCACTGTTAAGGATAAAACCAGTTCTGGAGGGAAGGGTCTGTGGAGACAGGCACAGGCTGCCTGGGTCCAGGTGGCTAAATCCGGGGAGATTTCAGAGGTTGTCAGGCATCAGGATGGCACCTTTTAGGGGTTGCCCATGGACCTGGCAAGAAGGGAGCTATTGGGTCCTTGGGCCACTGAGGGCTGAGGGCTTCATGCAGGAGTGGAGAGGCTCGCCCTTATGGTACATCTGGTGGCCTCCGCCCCACGCTGTCTCCTCGCTGCCTGTTAACGATGCCTCAAAGTGCATGCAAAATGCATTCCTTGAGCAATTTTCATTGTTACTACTACTAATACTGGTAACTCAAGGAGTTCATATCATCCTTGAAGTCTACGAGTGCTTTTCCCGGGTATTATCTCTTTTAAGCCTCACATCAACACTGCGGAGTGTTATTTCCCCCACTTTGTACCTAGAAGACTCGTCCAATTAAAAGAGATAAAAATAAAGAGATTAAGCAATGTACAAACAAAGACTGGTTTTGGAACACGGGGTTATAGTGAGGAAAATCTAGACCAAATACCCAGAGACAGTATGTGACTTAGAGTGTTATAACTCCACACTGATACCTGCTCTGTCCAGAATAATTATTCTCTTAATCATTTAATTAAGCCAGCGAGCCAGCTTTTGGTGTCGCTGACTTTCTCTAGGCACTAGGGACACAGCAATGAGCGAGACAGCCCACAGGTCAGCAGGGAAGCATCCGTGGCTCAAATGATGGGGACCGTAGAGGGGTCTTGGGGATGGCTGAGGCTCTGGAACGTCTCACACGAGATGGCCACGGTCATGAAGCAGCATCACGGCCTTCTTCTCTCTGCACCCTTAGCCACACACATCTTCAATTATACCACCTTTATTTCCAGACCCCTCCCCACCTGCTTCACCCTGCTGTTTGCTCATATCCCTTCTCTGGGCTCTTCGTGCTGAATGGTATGGAGCAAACGTCAGCTCTCCCATGTTCTCAAGATCATTGTTCAGTTGCTCAGTCTGGGGCCCGCACCAAGCCCCAGACCCTTTGTAATTAAAATCCTTCTCATGCAGAGACTTAGTTGGTGTTTGGTAATCCCTTTACTCAGACTACCGGTGTTCATTTTATAGCTGCGAATCTTCTCGTCAGTCTTTAAGTTGAGCTGTGCGTTCTGAAATCAATTGTAACTCAATTCTCCAGCCGTTTCACAGCATCTCACAGTGAACTCAGAGGGCCTCTGGCCCTTGGTGCTCCCCACACTGAGGCCACACCGTGGTGAGTGGGTGGTATGAGAACATGGAGCACTGGCTCTGATGTCGCCGGGCCTGGGTTTGAGTCCAGACCCCTTTGTTTACAGCCGTGTGCCCTAGGGAGAGCCGCTGTGCTGTTCCAGGTCTTGGTTCCTTCAGCCTCACAGTGGCAATGATAGCTCCTATGTCATAGGGCTGCTATCAGGATGAATTGAAATCCTGCACAGAAAGTGCTTAGTTCTGCCAGGCACACAGCTGGTGGTCAATGCATTGTAGCAATTATTATTATTCTAAGTATTGCTTTGTTATAATTATTTATGGTTGGAAGATCTGGAACTTCAAACCTTCTGTCTTGACATAAATAGCCACACCAAGCAATTAACACCTTATGGTGACTTGTTTAGCAAAACTTTTCTCATTTGTCAAGTAGCTAAGAAAAGCTTCTTAGACAGTGAGAGGGAGGAGAACCCCCCCAGGCCATATATTTCCCTTTGTCAGGATCCAGCTGTAGCATGGGAACCAGGAGGAAAGAGAAGGGGGTGCAGCGTGGCGGATGGACTGCATTTGGGGAGAACAGGACTCACATGTCGTGAATGCCTATGATGTGCCTGCCGCTTTCCGTGGATTACCCCTGCAGGGTACATGTTCTTAGCTGCATTTTACAGGTGAGCAGGCTGAAATTCGGAGAGGTTATTCACCTGCCCAGAATCACCCAACCAGTTTGTGGCCAAGTCAGGCTGGGAATCCAGGATCATCTTATTTCAAAGCCTGTGCTCTCTCTACTACATCCTGGTGTGTCTGATGAGACCACCACATTGCACAACTCCAGGGGGCACCACTCTCTTTGCCGTCGATGTCAATGGCACCTGGGAGTTGGGCAAGGGAGTGATCTCTCAGGAGATCAGAGGTGTGATCTTAGGTAACAGGCTGTTACAAAGGAGAAATGATGAAGACCTGATCTAGTCGGGTTGGAAAGGGAGAGACAGACTCAAGAGACATTCAGGGAACATTCAAGAGACAGATTTGACCTAATTGGCAACTGGCTGAAAGTGGAGTTAAAAGATGAAGGAGAATTTGTAGTTTCTAGCTTACGTCCCTGGGGAATAGTAGTGTGCTTCCTGGGTAAGGAATACAGGGGAGAAGGGGCTGCCGGGCAGACAAAACTCGTAGAATGTCACCTCCGCTACTTCCTGTTTCACCGAGGCCCAGGCCCAAGTGACGTAGGATTAGGGGTTGGATTGTACCCAGAAGCCTATGTTTCAGCTTGTTGCTTTTCTCCTTAAAGCCAAGCGCAGGAACTGAATCTGCATCATTCAAAGCTCTTGTGCTTTTAGTTCTAGTCGACTGACCTTGTCCCCTGACTCACAGCCTGCCTTTGCTCCTGGCTTGGTGGCTGGAGAGCCATGAAGTCTCTGCAGGTGGCTGGTGAGTGGATGCCTGTTGGTAGACCAGGACACTGGAGATGTCACACCTGCTGGAGAAAGTGAGGGGCGCTCAGCTGAGTTGTACCATTCCTGATGACCTCTCTGTGTTGCTCTCCAGCCCTTAGCCATGAGGCTTTCCTTCCGGGAAAATCTCATCCAAGGGATTCCCCTGAATCTATTTGTGGCTATGACATGACCTTCGATGGTAGTTACATGGTAGTTACATAGTTCCCTGCAAATCATTGCACACTCAAAAATTCACACACACATATACACACACACACACACACTCTCGCATACATGCATGCATGTGTACACATTTAAAAATGTTCTAATGTGAAAGCCAAATGATAAGAAAACAAGCTGTCAGGAATTTGTTTCTCAAAATACGATAATGCAACTTCCAGAGGATAATCACATTCTGATGCCTTTGGTAGGACGAAGACTGCAGACCAGTGGTAACGAGTTAGGCACACTGAGGACCCCAGGGTCTTCAATCAACGAGAAACGTCTTCCAATGACAGTCCTCAGCCCGCATTTACCAGACAGCTTCAGGATATCAGGCACTATGCTGGGTGCAGCGTGGGGTTCAAAGACGAGGCACTGTTGTTCTCTGGGAACATACAGGCCTTTGGAGAGAAAGGCCACCTACTCGGGAAGGTAATGGCAGCACAGGGGCTGTCACAAATTCAAGCAGACTTGGAATAACGGAAGATTTGGTCTTGGTCTGCTCTGCCACTCGGCCTTACCAGACGGCCCCTGGCTCTGTTCTTCGCCCTGGTTCCCCTGGCGTCACCATGATGGAATCCACTCCCATTGGGAGTGGGGACCCTTAGGATTTCCCTTCTTGAACCATTTATGAGAGGAGAACAAAGGCCCCCCACCCCCATAAGAACATGTTCGACCCCACGTCTTCCAGCTCTTTCTCTCACTTCAAGTAAGGTTGCCTCCAGCCAGACTGTGTGGTTGGGGGAGCACGGGGAACCAAGTGAGCCCGGTGTGCATTCTTAGAGCTTGTGGTGGGCAGCAGGAACCAGATGGCTTTTAATCCCCTCCAATCCTGAAATTTGTTAATTTTATGAAATATCCCTCTCAGCAAAATGTTTCCGCCGCTTGATTTTGGGTTTATAAGCCATGTTTCCTTGAATGTGTTTAGAGTAGCATTTCCCAGGGCTCCTGGGTGGCTCAGTAGGTTAAGTGTCTGACTCTTGATTTCAGCTCAGGTCGTGATCTCAGGGTCGTGAGACCCCACGTCGGGCTCCGCACTGGGCGTGGAGACTGCTTAAGATTCTCTCTCTCCCTCTGCTCCTCCCACCCTCCCCACTTGCACACACACAGCTCCCCACCCCACCCCCAAAAGAACAACATTTCCCAAAGTACACCTTGTAGAACACTGCTGTGGGACCCTCATAGGTCTGGGGGGAAAGAAGTGTTCCGTGGTAATACAGTTGGAAGGTTCTGGGTTGAACAAAATTGAAACAAGCTGCTTTCCTGCAGGACTTCTTTAAACCTTTACTATTGCTAGTGTGTGTTATGAATCTTGAAAAGCAGATATAATAATATGCAGTGTGTTCTCACCTTAACGGGGAACCTCATTTCTGTGAAGTTTCTGTTAACATCCTGGACAAGCTAGTGTCCCGGAGAACATGTTTTGGGAAACACTGACTTAGGAGATGTTCATCGTATAGAAACCAGCAGTGGTCAGTGGCTTCCCCTTATTCATTTACAAATCAGCCTTGAACAGCAGCGAAAGAGTCCAAGTTTAGACATAAAGAGGCACTTCCTACCTGAGAGGGCACTCGGGGAGTAGAGTCGAGAGTGTCCCGGGAAATTACGATAAGAGAACACACCACCCCCTTTCTTGTCCTTTTGCAAGCTCTCCCATGAGTCATTATAAATAGAATGAATTATCAAGGAAGCTCCTGGATCTTTTTATCTTACGGGGGCCTTTGAAAAAGGATATAATTGAGGGATAAGAAGGTAGGAATTAAAAGCAAGAAGACAGACGGGCTGACTTCTGGAAGGGCTGTCTCTAAGTGTCTGTAATTAACTCATTCAGTCTTCCTCTGCCGAGAGCACAGAGTTGAAGGAAACACCTTCCTAACTCACGTTTCCAAAGCAAGTGGAACTAACGGAGGGGGCTGGAAGGTGCCCGAAATCTCAGGGTCGTATTTCGGTAACTGTCATACGTTGAGCGCTTCCACGTGCCAAGTACGATGCAGAGGCTTTTGCGTGCATTTTGCATGTTCCGCGGAACAACCTGTCAGGTTGCTGTCATTATGGTTCCCCTTTTACAAAAGGAGGATCTGAAGCCCGGAGAGGTTAAAGACCTTCCCTAAGGGCTTACATCCAGAACGGTGCGGAACCTGGATCTGAACACCAAAGCCCTTACGTACGCTCCTACTGCCACGGGGAGTGCGGAGTCTGCAGACATCTAAGACATCAGGGCTCCCTTGAAACGGGCCTCCTTCCATCAGCCTGGGTGGGGGAGCGGGTGGAGGGGAGGGGTGATGATGGGCCACATTGACAAGGAAGCCAAGGGAGAGGGGACATCTTCCAGCTGGTGAGGCCCCTCGGTTGCCTGACAGCAGCCTGGCTGTGTGCCCCCCCACCTCCCCCCCCCTTGCAGATGCATCTCTTCTGATTAGCCATCTGCCCCTCGTGCTGCTGGTAGCCCACAGCGCATGGGCAGCTGCCCTGTTCGAGAGCCCAGAGATAATATCAGTTTATGAATCAGTACGCTCTCTGGCACGTCTGTGTTCCCCTAACGGGAGCATGGCAGGATCCAAAATATACTTAATCCTCATCCGACTCCACACTGTCGGGGGTTGGAGGCTCCAAAGGATCCTTTGTAACTTCAGTCTGTAAACCGCAGTTAATCAGGCCAGACTCTGGGCAGGGGAGCTCAGGCCCGTGGCCTCAGGCCTTGGCCGTGGCTGTACGTGTCAGTGAGGATGCAGGGGACAGGCCAGGGTCCCGTGGAGCTAAGCCTTGAGAAAAGGAATGTGTCTGAAGAAAACAATGCCCAGGCAGAAAGTAAGCCCGGGGCACCTGCCATCTGTCCCGTCAGGCCGAGTGGCTGTTGGGTTCATCCTGGGCTCTGTACCTACCGTGTGCCCATGGGGTGTGGAGCTGTGGTGAGGTACTTGGAACGAACACGTGATGGATGTGACTTCAGGACGTGAAGACGGCCCGACCTGCATTGGAAGCCATTCTTCCGGGAGTAGGACCGGTGCGCTGAACAGACACACACGCTCTTTGCCCGGTTTCTTTGCATAGAGCCTCGGAGGTCCTGCCCTCTTGAGCTCAGCCCTGCTGGAGGAGGGCGATTCTTCTCCCTCTGACACTGACTGGCCTTGACACAACTCCTCCCTGCAGGTTTTAGCTCTCTGAGAGAACCGCTATCTCCAGCCAGGGCCCTGGAAGAAGGCCATGGTCCTGGGAGAATCCCCTTGAACTTCTAAATGTCACTGCCCTGGATAATGTCTCTCTGACTCCCTCATCCGAAGTAGCAGCCTCCCCCCACCAACTATCGCTCCCATAGATGGCTGAAATTCCGGGGTTTTGTGTGTGCTTATAGCCTGCCTCGCCCATTAACCCACAGCCTCCTTGAGAACAGGACAGGTGTCTCTCTCGTTCATTTCTTTTGTGTCTGGCTCATGAGAAGCACTTAAATATCTGTTAAATGAATGGGGAAATATAATAATAAGCAAAGGCACACCCTACGGGCAGACCTTCAGGCTGGGATTCTCTGAAAGCAAACTTGGCTTTGTCCCTCCCCTGCCGGCAGTCCCCTCAGATCCCATGCCCTGCAGGATAAAGTGCCGGGTCCCTAGCCCACCGGCCAGGCCGCTGAGCTCTGGCTCCTGCTGACCTCCCCAGCCTCACCTCTCACTGTGCCCTCAACCCCTGTGTCCCACGTGCTCACCCGGCAACTCCCAAGCATTGCTGCGTTTGGCACACAACCTTGGGACCCGCTGAAAATGCAGATGCCCAGCCCTCAGCTCGGGTGATTCAGATGCAGTTGGTGTTGGGTGGGGCCCAGGAACTGCCACTTTTTTTTTTTAATGTTTTTTATTATATTATGTTAGTCACCATATAGTACATCCCCGGTTTCCGATGTAAAGTTCGATGATTCATTAGTTGCATATAACACCCAGTGCACCATGCAATACGTACCCTCCTCACTACCCATCACGGGTCCGTCCCATTCCGCCACCCCTCTCCCCTCCGAGGCCCTCTTTTTTTTTTTTAAAGCTACCTCAGAGAGTTCCAATGTCAGGGACTCCGGGGACCACACTTCAAGCAGCGCCGTCTTGTCCAAGTCCACGGCAGGCAGCTGGCTGAAAGGGCCACACTTTCTCACCTCCATGCCTCTCAGCCGCCGTGGTGACTTCTTCCTGGAATCACGTTTGTCCATGCTCGTTCGCCACCCAGCGGATGCCTCTGCCTCCTTCAAGGCTCACATCTTCTGTGGACACAGTCCTGCTTCCCCCAGGCACATTAGACTTTTCCTCTCTCGGTGCACGTTACACATACCCCTTTCTTAGAGATCATTCTGCTTATTTCTCTTTTCCTCC